>NC_044040.1:152928853-153620022 GCF_901765095.1 Microcaecilia unicolor
GGATTTAAATTTTTTTTGCATATTTGGGTTCAGGGGATTTTTGGGGATTTTTCTGATGACTTAGTTTTTAAATTTAAATATTTTTACGGGGAGTTTTGAAAATGGGGGCGAAAAAGGGGTTAAGTTTTAGATTTAAATTTTGAATTCGACGGCACAGGTGCGGGGGAGGTCAAGGTAATTTTTAAGATATGTGTAAACTTTATTGAGAATTTTATTTGGGTTTTATAGCAGAAAATTGTAAAAAGGGGTTTAAAAATAGGTAAATTTGAAAAATAAAATTATAGGTCAATGAGGGAAGTAGCGCTTAGCGGTTGGGGTGATTTTGGGACAATTTAGGTGAATTGTGTTTTTTTAATTTGGTTTTAGTAATTTTCCCATTATAGTCTATGGAAAAATAAATGTAAAATGGAGATTTCAGTTGGGCTGTGCAGAATTCCATCACTTAGAAAAAAAATTGGAATTTTGAGGGGGATCACCAATTGGCTGGGGGTCTCTGGAATTCCAGCCGAGGTTCCATAACCTAGGATACGGAGTGGCTTGGGTCTAGTCAGAGAGGTTATAGCGCTGCAGGAGACAGGTTGTGTGTCTGTGGCCTCTGCGCAGGAGAGTGTGGAAAAAAAGGTTAAAGGTATTTTGAAAGGGTTTGGGGTGAAAGTGGTTGAATGAGGATTAATGTAGGGGTGATTTGGGAGTGAGTATGATTAAGGGATGTCGCTGTGAGGGAAGGGTTTGAAGAAAGAAAGGAGAGTGTCTGAGGTAGGAGGGGAATAAAACTGTGGATGATTTTGGGAAAAGGGTAAAAGTGGGTTTAAATGGGAAAACGGTTACTAATCCTGGATGAGCTGAATGTGGGGTTTATAGCTGCGGAGTGAGCCACAGAGGGATTGAATGTGGTGAGAGACTGATTCTGACCGGATTGTTGGTAAATTCAGCGCTGACGCTACCTCTCCAGCTTTCAAGAATAGGGACTGCTAAGTGAGAAATAGACTTAAAAGAATAGAAATATTTTAATTAATTTTGTTTCTGTTAGTTATCTGGCCCAGTTTACCATAACGTCCCTAAAGCCTTCCAATTAGGATCGAAGAAGGAAAGGAAGTCAGGGTTCTGCTTCCTAATTTGGTTGTTTATTAGAGAGGTTTAGGAGGAAGAGAAGTTCTGAAATAAGGAACCGAGAGGAATTGGTGAAAACGCCGGACCAGCAACCAAAGGGCAAGAAAGACCAGTTGCCAAAACTGTTTCCAACGTGAGGAGAACCTGAATTCAGCTGAGTTTGCAGAAAGCAAGTATATTCCGAGACAGAAAGAGTAAAAAATAAACAAGGAAAAGAGACAGAGAAAGAAAAATACTTACCTGAAAGTTGGTCTGAGTATAGGTGGCTCCTGAAAAGTGGTAACCTGTAAGACAGGAGGTTGAAACAAAGAATCAAATACTTTATAGAGGAGTTAAAGTGTGATACAAATTTTAGAAGTAAAAAAAATGACTCTTTTTGTAAGACATATGAAAAAGTAGATCATAAATAGAATACTTATCTGACAGAGGTTCGGGTGAAGTTTTGTCCTGTGGGGAGGAAAACAAACAAAAGTAAACGTGGGTTTTTGCAAATTGAAATGTTTACGAAGCTATATTGTGTAGTGTAGTGCACTGTGTTAAAGCATGAATGTTTAATTATTGGTACAGTTTAAAGAAAAAGGGAAAAAACTATTATTACTTTTTTGCATTAAGTTAATTACTTACAATTAAATGTTTTTTTATTTGACTGGAGTCTATTGTGTTTCTGCCCTAAAATCAGGGAAAATCCCTACAATTAGTTTATTTTCCTCTCGTGTCCTTTGAGGGCACGAGACGTGGTTAGTATATTTGTTCTCCTTCCACTTCTGGGAGCTGGATTCAGAGCCACGACTACATACAAAGGCAAACAGAGTCCAGCATTTACCACACATTTCAACCAGAAGTGAGGGGGAGATACACTACACTACTACAAGCCATTTTTCAGCGCGCCTTTGTAAAAGGACCCCATAGATCCCTATTAGAATTTCTTTACCCTTTTCCCCATTCTCCATTATTTTTATATGCTCCATCCTTTGAAAGAAGCACACACCTGAGGTAACAGCCAATTAGATGACAGGTAAAGGAGGGTGTGGTTGGCTCTTAGAGAGCAGGGCTATACTGGTGCAGTATGTGGTCTGAGGCAGTCGATAGGGGGATACCCCCAACCTAGTCATGACTCCATTTCATTCCATTCCTGTATTTTTATCCTGCCTTTATCCACTAAAGAATCAAGGCGGGTCATATAACACAAAGATTAAAAACCCCTAACTTCTCTTATAAAATATCAATTAATAAACTATTTATAAATCAAAATGTTTACTAAAAAAGTCTTCAATGATTTTCTGAAAGATAAATAATTAAATAAATACTGTTCGTAAAGATATAGGTATCAGATTCCATATCCTACTAGATTGATAGCTAAATACAGCCCTACTGCCTGCTGCCAAGCATCAGTAGTAAAATTGTAAATTGCATACAAAGCATCCCTTGGCTGAAACCTAAGGATGAGAGATTGAAAGTTGCAGCTCAGGACAGAGGATTACAGACAAGATGGTTCATAGTGAGGATAGAAAAAACTGGTACGAGACATTTGTAGATCCTTTAATAAAGAGCTGGAACAGTTACTCGTCTTGTTGCTTGCTGTGAACTGCTGATGGCAGAAAACCTTTATACAGAAAGGCACAACATGGCACGTCTCACTCGTTGGAAACTCAGTAAACATTACATCACTCTACTGGAAAAGCATTGGGTTCATGATCCTAAGAGAATTGTGGGAAATAAAGTTATGATCACTTGAGATATCCCTATCCCAACCGATAAAAAGTTGGATGCAAGAGAACTGGACATAGTGGTAAAAGAGAAAAACAACAGAATTGCATTAATCTTAGAGATGTTAGTCCCAAGTGATTACTTTGTGAATCACATTGAGAGAGAAAGAAGATCATCAAGTAGCAAGAAATGCAGTATGAGATGAAGAAAATGTAGCAGAAAAATATTGAAATATTTCTCATCATTTACACTACCCTACAAAATGATTCCAGTACATGTTTTTACAAACTTCTACTACTTGACATTTCTAAAGCGCTACTAGGGTTACACAGCGCTGTACAACGGGCCCCTTTTACTAAGCCGTGTAGGCGCCTATGTGCGCCCAACGCGTGCCAAAATGGACTTACCGCCCGACTACTGCGTAGCTCTTGTGGTAATTTCATTTTTGGCATGCATCCAATACGCATGTCTGAAAAATATTTTTTATTTACTGGCATGCGTAGTGAACGTGCGCCAAGTGGCATCTGACACACGTAGGTCATTACTGCCCAAATTCTTTACCGCTAAATCTATGGCTGGTGGTAAGGTCTGAGACCCAAAATGGACGCAAGGCAATCTTGATTTTGCTGCACGTCCATTTTCGGGAGAAAAAAAGAGGCCTTTTTTACAGGTGCGCTGAAAAATGATTCTGCGCATGCCCTAAACCCACACCTACACTACTGCAAGCCATTTTTCAGCACGCCTTTGTAAAAGGACCCCTATATTTGTTAATTATATAAGATATCATTAGGGCACAACATGCTTTAGCGCATTGGTATATTGATGTTTTTATATTTATGCCTACAGCACCAAGTATATTTTCTATTAATTTATTTTATGTTTTCTTTCTCATAAGATGTTTACCTAGTTCAGCTTTATAAGTCCTTAAGAGAACACTCAACATTTTTCTACTTGTTTTGCTTTCCATTTATTTTCATGAGAGATAGGTCTCAAATCATCTTTTATGATTACAGCCATTTTTCATTCTACCCTTCTTTCATCAAGAAGCTATGTTCCATAGAAAGGTTGGATTTTTAATCCATTTTTGTTTATTCATGTCTCATTTTTACATGCACCTCCTGTATGCATTGTTATAAAAAACAGGTCATCTGTAATTTCTGGCAGCTCTCAGTGAAGTCGGCGGCTCTGGCAGCTCTGAGTGGAGTCGTGGTTAATTGTGCAGCCCTACCAAAATTCTATCTATCTATCTATCTATCTATCTATCTATCTTAGTACCTTTGTTGTCTGGTGATTTTATTTTATCATCTCCCCTTCCTCTTTCCTTCCCCTCCTTTCCTCTCTATTCCATGGGCACCATATCCTCCCTTCCCTTCCCCTGGCACCATCTCCTCCCTTCCCTCCACCATTTTCCCCTTCTCTTTTTCCTCCCATCCCTTCTATTGCCACCATCTCCCTTTTTTATTCTTCCATCCCCTAATTCCAGCATGTGTCCCCCTACCCTCCCCAACACACATCTTTATTTCTCTCTCTTCCCCCTCCCTCCAGAACATTTTCTTACCTCTCCCGGCACTCCAGCAGCCCCCTCTTCTCTGTGCGGTTCTCCTCCCTGCTCCTCACTGCCCTCAGCCTTGACCACTGCAATGAAAGCACACTGCTTCTCACCTGGCTTCAAGCCTTCTCTGTCAGAGGAAGCAGGCATCATCTCTTACCATCTCCCTCCCCTCCATGAGCATCATCTCTTACCATCTCCCTCCCCTCCATGAGCATCATCTCCTCCCTTCCCCTCATCTGGCACCATCTCCTCACATCCCTTCTCCTCCATGGGCACCATCTCCTCCCTTCCTCTCCCCTGGCACCATCTCCCTTCTCCGTTCCCTCTCCTGGCACCATCTCCATTTCTGATCAACACAAGCTCAGCAGGACTGCTATTGATCCTTCAGTCTGGAAAGCTGCTTATATTTCCCTTTTTTCCCCTTTTCCTCCTTTCCCTTTTTATGGCCACCTTCTTATTTCCCTTCTTTAATTCTTCCATCCCTCCATCTTTCTCTATCCCCTTCCCCCCTGATTGGCCTCTCTCGCTCTCCTGCTGTGGCCCCCCTCCCCTGTCCACATCACTTTTCCTCTTTCTCCCGCTGCAGTTGCCCCCTGCCCATATCCTCACCCACATATCTCATTCTTCTTTCCTTTTTCTTCCACTGTAGTTGCCCCCCCCATCCCCATCTCTCTCCTTTTTTCTCTTTCTCCTGCCACTGTCCGCAGTCGGCGGTCGGCCCCCCATCTCTTTCTCTGTCTCAGGGTCTCACCCATAGGCGCCCGGTATAAGAGACTTGGGGAGGCTAAGCCTCCCCAGCCAGAAGTGCAGCAAGGGCAGGGCAGACCGGACCGGACTTGACCACCCCGGGTGCAGCTCCCGCTGCCTTGAACATCTCCCTCCCTCCCTCCCGTGGACCGCGCGATCATTACCGCCACCCCCCCGACTACTGCAGTATCGCTCTCCCCCTCCGCTCCTGTCCTGTCACGTCGTCTTTGAACGTCAAGGATTCCTTCCGGTAGCAGCAGAATTGGCAATGATGTAAGCGCTGCTTTCAGCCTGCCCCGGAAGCACTCTCTGTACAGTTTCCTGCATAGGAGGGACGCTGTCCAGAGAAGGCTTCTGGGGCAGGCTGAAAGCAGCGCTTACATCATTGCCGATTCTGCTGCTACCGGAAGGAATCCTCGACGTTCAAAGACATGACAGGAGCGGAGGGGGAGAGCGATACCGAACTAGTCCGGGGGGGGGGGGAAAGCGATGCATCATGCCAGCCAGCTGCCAGACCAAAGGGAAAGGGGGTGGAGAGAGGAAGATGTGAGGTGCCATATCTAAGGGGAAGAGGGAGGAAGGAAAGCAATGGCAGGGAATAGGAAAAGGGGGGTGGAGAAAGGAGTGAGAGTGATGGGAGCAAGAAGGGGAGGGAAGAGAAAGGTGGGATGCATGAGGACGCTGGAGGAGAGAGAGAGAAAGTGGAAAAGTGCAGGGGAGAGCCAGGGACATGCAAAAGAGCAGGAGAGAGTCAGAGAGAGATGGGGAGAGAAAGAGGGGACATGGAAGAGAGCATGGGAGAGCCAGAGAGAGATGGGGAGCGAAAGAGGGGACATGGAAGAGAGCAGGGGACAGCCAGAGAGAGAGATGGGGCGCGAAAGAGGGGACATGGAAGAGAGCAGGGGACAGCCAGAGAGAGATGGGGAGCGAAAGAGGGGACATGGAAGAGAGCATGGGAGAGCCAGAGAGAAGATGCTGGATGGAAGAGGAGAGAGAGAGAGATTAGTGGAAAGATGGGGAGAGAGAGAGAGAGAAGCTGCTGGGGAGAAACTGGGGGAGACCCTAGCTGTCAGACGGAGAAATGCTGAATGAAAGGAGGGAGAAAGAGGGAAAATGCTGGAAGGAGGGGGCAGAAAGAGGGAAGACACTGGACGTAAGGGTAGGGAGGGAAAGAGGAAAGACACTGGAAGGATGTGGATAGAGAGGACATGCTGAATGGAAAAGGGTCGAGAGAGAACTGTTTAGAAGGAAGGGGAGATAGAGGGAGACAATGGATGGAAGGAGAGGGAGACAATAGACGGAAGGATTGGGAGAGGGTAATGGGTAGAAGGATGGAGAGAGAAAGAGGGATGACACTGGATGGAAGGGTAGAAGAGAAAGACATGGATGGATGGAGGGGAGGGAAGAAAGGAGAAATGTTGGACAAGGATGGAGGGAAGGAAAGACAAAGGAAGGAGATGCACACGGATGGAGTGGAAGGGAGAGAGGAGAAATGCCGGACATGGATGGAGGGGAGGAAAGACAGAGGAAGTTCATGCACATGGATGGAGGGGAGACATGCTGGATTTGGATGGAGGGGAAATTGCTGAATTTAAGGGCTGGATTGGAACACTTTGAGGGCAGATGCTGAAACTGGAGAAAGGATAGGGACAGGGCTACAGATGGTAGACAGGACGCATAAGGACACAGGAGGATGGTGGACATGTTGAGAGAAAAAATATCAAATGGAAAGAAGACACTGGGACCAAAGAATAGAAAAACTAAATGATCAGACAACAAAGGTAGAAAAAAGTATTTTATTCAGAATTTATTAACTGGAATATGTCAGCTTTTGGAAATGTGCATCTGTGATATTTTGCATGTAAGTTTCAATTTTTCTAGTATTGCTGCATGCTGAGTCTGACTTCTTGAGGTAACTTTCCAGTTTTGCCTTCATATCAGTTGTGTCATGTGTTTTTCATGTGTAATCAAGGTGCAGTATTCTACTAGTGTGTAGTATTTACAGCCCTTTTTTTTTTGTTTCAATAGGTTGTGTACTGGTGTTTTAGAGCCCGGTGTAATTACAGTGCTGCTTTTCCACGCATAAGGTTGTAGCTCATCCTGTCCTTGGAATTAGTGCTGTTATGGTTTGCTAAGGTTATGAGTGTGTTTTTGCACAAGTTTGTGTATAGTGTTTTGCAGTGGAGAGATTGTGTATTGGCATTACTGAGGTGGCACCAAAACATCGGAAAGGGTTTTAGAGCCTAAATCATGACACACTACCTCTTGAAGGATCTATATATAGTTGTTAATAAAAGGAGCTCATTGTGAACACTATCCACCCTAAAAGGGTGTTTTGTGGCTCTACATGAGAATTGTGATATTATGATCCCTTGTTTCATATTGTTGACGGTCTGCATTTTCTATATGGGTAGTATATTGGTGTATTAGGGTCTGCCTAGTGTTATGGTACAGTAAGGTTCTGAGTATGTTTTTGCACAAATTTGTGCATAGTGTTTTGCAGTTGAGCGATTGTGGTTAGTATATGCTTTGAGCAACCACTTTATTCTTTGACATATGATACATATCTAATATCTAAATTTAATAAAAGGTATTGTGACTATTTTATTTTTACTTATTTTTTTCTGTGTTAATTGTGGCTATAAGCTCCGCCCCTGGCTCCACCCCTAACCCCGCCCCCTTTAGCCTCCCCAAACAGTTGGGCCACCGACCGCCTATGGTCTCACCCAGCAAATCCTCATAGCACTGGCACGCAGAGGCTCCTTCTCTCTGCCTTACCCAAAGCCTCTGTATGCCCATCTCTCTCTCTTTTTTTTTCCTTTTTCTCCCACCGAGGTTGGCCCCTCATCCCCCCTCCGCTTCTCTATCCTTTTTCTTCTTTCTCCTCCCACAGTCGGCAGTCAGTGGTTGGCAGTGGCCCCCCATCTCTTTCTCTCTTTGTCTCAGGATCTAATCTGGCACAGGATGTTAGAGATTGGGCAACTGCAGCTCCTCACAGTGTGGAATAAGTTGAAGGATTCAACAGCTCCTAATGCTTGCTCACAGTGGCTCCTTGTCCCTGCTTCACCCAAAGCCTTTGTAACAGGAAATTCCACCCCCCCCCCCCCCCGACAGAACTTCCTGTTACAGAGAGAGGCTTGGATCGCTCAAAAGAGAGGGGAGCTACCGGAGTGTCGGAGAGGTAAGGTCCCGGAAAAACAAAAAACGTGAGACAGACTTGGCTAAGTGATCTTTTAACTCATATTAAAAATTTTAATGCGTTAATCATATTATTAACGCGTTAAATGTTCAGCCCTAGATGTCAGCATGTTCCTCAGATGTCAGGTGGTCTGACGCAGGTCTACTTCTCAAGGTGGGATGGTGACACCGCAGACACTATCTCTGATAAGAGCCCCTATAGAGAAATCAGGAGCTGTAGTCTGTACTGCTGACGCACTTTTTGTCCTTGGCTGTCCCAGCCATGATGTCAATTCTGACAACAGCCTGACTGTCCTGGAACATTGGGACCTTATCAGTCAGAACATGATACACTGACCTTAAAAAATCTTCATTGGTTGCCTATAAAGTTTTGGATATTATTTAAAATGATGGTATTAATCCATCAGTGACTAACATGGTATAATGCTTCAAAAGTTTAATGATAGTTTGACCATGTATCGACCAAATTGAGCTCTTCATTCAGACATGGCAAAACAATTATGTGATACGACTTGCCACTTCTCTGACGCACAAAAATGATCCTTCTCTATTGCAGGTGCAAAATTGTGGAAACTTTACCTGGTTACTTAAGATTATGCCCTACAAAGCAACAATTTAAGAAAATTTTAAAGACTTTTTATTTTGTATATACGTTTATGGAGATTTAGTCCTTAGACTGTCCTACACTCTTCCTGCAGTATAATCTGGTGTTTTGTGATATTTTTATGTAACCTGCTTTGAGATTAAAGCAGTTTATCAATTAAATAAATAAATAAATGGGCATTAAACCCAGTTTACACTCATACATATGATCATCTTAATCATTCAGTCTACAGTGACAATAGCATCAGAAATCTTTATCGCCTATGTTTACTAAGCAGCCCTATGGGTGCGTTAGTGTTTTTAACGCACATAAATGGTTTAAGCACGTTAAACGCTAATGCGCTCATAGAAAAACCTCAACCTGAACTTCCCCAGCTGTAAAGGAATGAAATACAAACAGGCTTATGCTACTACCTTTGCGTACAAAAGCACACAGTCCTGGAATGCACTACCCATGGCCCTGAAAACCATAACCAATCTAACAAGCTTTCGCAAAGCTCTGAAAACACATCTCTTCAACAGAGCCTACAAAAGTCACCCTCAATGAAACAAATCATTCCTTAAACTACCCAAGTACACCTAAGACACCTCTTACACGACCTTACCTAACACCTTTCCATTTGAATTCCTCTTTCACCTCAGCTTATGATTCACTGTCTTTTATTTTTTTTGTCTTCAGATCATGTAACGACGTTTTCATTTCCATACTCTGTAAGCCACATTGAGCCTGCAAAAAGGTGGGAAAATGTGGGGTACAAATACAATAAACAAATAAATAAATAAATAAATAAATAAAATGTATAGGCGTGTTAGTGCTTAATGTGCCTTAAATTTACAGGCATGTTAAAAATGCTAACGCACCTTAGTAAACATACCCCTATATATTTTGCTTTGGTTCCTTCTAGTGAAAAGTTTCTGTCTCAATGCCATTTGAATGGTGTAGCAGTATTTTGTAGGATTGACTGACTGTAAGCACATATTTTCTTTTATAATCGATAATTTTGTATTTATAATTTTATTCTTATTTGTTAATTATTTGCTTATTGTCCTTTTTATCCTTTAGATATGAGAGGCTAAGGTTTGTGAACATATTGGGCAAAACTTTAGCCTCTCAGTAAATGGTGCCAAAACTTAGGTGCCAAAAGAATTCAGCATTAAGCGCTATTCTGTAAAGGGCACATGACTTATATAGAATAACATTTACTGCAGATCTTGTGCCAAAATTTTAGGTGTCAGACCTATGCCTGATAAAAACCTGCTATAAATGCCAGTGCCTAAATTAGGGGCATTTAGGCAGTATTTTTTAATTCCCCACACCTGACACGCCCATGGCTATGCCCCCCCTTTGAGATACACACTGTGAGAGTTAGGTGTAATGTCTTATAGAATAATGTGCAGCCAGATGCGTGCACAAATTTTAATGATTGCCAATTAACGTCAATAATTGGTTGTTACATATGTATTATACTTGTTCTATAACTTTTTTCTTAATGAGATTATGTATGTCTGTTTAGTTTATTCAGTATATCTTCTTATATGAAGTATTATTTTCTTTTTTTTTCTTTTTAAAATATTGCTTATATTTGAATTATATTTTTATATGTATTTTTTTATATTTAAATGTATGAAGCTCTTTTCAACAATTTATATATATAATGTTAGTTTAATTCTAGGACCCTTGATGCAGGCATTTGCTGAAACATGGCTGTGTTGGGTCAACAGTAAAATTTATAACCAGAGTGTGGCTTCAGTGACATTACTATCTCCCTGGCCATCTCTACATTTTGCTCATTCTGTTTTCTGTTTTGTTTCTTTTCAAAGTATTTTTTGTGCCATAGGATCATTTTTCAGTGTTCCTGTAAAAAAGGCTTCTTTTTTCCAGAAAATGGATGTACGGCAAAATAAAAATTGCTGCGCGTTCATTTTGGGTCTCTGACCTTACTGCCAGCCATAGACCGAGCAGTAAAGAATTTGGGCATTAAGGACCTACGCGTGTCAGATGCCACTTGGCACGCATCTGCTATGCGCGTCCGAAAATAAAAATTATTTTTCACGCTTAGCGGATGTGCACCAAAAATGAAATTACCGCAAGAGCCACGCGGTAGTAGGGCAGTAAGTCCATTTTGGCATGCATTGGGCATGAGTAGGCGCCTACGCAGCTTAGTAAAAGGGGCCCTTAGTCAGTGATTTATTTATTTATTTTCACAGTTGTTCACACATTGGATTTATTGATCTTTTATAGGTCAGAATAATATATTTGTGTCAGAACCTTTACTAAGCTGGTAAAGTTTGTATGTTTTATACTGCTGCTCTTTCATGTTTATTTACCGGATTATATTAGCACTAATGCTTCACTAAGGGCCTGTGTTATCAAGCCATGCTAGCGGTTCCCACGCAGCAATGCCGACGAAGCCCATTCAAAATGAATGGACTTTGTTGGCATTGCCATACTGGGGACTGTAAGCATGATTTGATAAAAGAGGCCCTAAAGTCTCCTGCTAAAAATACATTGTACAAAAATCATTGCACATTAATTTTTAATGTGTTTGATAAATGCATGTATGATGTCATCATTTTACACTTTTTATTTCATTTTAATTTCTAATATGGCATATGTTCTCTGATTTGCTTTTCTTTTTAATTCATATGGTTTATTCATTTATGTACTTTATTTCACGCTTTCATGTCACAATTATATAAATATGATTTGTTTGCATTTTATATGTTTTTTTTTCATTATAGACCCCTGACACAGTCATCTTGCCAAAGCACTGCCTGTGTTGGGTCATCCAGTAATTGCTTTTCCTTCAAAGCAGTTATTGGGGCCTACTGTGCTGTTTTTGTTGCTGATCATCTTTTTGGGTGCCATAGGTGTCATGAAAAAAGAATTTCTAAACACACCTGGATAAGTTGCCTTTATGTATTATATCTTACAAACTCTAGAGGGAAGTTCTCTTTGGCACAATGCAAGCTTTACAGCAAATGTTAGCAGTAAATATGAGATACTGAGATCATACCCTACATGTCTTGGCTTAGGAGAGAGGTTCATTCCTGTCACATAATGTGCAGAACTAACCCTTTTGGAGAAACTGACCCCATTATTGCCTATCCATACATTGTGGCTGGTACGAATCACATTGCGGCCTCTAATACATCATCATTCTGAGCCAGTAGCTATTTTTGCATCATTAACAGTGGACGGTAGCTTATAATCTTTTAATGCTGGTGTTGGATCCTCAAAAAGTTATTTATAGTAGTGAACATCAGAAAGCTGATGAAATGACTTGTATATATGCCTCTGTATCCAATACCACTATAGCACCATCCTTATCTCCTGGGCGGATAACTATAGTGGCATCAGAGGACAAAGAGTGTATAGCTTCTAATTTAGGAGGAGACAAATTGTGATGAACCCTATGAGGAGTAGCTTCCAGCTTCTTGGTAGCAATGGTGACCAATCTTTCAAACACTTGATTGTGTGGATCAACCAGACCCGGAGGTGGCCAAGATTATTTTTTTCTTTAACAACACAGGTTGCACCTCTTCAACAGGAGAAGGCCAATCATTCGATTTTAGCATTTTCAAACAATTAGTCATCATATGAAGTTCTCACTTAAGAGATTACTCTCAGCAATCACAAAGGAAGATGCATTATTTAATTATACATGTCTGTTCTTTTTCCTTTCTGAGTATAGTTATATTGACGTATTAGAGACGTAAAGATAATTTTGGCACCTCTTTTTTTAACTTAAAGTTTCTACAAACAGGTTTTATTTTATTTTATGCAATTGATTTTAGCATTTTTTACTCTTTCATCTCTAAAGGAGAAAGCTCTGTGCACATTGAATCCATTAGATGTCACATATTTGGTGAGTTTGAAAATCAGGCAATGCTCATTATTCACATTTTTTGTAAGACACTTGAAAAGTACTGTGGAAACCTTCAGGTCTCAATTGTGAAATTGAATGGTGGACATTTCTGTGACCTGCCTCTAGCAGGTCACAGAAATGTTTTGATATTCTGTTTGTTAACAGAATTTTTTGAATTGTTGCTATTAGTTCTCTAAAGGCTATGAGCCTCCAATGGTGCTCTATTGGGCAAGTCATGTGCCCCTTTGGATGTTTTAAATGGGACCATGTTCAGGTCCAATAAGTTTTGGTATCCCTCCTGTGTTTGTTAAGTCAGTTGTGAGATACATTCACCTTTCCACCTTGCTGGAACTTGTTATATATTGTATTTTTGTAAGTGTTTCATAAGCATTTTTAAATGTTCTAACCTATTTATATGTTTTGTGCTCTTAGGGACTGGCACAATAAATTATAATCACAATTGGGTTCCTTGAGACAGCCTCATGTAAAACATGGTCCATGTCGGGAGCCAAGAGTTCAATTAAGATAAGTTAATAATATTTTCCAAGACGCTTTTGACATTGAGCACATATCTTACATATATGATTACCGCAATTGATGGAATATCTTGTGAGCAGTGATTACACTGTTTGGACGTTTAGTTGACCTTGTTGGTTAGTGGCAGTCCTTTCAATCTTTATGAGCACACAGCTATCACTTTATAGACTTGGCTTTAACCTATTTTGGGTTATGTTTTGTGTGATACAGTAGTACTCTGTGGGACTTTTTCGTTACTCTTTACAGTAGATGATGATGGGCAGTGGAATAGGGTGGCTGTGGGGGGGTCTACACAAGTCATTTATACTTTTGAATTGATGCTAGACTGTAGGCCAAATTTTTAGGGCACTTCTGCATGCACTCTTGATTACAATTGCAACAATATTTATTCTGGCCTTCCCCAGTATTCCATTCGCCATCTGCAAGCCATCCAAAACACAGCAGTTCATATCCTCTCTGGTGCTTCTAGATTCGACCATGTCATACCTCTCTTTATACACCACCACTGGCATCCCATCCTTTTCCATTTCCATTACAAAATTCTTATTCATGCTCATAGGGTTTTCTACTCTGGTATCTCCTCTTATCTTTCTTCCTTTCTTATCCCCTACACCCCTCCTAGAGCTTTCCATTCAATAAATGATAACCGGTTATGATCCCCCCCCCCCCCCCCCGAAAAAAAAAACCTGCCATGAGTCTACCCAGACCTGCACAATTAGTTTGCCTAGCACCCTCTCTTTGGAACTCCTTTCCTGCCCCTATTTGCCTTGAACGCTCTTACCCTAAATTCAAAACTCTCCTAAAAACCCAACTTTTAAAGACCATCTTTTCTCTTTACATAGACTCTGGTGGTTCCGCCAGGATCCACTAATGTCGCAGCCTCTATCCCTTTACCTTTTATCTCCTTTTTTCTTTTCTTTCCTATTATATTTTGGCTTTCTTTCATGTTAATTTTATACGTTTTTATGTACATTGCTTTTTCATCTCTGGAGAGAAAGCGATTAAATTTTAATAAATCAAAACAAATCAGGAGTGCAATTCTGGCTCATGGGCCTTAGTTTGCCCACCTCTGGTTTAAACATACCTTAAGGATATATGTGTATTTCCTATTTTGCAACAGTAATATACATGTATCTCAAAAAAATTCCCCATTGGGATTTACATCTATCTGGGGCCTGGATGACTGCCAGCTAATTGGGATTTGTAGAAGTGATGGAGCGGGGGAGGAATTATGCTATCTTTGGCACTCTCTCGTCCCATTCACCTTTCACATGCACTCAATCCCAAAAATATCACAGAACTCTATAAATCACAGTGGCAAGACAATGGTCACAGATTTATTACCATAACACTATGCTTCAATATCAACATTACCTCAAACTCATCCCCCAACCCAGTTAGTCAGTGACAAACTAGCTGTGCCCTTTATCTCAACCACTTATTAACATTTATCACCCCCAAGTGTGCGTCCCATGGTGCCAGAGGGTTATGATCCTTCTCATTGTGGCAACGCAGACAAGATAAAACTTAATAAGCCTCTAGTGAACCCACATATCATCAAATGATTCAACCTCCTCCCATTCTGCCCTTCCTTTCCCCGTCATAAGCGGTGACAGCCTCTAGCTTGTTAATGCTGCTCCCACACCCTCAGCTGCTACCTGTCTGCCACTATAATAAGCCTCCAATAAATCCTGAACATCACTCAAGACAATGTATGTCCCTATGTCAGACAAATGTATCTCGTCTGGGCAATAAATCCCAGGACAGTCCCTTGTGATCAATTCATAATACAGTACCATCCCACACAAAGCAAAACAAAGTGAGGCACATCAGCATTGACCCCCATTTGCAATCATTCTACTGCCATAACTTTCCATGCCCCCCGCCAAACCAATTGTGGAATAATATTAGACCATACAAACTGTGTAAATGGAAAGTAACACACAGCTATGAAAAAGGTACTTTTATTCATGCAGATCAGCTCCACCCCTTTGACTGCACAAATGTCATTGCCCCCCTAATGCACCACAGCCATTTGAAGCAAATAAAAATGTTTGGCTTGTAAAAGTGTTGGTGGGCGCTATCCCTGATGCCAAGCCAACGAAAGCAGACTTCAAGCGCAGCCAATCCCAAATTATTTCCCTAATTTGACTGCTTTGCTCACTTCTGAGCCCAGTAGACGTGGGAATGCCCGCAAATCCACACACAATTATCCACTGGCAAGGCATTTGGAACAGAAACTAAAAGGCAGCAAATTAGTAATCTGTCTCCAGGTCTCCCACCCACACACAATCCTTATAACAGTGGGAGTGGAAAGGAAAGGGAGATAAATTGGAGGGAGAGGTGTTGGGACAACAAGGGTTACATTTAGTGGGTATGCTGAGGTGAGAGACAGGGGAGCAGAGGTACTAAGGAAGGATGGGGACAGCATCAGGGTAGGAAACTGAGTGGAGCATGGGAAAGGGAGATTGCTTCAGTCAGTGTTTGGAATGCTGAGGATCGGGAACTTGTTTGGGAGGCAATTTGTGACAGGGAGCCCAGGAGAGTGGGGCTGTCAACCCCTCCACCCTCCCTGTAGTAGTATAGTGGTTGGTGTGTGAAGGAGGGTTTTGTTAGGGCCGTTTTTCTTTTGCGGTCTGGGTGGAGTGGAAGGTAGGGATTTGTTGCAGTGGGGTGGAGTAACCAACTATAATTTGTGGATTATTTTTGAGTAACTTGAGATGAAATAGTTGGGGTAGGGTGTGGCACCATCATAGATCTGGGGGGGGGGGGGGGGGGGATAAGTGGAGGGTCTAGCGTTACCACAGATTCTGTCATTGAATTTAAATGTAATAATTTAAATGTTTACAGCTAGTTTGTTATCATCTAACCACAAAGTTGTGATTATTGTGAAAGTCAGTTTTACAGTGAATGGAGTATTGAGTTTTGTTGGAAAGGGTTGACTTGATATTCATACTTAATAAACCTGCAACTGGTTTTGCCACATAAGGCTTTTGCTGATTCAATTTGGTGTGTATGAGCGTGAAAAAGGTGTAGGCATACAAATGCCTATGTTATGCTCTTTTTATTTACGTCAATACCTTCAAACCTCATCCCAAGCACAAATAGAGTTTTATACAGTTTTAACTTCATGTGAAGGATCTTCAGAATTCCTGCATCCAGACTGCTTAACTCACAGTTTTCTAGGCAGTCAGGTGCACATCATCATGGATCCTTTAATATATGTGTTTTTTTATACATGAATATTTCTCCTATCAATCTTTTTTTCTTTTTTTACTTTTTTTTATCAATATCTCTTACTTAGCAACTTCCTACTTCACTACTTGTTTTCACCAGTACAATGTATTGTTAATTCATTTCAATACTGTTTCACTTAACTGGCAGCAGAGTGAAGACCTCAGAAACCTCAACCGACTTGGCCAGGTTTTGCGACTTCGTCAGGGTGGAGGTTCTCTGCAAATAGCAAATATTAAATTACTTGCAGGTCATTCTCCAAGTTATTCTAATCTCAATTCCCTTCACAACGTACTTTTTGCTCTCCTGCTTCCATCTTCTTATTGAACAAAATGGCTGCAGCGTTTTCCTAGCACCATCGCCATTAAATATGCATCAGCTGATACCGACGATCTCATTTCTGATAGGCTAACAATAAAAATAGCTCTGACCAATCAGATCACAGACCACCAATCCAATTCCAAATTTAATCCCATAGGATACAGTGTTCAAGGTGAAAATCCATTTTTGTTCTTTGTAGTTAAAATAATATTCCAGATTGCCTCCCTCCCATCCCAACCGGACACTATCTAAAATTCTCCAACTGATATCAGTCAATTGATGATGATGTTTCTGCCAATGTTGAGTTAAAGGGGCAGACATCATTCCATTTTTATGCGTGATTTATGTGGCCTTATTCATATTTTATAAAGGACTTTTAAGTTCAGCTAGACTTTTGTAAAATACCCTGAAAATTGTGAGTGTCTTGAGCTGGACTTCCCTTTCTGACCTAGGTGACCTATAGAAAATTGGACTTCACATATACCTTTAACATTGTGTATTTATCTGTTTAATACTCCAGCTCTCATTGGCATATAAACTCAAAAATGGAAGAACCAGAAACTGATCTTCAGAAGATACTGTGATGCAAATGAACACTGACCGATATTCAGCTGGTGGCGGCGGCCAGCATTTTTTAAAATGCTTATTGTCACTGGCTGAATTAGCCACCAATATTCAGTGCAGGGCCATGCATGTGGGCTGACTGAATATTGGCTGGGACCTAAATAACTTTTTTTTTTTATCCCTTGGTCCCCTTACAAAGCCCTCTCCTTCCTTCCCCCAGCCCACTACAATGAATATTACCTCTCTCTCTGTCTCTTCCTCCCTCCCTCCCCCAGGAGCTCCAATACTCCACCTTCCCTTGCAGTATAGGTAGGCCCCCACCCAGGCCTACTCTATGTTCCTGGTGGTCTGTGAAGTCATTGAGGGCAGGAATGAAGGCCATGAGCCTACAAGTACTACAAGCTACCTGCCTGGTTTGAGTATCATGGGTTAGGTGAATATCAACAACTATCTTAAGGGTCCTTTTACTAAGATGTGGTAAGCGATAGCATGGACTTACCACAGCTTAAATGACTTACCGCAGCATACACTCGGGCATCCTATACTAAATTTCAAATCGTCATGTGCTATCTGCATGCTAAAAAATATTTTCAAATTTTTGTTGGCGGGGGCATGCCTAGGGGGGGGGGGGGGATAGAGAGTAGGCATTCCTGCACTAATCAGTTAGCATAACTTACCAGATGAGCCCTTACTGCCTACAAAACAGATGTTGGTAAGTGCTTCCATGGTAATTTTTATTCATAGCCACATGCTAACGGCAATATTAGCACATGGCCGTTAAATGAAAAAAATTAGAAATCAGCCATTTTCTGGCTATGGAAAAAATGGCTTTAGCATGAGGGAAAAACCTGTGTAAGGGTGCGCTAAGGCCACTTTTTAATGTAGCTTTGTAAAAGGACCCCTTACAGTGCATTTAGAATGGTTTTGAAATTTGCTTCTAAATTATTGCAATGAGTGATTAATGAAACCTGCTCCCTCAGATGCATCTGTATTCTGCCTCCCAAGTCAATAAATTAAGGAATACAGAAATGCTATGACACAAGATGAAATCAAATAGAAAGGCACAGGGAGAATGATCTGCTTGGTGTGAGTGTATAGTGTAGCAGAAGATGGTGCAAAACAAAAATAAATAAAAATTGAAGCAGAATCTTGAGGCATTTATTACTTCTTCTTTCCTATGTGCTTATAAATAAAAATCTTTTCATGCTGCACAAGGATATTAAATTATAAGCTAAGTACTGTACTTTCAGTCAAATTGCCTAAGTGTACTTCACTTGGGTTTTATTAAAACATGGCTGTTACATAAATCATTCATGACATCTTGTAATAGAAATAATAATGTCCACGTTTATCATGATAAAATTGAATGCTGTATGTAATCGTTGAACTTGTGAGCCTTACAAATTTCTAGCTTTATAGTACATGCAACTGCGAGTCTTCTGATTAATTTGTGTTAATTACAGTACTATATTTTCTGAGATCAAACCCTCTTTCAAAGATTAACATAAAGCTGTTGCTCTCACCCCGTTGATCCAGTGATAAAGTCTGCTACCAAGGGGGAAACCTTGGGTTTGATTCATGGGCTCACTGCTAAAGGCTGGGAATGCTTCGAGGTATCCCTTCCCTAGTCACTGCACAATAGCAGCAACCAGTGATCAAGTTGGGTGCACATGTATCTGGTTCTGGGAGCTGTACTTCATGGGCATTGGCCAAAGTACTTTACAGCTACTGCTATAGAGATAAAGTGAGTTTATAAAGAGGGAAAATAATGCTGGGACAAAAACAATATTGAATAAGACTTTGGTGGCACTTCTATAAATTGATCCCAAGATTTGACACCCTAATTCCATGTGCTTTGCATTAATTCTATAATGGCTTCTTGGTATCAAGATGCCATTATAGAATACTAGCATAAGCCGGCACTGTTGGGCCTAAAGCTAGGCACCAACAGTTACGCCAAGTTAATGGCAGTTGTCACTGATGATGCCTAATTATGTCCTTAAGTGCACTTAACACAGTATTCTACAAGTTACATACTAATGCCAGAGACATACCCATGATCTGTCCATACTCTGCACATGTTTACACTCATACTTACGTGTTAAATGATGTTGGCACATATGTTACAGAATAGCACCTAGCACATATAATTGGGATTTATTAATAAGCATATGATTGTCAATCAGTGGCGCCAATCACACAAATGCTGTTGACTTACACTTACAAATGGCACCTATCTTTATGTGTCAATTTATAGAATTGTCCTTCATGACTAGAATTTGCCCTTTGATGAAAACAATTGCAGTACAATACAACACTCATTCTGATGGGCCCTTTTACTAACTACACCCTCTCCATAAGATATTACACAATGTGATACCCGCAAGCGAGCCTTCTCCGGAGTAGCCCCCACACTCTGGAATGCATTGCCTGAAAGGCTCTGCTTAACACAAGACTACCTCTACTTCAGGAAGCAGGTGAAAGCTTGGGTCTTCAACCAAGCCTTTAACGAAAGAAGTAACTAACTTGCTAGTCTCACTCACATACACACAAGGATTGACTCGGGCTGCACAGACTGCAGCGGGACATATTTATCCACTCCTACCCTAGCTGAGATAATATTTAGCCATCTCTCTGACCTCACGTGCAACTTTCTTCAAATCAATCACCTTTCTTTCTAATACTTCCTACTTTCTTACTCATCTATATGCTACAACTTTGCCTTACCCTTCACTACCAATTATAATGTTCTAGTACATATTGAGGCTCATTTTCAAAGCACTTAGCCTCCCAAAGTTCCATAGAAACCTATGGAACTTAGCCTCCCAAAGTGCTTTGAAAATATGCCTCATTGTGTTGTCATTGCAAGTAGTATACCATAATCAAAAATTCACAAAACTGTACAGAGTATAAGAAATCAGAAACTATCAAATTGCTTAGCAATACTCTGATGATAAATTGCAATTTAAGCATTCAGTTTAGATTTTGATATATATTAAAAAGTCGCCTCAAAAACCCAGGGCACCTAACCCTTACCGTTCAGTGAATCCAGACTGCCCCAATTTGACTGCCCCTATCGGACCGACCGTTCACTTGTCTATTAGATTGTAAGCTCTTTGAGCAGGGACTGTCTCTCTTTGTTAAATTGTACAGCGCTGCGTAACCCTAGTAGCGCTCTAGAAATGTTAAGTAGTAGTAGTAGTAGAATAGGCCACCTCTGTAATGGCTAACATCATTGGCTCCTCCTCCAACCGCAAAAACTACCACAGAATAAAAAACTTCCAAAAAACCTTTTTAATCACGGAAGAAAAAGTCTGTGGTGGAAAAAAACGGAAGGAAGGGTCATAATGATTATATCCAATCTAAATGCTTAAAGAAGCAATAATATGTTCAAAAAATTTTCAAAGATTGAAAATTATTATTATCAATCATAAGATATTGAAAGTGGCATAGGACTAAAATGCTTCTGAATTCACTTTAGTTGTACTCTTGTATTGACTTAGTAGTTCACATACTTGTGGCTAAATATTACTGTTTTTTCATCTATACAGTTTGTACTTAAATCTAAATTGTACTTAGCTTCAGCCGAAGGTGAATCATGATCATTCATCTATAGCCACTGTTGTTTCTACTCATGAAGACTTAGCAAACATGTCCTGATCTTTCATTCTTATTCGATCCCCTAGCTGGATCTGTATAAGATTTCTCGACAGTAAAGGGACCCGTCTGTTTCGCTGCTTCCTCAGGAGAAAATCAAAAATATAAACCAAAATTTTCAATACTAGCGTAATTCTGAGAGCTGTATCACGTCTGTTCACGCTTTCCAAAAATACTAGGACTAGGGGGCATGCAATGAAGCTACAATGTATGAAATTTAAAACAAATCGGAGAAAATATTTCTTCACTCAACGTGTAATTAAACTCTGGAATTCGTTGCCAGAGAATGTGGTAAAGGCGGTTAGCTTAGCAGAGTTTTAAAAAGGTTTGGACGGCTACCTAAAGGAAAAGTCCATAGACCATTATTAAATGGACTTGGGGAAAATCCACTGTTTCTGGGGTAAGCAGTATAAAATGTTGTATACTTTTTTGGGATCTTGCCAGGTATTTGTGACCTGGATTGGCCACTGTTGGAAACAGGATGCTGGGCTTGATGGACCTTTGGTCTTTCTCAGTATGACAATACTTATGTACTTATATGTACCCCACTGTTCTGCTGGAAGGTCTGTGTGGCCAGTCTAGTAAGACTACTGCTCCCCCCCCCCCCCCCCCCCCCGCTCCCCCAAGACATCACATTGGCTTGTTTTGGTGTGTTTTTCTCAGGACATTTTTTAGTTTGAAAATGGCACTTAAAAAAAGATGCATTGAGCATAAGAACATCTAACACAGGGTGCTTTTTGAACAAAAAAGATAGACATTTTTCAAGTTTGAAAATGACTATGTTTGGCATTGGATTTTTTGAATGGTTTTCTTTTGCAAAAATTCCAAAATCAGATTTGGACGTCGTATTGAAAATGGATGGAGCACCGGTACATTGAGCTCACAAAAAGTTGAGCTCTTAATTAATGAAACCCCAAAAATAATTGAGCCAACAGCTCAGTGGTATCAAAACCTTCATGAATTTGAACACAAATTATGAATTAACTAAGAGTAAACCTCATTATATTAATGTAATTTCAAGGGTGATACTTAGGGGTCCTTTTACTAAACTGCAGTAAGCACTAACATGTGTCTACCACAGATTAAAATGCACTACCGTGGGGCACTCTCATACATACCATGGTAGTTTTTGCACATGCTTGTAGCCCTGTCCTGCTATTTTGGGTTAGAAGGTGCTCGAGAGGCACTGCAAGTCACTTATTCACTCTGGTCCCATCTGCTCATCCAATCAGGAACCACACAACACTCAGAAGACTGAAAGTAACTGGAACATTTATTTAGCTAACTGATGGTTTCACTGCATTGATCTTAATACAGTTCAGATGTAATTGCTTTCAAGATGATCACAGCAATAGTACATTAGTGGGTTAACACAAGTGCACAATCCGCATGCTTGTCCTGCAGTCTAACTGGAACTCAGAACAGATTTCACTCTCCCGATGTACTTCAATACCATCCAGGCTAGACTCAATGTAACTGTCTTCTCCCTTTGGGCTCCCACCTCGAAGGTCTTGCCTCGGCCAGGGGTAGATCACACTCCACCCGAGCCCCGGTTATGGCTGGACTCTCCAATCTACTAAGTTTCTGGCTCCTCAAATGACTGATGCAATGTAACAGTTCACTGTCTATGGCTTCAATTTGTTGGTCACAGCACCACAGACCCCCCCCCCCCCCTAAATTGCAATGGATCACCTGGCAGGGGGCTATCAGTAACACAGAACTCAGACAACCAAGGATCTAGTTGCCCTGTCAAGAGGCAGAAACAGACACAATTCTCTTCACACTGGGTTTCCCTTTTATAATCTCTGAGCTCCTCCCAGGTCCTCCAGTCACTCCCCTAATGACCAGCTACCCGGGGCTCACTCTATCATGATTCTTAAACAACCATGGGTTACACACGCGCTACCCATGCTAGGGGTGTGTTTGTGGGCGGAGAGTGGGCATGGTTATGCGAATCAGCGTGTGGGCATTGGATTCGTCTGTGAGTCCTTACCACATACAAAATAGGTGGTGGTAAGGGTTCACACACTAATGGCCATATGGTAATGGGGAAATTAGTGCATGGTCATTATTAGAAAATTAGAAAAATCTGCCTTTTACCGGCAGCACTAAAAGTGGTCTCATTGCATGGGAAAGACCGCGTTTGGGCTACCACAGGCCCCTTTTTAGCTCTGCTTGGTAAAAGTGCCCCTCAATGTTTAAACAATTGTAAAGAACTTTGAAATTATGTAAGGGGTCCCTTTTTTTTCTGGACATTGTATACACCATCATGTAATTCTGTACTAAGCCTTTTCTATATATAAAGTCTCTAAATAAATGCAAAGCTTTCCTCAGTCCTGTGCGTGTAATGTCTCCTCTCAGTTTGAAAGAAATGAAGAGCATAGATAGCAAAACAGCCTTCATCTCATTTTAAAATGAAATGTAGGAAGTCAGTGAAACAAATTTTGGTTTTGTTTCATTTTGGAAGTAGCGCATTCTATTTCTGAAGCAAAATGAAACTCCCAAAATGAAACAAACATAATTGCAGAATCCTTAAAATGAAAAAAATGCAAAGTGTGACCATGCAGTCCTCTAATGTGTATTGGCTGTATGCATCCAGCATTAATATGTATTGAGTACACAGGTTTATATAGGTCTATTTCTGCTACTAAAGTACTGGATGTTTTTCAAAATTAAGGGTATGGCCTCACAGTATTTGCTTTTTTTCTGTGAGACATGAAGGCCCATTTTTGATAGGTCTTTGAGATTGAAATTGAGACATTAAGGTCAGGGCGTGCTCAGTTCTTTCAGCATTTTAAAACAAGCTCTGCTGAGCATGAAACCTTAGCCAAAATACATAGAAGAACGCCAGCAAATATATAGGTATTTGCCAGCATGTCCACAAGAAGCAGCAATTTTACAAAGCTGCTCACTGTAAAAAAAAAAAAAAAAAAAAGAGTGTCCTGATCTCAGAAATTTGCATTGCTGCAATTAGGGACATTGTGGGTTCCTGGATCTAATAGCACAGATGGTAGCCCCAAGTTGGGATCCCTGACCCTCTCCCTGGCACACGGTTTTCCCCCACCCCATCCCAGCCCTCATACCAGAAGAATCCTACCCTTGATTAACCTCCAATCTTCCCATCTCCCTCTGGCTCTTACTGGGGCTCTCCCTGGTGTTTAGTGGAGTGTAGATGTGATCCTTGAACATTCTTGCTTCTTTGGCACCTGGGATAAAAAATGATGCCTCCGACCTCTAGAGGTAGCCTTGCAATACTACCATTTAGGGATCAGACTGCCAAATAATGTGGTGCTTGCAAGTGGAGGGATCTTGGGCCATGGGGGGGCAGGGGTTGGGGGTGTATTAAGCTGTGTTCTAGGGAACTAGGGACTGGGGGGCCCGGGGGGCCCTTTTACTAAGCTGTGTAGGCACCTACGTGCACCCAACGCACACCAATTCGGAGTTATCGCCCGGCTACCACATGGCCCATGCGGTAATTTCATGTTTTACGTGTGTCTACTACGCATGCCAGAAAATATATTTTATTTTCTGGTGCGTAGCGAAAACCAGGTGGTAACGCCGACCTCACGAGTGTAGGAAATTACCTCACGGTTAATGTGAGAGACCTTACCACTAAGTCAATGGCTGACGGGAAGATCTCAGACCCAAAATGGACACGTGGCAATTTTTATTTTGCCGCATGTCCATTTTCGTCAAAAATTTTAAAAAGGCATTTTTTGCAGGTACGCTGAAAAATGGATCTGCGCTTGCCCAAAACCCACGCCTACACTACCGCAGGCCATTTTTCAGCACACCTTAGTAAAAGGGCCCCAGGATGATTTATTTTTATTGTTATTTAATTTTATTTCAGCATTTATATTCCACTCCAATTAACATTATTTCAATTTTGTTTTGCCCCTGCCCCTTTATTTAGACCCAATATCTAAACAGATAGCTAGCATTTGTAGAAAAGCTGATGGTGAAATTTTCTGAAAAAAATGTATATTCTTATTGTTAAACAGGAAATACACATCAAATTTCTTTTTTGGCAAGGCTTAAACCATTCTCCCACTGCACATCCTTGAAATCTTTGCTCCCATGGATGTCCTCGTGTGAACAGAGACTTTCTAAAACTGTTATCTGCACATATGTAAATGCTGACATTTACATATGTAAATGTTGACATTTACATGTAGATGCATCTAAAATGACCTCCTTTATGTATCAAGAACATTTTTTATGCTCTCAAAGTAATTTTCATTGGTGATTTAAGCATGTTTATATATATTTAGGTTTATCTCACACCTTTATTAGAAGTAGCTCAAGGTGAGTTACATTGAGATATACAAGGTATTAGCATGCCCCCAGAGGGCTTACAATCTAAGGGCCTGATATTCAGCTGGCAGTAATGAGTGTTCTGCTCACTGCCGATGGAGTTATTCCCAGATATTCAAAATCAGTCCCTGTCTGGGTTTCTTCTTTGAATATACAGTTATTTTTGAGCCAGCTAACACATAGCTGCTTAGTCGATATTCAGCCCTTAAGTGGCTATGGGTTAGCACATAAAGATAAGAACAGACTTTTATACAGTCTCATTTATGCACTACGCCTGGCACTTAAGGGCTGAATATCAGCTCTTAAGTGGCAAAGCGCTGATTCCACCCCCAGAATGCCCCCAATATAGCCAGCTTTAAGTTAGGCGCTAAAAGTGAATTTCAGCTGGTTAAGTGCCACTGAAAATTAGTGGCTAGCTCTGACCAACTTAACTGGTCAGCGGATGGTTAAATCACTTTGAAAGTCGACCAGTAAATTTTTACTTGAGGCAAAAGGGGCCCCTTTACTAAGCCACATAGGTGCCTATCCAGCTTATAATTGAAAAAGAAAAACGCCTATATTGCGACCCAAATCGGGAGATAGACGTTTATCTCACAAAAACGAATAAAGCGGTATAATCGAAAGCCGAATTTGGACGTTTTCAACTGCACTCCGTCGCAGATGGGGACAAAGTTGATGGGGGCATGTCAAAGGCGTGGTGAAGGCGGAACTGGGGCGTGGTTATCGGCCAATCAGAGATAGGCGCCTTTCGCCGATAATGGAAAAAAAATGCTTTTTTAGCGAGAATTTAGGGCACTTTTCCTGGACCCTGTTTTTCCATGAATAGGGCCCCAAAAAGTGCCCTAAACGACCAGATGACCACTGGAGGGAGTCGGAGATGACCTCCCCTGACTCCCCCAGTGGTCACAAACCCCCTCCCACCACAAAAATATGCCGTTTCACAACTTTTTATGTTCACCCTCAAATGTCATACCCACCTCCCTGGCAGCAGTAAGCAGGTCACTGGAGCAATTATTAGGGGGTGCAGTGGACGTCAGGCAGGTAGACCCAGGCCCATCCCCCCACCTGTTACACTTGTGCTGGTAAATGGGAGCCCTCCACACCGCCCCCCCAAACCCACTGTACCCACATGTAGGTGCCCCCCTTCACCCCTTAGGGCTATAGTAATGGTGTAGACTTGTGGGTGGTGGGTTTTGAGGGGGATTTGGGGGGCTCAACACACAAGGGAAGGGTGCTATGCACGTGGGAGCTCTTTTACCTTTTTTTTTTTTTTTGTAACAGTGCCCCCTAGGGTGCTCGGTTGGTGTCCTGGCATGTGAGGGGGACCAGTGCACTATGACTCCTGGCCCCTCCCACGAACAAATGCCTTGGATTTATTCATTTTTGAGCTGGGCGCTTTCATTTCCATTATCGCTGAAAAACAAAAACACCCAGCTCACAAATTGTCGAATAAAACATGGACGTCTATTTTTTCCCAAAATACGGTTCGGTCCGCCCCTTCACAGACCCGTTCTTGGAGATAAACGCCCATGGAGATAGACGTTTTTGTTCGATTATGCCCCTCTATGTGTGCCCAATGTGCGTCAATTCAGAGTTACCACCCGGCTACTGTGTGGCCCGGGCGGTAATTTTTATGTGCATCCGCTACACGCACCGGAAAATATTTTTTATTTTCTGGTGCACGGCGGAAACCAGGCAGTAATCATTCTAAGCGCATAGACCATTACCGCTCAGTTAATGCGTGAAACCTTACCGGTAAGTCAATGGGTGGCGGTAAGTTCTCATGCCCAAAATGGACGCGTGCCAATTTTTATTTTGCTGCACGTCCATATTCGGCCAAAAATAAAGGCCTTTTTTGCAGGTGCGCTGAAAAATGGACCCATGCACGTGCAATACACGCGTCTACGCCAGCACAGGCCATTATTCAGCGCACCTTAGTAAAAGGACCCAAGTGACTTGCCCAAGGTCACAAGGAGCAGCAGTATGATTGAACTAGGCTTCCCTGGTTGTCAGGCCAGCACACTAACTTGTAGATTACTTTTCCACTCTAAATGTTATTTGGTAGATTTGTCTATTTGGGGGCCCTTTTACTAAGCAGCGGTAGGGATAATGTGCAGGTAACGTGCACCAAATCGACACTACTGCCTGATGGTGATTTTGAAGTTGGCACATACTGTTTTCCACAGTAGAAAATATTATTCTATTTTCTACCATGAGGGGCGTTCCCAGCGGTAATCAGCAGTGTGGCCATATTGGCACACGCTGCATGATTACTGCAAAGTAGCGTGTGAGTCCTTACCGCTAGGTCAATGGGTGGCGGTAAGTGCTCAGGCAGTAAAAAGCCGTGTGCTACTTTTAATTTTAGCACATGGCCATTTACTGCCCCGTTTTTAAAAAAGCCCCTTTTCCCCGCTGCAGTAAAAAATGGCCCAGCATGTGCCAATTTCAAGCACCCAAACTACCACAGGCCACTTCTTACCACTGCTTAGTAAAAGGGACTCTTAGTTAGGTGTGGTGCCTTTTTAGTGGAATCAACTACCATCTGGTGAATGTAGAAAAACAGAGCACATTAAAGAAATTATTGAAAACTTGGTTATTTTTATGAGTTGATTACTGAACTAAGGGGGGGAGGTCTTTACTAAGGTGTGCTAGCGTTTTTAGCTCATGGTAATAATCAGCAGGTGCTAAACGCTGAGACACCCATGAACATCTCAGTGTTGAACCCCAGCTGATTTTTAGCACTAGCTAAAAATGCTAGTGCATCTTAGTAACAGGCCCCATGATTGAGTTAGGACTGTTTTTTAATTAGATTTTTCTTTGTCTTCTGAAATGATTTGCCATTGATATTTGTATATATTACATTTTTATACGTTATATTGAACTTTGGTTAATTGTTTGGTGGAATGTTATGTGATTTATCATTTAAAAAAAAAATCTACCTTAGAAATGTAAATGCCATTTTTAAAAGACTCTTTTTACTAAAATGTGTTAAAAGCTGGGCTTAAAGCATTATGAGGGACTTTACATGCTAAGCTTAGATGTAATGTGGAACATTTTTAGAGCTTTTTCTTTTTTATCTGCAGGCCATATGCTAATGTTCCCATCAGCGTGCAGTACCTGCAGAAAGTTAAAGCGGGTAAGTGATCCTGTGTTAACTCTGCGTTAGAC
Source organism: Microcaecilia unicolor (assembly GCF_901765095.1). Lineage (NCBI taxonomy): Eukaryota > Metazoa > Chordata > Amphibia > Gymnophiona > Siphonopidae > Microcaecilia > Microcaecilia unicolor. Next base: position 152,957,435 of record NC_044040.1, read on the forward strand.
AGAATGTGCTAGTTATAATGCGCTAGCGGGTTAATGTCTCCACGCCAACTCTGCCCATGCCGTGTCCCCAGGTAGAAAATTTTTCAAATTTAGCACATGTAGCAAAGAAAATACTGTAAAATGCTTTAATACTTTTGTGCACAAACCTGTTTTTGCATACAAACTGTGTATTTACCCTAGGATTCTATATATGGCACCATAATTTCCATGTAGAAATCGAAGTGTATTATATAACAATGCACATAACTTAATCTGTTAACTAGCTAATCAGCACTGTTAATCGGACATTAACAAGCAAATATCAGCACTAATCGGCATTAATTAAGATTTACACACACAGGTTGCTAAGCGTATTCTATAAGGTGGTGCGCCTAAATTCTAAGCTGCACAGTTGAAAAAGGGGTGTTGCTATGGGTGGGGCATGGACATTTCTAAAATCTATGCATGCTGTTATAGAATACACCCACTCACCCCCAGATTCTATATATTGTACCTAAAGATCCCCATCAAAACTGATGCGGATTTTATAACAATGTGCATAGTTTAACAAGCTTAACAGAAGGACCTTACGAGACTGGGAGACTGGGCGGCTAAATGGCAGATGACGTTTAATGTGAGCAAGTGCAAGGTGATGCATGTGGGAAAAAAGAACCCGAATTATAGCTACGTCATGCAAAGTTCCACGTTAGGAGTTACGGACCAAGAAAGGGATCTGGGTGTCGCAGGGGCGTAGCTACGGGTGGGCCTGGGTGGGCCCAGGCCCACCCAATTTCAGCTCTGGCCCACCCACCCACTTTTCCTTCAGGCCCGCGCCAGCCCCAGCTCCCATTGCCGGCCACTGCTGCTTTTTCTGATGAGCAGCAGGGCCGGCGCTACAAAAAGAAGAAGCGCTCAGCTGACTGAGCTGAGCGCCAACGCAAACGATGACGCGACGAGAAAAAATGTTTTAAAAAAAACACGGCGGCGGCACCGCAGGCAGCCTCGAAGCATTGGCTGCTGGCTCTGCAGGCTCCGCCCGTCTCTTACGTCACTGCCCCCGCAGTTGTGGACGGGATGCTGGGCTCGATGGACCCTTGGTCTTTTCCCAGTGTGGCATTACTTATGTACTTAACAAGCTAATGAGTGCTGATAACAGCACTTAAGAAGCAATAATGAGCACTAATTGGCACTGATTAGAATTTATGTGCACAACTCCCTAAGCGTATTTCGTAATGATGTCCACCAAAGTATCATGCGTAGGCAAAAAGGGGTGTGGTTATGGGTGGGGAAATTGGCATTTCTTGAGCATTCCAAAATGTATGCGCCTAGTTATAGAATATGGCCCAGTGAGCCTAAATCTACACACTGAGATTTACACCAGGTTTTTGATGGCGTAAATGGATGCACACAGATATTGGCACTGAAATATCAACTAAGCATATTTTATAATTGGTGCCTAAATCTAGGTGCTAATTGTAGAATACATTTAGTCCACACTAATTTCAATGCCAATTTTTTTAGGCACCATATATAGAATCTCCTCCTCTGCGCCTAATTTAGGTGCCGGGGTTTAGGCCAAGTAAAACATGGCAAAAATGGCTGCATCTACATTTGGTTACGTGGAGAGGGGCTTGGCATTATTCTATGTAGCGTGTGGAACTTTAAGCCCATTCTATAAAATTTAGGCATACTTTAGAGAATACGCCTAGGCTTATTTTTTTTCTGCACGGAATTTTGAGGCATCCTATATAGAATCTAGCCCGAAGAACCTAACACCCATTAGTAAATGTGCCCCTAATGGGAATTTATCAAGCATTGTTATGGCCTTAACACACCTTAACATCCATTAAGGGAATTAGTACATGCTAAATGCTAAAAGCTCACAGGTATAGGATGTATAGAATGGGCTTTACTATTTAGCACACTTTATTCCTTTAATGCACGTTAAGACCATAACACTGCTTGATGAATCCCCCCTCCCCCCAAAAAAATAGTTAACTTAAAATTTAAATAGTTAACTTAAAATTGCCCTTCCTACAGTAAGTACTTTAGTTTTTGAAAGCATAGATCTTTGACTCTTAAATAGCAAGAAAGATCGAGGGAGAAAATAACTCGTTCAGATGTATCAAAGAGATTACACTATCCTCTAACTCTCAACCATTTCTGAAGTGCTATCCTCCTTCCAGTCCTCACTATTCCTTGACAAACAGGACTATTACACCCAATTGACTAATTCTCTCAGCTCTAACCCTCATCGTCTCTTCGCCACCCTTAACTCCCTCCTCAAAGTGCCCTCCGCTCCCACCCCTCCCCTCGCTCTCTCCTCAATCACTGGCTGACTACTTCCGCGACAAGGTGCAAGAGATCAACCTTGAGTTCACTACCAAGCCACCTCCTCCTCTACACCCTTCAACCCTCTCCCTCAACCAACCAACCCAGACCTCCTTCTCCTCCTTTCCTGATATCTCCGAGGAGGAAACCGCCCGCCTTCTTTCCTCCTCAAAATGCACCACTTGTTCCTCCGATCCCTTCCCCACCAACTTACTTAACACCATCTCTCCTACTATCACCCCCTCCATCTGTCATATCCTCAACCTCTCTCTCTCCACTGCAACTGTCCCCGACACCTTTAAGCATGCCGTAGTCACGCCACTCCTCAAAAAACCATCACTAGACCCTACCTGTCCCTCCAACTATCGCCCCATCTCCCTCCTACCCTTCCTCTCCAAGATACTTGAGCGCACAGTCCACAGCCACTGCCTTGATTTTCTCTCCTCTCATGCCATCCTCGATCCGCTTCAATCCGGTTTTCACCCTCTTCACTCGACAGAAACAGCACTCTCTAAAGTCTGTAATGACCTGTTCCTTGCCAAATCCAGAGGCCACTACTCCATCCTCATCCTCCTCGATCTATCCGCCGCTTTTGACACTGTCAATCATGACTTACTTCTTGCCACACTGTCCTCATTTGGGTTCCAGGGCTCTGTCCTCTCCTGGTTCTCCTCCTATCTCTCCCACCGCACCTTCAAAGTTCACTCTCATGGATCTTCCTCCACCCCCATCCCCTTATCTGTTGGTGTTCCCCAGGGATCTGTCCTTGGACCCCTTCTCTTCTCAATCTACACCTCTTCCCTGGGCTCCCTGATCTCATCTCATGGTTTCCAGTATCATCTCTATGCTGATGACACCCAACTGTATCTCTCCACACCAGACATTACCGCGGAGACCCAGGCAAAGGTATTGGCCTGCTTATCCGACATTGCTGCCTGGATGTCCAACCGCCACCTGAAACTGAACATGTCCAAGACCGAGCTTATCGTCTTTCCACCAAAACCCACTTCTCCTCTTCCTCCACTTTCTATCTCAATTGATAACACCCTCATCCTCCCCGTCTCATCTGCCCGCAACCTCGGAGTCATCTTTGACTCCTCTCTCTCCTTCTCTGCGCATATCCAGCAGATAGCCAAGACCTGTTGCTTCTTCCTCTTTAACATCAGCAAAATTTGCCCTTTCCTCTCTGAACACACCACCCGAACTCTCGTCCACGCTCTCATTACCTCTCGCCTGGACTACTGCAACTTACTCCTCACCGGCCTCCCACTTAGCCATCGATCCCCCCTTCAATCTGTTCAGAACTCTGCTGCACGTCTCATATTCCGCCAGAACCGATATACTCATATCACCCCTCTCCTCAAGTCACTTCACTGGTTTCCGATCAGATACCGCATTCAATTCAAGCTTCTCCTTCTTACCTACAAATGCACTCAGTCTGCTGCCCCTCACTATCTTTCTACCCTCATCTCCCCTTACGTTCCCGCCCGTAACCTCCGTTCACAGGATAAATCCCTCCTCTCAGTACCCTTCTCCACCACCGCCAACTCCAGGCTCCGCTCATTCTGCCTCGCCTCACCCTATGCTTGGAACAACCTTCCTGAGCCCTTACGCCAAGCCCCCTCCCTGCCCATCTTCAAGTCTTTGCTTAAAGCCCACCTCTTCAATGCTGCGTTCGGCACCTAACCCTTACCATTCAGTGAATCCAGACTGCCCCAATCTGACTGCCCCTATCGGACCGACCGTTCACTTGTCTATTAGATTGTAAGCTCTTTGAGCAGGGACTGTCTCTCTTTGTTAAATTGTACAGCGCTGTGTAACCCTAGTAGCGCTCTAGAAATGTTAAGTAGTAGTAGTAGGAAGTGCGGAAATATTTCTAGTGAATGGAAAAAATGTAATTCCAACGGGTTGGGGTACCTTTTCTTGAATTTATAAAAAATGTACAAATGTGAACTTGAAGGATCATGAATGACTGAGTCAACATTCAGCTGCAGTGCAAAAAATATCCATGTGGTACTATCTAGATAAGGCTGTCATAGCCAGAAGTCATCCGGATAGTGGCAACAGTCAGTTCTTTATATGGACAAATTAGTACAACTTTCTGGATAGTGGACTGTTTATTGCCACTGTTCATATAAATTCTGGGTCCACCTTGGTTATGTCCATGCTCTGTCCCGACACCATTCACACAGCACCAAGGCAATCTATAAGGATATTCAGAAGCACTATCTGGATTTTGAATACTGACCTGTGCATTTCTTTAAACTTATATTGGTCCAATATGCATTTTCAGTCTACTGAGAATGACAAGAGAAAAGAATAAATGACAAAAACGTCTTTCAGAAATCTCTATTGTGTGAAATTCTGCTGATTCTAGCACCAAAGGAAATGTTGTTATTGATGATGACATCAACACAGTTCTAAGGGATCATATGAGGCCTGCTTAAAGGATCTGAAGGATAAGGAATTGAGTCTGTGTTGAGCTGGGAACTCTGTGTTCTCTCACACAGTGACTGACTGCGTTGAATACTTGAGACTGCCATAGATTCATGCATAATTTAAGCATGCATTATTTAAGTGAAAAGATTTAGGCCTAGGTACTTTTTACAGATTGGTTTGCTGATTTAAGCAATTGCGGAATTCCACCAAACTTTTTTTAAGCGAGCAAGTATGTACAAGCCATTTGGATCACCAGCTTTCGTTGCAATGCAGTCTGTTTTTGCTTTGTATTTTTTGTATGTCAGCTATGACCAAGGAAATAAAACTCAGGGTTAAAAAACAATTTTCATTCTACATTGTACCTATGTGTATAGAAATACTAGAAACAATATGTCAGTTCACTTGGGCCTTTTGTTTCATAGATATTGCCCTCATCATTTTATAACAAGTTTCTTAGTTAAGTACAATTTGCGAGCTTAAATTTATAGTTGGATCATCAGAATATTGGAAAGAAAATGAGGACCTTTCTGTAGTTATGATTCCTGTGAAGATGCTACAGAAGTCTTCATCCTGATGCAGTTTAAGCAAAATATGATCATGTTATGGGAGGTTGCCTGCTAAGTTAAAGCTAAGAGCTTCTGCTTTACAGTTTATTATATATATATAGTTATAAGGAAGTATGAGTGCAAGTTGAAATTAAAGATATAATTAAAAAATCTTAAAAATAAGAATAACAGTGGGCCTGTGGAGATTTGTGAGTTCCTCTGGCAGTCACTTAAAGTTGAGTTTGGCTACCATGCCTGTTATATGATGCTCCTACTGCTGTAAAAGTGACAGATGGGTAATAATCGTTTAACTCCCTGATATAAATACACTGTTCAGTACCACGAATGTATATACTTTTAGGGCCCCTTTAACTAAGCGGCGTTAAGGCCAATGCGGGCTTACTGCTGCCTAAACAGGAAGTACTGCTGGGCTACCACAGCAGCCCAATGGTACTTCCCACCCCAGCACTCTATCATATCCGGCGTTACAAAAATATATTTACTTTTGTAGTGCCGGAATGTACCCGGTGGTAATCAGGCAGTGCTGCGTGCTGCCCGGTTACCACCAGGTTAGCATGGGAGCCCCTACTACCATCTCAATGGGTGGTGGTAAGGACTCCCCCCCCCCCCCCCCCAAAATGGCTGAATGGCAAGTTTTTTACTTGCCGCATGGCCATTTCCTGGAGGAAATAGAGAATTCCCTTTTACTTGCTGTGGTAAAAGGAGGCCTCAGCGCATGTGAAAAACATGTGCCAATGCCAGCACAGGCCCCCTTTTGCCGCAGCTTGGTAAAGGGTCCCTAACCTGCTTATAATCGAACGAGAAAAACGCCCAAGAGCCGACCTAAATCGGGAGATGGACGTTAATCTCACAAAAACGAGTAAATCCATATAATCGAAAGCAATGTTTCAGTGCGTCCGTGTCGCTCGTACGTGGACGTAAAAACGCCCAAATAAGAGGCGTGTCGGGGGCGTGTTAGGGGCGGTGATACGACGTGGACGGGTACAACGTATAACGAATAGCGAAAGGGCTCTGGTTGGGCGGGAAGATGGGCGTAATATGATGGACCCGAAATAAAAGCGACCAGAGCAAGGAGGAAATCGTCTTTAGACCCATTAGCGATTGTGTGTAGTTGGAGAGTGGCGATATTGTTGGTGGAAGAGCTGAAGTGGTGGTTGCAGAGAGAAAGCCGAGCGTGTTCAGTACCTGTGACGGTCGTCTGTGTGCCCTGCCTCTTTTTGTGTCTTACCCTTTCACCGTTCCTTACTCCTACTCCTTTGCTCTATCGCCCCTTCCCCTCCCTCTCCCCCTATCCCTCCCCATTCACTCTTCCCACGTGTATACTGTATTCCCTGACCTCCGTTTGTCTCTGTGTGCCTGTACTGTTTGGCGAGTGAGTGGCCAGAGGGGCGTAGTGCCTGGAAGTGACAGATCTGTGTGTGTTGCTGTTTGACTACTAGTCCTAATACTTGCACTGGTGGTGGGGATATGGATGCACTTAATGCACTTGTGGCATTCATGCTACACGAAGAGGCCACCCACCGCAGGAGGTATTCACGGCCCCGAGTGTTTAGGCCCCGCACCACCTTCCTACAACTCACTGACCAGCAGTGTCTAACAAGGTTCAGGTTTGATAGGGCCACCATTCGTCAGCTGTGTGAGCAGCTGAAACCCCTCCTTCAGCCCCAGACACGTAGGAATAACCCCATCCCTGCCCACCTCAAAATCACTTCCGCTCTCTCTGTCCTGGCCACTGGCAGTTTTCAATCCGTATTAGCTGCTAACACAGGCCTCACCCAGGCTTCTATTTCACACTGTCTCACCCAGTTCCTGGATGCCTTCATAACTCACACCTCACACTACATCACTTTCCCCACCACCCCCCAGGCTCTGCACAACAACATGGCCACCTTCTATGCTGTTGCTAGATTCCCCTCGGTCATCGGTGTGATAGACTGCACACACGTAGCCCTCAGACCCCCCCGGGCACACGAAGCCACCTACAGAAATAGGAAGGCATTTCATTCTATGAACATGCAAGTTGTATGTGATGCCCAGGGGGAGATATTAGACGTGTGTGCCAGGTACCCCGGCTCCAGCCACGATGCCTACATCCTACAGCACTCGGGCATCTTCCGCAGGTTCGAGCGAGGGGAGTTCATTGGTGGATGGCTACTAGGTAAGTGCAACATGCATGTACCACCCATACTAGACCTCCTCCACTGGGCAACCCTCCGCCCTGGCTTCCTCCACCACAACCCACTATCCAAATCCCCCCGCCCCCCCTGTACCTGCTCCAAGCGATACACACTCATCTATCTCATTCTGCTTTTCTGCAAAGGTGACCGAGGCTACCCGCAGAGGACATGGCTCATGACCCCCCTGATCCACCCACAACCAGGGCCAGAAGAAACCTACAACAGGAAACATCGCAGCACCCGGGGGATCATTGAGCGCACCTTTGGTTTATTGAAAAACCGCTTCCGCTGTCTGGACCGGTCTGGAGGAGAGCTGCTCTACAGTCCAGAAAAGGTGGCCAAGATCTTTGTGGCGTGCTGTATGTTACACAATTTGGCCCAGCGCAGAGGACAGCCTCTCCCAGAGGAGCCACAGCCACCACCAGAAGAGGCCCCAGATGAGCTGGAAGAGGAGCCCCCTCCACCCCCAGCCCACAGAGCAGAGCTCAATGCCTACCAGCTTGGCGTAAGAGCAAGACAAAGACTCATTGAAACAAGTTTTATGTGAATGTAAGTGAGCATTTATTTTTTACATACAGTGCATATGTGTTTGGTGAACCCCACCACCACCACCACCACCCCCCCCTCCCACACCCACCCCCCTCCCACCAACCCTCACCCTACAGCATGTCCCATCATTTTCCCCTTCCCTTCCCCCGTCCCCTCCTACCCCTCCCACGCCCTTCCTTTGCAGCTGGTGCTGCACGGGAAGTCTCTTCCCCCTCTTCGGAGCTGCTGCTCCCAGTGTCCTCCTCTCTATCCCCACGGCAGCCTGCGGCTTCGGCTGCACCGTGGAAATCGGGCCACCTTCTTGGTTGTAGTGGTCTGGCCACAGGACCCAGAATGGGAGCAGCAGGAGTGGGTGCGGAGGCTGAGGAGCGCAATGCCCACCTCTTAGCTGGTGGTTGCTGGTGGTCAGTGGAGGAGGAGGTTGATGGCAGGGGCTGCTCCAGCAGCACGGGGGCTGGAGTAGGCGCGGTGCCCTGAGGGTGCAGGTGTTGGATGCTCTGCTCCAGCCGTCTCAGTTGCTGGAGCACCTCCTGGTGGCCTTCACGTTGCGCCTGGAGGAGTTCTTGGTGTGCTCGCTGCTGTGCCTCCAGTGCTTGGCGCTGCAGCTCCAGTTTCTGCTGGCGGTACTCCTCCAAGCGCACGTTGTGGCGGAGTAGTTCCGTGGCCAGCCGCAGGAGTTGCCTCCTTTGGGCGGATGGCCTCTGGCGGGGAGCTGGGCCCTCCTCCTCCTCACCAAAGTCCTCCGGTGCTGGAGGTGCGGCCTCTGCTGGTGCAGGTGGTGGTGGTGGTGGTGGCAGAGGCTGGACAGCCGGTGCAGGTGGTGGTGGTGGTGCTGGCAGAGGCTGGACAGCCGGTGCAGGTGGTGGTGGTGGTGCTGGCAGAGGCTGGACAGCCGGTGCAGGTGGTGGTGGTGGTGCTGGCAGAGGCTGGGGTGCAGGTGGTGGTGGTGGTGCTGGCAGAGGCTGGACAGCTGGTGGTGGTAGAGGCTGGACAGCTGGTGCAGGTGGTGGTGGACGCGGAGGATGCACAGCTGGTGCAGGTGGTGGAGGCTGGACTGCAGGCTGTGGAGGTTGAGGCTGGACGGATGGTGTAGGGCGTTGGCCTTGCAGGCCACTAGGGCCAGCCTCCTCTGAGTCTTCACCTGTATAGCACAAGAGAGGAATAGTGTTGGTGCAAATAACCCACTTTTGTCTTTCAGCATTCATATACATTGGTATGTCCCCCAACCTGATGACCCAGCAAAGAGATGGTGAGGAGAAATGGAATTGACACGGGTACAAAAGAGAGAGGCCCGCAGGCAGCTGGGTAGAGGTGGTGGATGAGCAGCCACGAGAAGGACACCACTCACAACGTTGTGCACAAGCTGTTAGTTGTATAATTGTTAAATTGAACAACATTGCAGCATGTGTTGTGTTACTACTGACTTGCTAAACTGCATAGAACTGCTTTATGACCCCCATTACAGGCTCCTTCAGTTGAATGCATGTGTCCCTCACTCAGTAGAGCACAGAGGTCACAGGAGGAACTAGGCACAGTTTGGTAAAATGGGAAAATAGGAGGGAGTAGTAGGGAAGGACGGCCCCCAGAGTTCTGCCACAGTAGTAACCTACACACACCCATAGGAGCCAACTGGAAAGTAGTATTGGGGGTGCTAAGCCCAGTGACCAACACTCCTCCCTGCACAGCTACATGATCTTTCCTCAATATTGGGGGTGCTCACACACACACACAGCACCCACCCTGTCTGCTTGCTCCTATAACACACATGACCACTACCACTACTCAAATAGAGCTTACAATTAATTCTATAAATATGGGCACACAGGACAAGTAAGAGGAAACCCAATCACAATGGTAGGGATAGGGAGTAAGGGTAGAGAGCTAGTGAGTAGGGGTTACCAGGTCACAACAGCATCATAAAGGTGGCCTGTTAATATACAGAAAGACAGCCAGAGATACTCCCACCCCCACCTCCACCTACCTCCCTCCTCCTGCCCCCCACTCCTCACCTCCCTCCCCCTGACCCCAACTTCTATAACACAAGTGTACTGCAGCACAACAGATACCCCAACTGCATAATGAAACACCTACCCGAGTCCTCAGCCTGGCCCGAGGTGTCCATGGAGCCAATCCCGTGGATGCCCTCCTGGGGTAGGAGGGAGTACACCATCAGCTCCATTGGTGTAAGGTTGGCAGTGTCATTGCCTGGGGGATTGGCCCCTGCCTTCCTGCGAACATCCCTCCTCAGCTTCCGCCACTTCCTCTTGCAGTCCTCCACGTCTCTCCCAGCATGGAAGACAGCATTCAGGCTGTCCCGTACTGCCTCCCATTCCCGCTGCTTTACTGTTGCTGCCAGCCTCTGCCCTGTGGGAGCAAACAGACTCCGGTGCCGCTGTACAATTTCTTGTACCAGGAGCTCCACCTCTGCCTCGAGAAAATTACCCTTCCGGGTCGGCGGCATGCGTGGTGGCATTGTACCAATGGTGTTTTCGAAAATACGGAGTGGGCGTTTATATAGGCGCCAAGAACGCCCATTGAGACGGGGGAATAGGCGTTTCTGATTTGGGCGCTACTTTTTCAATTATACACATAATTCCTAAGCGTGCCCAGCTGAGATAGCGATTAGGAACACATGGTTTCGATTATGAGTAGATAAGTATGGGCGTCTCCACCTGCCTTCCCTTTCTTCATTGCCATTTTACCTGCCATTTCCTGCACTGAGACCTTGCCCGATGTTCGTAATAATCAGTTACAGGGTTTTACCCTCACTTAGCATGCTTGGGTACACCTGTGTATTTAGGGGGGGGGGGGAATTATTGTTGGCCCTCAGCCACCACGCCTTCCGTTTCCTGTCTTCCACATCGCCTGATGCTCCCTTCCTTTCTCCCATTCTCTCTGCCTGGTTGTAGCAGGCAGTGTGTGGGGGCCACGAATTTGCTACACTCACCCCAAATCAAGCACCCCTCGGTAAGGGTCATTTCAATCAGGGAGATGTGCAGCTAATGTTCCAGAAGATAAAAGGCGCACTACACAGTCTTGAAACAGACGTTCATGGTAAGCTCTCATTTGTCTGCCACCTCTTCTCTTTGTGCTCATAGTCAAGGAGTGTGCATTCACTGTATGTATGTAGTCTGGAGTCAGATGTTAGGTAGCTCTGTTTTCACCAGGTTCCTGTGCACTGTACTGTGGGGTTGGCAGGTCCTCAGTGGTGTGGGCCAGCTGTTGGAGGTGCTGTATTGGTTCCCGGTAGGTTCCATCTTCCTTGTTTATGTGGTGTACCCCAGTCCCCATTTATGAAGTGGCCACCCATTCTCAAGGTCCATAGGCGGGGGAGGGGAGAATGATTAATGCAATCGATGTGTATAGCACATTATGGACCACCTTCCTAAATTGCTCCATAGGTAGTAGTAGGGTAGGGAACATGCACATTACATTGTTTTTAATCGGTAGCCTGGACAAAATGATAGAGGTGGCTACAGGTAGTGCCACTGAGGCCTATGACGTGGTGGTGAGGGAAAGGGGTGTGTGTACAGGTACCAACCCAAAGTAACTGGTGGTGGCTAAAGCCTGATGGCTGCTGTGGCCTAGTGGTTAGAGCACCAGCCTTATAATCATAAGGTTGCTGGTTCAAATCCCACCTAAGGCAAGTCAGTTCAGCGACAAAGTTTGACACAAACCCAGAATACTTGAATGTAACACACCTTGATCAACTACTGGAGAAAGTGTGATCACACCTGCAAATAATGAGCACCATTTTTATTTGTGGCCTTCCCTAACACAAGTATTACATTGCAACTGTGATGAAGTAACCATCCATCTATTGGGTTTCCCATTGTTTCCCTTTTGCTCCTCAGCATTATATACCATAGCTGATGTATTCAATGTGAAAATATGAGCCAGCTGTTTGTATTGTAGGTCCTTCTTGCCCCCCCCCCCCCACCCCACCAATGTGGCTTGTGGGTAAGGATATGTGTCCATCAGACAGCAAACACTTTGTATGTGGTACCTGGAGTTATGTGGAAGTGTGTACCTGGCAGATCACACGTGGTACACTATTAATCTCTTATTGATGGCACTCTGTATTGTGGGTCAGTATGGTGGAGGGGAGGGAGGGAGGAAGGGAGAGAGAGATGCTGGCTGGCCATTTTTATTAATGAACACAAATATCCATCCAGCCTCCCTGGCCCAACCCCCCTGCACATATGGGCCATGCAGGTTGGAATGAACAGGTGGCGTTCTGTCTGGCCAACATTCTCAGACATACATCACCTTCTCATTCACACAGCACATTTAATGCTGTGCATATTGCTGCCTCCTTCCTCTCAACTCAACAGCACCATTTGGTGATATGTAATGCACAAGGGAGACAAACACACACACACACCCTGATAGTTATATTATAACAAAAATTTATTTGGCCCCATCCCCACCCCCACCCCTACAAAATAACCCCAACAATGCCATCCTCCCCCCCACACCTCCCCACACACCCCAACAATTCCCTCCCCCACCCCCCACAGAACCCCCAACATTTCCCTCCCCCCACACACACAACCCCAACAATTCCCTCCCTCCCTCCCCCCACACACACAACACCAACAGGCCCCCCTATTTAAATTAAGGGCGGCCACGCCCTCTTAGTAAGGCCCTCTGTAGCAGGGCAATGAGCAGCCCCAGCAGTACCCTTAGTGGGCCCTGGAGCTGCTCATTGCCCTGCCGCAGGGCTGTCACCTCCTGCAGCAGCTGGTGCTGGCCAACTAGAAGTTGCTGCTGGCCAACTATAATTTGCTGCTGGCCATCTACCAGCTGCTGCAGGAGGCGCACCACAGTGGCAGGCCCAAAGGCTGGAGGTGGGCCAGGGGACACGGAAGAAGATGGCCCAGGGGATGGAGGTGGGCCAGGGGACACAGAAGCTGGCCCAGGGGATGGAGGTGGGCCAGGGGACACAGAAGCTGGCCCAGGGGATGGAGGTGGGCCAGGGGACACAGAAGCTGGCCCAGGGGATGGAGGTGGGCCAGGCGATGGTGCTGCAGGTGGGGAGGGGTCCTCATGCAGGTCTATAATGAGGACTCCCTCCTCCGAGTCCTCCTCCTCCTCTTCTTGCTGGTGGCCCGCCTCCTGGCCTGGCTCCTGCTCCTCCTCTTCCTCCATGTGCCCCTCCTCCTGCTCTTCCTCCTCCTCCTCCTCCTCCTCCTCCTGGGGGTGGTGGCCCTCCTCATCCTGGCGCTCACTTTCCTGCTGGTGGAGCCCTGTGTATGTAAAAGGAGTGTGATTGAGATCAGTGCATACACCATGGCTTGCATAGTGCAGTAGCTGGGTGGCATGGGGCAGGGTGTGGTAAGGCGTAGCCTATGCCCATGGGGAATGAGCTGCATCAGATGACATGAAACAGAACCCTGGACCCTCCTCTGACACACACCACGCAGGACATGTGGCCATACCAAATTCATTGCTGACCAGCATGTTTGCATTGTGAAATGCAACGAGGGGTTGATGGGCAGTTGTTGTAGGAGTTATTGGGGGGGGGGGGGCAGTGGGAAGGGTGTTGAGCACAATTCTTTTATGTGATTTAGGCCATAACATGCAGTAAAAGTAGGGCCTCAGGCAGCTGTACCAGGACACAGTAATCAGCCACCACAATAAGGGGAATAGTAAAGTGTGGCATATCATCTCATTCATCTCGGGAGGATGGTCGGACGTTGCAAGCATGCTCATGGGAGAACCCCTGCAACCTGCATCCTTGATCTGGGACAGATATGGTATTACTTACTAGGTGGCTATTAGGCACATGGGAAGTGATATTGTACAACACATTTGCTTTATTCATGAAATGTATGTAGTAATGTGTACAGGTGTCCTGTTTTTGAATACTTACGGCGAGCCCTGAGGTGCCTTCGCACCGCCCGGATGAGCTCAGGCCTCTCCCGCCTCACCCGCCGGAACCGCCTCCTTAAGGACTCGAGGTCCCGGTGGACTCCAAAGCGTCTGTAAGATATAAGTTTGTAGAGCAGGGGTCAGGGGTGTTGGTCCTTTTTGTCCTCTGCACACATTCATTTGCTATTCACATACCAGAGAGAGAGGGTCTACAGTGTTGGGGGGGGGGGGGCACCTCCATTGGTAGTGAATCATAGGAGCCACCTTTTTAACATTTTGGGGGGTGGAACCCCCAGTGGAGATGACCCCTCCCTCCATACATATTTGATATTGGGGGTGGGGTGGTGAAGCACCCACAGCAGCCACCGAGTTGGTTCCTATGCAGATGATGGCAGAGAGGTGGGCATGAGGCCAGACAGTACCGTTTGTATACATTCTAATGTATGCTTGTTAAACTACATATGTGTTATCATGGTGGTCGTTTAAATAACATACAAATTATTAGTGATTGTGCATGTTCCTATATTACTCATGATCCTTGCATGGACACTCCAGTTACTGCTGGTAACATTGATGACGGAGCTGTTATATGTGTAGGTACAGGAGGGGAGGGGGGTTGGGCCATAACCTTACCTTTCCAATCGTTCCCGGATGCGGGACCAGGCTCGCATGGCCTGCAGCCTGGGGGGCAGGTGGTGGTGCTGGATGAAAAGGCGATGGCGGTGCCTTAGGCAGAGCCGGACAAGCAGCAGGCTCTCCTCTTCTCCAAAATTTGGCTCCCTGCGTTGTGCCATTTTTCCACGTGTTGGAAAAGAGGTGCCTTATATAGACGACCTTGCGTGAGGGACGTCGTTTCATGCACAGCTCCATATATGGATGACCATTCCATATATGGCCGCTATCAGCACGTGGACGCCCTCGTAAGCATAGACGTCTTTGACGTGCACATGCCTGCAGGAGTGTGAAACGTGCCTTATATAGATGACGCACCCCACCCGACCCTTTTCACATATACACAATATGCATTTACTGCATGTTTAGTAGGTGTACAGTGCATGCAGATCCGGACATTCAGATGGGCACATATGATGGAAGATTTGGTGGAGCAGTAGGTGTACAGTGCATGCAGATCCGGATATTCAGATGGGCACATATGATGGAAGTATGGGCGGAGCAGCATGATATGTCTGTAGTTGACACATATATGCGTTCCTCATATATTTCCGTACCCAGATGGCATGAACAACATGTATTGTACTTACGATACACCTATGTACATTATTTTTCACACCACGTGATTTGGTCGTTTGCACCTGCAATAGTCGACCGTGTTAGGGCGCCCAATTTAGTCACGCTTATGCGCTCGTCATTTGATTGTTTTCTTACAGGGATAATCGATTGTCGAAAAACGCCCACACTATTTTTCCATTATACAGGTCTATTTTTGGACGTTATCGTAAGAACGCCCTAATTCGTACTTGGACGATCTTTCCATTTTGCCCCTCTTAGTGACATACCTATACTGAGACATTGCTTGCATTCTAGCCAGGGTGCATTTTTGAAAGTTTCTTCTATGAAGATTATGTGATTGTTAAGGTATAGGGTGCAAACTATTTCTATGGTGGCCCCAGAGTTATGGAATAAGTTGCCAGTTCTTTTGAGGACAGAGGCAAACTTCAGCCAGTTGCGTACAAATTTGAAAAGCTGACTGTTTGCTCAATTGGAGGGTGTTTGATTTAGATAGTGGACTTTCTTTTGCCAGATGGATGAATAAGGGAAGGAAATGAGTCATGTTTTATTTTTATGTATTTTTTTGGAATTGTTTTGTAGTATTGATTGTTGTCAAGTTCTTCAATTACTTTGTTAAAACTTGTAGGCATTATATAAGAATTTCAAATAAAAATATAAGTAACGTGCTCAAAATGTGTGAAGTACACAAATTTTATAAGGGTCTTTAGAAAAGTATTTTACATGCATACATAAGCTCGTAAAAAATTGCCTGGGTGTTTCTGTGCATACAAAATAGACACAAAGATGCATGTTGCCTATTTTTACATGATGTTTGCATAGGCATTCCCAAGAGCAAATAGGCGGCCAAATGGTTGGCACATACACGCATACTTTTTAAAATAAATACTTATGCAACTATCCTTTCTGGTACATACACACACAATTACACCTGCCTAGGGGCAGATTTAAATGTGTGCTCCTTTTTTATATAGGATAATTTCATAAAGGCACATAGGTGCATATGAGGCCTTTATAAGATAGATGTAACGTGCACTTTGGGGTAGATTCAAGAAAGAGCACCAAAATTTAGGTGCCGGGATGATGCACTAATTTTATAATGGTGTGGAACTGTCTTTACAGAATTCTAACCTAACGGGTAGATGATCAGAAGCAAACTTGGGCACTAGATGCCATTAGTGCTGGACTAGCGCCGACGTTTGCCTGCACCCCAAGATCAGAGCTCATGAAACAACGAGCTCTCTGGTTCTGACTGCTAATTGCAGGAAAATACATACAAACAAGGGTCTCCTGCATTCCTCCCTTATAAACAGTGGGCAGAGCACCAAACAAGGGCACTTATCCTGCTGCAAACCCTACGCCAGCTCGGAGCTGTCGTTAGGGTTTGCCAGCAAGGGAGGAATGGAGAACCTAAGCCTGCCCCCCCCCAAACACAAGGCCTGGAGGTCCCCCACCCCAAAACACTAAAATGACCCTGGTGGTCCAGTGGGACCACTAGCCACCCCCCCACCCCAACAGTGAAGAACCCTTGGTGGTCCAGTGGAACTGCTAGCTATCCTCACCGGCACCTCATATTTGGAGGAGGAAAGGATGCACTCCCTTGTTCCCCTGCAGGCACCTCCTCTAAATGATGGCACCCTGCCTGGTGCATTCTGGGATGTAGTGGGCAGGGCTTAACCTTATATGAAAGTGCCGGTGAGGAGGGCTAGCGGTCCCACTGAACCACCAGGGTTTCTTCAATGTTGGGGCGGGGTTAGCAGTCCCAATGGACCACCAGGCTCTTTTTAGTGTTTGGGGGGGGGGGGGTAGGCTTAGGTTTGAAAGGTCTGGGGGAACATCCCAGACCTGTGAAACCTCTTCTGCTGCTTTTTCTTTTTTTGGCAGCCCGGAACTGTCAAACAACTTTGGTGCATGCCCTTGCACAATCCTCCCACAGAAGTACCCCTATGATTAGAGCTAATACTACTACTACTTAACATTTCTAAAGCACTACTAAGGTTACGCAGTGCTGTACAATTTAACATGGAAGGACAGTCCCTGCTCAAGGAGCTTACAATCTAAAAGACAGGTGTACAATCTAAAGACAATCTAAACAATCTAAAGA
Organism: Microcaecilia unicolor; assembly: GCF_901765095.1. Lineage (NCBI taxonomy): Eukaryota > Metazoa > Chordata > Amphibia > Gymnophiona > Siphonopidae > Microcaecilia > Microcaecilia unicolor. The sequence goes on from NC_044040.1 coordinate 152,974,702, forward strand.
CAAGTGTAGAGTCTGTCTGATAGGGCATACTATATTTCACGAAAGGTTAGGTGCCGAAAGCAGCATTGAAGAGGTAAGTTTTAAGCAGAGATTTGAAGTTGGGTAGGGAGGGGGCTTGGCGTAGGGGTTGAGGAAGATTGTTCCAAGCATAGGGTGAGGCAAGGCAGAATGAGCAGAGCCTGGAGTTGGCAGTGGTGGAGAAGGGAACTGAAAGGAGGGATTTGTCCTGTGAGCGGAGGTTACGGGCGGGAACATAGGGGGAGATGAGGGTAGAGAGGTAGTGAGGAGCCGCAGTCCGGGTGCATTTGTAGGTAAGGAGGAGAATCTTGAATTGTATGCGGTATCTGATCAGAAGCCAGTGAAGTGACTTGAGGAGAGGGGTGATATGAGTATATCGGTTCTGGCGGAATATAAGACGTGCGGCAGCGTTCTGAATGGATTGAAGGGGGGATAGATGGCTAAGTGGGAGGCCGGTGAGGAGTAAGTTGCAGTAGTCAAGGCGAGAGGTAATGAGAGCGTGGACGAGAGTTCGTGTGGTGTGCTCAGATAGGAAAGGGCGAATTTTGCTGATGTTGAAGAGGAAGAAGCGACAGGTCTTGGCAGTCTGTTGGATATGCGCAGAGAAAGAGAGGGAGGAATCGAAGATGACTCCGAGGTTGCGGGCAGATGGGACGGGGAGGGTAGAGAGTGGAGGAAGAGGAGAGGTGGGTTTAGGTGGAAAGACGAGGAGCTCGGTTTTGGACATGTTCAGCTTCAGGTGGCAGTTGGACATTCAGGCAGCAATGTCGGATAAGCAGGCCGATACCTTGGCCTGGGTCTCCGCGGTAATGTCTGGTGTGGAGAGATATAGCTGGGTGTCATCAGCATAAAGATGATACTGAAAGCCATGAGATGAGATCAGTGAGCCTAGGGAAGAGGTGTAGATTGAGAAGAGAAGGGGTCCAAGGACAGATCCCTGGGGAACTCCAACAGATAGTGGGATGGGAGTGGAGGAAGATCCATGAGAGTGTACTCCGAAGGTGCGGTGGGTGAGATAAGAGGAGAACCAGGAAAGGACAGAGCCTTGGAACCCAAAAGAGGACAGTGTGGCAAGAAGTAAGTCATGATTGACAGTGTCAAACGCCGCGGATAGATCGAGGAGGATGAGGATGGAATACTGGCCTCTGGATTTGGCGAGGAGCAGGTCATTGCAGACTTTAGAGAGTGCTGTTTCTGTCGTGTGTAAAGGGCGAAAACCAGATTGAAGTGGATCTAGGATGGCATGAGAGGAGAGAAACTCAAGGCAGCGACTGTGAACGGTGCGCTCAAGTATTTTGGAGAGGAAGGGGAGGAGAGAGATGGGGCGGTAGTTGGAGGGGCAGGTAGGGTCAAGTGATGGTTTTTTTAGGAGAGGTGTGACTACGGCATGCTTGAAGGTGTCAGGGACAGTTGCAGTGGAGAGGGAAAGGTTAAGGATGCGACAGATGGAGGGGGTAACAGTATGGGAGATGGTGTTAAGTAGGTTGGTGGGGATGGGATCGGAGGAACAGGTGGTGCATTTCAAGGAGGAAAGAAGGTGGGAGGTTTCATCCTCGGTGATCTCAGGAAAGGATGAGAATGAGGCCATGGTTGGTTGTTTATTGGATAGGGCTACAGGCTGAAGAGGAGGTGGTAACTTGGTAGTGAACTCAAGGTTGATCTTTTGTACCTTGTCACGGAAGTAGTCAGCCAGTGATTGAGGATAGAGTGAAGGGTGAGTGGGAGTGGGGGGCACTTTGAGGAGGGAGTTAAGGGTGGTGAAGAGACGACGAGGGTTGGGGCTGAGAGAGTTGGTCAATTGGGTGTAATAGTCCTGTTTTGCAAGGAATAGGGAGGAATGGAAGGAGGATAGCATGAATTTGTAGTGAAGGAAGTCTGAATGGGTACGAGATTTCCTCCAGAGGCATTCAGCGGATCGGGTGCAGGAGCGAAGGTAACGGATGCGAGGGTGTCCAAAGCAGAGGAGAGAATGGCATTGTAAGCGGAGACCGCTTTGTCTACAGTCTCGGAGGACATGATGGAGGGGAGGAGATTAGAGATACTAGAGGATAAAGTGGGGAGGAGGGGTCAATAGTCTGGAGATTCCTGGAGGTGGTGGTTAACGTTGGACGGGGCAGAGAGCTAATACACATACATTTGCATGCTATTAGCTTTAATCATAGGGGGCATTAATGCCCCATGCTGTTCCGGTGCTAATTTTAGAGTACTGTTAGGAACAGTGATGGGCTTATGATCATCTGCATCTAAGTCTGCAGTTTCACATCTAACTTTAGGTGCGAACACTTACTCCCTGTCAAAATCTGGCATAAATGATCACACCTACCTGTTGTAACACAAAAATAACCGGGGAGATAAAGACACCAACTTAAATAGATATGGAGTAATGCCTTCAAATAACTAACACACCCATGTGGCAGTCAGAATAAAGGACCACTAAAAAGATGAATTTTGCACTTCATTCATCAGGCCAAAAACTCCAGGTGGAAAAGTGCAATACTATGTACATTCCCTACATTCAGTGCTTTAACTAAATAATACATTTTAGACATTCAGTCAACCCCCCCTCCCTGCTTTTTACAGTTTGAGAATGTTTTTTTGATTGAATGACTAGAGTTTGTTATTTAGTTAAAAGTACTGACATGCAGATGATCAAAAGCAAACACTGGCGCTAGAGGCTGTTTGCGCCATACTAGCGCCGGCGTTTGCTACCGCCCCATGATCAGAGCCCTTGGGCGTGTGAAACATGCTCGAGGGCTCTTAGCGCAAGTAGCTGGCAAATGCAAGCTAATCAGCGCTTAACGCATTCATCTCCAATGATCAGTGACCAGCGCGCCAAAGATTGGGTCACTGGCCGCAAAAAACCCTACACCAGCTCCAAGCTGGCGTTAGGGTTTGCAGATCATTGGGGAGGAATGGTGATCCCTGTCCAGCATCCATTTGCATGCTGGCAGGCCCCCATTCCCCCCTACAGCAAACCTGCCAGCGAGGGCAGTTGAGGACGTCCAAATTTTGGACGTTTCTGCAAAATTTGGACGTCTTCAACTGCCCTGTCACAGAAACGTTCAAATTTTGGACGTCCTCAACTGCCCCATCGCTATACCTCCGACACCCCCTTGATTTAAAGATGGGCGTCTCTTTTCATTGGTCTCCAGCCCAGACCTGTCAAACAAGTGTGGGAGGATTGTGCTGCGCGCATGCTCAGGCACAATTCTCCTGCACTTCTACCCCATGAGCAGAGATAATTGCGCTGCTTAAATTTGCATGCATTACCTCTGATCATAGGTCTAGTAGCACCCCATGCTGTTCCAGCGCTATTTTAGAGCGCTGTTTGGAACAGCATGGGGCTTTTGATCATCTGCCTGAGAATGCACAGAATGTACTTTCCTACCTGGAGTTTTTGGCCCGATGAATAAAGTGCAAAGTTCACCCTTGTAGCAGTCGTTTATTCTGACTGCCTAATGGGTTTTAGTTATCTGAGGCCATTACACCCTATTTATTTAAATTGGTGTCTTTATCTCCTGGTTATTTTTGTGTTTACATGATCTTATAACCAGTGAGTTAGTGGGATTCTTATATTGAGTGTTTGTCACACCTAACTGTTGGCAGTTAGGTGCCTAACTCCTAGTATTCTACAACCTGTGTGCTTAACTCCTAGGCACACTCTTGACTCACCCATACCCCTCCAAATTCCACAGCCCCTTGAAGTTTTGCAGGATAGAATTTGTGCACATAGCTTCTAGAATAGTGGCACACAACTGCTAATTGGTTTCAATTAGCACCAATTAACATTGATCAAAGACAATAATTTGTGGTCAACTCCAGTTATTAAATTAAGTTGTGCTTGTAACTGACCTTATTCTATAAATTACATGTACAAATTTACCATCTAAGCCTAAATTTGTGTGTGAAAGTTTATAGAATTAGGGAGTCTCCCCAGGATTCTATATAAGGTGCCTTAATATTCATGTGGAAATTGAAGTGTATTCTATAACAATGCATATAACTTAATTGGTTACCTAGCTAATCAGTGCTGTTATTTGGATGTTAACAAGCAATTATCAGCACTAATTAGCATTAAGGTTCACACGCACAACTCACTAAGCGCATTTTGTAATGTGGTGCTCCTAAATTCTAAGTTGCATAGTTGGAAAGGGGGTCTGGCCATAGGTGAGGGGTGGGCATTTCTAAAATCTCTGTGCATTGTTATAGAATACACACCCGCTCCACATCTAATTTAGGTGTCGGGATTTAGGCCAAGTAAAACATGGCATAAATAGCCGCAACTACATTTGGTCACGTGGAGAGGCGCTCGGCATTATTCTATATATTATGTGAAAATTTGAGCCTATTCTATAAAATGTAGGCATACTTTACAGAATACACCTAGGCATATATTTTTTATGCACAGAATTTTCAGGCACCATATTTAGAATCTATCTCTCTGTGCCTTATTAGCGTGACAAGTGACTATAAAATTACCCCTTAAAGGTCAACATAAGTTGGTCTTAGGTGCACATTTTCCCTTTCTACCTGAAAATTAAGCTTTGAAATTTTTTTGACCTTACCTGGAGTAATCTTACACATATAGGCTGGATTCAGTAAATGGTGCTCAAAATTCAGCTCTGAAAAAATTGGCACTGAACGATACTTGAAAAAGGGAGCTTTGGGATGTTGCCCTTTATAGAACAGCACATAGCACCAGGCTCTGTGCCCAATTTTGGATGCAAGGATTTACCTCAACTGAAACCAGGGTTTAAATCCCAGTGTACAAGTTGGGTATGGATCTTCACTATTCTCTAACACAATGGGCATGTAAGTGGGCTTGCGTGAATCTGACATTTTTGCCCCATTTCAGTGCCTTTCATTCATTAGAATGCTTTTCCCCACTGAAAATTCTGCACAGAAGTAGCATCTAATGCTAGGTGCCATATATGGAATTCCACCAACAAGGTTTGGCTTGTGAAATTGTATGCAAAATCAAACTTACTAAACTGCACAGCCATATCATCATATATTAAAGCATTTATTAATACACATTATTTACTACATGTCTAAGTTTGTAAAATGAGACCTATTTATTAACAACTGTGTTAAAGGTGCTGGTCTCCACTAATGCAGTAGCTCACTTTGGAGTTGCTGCAATGACAAAACCATGCAAAGAAGCTCATTAACTATTTTTCTAGGACTAAAATATTCTTGCAAGAGCTAAGGGAAAAGAGCAATGTCTTGACTTTCTAGAAGAAGGTAAAAGTGATTTTGAATTCCCGTTTATCCAACAAGATAGCTTCCAAACTCTTAAACTCTTGTGTGTGTTATCAGGAAAGTTAAGCAGCTAAGACTGGAATGCCCTTCTGTGGGAGATGGTGGAGACGAAAATGGTAATGGAATTCAAAAATGTGTATAGAAGGCATGGAACCATACAGGCTTAGCAGTATTTAGATGGCAACCCCAGTAATTGGGAAGCAAAGCCAGTGCTGGACAGACTGATCATGGCTAGACAGATTCAGCTTCAGTAACTGGAGGCCAGTGCTAGGCAGACTTGTATGGTCTGTGCCCTGAAAATGGCAAGGACAAATCAAGATTAAGTATATGTATGTAGCATCACATCATATCTTATGCTGAGCTTATCTTGTTGGGCAGACTGGATGGACCATACAAGTCTTTAGCTGCCATCATCTACAATATTGCTATGGCCCACTTTTATCAAGACACACTAGTGGCTGCTGGTGTGGTAATGCTAACAAAGCTCATTCATTTTGAATGGGCTCCGTCGGCATTACCATGTGGCAGCTGCTAGCTTGGCTTGATAAAAGGGGGCCTATGTTACTATGTAAGACTCCGAAAAATATTCTTATAAAATAATACATTTTTGAGCAAATTATCCTATAAATACAATCCATTGTATCAAAGAGTTTGATTTGAATTAGTTTAGTAATAAGAGTAATAAGATGATTGGTCACTTCAATATCTGGACTCAGAATCCAGAACAGCGAAACATGACTTTGAGAAGTACATTCTTGTATGACCAAGTAAATCTATTTGAGGAAAGAGAGCACATCATGTACCTTGTGCCAGTGCTACCTTTAAATTATATTCTGACATATATCTCCATAAACTTTCCCATATGTCAGCTTTAATTTGTTCCTCTAAAATTTAATGATACCCATTTCATTAACAACCCTATAATTCCCAGTTTTTGCTATTTTAGTTTTTAGCAAATCAGCATTTAATTTGGAGCCCACTGCTGCTGAGGTTACAATGAACTAGCATATGGTAAAATCCTAACAGTCAATCTCTGGTCAGCAGATCTTCCTATTTTTGGGTATTGCCCTTTAAACAGCATGTGACTTTCAAGTCCACATGATATTTTAAAGACAGCTGTAATTTGATTTTATAGCTGGTCTAAGTGCAATATTTGTGAGTTTAGAAGCTGGATATTTTAAAAAGAGGTCTATCATAGGAGTATGCATTGAAAAATGTTTTGTTTCATAGGTCGTCATTTCCATTTTTCCTGCGTTTGTAAAAGGTTTTTTTGTTTCAGGTTGTTGTTTTATCAATAATGTGTCCAGTTCTTCAATAGCATGCACTATTCTACAGCAATCTAATTAATAAGCCAATTGTTTCAATCAGTTTCAATGGACAGAGATAATTCGCTCAACCAAATAGATAATGACCCAGCATCTCCAAACTTTCACGCTACATAGAAATATAAACTCCCTTTGTAACGGATAAGTCATAGACCTCAGTGGCGACTCATTTCACAAGGGCAAACTGCTTTTGGTTTGCCTAGCCTCCTCACTGGTCCATAAAGACTTCTAGCAGTTAGTGAAAACTTTATATTTTTAATATATTTTTATAAACACATTTCTTTGCATTTTTCATAAAACGCCATAAAGCTAAGGACTTATCTTATTAAACTGAGGAACCATGATGAGGTGTGCTGAAAAAATGTGTGTGCTTTGGGCAAGCGCACATCCATTTTTCAGCATGTCTGTAAAGAAGGCCATTTTAACATTTTTGCCAAAAATGGACGGAGGCAAAATAAAAATTGACACGTGTCCATTTTGGACCTGAAACCTTACGCAAGCCATTGACTTAGCGGTAAGGTCTCATGTGTTTACCATGTGGCAATCATCTACACACATAGAATGACAATTACTGCCCGTTTTTTTTGCCGCATGTCGAAAAATAAAAATTATTTTCCTGTGCGTGTAGCGTATGCGAGTCAAAACTGAAATTACCACAAGGACCATGCAGAAGCCAGGCGGCAACTCCAAATTGCTGCATGTTGGGGGTACGTAGGTACCTACGCGGCTTAGTAAAAGGGCCCCTTTGAGAGTTATGCTCATAATTGGCCTCTTTAAAAATGTACTAGGGCTGAGTGCATAAATTTTTACTTAAAATTTCACTAAACTTAAATTTAGGAGCATAAGAAGTGGGTGGTAATGAGGTGGATTTAGGGTGGGAAAAAGAAGTTAGGAGCTTAGCACTGATTTTCAACTCTAGGCTCATAAATTAAGCTCATAACTCTAGGCAAACAAATGGCAGGTTTAAATGTATGAGCATAATTTTTGTGTTCCTACCTAACTTAAGATTAATTTTCAGCTGAAAATAGGGCACAAATTTAGGAACCTAATTTAGGAGAATAAATTTAGGAAATTGGCTTTTTTTGAATATTGGGCTCCAAATTACTAAGGGGCCTTTTTACTAATGTGAGCTAAGCAGTTGAGGGCCCTTTTACTAAGCTTTGGCAAAAAGTGGCCTACGGCAGTGTGAGCACATCTTTTGGGCTCACACCAGGCCAGCTTTTGCCACATCCTTGAAAAATGGCTTTTTTAAGGGGCCAAAAAATGGACTTGTGGCAAAATAAAGACCAGCGCATGTCCATTTTCGGCCTGAGACCTTACCACCACCCATTGACTTAGTGGTAAGGTCTCATGCGCTACCGAAGTGGTGGGCATGCATCACTTGTCCACTACCATTTACCACCAGGTAAGTGCCATGCGGTAGAAAGTATAAAATATTTCCACCGCGTGTTTCAGCGCACGCTAAATTCAGAATTACCACCCAGGGCATGAGGTATCTGGGCAGTAATGCAGATTTGGCACACGCTGGTTGCATGTAGCCCCTTATGCGCATTTGTAAAAGGGCCCCTTAGTGCAAGAATTAGCATAAGATAATTGTTAGTACATGGTCATGGTAATCATTAATGTGCTGGCATGACAACTACTGCCCATTAATTCATGAGTTATAGGGCACAAAATGAGCATGTTAAGGACAGGGAATGGCCACTTACTATGTGCTGTCACTATTGCAGATAGTGTGAATGTACATGCCACCATGTAAACAGGAGATCCATCATTTTTGGGTGCCACAGGCTTGATAAAAAGAACTTCCAAGTGCACTTGGATAAGTTGCCATTAAATATTACATCTTATGAACTCCAGAAAGAAGTTCTCTTTGGCACAATGCAACTACTATTGCAAGCATTCACAGTAAATTTGAGTGTCTGAGATCGTACTCCACATACCCTGACTTTGGAGTGAGGTTCATACCTGTCGTGGTATGTGCTACACTAACCCATTCAGAGAAATTGCTCCCCGAGATCAGTGCATTTGTGCGATCAGTATACTTACATGCAGTAGAGTTTTTTTCTCTGTAGCATAAATGTGTGGGAAGATGCTAGGAATGCAGAGGCTTGGCACTTACTTTATGGTAATTTGGGCATGTGCTGCATAGTAAGGGGTCAATTATATCAAGTATGTCAAAATTTAGCTGTCAAAAGGGCCCTTTTACTAAAGGGTTGCCAAGTGGCAACCCGGAACTACCGCCGGATCAATGCGGGTAGCTGTAGTAGTTCTACCCCCAGTGTGTGCCATTTTTGGTTACCACTGGGTTAGTGCAGGAGTCCTTACCACCACCTCAGTGGGTGGTGGTAAGTGTACCTCCCCAAAATGGCCACACGACAAGTGTGAACTTACCACACAGTCATTTCTTTTTCTGGCCTTTTTACTCACTGCGGTAAAAGGGGCCCTAGCACGTGGCAAAAACGGCCGCCAACGCTAGAGTTTAATAAAAAGGCCCCAAAATGCAATATGCTGAGCGCAAATACTATAATGAAATCTGGGCAACATTTATGCACACCCATTTATGCCAGGTGTCAATGTAGGCATCAAAATATAGCACTTTAGCATGTAAATGCAAGTATTCTGTACCTAAGGTGCTACTTATAGAACATGACCCTGAGTGCTACCAAAACCTCTAAAACACTTCTAGGGCCACAATAACAGTGCCCCTTCAATCTATAAAAGGAAAGGGAAAATGACAAAACTAATAGCTGAATGTGTCTAGAAGATACTGCAGATATTTATTTTTCATATTATTACATAAAAATAATTGATTGCACTATAGGTTGCACTTAGATTAAAAAGGATTCAGTAGGGAAAATATTCTAACAGTTTAGAAATGATTTATTAATGTGCTCTAAAATATAAATGAATGATTTATGAGCCATACATAAAAATATATTTCTATTCCTTCATAGCTTAACCGTAGAATACTTTTTTTTAGTTGTTAATCGTACACATTATGATACTGCCTTAGCTTTTAATAGATGTAAGCTGCTATGTGATTGGCTGATGATGCTTCAGTATTTTCTCATCTTATAACCTTGCAGTCTTGACAAACTAAAGTAATAGCATTACACCCAAAGCTAAAACTTATATCAAATAAAGCAGAATAAAATTTTCTTGTTGAAATTATATTGAGATATTCCAAGTTGTGTTTTATGCGCTGTGGGATATTAAGCCACATATCAGGCAACATTGCCAAATAATTCCAAGCTATCTAAGACACAATGAGCCAGCATTGTTTTTTGTTTTTTTTTTAAACCAACCATCTTTGAGCATTCTGGGGTTTTGTGGTCCTATTTTTGAACTAAAAATGGCAAGAAAACTAATCCCAAAAGTCCTTTAAGATAGCAGCAGAAAAACCATAGCTGACTCATACTTGGAAATAGTTGGCAGTTCTGTGTTACATTACATTACGGGACATTTTTACCCCACACATACTTGCTTACTTCAGTGTGGCTCACATATCAAACAAAACTGGACAATCCCCAGGAATGTTACAATAAAAATCAAATTGCACATATCACTACCCTAATTTAAAATACATAGGGAATGCCTCCAAAATTGAACCTCCTATGTCATAAAACCATAACTATCATCCAGATAAATATTTCCAAAATAAAAAAGTTTTTAACAGTTTCCAAAAAGTAACATAACTTACTTCACTTCCAATTTCAGTTGGTAAGCTGTTCAATGGATCGCTGCCTGATAGGCGAAAGTGCCAACAAAAATGTGTTATATCTAACTTTTCTAGGATTGGGAAAGTGGAGCAATAAAAATTATCTGCTTAAATTCCTAGATGATATATGAACAAGAGAGATCATATGGTGAGGGGCTGACCCATGCAAAATTGAAAATACAAAAGAGCATAATTTGAACTGAACACATTAATATATTGCTAACCAACGTAATTGCATCAAAAAGGGTGTAACCCTCTCAAACTTGGTAAGTTTAAAAATCACATAAGCTGTAGCATTTAACAAGGACTTAATTCTCTTAGGGGCCCTTTCACAAAGCTGTGGTAAAAAGTGACCTGCAGTAATGTGGGCGTGTCTTTTAGGCGCACACAGGGCCATTTTTTTATCGTGGTTGGGAAAAAGGTGATTTTTTTTTAATGGCCCGGGAAATCAGTCTGCTCTAATAATAAAACTAGCATGTGCTTATTTACAGCCTGAGCCCTTACTATTATCCATTGACTTAGCGGTAAGGGCTCATGCGCTACCCACACGGCAACCATGCAGTGTGTGCCAACATGGGCATGCTGCCGCTTACCGCTGGGAATGCCCCCTGTGGTACAAAATATAAAATTATTTTCTACCTTGGGATTTGGCACGCACCAAAATTGAAATTACCTCTGGGCACACGCAGTACCCTGGCAGTAGTGCTGATTGGGCACATGCTACCTGCACATTAGCCCTCCCATGCCTTTGTAAAAGGACCCCTTCATTATTATTTCTTTACAACCCATGTAAACTATATTACAATAGTCTACATGGGACAACACCAGAGTCTGAACAATCAGTCTAAAAACTTCAGATGTGAATTTGGATCGTTCCCCAGATTCTATTTAGTGTAACATAAATTGTGTGTGCAAATCCAGTCATATTCTGGATTTGAATGTGCAATTTAATTAGTTAACAAGTCAATCAGTGCTGATAATTGCCAATTAACAAGCAATTGTTGACACTAATTGGTATTAATTAGAATTTACACGTACAACTGTCTAAGCGTAGTCTGTGTTGTGTGTAAATTCTAGGGTGCATAGCTTAAAAGGGGGATGGCCATGGGCGTGGAATGGGCATTTCTAAAATCTATGCAAGTCGTTATAGAATACACCCAATCTGCAGCTAATTTAAGTATCGGCATTTATACCAAGTTTTACTTGACGTAACTGCCCGCTATTAACTGTAGTCATGCAGATGGGCACTAGGCATATTCAATAAGCCACACTGAAATTTAGGCATATCCTACAACGTATGCCTAAATTTAGGTGTACTTTATAGAATACGCTTAGGCATATTTTTTTGGCACTGATTTTTTAGGCTTGATATATAGAATCTAGTTTTATACACCTCAGTTTCCATAAAACTTTAAAGGTGATAAATAGAAATAAATCAAACCATATAAAAGAAAATAAGATGATACCTTTTTTATTGGACTAAATGCATCTTTTGATTAGCTTTCGAAGGCAACCCTTCTTCAGATCGGAAATAAGAAAATGTTGACAAATGTCAGAATATATAAGTGAAACGCAAAAGCATTCCAGTGCCCACCAAATTGCCACCAAAATGCCACACTGCATAGCGATCTTATGGTAAGAATACTAAAAGAAAAATTTAAGACAATCCAGGAACATAAGATGTTTGAAGTCAAAATGATGAAATATTTTGACACCCACCAGACAGGACTCAACAAAGATTTCGATTTCCTAGCCCATTATAAACCATAAAATTCTACTGCTTTTGTCACCCTCTTATCAACCATCTATCTCTCCCTGACTCTCATCCACCCAGCTCTCCCTGTTTCTCACCTAACCTACCCCTCCTTCTTCCTGTGAGACTGTCATTGGAATGCTTTCGTGTTTCACTTATATATTCTGATATTTGTCAACATTAGCTTATTTCCGATCTGAAGTAGAAGCATTACCTTCGAAAGCCAATAAAAGAGGTATCATCTTATTTTCTTTTCTCTGTTTTGATTTATTTCTATGTATTATCTTTAAAAGTGGACTAGCACAGCTACCACACCACTTTACTCAGCATAAAATTTTAAAAACTCTACTGGCTATGTCTTGAGAGTGCAGTTCAATGTACATTCCAAAGGAAAGCTCATTCCACAAATGATTCAATTTTCATCATTAATTGTACTAGATGGATTACTAAATACTAACAACTTAGTTTTCTCCTTATTTAACTTTAGCTTAAAAACAGCAGCCCATTCCTCTAATATTTCTAGCCCTTTTTTTAACAATGGAAACTATACCTGCAAGTTCACCATCAAAGAGAATATACATTGTTATGTCATCAGGTTAAAATTAATAATTGAAAACTGCAACTTGAGATCTTACAACCCAAAGACACCATAATCAGATTAAATAATATAGGTGAGATAGGGGACCCCTGGGTACACTGTAGCTTGGGGTCCATTTATCAGATAACTCTCCCTTCATTTTCACCCTATACCCTGGGATTCTATATATCGCACAAAGATATCTGTGCGGAAATTGAAGAGTATTCTGTAACAATGCGCATAAGCTAATTGTCTAACAAGCTAATCAGCACTAATAATTGGATGTTAGCAACCAATTATCAGCTCTAATTGGCATTAATTAGAATTTATGCACACTACTTTCTAACGGTTTTTTGTAACATGGTATGCATAATTTCTAAGTCGCGTTGAAAAGGGGGCATGGCCATGAGTGTGGAATGGGTGAGTCACAGGCATATCTAAAATCTATGCACGTTATTATAGAATACATGCGCTCTGCACCTTATTTAGGCATTGGGATTTACTCCAGATTTTACTTGGTGTAATTGGCTGTGACTAAATGTAGTCGCATTGACCAACGTTTGGCATATTCTATAAACCATGTCAATATTTAGGCTTATGCTATAAATGTAACCAGTGGAAGAATTTTTTTTATTTATTTCGTACCTGGCATCTGGGAGCTGAGGGAGGCTCTGGGACGCATGCGCAGTAGTCTCAATGGAGACCTGCACTGACACTGGCAAGTTTAAAAATACTGAAAATATATTTTAAAAGGGGATTGCATGCATTTCAAGATTAGAATTCAGATGCTGGAAACTTTTACTTATTAGCTATAAGGCTTTTGAAGCTTAGAATTCATGCAAATGAGTCTGTTTTTGAAGGGTTCTAGTTTGGGTATTTACGGTTCAATTTTCTTGGGAATTTTTAGAGAATAAACATTAGGCCATGGCTATGACATAAATTGTGAAGTTTGAGTCCAAAAACGAAGGGTTTATATATTGTTTTTATCCTAAAATACCTGATGGAATTCCTGTATGGAAATATGGTCTCAAATAGAGATTCCTGATTGGCTGCACTACTGTTGTTAGAGATCTGCTTAGTGACAGTTTGGAGAGAGTAAGGGAAGATCCTGATGAGAGAAGACCTGTTCCTTAGTGTGTCTGTGTGTGTGAGGTTTGTGAGGAAGAAATAGCTGACAAACACTGAGTGTAATAATAAAAGACTGATTGAGAATATACTGCTTGAGAGTACTAGTGGTATAAGAGGTTTGTACTATCTATATATATATAAAACTCACCCTCAACGCTCTATTTGCACTGACGTCACTGAAGCCAGGTTCGTAAGTTCGAAGCTCTGAAGCCACAGAAAATCACAGTCTGTGGGCCCCGCCCTCGCGTCAAACGTTATGACGTTGAGGGTGGAGCACATTCTTAGCTCCAACATTGTACTGCACTGTACCTCTGCTCCGCCCTCACATCAAAACGCGATGACGTCGAGGGCGGAGCACATGGGGGGCGTGCCAAAAGGGCCAGGGTCACACATTCTCACGGAGGCTGCAGGGGGGCCGGCGACCCACGGAGACACAAAGGGACGGAGGGGAGCCTTGCTAGCGCCCGTTTCATTGCGATTTGAAACGGGCCTTCATTACTAGTAATTTAAGATTTCTTTCCTGAAAGGGGAAAGCTGCTGCTTCATAGGCTGAAATTGGGATATTGATATTATTTAAAGTGAGAGATAGTTAGAAAACTATTTAAAGATATTTTCAAGGTGCTGGAAAGCCATAAAAATGATCCGTCAATAGGCTGAAGGGATACTAAAAGCAATTGATATGATATTAATTCTAAAGGATATCTTCTGATTTAATAAAAAGGTTTTAGAAAGAAATTATTAGTAACCAATAGTGTGGGATCTGAAGTCTGAACTAAACAGAGTAGAAAACTATTGTATGTTAGAAGGATAAAAATAAAGGTTTAACTGAAATAAAACCTCTTAGAGCTGAGTGAATTCTGTGTGCTTGTGTGTGAATAACATGGTCAGTGTTAAACTGCAAGAATTCAGCAACTGCTCTCTTGATAGTTAGGGAAAAAGAATAAATGTTTATTAGGCCAAGTTAGAAGAAAGACTCAGAGATTTTATTTTAATTTATTTTGCTTATTTTAGACTACAGTTTAGGTTCCAGTAGCAGGCAGGCCAATATTAAAGTACACACACTGCAGGGAGGCAGACTCTCTTCTTTTATTTCTTACAGTATAGGTTTAGGAAGAAGACAACCTGGAGGGAAGAATTGATCCCAAGGTCAAGAAGACATCCAGCTAAGTACTGCAAGAAAATAAAGATAACTGGACTCTGAACTGAGAGAGAGACACTTTGCATTTGCACTGCATATACATTTTTACCTTAAGGAACATGAGACCCTGAGGGAAGGAAAATCAAAAATAGTTAAATTATTTCTTGGCCACATCTGCAGCAGTTCCGGATTTGCGATTCTGCGTGCTACCAAGGCTGTCTGTATGCTTCCTCTGCGCTGGCCCCGCCTCTTCAGAAGGCGGGGCCAGCACAGAGGAAGCAGTCGCAGCAGGCAGCATACAGATAGCCTTGGCAGCGCGCGGATCTGGAACCGCTGCAGATAAACAGCAGAAGAACGAACAAAGATGACAACGGAGCCAGAGGGCAGAAGTAGCGGCAGGATGGAGACGGACCCGGTGCTGTGCAGCTCTGCTCAGCTGTAGCGTTAGATTGAGGCGCTGCCCGAAGGGGAGGGAGGGGAAAGAAGGCCTGCAGCCAGCGTGCCAGACTGTGGCTGGGGAAAGGGAGGGAAAACACCTGTGTGTGTGTGTGTGTGTGTGTGTGGTGGGTGGGGGGTCGGGGAGAGACAGGAGCACTGTTGGGATGAGGGAGTGTCTGTGAGACAGAATAGAAGTAGGTGGGAGGAGGGATGGAGAGATGCTGCAAGGGGAAAGAGAGGGAAAATTGTTGGATATGGGTGGGATGGGGAGAGGGAGAGAAAGGGCATGGGAGAAGAAAACGTGTTGGACATGGAAGTGGAAGGGAGAGGAGAAAGAGGGAAGATGGATCCAGGGAGAGAAGATAGAAAATGGATGGTAGGGAAGAGAAAGGGAAAAATGCTGGACAATGGGGGAGGGGAGAGAGATGGGACAGGAAGATGCTGGTGGTGGGAGGTAAAAGAGATAGGGAAATATCAGGCTACGAGGGTGAAGAGGGTAGAAAGAGGGAACAGATGCTGGGCTGGAAGGGTGGAGGGAGGGAGACACTGGGAATGGTAGAAAGCATGGGGGAGAGGCCCAGGGAGTGGAGATAGCAAGGAAAAAATGAGAGAATAGTGATCACAGGGGGTAGAAATATGGTAATGGTGTATAGATCGAAGATGGAAGGGAATGGAAAGCTGCGGAGAGAGATGGGGAATGGGAGAGCTAGTGGGTGAAAGGAGATGGAAATGTGATAGATATCTGAAAAGTAAAAAGAAGGAAAAGATTTAGAAAGAGGATGAAATTTTGAGTGTACAGAGGCAGAAAAGAAAAAAAAAAGAAAGGAAAGAGCTAAAATGGAAGGATCAATATTTCAGAGGTAGGTGTAGTGAGGAAATGAAACGACAGGAGAAAAAAGACAAATGGACAACCGCTTGAAGAATTAGCAGAAGACAGACAGAAATTGGAACCAACATGATGGAAAAATAAAATGTCCAGACAACAAAGGTAGGAAAATCATTTTACTTTGAATATTTTAAATGGAATATGTTAACTTTGGGAAATGTGCATAGCGGATGTCTTTTTGTTGTGTGGAAATGCGCTTTTGTTTTGTTTTGGGGTTTTTTTCTCCAGTGTTGCAGTATATGCTGAGGTTCCCAGTTCAATTTTGTCTATATATTTTTATTTCTAATTTGTGATGGTAGTGTGACTTTAACGGCAGATGAGATTGGAGAGGAGAGGGAATTGGGGGAGGGGCTTTATTTTCTGCCCTGGTCACCAGCATGGCTAACGGCAGCCCTGACCCTTGCTGTAGCTAGTGGGGATTCCCAAGCCCTACTAGCTGGGGTCTCTTCTGAAGCTGGCCAGAGATGCCTTCTACTGAGCTTGGCAGATGGAGACAGCATCCTGGAGCCACTGACAACTAAGCTTGTATGGGGTGCTGGCATCAGTGGCTCGAGGAGTTGCTGCTGCCTACTGGGCTTGGTGGAGAGGAGTTCTGGCCATCTTTACTGGAGGCCTTCAGCTGACAGAGACTGGGGATCCTCATCTGCTAAAGTATTTATATTTTGAATTGGGAAGTGCTGGGGAAGAGAGAAAATTTTGTGCCCACCTACTTTGTGCTCAGGCCCACCCAAAATTGGCTGTCTGGCTACGCCACTGCCACAGACAGGCAGGTGTCATATAAAGTACACCTAAATTAAGGCACACTTTATAGAATACACTGAAGCAAATTTCATTTTGGTGCCGAATATTTAGGCATGATATATAGAATCTAGTCAATAATGTCTAGATGTAAAAAAAAACCCTAAACCACTCTGAGACTGTTGAGTGGTCCATTTTCTTGGCTCCAAGTCATTAGGTTTTTTTTACACACCTGCATATTGTAATGGCCAAGTAAAACACTTTCTGACCAATATCATAACAACATAAGAGTAGCCTTGGAGGGGCATAATCGAACGTCGCCGCCGATCTATTTTGTCGGCGGCACAACAACTGACCACAACCTTATTATCGAAAAAGATGGCCGGCCATCTCTTTTTTTGATAATAGGATTTAGCCCGGCCAAATGCCAGAGTTCGCCGGGTTTGAGATTGCTGGTTTTGTTTTTCATCGATAATGGAAAAAAATGCCGGCCATCTCAAACCCGGCGAAATCCAAGGCATTTGTAGTGCACTGGTCCCCCTGACATGCCAGGACACCAACCGGGCACCCTAGGGGGCACTTCTAAAAATTTTTAAAAAATACACAAATAGCTCCCAGGTGCATAGCTCCCTTACCTTGGGTGCTGAGCCCCCCAAATACCCCCCAAACCCACTCCCCACAGCTCTACACCATTACCATAGCCCTTATGGGTGAAGGGGGGCACCTACATGTGGGTACAGTGGGTCTTGGGGGGGTTTGGAGGGCTCCACACTTAGCACCGCAAGCGTAATAGGTAGGGGGGATGGACCTGGGTCTGCCTGCCTGAAGTGCACTGCACGCATTAAAAACTGCTCCAGGGACTTGCATACTGTTGTCAGGGAGCTGGGTATAACATTTGAGGCTGGCATACAGGCTGGCAAAAAAGGTTTTTATGTTTTTTTTTTTTTTAGTGTGGGAGGGGGTTGATGACCACTGGAGGAGTATGGGGAGGGCATCCTCCATTCCCTCCGGTCGTCATCTGGTCAGTTGGGGCACCTTTTTGAGGCTTGGTCGTAAAAATAAAAGGGCCAAGTAAACCCGGAGAAATACTGATTAACACCACTTTTTTTTCCATTATCCGCGAAAGCCGGCCATCTGGTAGCCACGCCCATGCCCGCCCATGTCCTGCCTTTGCTACGCTGCCGATACGCCCCCTTGAACTTTCGCCAGCACGGCGACGGGAAAGCGGCGATGGTGTCAAAAAAAGCCGCTTTTGATTATACCGATTTTGCCGCTTTTGAGAGATCGCCGGCCATCTCCCGATTTATGTCGGAATATCGCCGGCAATCACTTTCGAAAATAAGCCTGATATTGGGTCAGACCAATGATCCATCTAGCCCAGTATCCTATTTCTAAGAGTTCCAACAGTGATCAAGCCAAGTCACAATTACCTAGCAGAGACCCAAATCATGGCAACATTCAATGCTACAAATCCAATGGCAAGCAGTTACCGTATTTTTCGGAATATAAGACGCACCGGACCATAAGACGCACCTAGGTTTTAGAGGAGGGAAATAGGAAAAAAAAAAATTTCCTTTTTCCCTCCTCTAAAACCTAGGTGCTCCGGTGCATCTTGTCCGAGTTCGGGATCGCCCTCCCCCCGGCCCTGTCACCACTTCTCCCCTACTCACGTCACGCTATGTTCCCTGGTGGTCTAGTGACGTCGGGGCAGGAAAGAGCCCCCTCTTTCCTGCCCAGCGCTCTGCTCTCCATCCTCCTGTATGCTGCCTGACAGTCTCGGCGAGATTCAAAATGGCCGCCGAGAATTGAAGTCTCGGCGGCCATTTTGAATCTCGCCGAGACCGTCAGGCAGCATACAGGAGGACGGAGAGCAGCGCGCTGGGCAGGAAAGAGGGGGCTCTTTCCTGCCCCGACGTCACTAGACCACCAGGGAACATCGCGTGACGTGAGTAGGGGAGAAGTGGTGACAGGGCCAGGGGGAGGGCGATCCCGAACTCGAGGGGAGGGCGGGAGGGAGGGAACTCGCTACCTTCGGACTATAAAACGCACCCCCCATTTTCCTCCCAAATTTGGGGGGAAAAAAGTGCGTCTTATAGTCCGAAAAATACGGTACCTCCCCATGTCTATCGCAATAGCAGACTATGTGCTTTTCCTCCAGGAACTTGTCCAAACCTTTTTTAAACTCAGATACGCTAAACGCTATTACCACATCCTCTGGCAAAGAGTTCCAGAACTTAACTATTCATTGAGTGACAAAATATTTCCTCCTATTTGTTTTAAAAGTGTTTTCATGTAACTTCCTTGAGTGTCCCCCTTGTCTTTGTACTTTTGGAACGAGTAAAAAAATCAATTTATTTCTACTTATTCTACACCACTCAGGATTTTGTAGACCTCAATCATATCTCCCCTCATTCGTCTCATTCGTCCTAGAGAAGGAACACTACATTTGTCTCTGTAAATGATTTCAAGATAATTGTCTTTGAATATCGGCCCCTTTAACTTATCCATCTTATATTATGCCTTCACTTCCCCAGTATTTACATAAATTATTTTAAGCAAAAGATTAGGTACAGTAAGGACTTTTTTTGATATTGATTGGATTTTAGAATCTAACCCAGAAAAGATGGACTGTTTTTGTTTAAATAACTATCAAGAAAGTTCATGTTTGTATATTTATTGCACAAATCTTTTTCTTTGAGATCAATAATTTTTATTTATTCATACTTCACATTGAAAAAGCAATGATACTAAATGCCAAATCATTAGCAAAAATTACAAAAAGAATATAGAGATTTCAAGATAAAAAGGGCAGGAAAAAAAAGAAAGGGGTGAACAGAAAAGATAAGCACAGACCAGAACATAGTTAAACACCCATGCTTCTTTCTATGGCCTTAGAAATAACAATTTATTACATATTTGCATATGTTTCATATCTGTGATAGACATGAAGATATTTTGTCTGTTCTATGTTCATATGTTGTAAGCAGCTAGTTTGACACTTGTATATCTTGGTAAACATTTTTCTTCATTCTAATTAATTGTTGTGCTCAAAACAGCTACTTCGGAGATAGAATACTTAATAGAACCCAATTTATAAAAGCTTTTAGGACCTCTTTAATTACACATATAGAAAAAATATGCATTCCAGAACAAGTAACTCACATACCTTTCTGGAAACATATGGTTTAGAAATGTGGTTTGTAACTATCCTTTTTTGAACTACAATCACTATGTTTCCATGAATTTCTAGGAACCCATAATCTTGCTGGGAATGATTATAAAAAGCTGAACATTTCTTGGGGAATACAACACACAGAAATACTTAGTGGGTCATTTTAGAAGGGTTAGGCAGAATCTACACATGTAAAAATTGACTTTTAAAATGAATATGTACATCCCAAAAGTTTTCCTGTAGACATTTATACCTCCTGAATCATACATAACGGGCATAGTTACGAACATGGACTACCATTAAGCCATGATATTTGAGCACTACTCATGCTATTTTAGCACAGGTCCCAGTTTATGCAAAGTCATGGGAGGGCTAATGCGGGGTAGTGTGCGCCCAATCTGCACTACCTCCAGGGTAGCACGTACGCCTGGCAGTAATTCTGATTTTGGTGCATGCTGAATCCTGTGGTAGAAAATAATTTTCTATTTTCTTCAATGGGGGCTTTCTCGGCAGTAACTGGCAGTGTGCCCACATTGGCGCATGCTGCATGATTACTGCAGTATGTGAGCCCTTACCACTAGGTCAATAGGTGATGGTAAGGGCCCAGGCCATAAATAGGCACGTGCTAGTTTTAATATTAGCACAGACCCATTTCCCAGCCCATTAACAAATTGCCTTTTCCCCAGCTGCGGTAAAAAATGGCCCAGCGCACACCTAAAAGATGTGCCTACACTACCGTGGGCCACTTCTTACCGCAGTTTTGTAACAGGACCCCCTAGTAACTAATAACAAAGGTTAACAGTAAAATAGCATATCTTAATGGTGATCCACATTGAAAACGTCTTCCCTAAGGGGTCCTTTTACTAAGGAGCAGTAAAAAGTAGCCTGCGGTAGTGTGGATGTGTGAATGCGCTGCCAATTACCACTAGGAACATGCCCCAATGCTATAAAATAGAAAAATATTTTATACCATGGGAAACAGCATGCACCAGCTTCAAAACTACTACAAGACACCCACGCTACCCCTACAATAGAGCCGATTTGGCACATGCTATCCACATGTTAACCCTACCACTGCTTAATAAAATGATCCCTAAGTGTGAGCTAACTATTCATTTGGACATGGGGTTTTTAGGATCAACTGAGGGGGCAATTGCTTGTTTCTGGCCTGTAAACTACCTCAAAAAGCCAGATATTTGAGGTTTGGAGACCCTACAGTTTAGACTGTTGGGCAATAACATTGACTGAGCCAGAAGGAAGGGAGATAAATAGTTAATAGATGTGAGGGTAGGGAAAAGATAGAATGGTTTGAAAGAAGGAGTTGAGAGGGTTAATGTTGAAGTGTGGGTAGGGTAGTAACAGGAGATGAAGGGTGATTGGATTATAAGGGGAGGTGAGGATCGGTGGTTGTCATAGGAATGGTTATGGGTAAACAGAAGGGTTTTTGGCAGTTTAAAATCATTATTTGGGTGGGTAGGTGCGGGTGAGGGTGGATGAGGGGTTAGGATTTTGTGCCCTTCCCAACCCGCCCTGTGTTGTGTGGTTTGTCTTTAATTACAATGGATAGTTGGTGACATGTTGTGGGTTTATTGTATAATGATTTTGGTGGGATGGTTATGGTGGGTATGTGAGTTTGGGTGGGGAATGGGAGGTCGGTAGCAGCTTTTGAGTCAGCCGGATATGTGGGGATAAAGAGGCACCATATGCAGTTAAGTGAATATCGGTTAAAAGATGTTTTGATGGAAAAAGTAACTTGTGGGCAGAACCACCACGAGTGAGATGTGGCTTGACGGCACCGTGAGTCACATAGAATAAAGGGGGTAATTTTGACAAGTCAGAGAGCCAGTTTCATTACCGAATGGCTCTGAACTGTTAAACTGCTCTGGGAATGCTAACATTGGTATGGAAGAATTTAATGCATTGGGTAAAGGTTAAGTTATAGAATTGAGTTATATATTTATATATAATTAATAAAGCTGTGGCCAAAATTTAATTCCAATGATGAGTTGTGGTATTATTATTAATAAATTAATAGATTGTAAGATGAGAACTGGATGATGTGCGAATGTCAATGCTAAGAGCTTGTATTCTTTAATGAGCTCCCCTTCTATGCATAGTTTTACAAATTCAGTACATACACATGTATTTGCTGGCACTTATATATATATATATATATATATATAAATGATGTTAGACATATAAGCAGCAGTACATACATATGTAAGAGCCAATCTTGTAACAAATATATACTGTATGTACTGCTGCTTATATGTCTAATGTCCTATATAACAAAACGCACCTCCAACGTTCTGAAGCTGACTGCATGGCTGAGGCATTTCTGCTCTCTGTATCCATCTCCTGAATTGACATCATGTACTTCCGGGTTCGTCACAAGCAGAAGTGACCAACCACATGAGGTTTCTCGGCTTCAGAATGTTGGAGGTGCATTCTATTAAATAGGATTGGTCAGTTCTTTGAAGCACAGCCAGAGCTCAGCGCCCTGCACAGTAACGCTCAGACACCAGAGGGAGGGGGGGCCTGACACCAGAGAGAGGGAGGGAGGGGAGGTATCTCTGTCACACACACTCTCTCTCTCTCACAGTCAATGTCTTTCTCTCTCTCACTCTCACACAGTCTCTCACACACTCTATGTCTCACAGTGTATCACATTCACTCTCTATGTGTCACACAGTCACTCACACACTCTCTTGGTCTCATACACTCAGTCTCACAGAGAGTCTGTGTCTCACACACTCTCTCTCTCTCTCACACACTGTATCTGTGTGAAACACACTCTCTCTCTCTCACACACTGTGTCTCACATATGTACTTGCACACACTCTCATTCTCACACACACACTCTCTCTCTCACAGACACACTCGCACCCAGACTCACTCTCTCTCTCTCACACACAAACACACACACTCACACATTCACTCTCTCTCTCACACACAGTCACTCTCACATATACTCTCTCAAACATACACACTCCGAGGAAAACCTTGCTAGTGCCCGTTTCATTTGTGTCAGAAACGGGCCTTTTTTACTAGTCATTTATAAAACTGTTTTTTAAACATGTTTGTGGTGCCAGCAACTGCACATGTACATTTTCAAGTCCTTGAATTTTATAAAATGCTTGGTGCTCAGTGAGCTTTTTATAAAATATTTAGAATTTTAATTATAATTTATTATTTTTAGGCTGCCTTTGCCCAAGGCAGAATACAAATAAAATATTCATAATAAAAGCACAGATGATGACACTTCCAGACAGCAAAAACTGCAGACATAGATCAAAAAAGAAATAAGAACTTGTAGAAAGTCTACATCAAGAAAAACAGCAGTGTTCAAGTCTGCACAAAATATGCCAGACAAAACAGATAGTCTGTTAAATGTTTCTTAAACATAGAAAGCTGTGATTCAGTCTTGAGGCACAGTGGTAGCTTATTCCACTCTATAGGACCCACTATGGAGAAAGCACCAGTCCTTGTCAAATCCAAACAAAAATGTTGGAGAGGGGGTTTCACAAGATTATATTTCTCTTTGGATTTTAGCATATGCACTGGCTCATACCAAGCCACAGCCTCCTTTAAATAAGTGGATGAATCACGGTACAATGCACAATGAATAAGCAACAACAATTTATACAAAATGCAGTTAAATGGTCATAAATAAATAAATATGCTCAGACCTTGACAAGCCAAATAAATAATAATCTTACCGCTGAATTTCGTACTACCTGAAGGGATTGTAGACAATATTTATTTATTTATTACATTTGTACCCCGCTCTTTCCCACATACAGCAGGTCCAGTGCGGCTTACATAGTAAAATAAAGCATCTTACATGATAAAGAATACAGTAAAAACAAGGAAATGTAGGAACAGTATTATAAATTGTGATGATCATAACTACTTACATTATGAAAGGCATTACAAAGGACATGTGAAAAGAACGTAATGAACTAGAATAGGGAAGGTAGACAAGGATATGATAGGTGAAAGGGAAGGAGAATGGGAGGGAAATGGTAAAGGATAAAGTTCAGTTATCCCAGGTAAACCATGTTACATTAATCTAAACTTCCCAAAATCATAGTCTGCACCACTCTCTTAAAATCATCCCACAACAACAAATGTTTCAACTTACACAACACATTCCGAATTAAAGCTTGCAGTTGAGCTTGAAAAGAAAACATAGAATCTATCAAAATTCCTAACTTCTTCACCTGCCTTGATGTCTTAACATTTACCCCGAATAGGGACAGACCATCAGGTAGTGTTGTAGATGAATCATGAACAACATATATGATTTCAATTGTTCAACAATCAACTGTCGTCGATTTTGAGGCAACCACTCAAGGACAGCATTCAACATAATATTCAATCTAGAGGCTCCATCAAGATCAGTCTCAGATAAAGGAAAGAAAAAGTGAATATCATCAGCATATATTCTATAAGAAACTCCCAAAGACTGTAAAAGGATGCACAATGGGCTGTACACGTGGGACTGTTTCCCCCAGCTTCTCTTTGAGAGAAGCACTATTTTTATCTGCTGAACTGCTTGTATCCATGATCAATCTGTATGAGCATGTTTTTGATGACATCTGTTCTTTGTGAGATGAGGTTTTGAGCTCAGACTCCTGATGAAGGCTTTGTAGTCAAAACACAAATTTGTGTTGAGTTGCACTCTGAACACAATAAAGCATCACATCTTTATATGTTCATCATTTGGATTCCTTTTTGTCACCTTTGCTGTTGTTTTGTTATGCTTGGACTTTGCAATGGCTTCTTCTGTGTTATTTTTGTTTACTATCCAAAGGTGGAGAGTAGGCATGTAAGCATTAGCCAGCTAGTTACACTTACCATGTGTTAATTGGCTATTGCAAAGTTAATGTGGGACCACTTGCTGCCTCCTAAATAAGAGGCACTAAGTGCTTCCATGTTAATTGGGAGTAGGTAGCAGGCATTAATCTGAATGTTTATGAATAACCTATGATTAAAAAAATGGCTGGGAATTCCCATTCTTGATGCAGCATTAGTTTTCAGCTAGCTGCCCATTAAAATCTTACATTACTAAAGCGCATTAAGCCCAAAACTTGATGCACTCTAGAAAAAGGGCTTCTAAATAAATTCTTTGCTTCAGTCTTAGGGAACTACCAATGCCAGAAATAGCATTTAATGGTGACAAGTCATAGGAAATGAAATAAGTATTACTGAACCTAGAAGATGTAATATGTCAAATCGACACACTAAAGAGCAATAAATCAAGTAGACTAAACTGAAAGAGCTCAAAAATGAAATTGCAGATCTACTATTAATAATCTGGAACCTATCATAAAAATTGTCTACAGTACCGGAAGATTGGAGCTTGGCCAATGGAATGCCAATTTTTATAAATGTTTCTGGGCTGATTACAGAAATTATAGACTAGTGATCCTGCTGTCATTGTCAGTCAAAATGGAAGAAATTATAACTGTATATAGAACACAAGTTCTGAACATATTTTACTAAAGGGTTGCTGTACAGTGGGTGCCTGCAGTAGTTCCACCCCCAGTGTGTACCATTTCCAGCACAGCTGAAATATTGAAAAAAACATTTCTGCATGGAGATACCACCAGGTTAGCATGGGAGCCCTTATCGCCACCTCAATAGGTGGTGGTAAGTGCTCCTCCCGAAATGGCCGTGTGGCAAGTGCAAACTTACCACACAGCCATTTCATTTTTGGTTACTTTTACCCATTGTGGTAAAGGGGTCCTGGCGTGCGGCAAAATTAGCCACCACCACTACTGCAGGAACCCTATTACTGCAGCTTAGTAAAAGGGTCCTATAGTTATGGTTTAATGAGGAAAAGCTAATATGGATTTAAAGTCTTGCCTCATCAATGTGCTTTTTTTTTTTTTTTTTTTGAAAGAATGAATACACACATTGATAAAGGTGAGTGAGTTGATACACTGTATCTGGATTTTCAGAAAACCTTTCAGGCTTATTTTTGAAAGAGAAGGGTGCCCATCTTCCGACACAAATCGGGAGATGGGCGTCCTTCTCTCAGGGTCGCCCAAATCGGCATAATCGAAAGCCGATTTTGGGCATCCTCAACTGCTTTCTGTCGTGGGGACGACCAAAGTTCACGGGGGCGTGTCGGCACCATAGCGAAGGCGGGACTGGGGCGTGATTAAGAGATGGGCGTCCTTGGCCGAAAATGGAAAAAAGCAGGGCATCTTTGACAAGCATTTGGTCAACTTTACTTGGTCCATTTTTTCTTGTGACCAAGCCTCAAAAAGATGCCCAAACTGACCAGATGACAACCGGAGGGAATCGGAGATGACGTCCCCTTACTCCCCCAGTGGTCACCAACCCCCTCCCACCCTAAAAAAAACTTTAAAAATATTTTTTGCCAGCCTCAAATATCATACCCAGCTCCATGACAGCAGTTGCAGGTCCCTGGAGCAGTTTTAGTGGGTGCAGTGCAGTTCAGGCAGGCGTACCCAGGCTCATCCCCCCCACCTGTTACACTTGTGCTGGTAAATGTGAGCCCTTCAAAACCCACCCGAAACCCACTGTACCCACATGTAGGTGCCCCCTTCACCCCTTAGGGCTATGGTAGTGGTGTACAGTTGTGGGGAGTGGGGGCTTTTTTGAGGGGGGTTGGGGGGCTCAGCACCCAAGGTAAGGGAGCTATGCACCTGGGAGCAGTTTGTGAAGTCATCTGCAGTGCCCCCTAGGGTGCCCGGTTGGTGTCCTGGCATGTGAGGGGGACCAGTGCACTACAAATGCTGACTCCTCCCACGACCAAATGGCTTGGATTTGGTCGTTTTTGAGATGGGTGTCCTCGGTTTCCATTATCGCCGAAAACCGGGGACGACCATCTCTAAGGTCAACCATCTCAACATTTAGGTTGACAATCTCTAAGGTTGACCTAAATGTTGAGATTTGGGTGTCCCCGACCGTATTATTGAAACGAAAGATGGATGCGCATCTTATTTCGATAATAAGGGTTTCCCCGTCCCTTTACGGGGCCATCCTGCGAGGACAGCCCCAGGAAAACTTGAGCGCCCCGTTCGATTATGCCCCTCTTTGTCAAAGTACCTCGACAGACTTCTAAGGAAATTAAAAAGCCATGAGATAGCAGACAATGTCCAACTGTGGATTGGGAACTGGTTAAAAGAAAATAGGGAGTAAAGTTAAATGGTCAATTTTCTCTGTGGAAGAAGGTAAATAGTGGAGTACCCCAGAGATCTTATTGAGATTGGTACTTTTCATAAATGATCTGAAAATGGGAACAATGAATGAGTTAATCAGTTTTATAGATGGCACAAAACTATTCAAAGTTGTTAAATCATAAGAAATTGCATGAGGACTTTGGGAGACTGGGCATCCAAATGGCAGATGAAATTTGATAAGTGCAAATTGATTCACATATAGAAGAATAAGCCAAATTATAGCTACATGATGATAGCCTAACAGCATACCCTAATGACCCCACATAAACCTCTTCACCCAGCAACATAGCAAGACTATAATCGTACTGGACAACACGCAATCTTCATCCCTTCCAACCCTCCACTTATACCTCATACCATCACTATATAACCTTGTATATCTGTTATCAACTGACTAGACAAGTGCCTCAGACAATGCTATGTAAGCCACATTGAGCCTGTGAATAGGTGAGAAAATGTGGGGTACAAATACAACAAATAAATAGCCTCCACATTAGAAATTACCACCCAGGAAAGCAATCTAGGTGTCATGGGCAATACATTGAAGTCTTCTGCTCAGTGTGTGTTAATGACAAAAAAACAAAACAAATAGAATGTTAGCAAGTATTATGTATGGAATAGACAATAAAACAGAGATATTGCCTCTGTATCACTCCATAGTGCAATATTGTGAGCGTTTTGGTTGCCTTATCTCAAACAATGTAGAGTAGAATTAGAAAAGCTACAGAGAAGTATAAGTAGTAGTAGTAGTAGTAGTAGAAGGGTAACCAAGATGGTAGAGGGGATGGAATAACTCTCCTGTGCTGACAAGTTAAAGAGGTTAAGACTCTCCAACTTGGAGAAGAGCAATTGAGGGGCGATATGACAGAGGTATGCAAAACTCTGAGTAGATTAGATCTGGTAAATTCAAATCAATTGTTTACTTTTTTCAAATTCCAAAGACTAGGGGACATGCCATGAAGTTATAAATTAGTACTTTAAATAAAGATAAGGGATTTTTTTTTAAAATTAACTCTTATACTTAAGATTTGAAAACTAACTGCCAAAAGAAGTGGTAAAAGCAGTAAGGTTTGGCCAAGTCCCTGGAGAAAATATTAATAGACTGCAGTTGGCTTTTTCTCCAGGAGGAAAGCCTCTGATTATTATTGGGATAAGCAGCATGGAATTTAGGTACATTTTGGGCTCCTGCCAGACACTTGTAACTTGGATTGACCACTAAAGGAAACAAGATACTGGGCTTCATGGACCTTTAATCTGAACCAATACGGCAATTTTTATGGGTTTTCCAAGGCTGAATTCACTATTAATGTCGCTCATTCAATGCCAGTAGTTGTGCAACATCACTAATTCTATAACATATAAGCATGGGAATTAGCTCTTAAGTCTACCCAGAAAGGACATGAATGCAAATCAAACATATCTTACTGTAATTTGTTCAACACTTTTTGAGCACTACTAGCTTCCTATTTTCAAACATATAGTATGCAATAACACTGCAAAAAAAACCCAATTCATTTTTCTCAGTGACAGAAGTTCAGAGAACATGAATCTTTAAATGACATGTCAAAATCAATCACACATCCTTGATTTTTGAAGGATAAATTAGGATGACCCTTTACTTAGAAGAAGATTTGAGAATCATCCATACAACAGCCATATTTTCAGCAGAGACAGTATTGGCATGCAGAAAGTATCTGGATATAATTGCAAAGTGGAGAAATGTGCCTGAATGTCAATTCATTCACATGAAGGAGAATTGCAAATGCCACCCAGTTAGATAGCTCTGCAGTGCCACTGATTTGAAGGGTAACTCTGGAACAAAAAGATAAAAGACCTTTTCAGTAAGCTTTTATTTTTTCATGTATGGGTATGGTTAAGATAAGCCAGAACAAACAGAAATGTCATAGGCATAATAGTTCCAGGGCTTTAACCATCAGTGTGTTATGCCTCTGAAGCAGAAGGCAATGGCGTATAATCAAGGTCAATTACTGCACAATTTAAACCAAAATGTGTTGCAAATGAATTCATTTTATTTCACTCTGCTGTCCCATTTTCTCCCCACACATTTCCTGGCTAATTTGGCAATGCTGTGACTCATAAGGAACCCTCCTAAACTTCTGTATGGTTTTGACATCCCATAAAAGACAATGTACACCATAAGTCATTCGAGAACCTTAGCTAGGCATTGCGCTAATCTCCTTCATAAGTGGAAATTCTAAGATTATTCAAAGGGAGATTTTGGCTACCTATTCATTGCTATTTAACTGATTAGGAGAGGGTCTTAGCTGGTTAAATAGTGCTGAGTTGGTCGCCAGCTAATATTCAGTGGCATTTAACCAGAGAATGCAAATGAATATCAGCATTGACTGTCGTGGCTCTATATGGTTGGTATCGGAGTGGTCGAGGGAAAGAGACTGGATGATCCTGGAAATTATTTGGTCAATACTGATATTCCATGCCAGTGTCCAGACAACCATCTGATAAAAAGTGTCTTAACTCACCCAGATTAACTATCTGGGTACCAGTACTTAAGCCCCTAAGGTCTTCATAATTAAACTTGCTAGTTGTGCCATCTAGCTTTGATTCATGATCCATATTCAGTGTTGTGGGTCCTTTACTATGGAACCATCTCCCAAATTTATTGCATCAGGTGCCGTCATACTTACAATTTAAGAAACAGTTAAAGGCATTTCTATTCTGTGATGCATTTAATGACTGACATGTTTTTGCACAATAGATAAATTCCCGATTGGTGGGGCAAGCAGAACAGTAGCCTGAAGTGTATGGCTTTCTTTTTCTCTCTTTCATTCTCTCCTCATGACTGAAAATTGATGTAACTTTCTCTCTTCTGTTATTCTAATTTACTCTTTAGTCCTATATTGTATTGTTTGTAAACTGCTGTGTCAGTATTGTCAGTATTACCTTATAGCAGTATATCAAAATGCTAGCAAAGCCCATAGAAATATATGGGCAACTCTAATGTTTAGGGGTGCTTATTTTTAGCACGCGCTAAAAACATTAGCACACCTTTGAAAGAGAACCCCTCAATTTTAAGGCTAACTCTCCCCATAATACTTGTATTGCACCAGAAAGAGCTTCATTCAGGTGTTCATAGAATTCAATATTTATAGGCAACTTAACCAAGTTGTGCTTGGAAACTGCTTTTAATCAGTTTGTGGTCACAGTATGGTGGGAAATTTCTAAAGTATATTTCTTTAGTTTATCAAGTCAGTTGCCTTTTGCTGTCTTTTTCTGTTTTACTTTTGATGTTTCTTTTCTTTCTCTATATTTATTTTGAAAAAAAAAATGACTTTTAGGCTCATTTTCAAAGCACTTAGCCTCCCAAAGTTACATAGAAACCTATGGAACTTAGCCTCCCAAAGTGCTTTGAAAATATGCCTCTTTGTGCACACTGTACATAAGAACATAAGAAAATAAGTGCTGCCATACTGGGACAGACCGAAGGTCCATGAAGCCCAGCATCCTGTTTCCAACAGTGGCCAATCCAGGTTACAAGCACCTGGCAAGATCCCAAAACAGTACAATACATTTTATGATGCTTATCCTAGAAATAAGCAGTGGATTTTCCCCCAAGTCCACCTTAATAATGGCTTATGAACTTTTCTTTTAGGAGGCTAGCCAAACCTTTTTTTAAACCCCGTTAAGCTAACTGCTTTTACTATCCAGCTTATTTTCGAAAGAGAAAAACGCCTATCATGCGACCTAAATCGGGAGATAGACGTTTGTCTCGCAAAGGCGCCCAAATCGGTATAATTGAAAGCCGATTTTGGGCGTTTCCAACTGCACTCTGTCGCGGAAATGAATAAAGTTGATGGGGGCGTGTCGGAGGCGTGATGGAGGCGGAACTGGGGCGTGGTTATCAGCCGAGGAGAGATGGGCATCTTTAGCTGATAATCGAAAAAAAAAGGCGTTTTTACCGCGATTTTGGGTCACTTTTTTGGACCCTTTTTTTTCACGAACAAGTCCCAAAAAAGTGCTCCAACTGCCCAGATGACCACTGGAGGGAATCAGGGATGACCTCCCCGGACTCCCCCAGTGGTCACTAACCCCCTCCCACCGAAAAAACCCCACTTTAAAAACTTTTTTTCCAGCCTGTATGCCAGTCTCAAATGCCGTACCCACCTCCATGACAGCAGAATGTGTTCGATCCTCTCACAGCCTTTCCCTGGGTCAGATGTGGCTCTCGGGTGCAGTACAGGGTTACATCAGCATTGCATTGTGGTGGGTGTAGGGTATTGGGCTCCGTGATTTCATTAGCTTTTGTTACAGTCTCACGATGTTGGTAGTTGGTAGGCTCTTCTCCCATGGTGCTTTTCCCCCTGCCTACTTGTTCAGAGTGTGCCCTGTTGTGTTTCCTGTTGTAGTCCATGAGGTAGTGGCCATTTTTGTAAGCCAGTTTTAGTTCCCTTTCCTGTGTTAGCCACGTTAGACAACTTCGTTCTTCCCTTGAATGTGGCTGAAAGAAGGCATTGTACAGCATTCTGCCAGCTCTGACCTACTGCTCATCTCAGTACCAGGGAGACTCGTTGCCAGTGGGGCACAACCTCTGATCTGCAGTTAACTGTGAGTAAAGGGGGTTATTCCAATAAAGGATGTTTTCGGAGAGATTAGTCTTCAGGTGTCAACTGGTGTGCCAATGTTATATAGCAGCAACCAGTCCTAGAGGCCTGCATGTATGCAGGTCCCTGGAGCACTTTTAGTGGGTACCGCAGTGCACTTCAGCCAGGTGGCCCCAGGCCCATCCCCCCACACCTGTAACACTTGTGCTGGTAAATGGAAGGCCTCCAAAACCCACTGTACCCACATGTAGGTGCCCCCTTCACCCCTAAGAGCTATGGTAGTGTTGTACATTTGTGGGTAGTGGGTTTTGGGGGAGGGGGGTTGGGAGCTCAGCACCCGTGGTAAGGGAGCTATGCATGTGGGAGCTTTTTCTGAAGTCCACCACACTGACCTAGGGTGCCCAGTTGGTGTCCTGGCATATCAGGGGGGCCAGTGTACTACCAATCCTGGCCCCTCCCATGACCAAATGGCTCGGATTAGGACGTTTTTGAGCTGGGCGTTTTTAGTTTCCATTATCGCTAAAAAAAACAAACTCCCAGCTCAAAAACGTCCATTTTTTTTGAAAATTCGGTTCGGCCCGCCCCTTCATGGACCCGTTCTCGAACATAAACGCCCATGGAGATAGGCGTTTCCGTTTGATTATGCCCCTCTATATTCTCTGGCAAAGAATTCCAGAGTTTAATTACACATTGAGTGAAGAAATATCTTCTCAAATTTGTTCTAAATTTACTACTTTGTGGCTTCATTGCGTGACCCCTAGTCCTTGTATTTTTGGAAAGAGTAAGCAAGCAATTCATGTCTACTCATTCCACTCCACTCATTATTCTATAGACCTCTATCATATCTCCCCCAGCCATCTTTTCTCCAAGCTGAAGAGCCCTAGCTGCTTTAGCCTTTCCTCATAAGGAAGTCGTCCCATCCCCTTTATTATTTTCATCATCCTTCTCTGTACCTTTTCTAATTCCACTATATCTTTTTTGAGATGTGATGACCAGAATTACACATAGTTTTTGAGGTGCGGTCGCACCATGGAGTGATACAAAGGAATTATAACATCCTCATTTTTGTTTTCCATTCCTTTTCTAATAATACCTAATGTTCTATTTGCTTTCTTAGCCACCTCTGCAACCTGAGCAGAAGGTTTCAATGTATCATCAACGATGACACCTAGATCCCTTTCCTGATCAGTGACTCCTAATGTGGAACCTTGCATCACATAACTATAATTTGGGTTCCTCTTTCCCACATGCATCACTTTGCACTTGCTCACATTAAATGCCATCTTCTATTTGGATGCCCAGTCTCCCAGTCTTGTAAGGTCCTCTTGTAATTTTTCACAATTCTCTTGTGATTTAACAACTTTGAATAACTTTATTTCATCAGCAAATTTAATTACCTCACTAGTTACTCCCATCTCTAGATCATTTATAAATATGTTAAAAAGCAGCAGTCACAGCACAGACCCCTGGGGAACCCCACTATCTACCCTTCTCCATTGAGAATACTGACCATTAACCCTACTCTCTGTGGTTTAATAGTAACAGCTCATTATCGTTTTTTTAATCTTTGGGAGTCCACTTAACCATTTTTAGTCCTCTTAACATTTGCATTGGCTTATATTACTACTACTACTTATCATTTCTATAGCGCTACAAGATCTGTGGTTTACCTTCTGCTGCAATGATTCCATGAACAAGTTTACCATAGCCTGTTGCTGTATTAGGAATGTTATCTCCTGAAGGTTTTGCAATATTGTTACTACCATCTTTAGCCCTAGTGCATACACCCCAACTCCTTTTGTGCTGGGTGGTGTGTGGTTAGTATGTATCCTTCATTTTCCTTCCTTCCATTGTCATTTTACCTTGCTGAGAATTGGTATAGATTTTGTGCTACAGTTACCACATGAAGGTACTCAGCAAGACTTGGCAAGAATAATTTATTCTCTCCCCTACAGAGAAGTACAGCAATTCACTAGCTTTGCTGCTGAAATTTATGTTGTTTTCTCCGTTGACCTCTTTTCTCCCCTGTGTAGTTCAAGTTATGCAGTAGGAACTGCATGATATTGATAGGTCTCATAACACCAGCATGAAATACACAGCTGTTGTACAGTTCCTACTCCAAAATTCAAACCACATGGGAAAGAAAAGATAGTTAAGCACTTTCTCCTCCTGTTGGCAGGATAAGGAGAAGGAAAACAACGAGAGAAGAGCACTAGGGTGTGAAAGGGATGGATAAAACTGTACCCTGGGAAAGGACAAGGGATTGATCTGGCAGGGAGATGGGATAAAGGCCCAGAAACTGAAGAAATCAGATTTTGAGCTGGTAGGTGAAGAAAGGACTAGGGCTCAAGCTGGTAGGGACATGAAGAGAGGCTAGGGATCAAATCCAAAGGAAAGGTCTGGATATTGAATTAGCTAGGGCAGGGATGAGCAACATCAGTCGTCGAGGGCTGCATCCCAGTTGGGTTTTCAGGATTTCCTTAAATGAATATGAATTAGATCTATTTGCATGCACTACCTACATTATATGCAAATAAGTCTCATGCATATTCATTGAAGAAATCCTGAAAATCTGACTGGGTTGTGTCCCTCGTGGTTTGAGGTTGCCCACCCCTTAGCTAGGGGGAGGGGCGATTGGTGTGGTATCTCACCTAGAAATGGGTATTGAGCTGTGTGGGTCTGGGAAGTTCTGGATATCTCTGGGCCCAATTTTCAGCTAACAGCAATCTAAATTTTGCTGAGTGACACTGGCGTTAAACCTGAAATTCAATGCCGGGCCATCTCCGGGTTCCGGCATTGATTTTCTGAGCGTAGGGAGCCAGCTAAAACATAGCCAGTTAAGTGCAATATTCAGCACTTAACCTGCTATGAAGAACCATACAAGATATGACTCTGCACCCGAAATGCCCCCAAAATAGCTGGTTTTGGCTTGAGCACTAACTTGGCATTTTCAGCAGTGCTATCCAGTTAAGTGCCACTGAAAATGCTTGGTTAGCCCTGGACAGGCAATTTAAACAACTAGGAGCTTCTCCTGGCCATTTAAATCATTTTGCATATTGGGCCCTCTGTATATACAGTGGGGGAAATAAGTATTTGATCCCTTGCTGATTTTGTAAGTTTGCCCACTGACAAAGACATGAGCAGCCCATAATTGAAGGGTAGGTTATTGGTAACAGTGAGAGATAGCACATCACAAATTAAATCCGGAAAATCACATTGTGGAAAGTATATGAATTTATTTGCATTCTGCAGAGGGAAATAAGTATTTGATCCCCCACCAACCAGTAAGAGATCTGGCCCCTACAGACCAGGTAGATGCTCCAAATCAACTCGTTACCTGCATGACAGACAGCTGTCGGCAATGGTCACCTGTATGAAAGACACCTGTCCACAGACTCAGTGAATCAGTCAGACTCTAACCTCTACAAAATGGCCAAGAGCAAGGAGCTGTCTAAGGATGTCAGGGACAAGATCATACACCTGCACAAGGCTGGAATGGGCTACAAAACCATCAGTAAGACGCTGGGCGAGAAGGAGACAACTGTTGGTGCCATAGTAAGAAAATGGAAGAAGTACAAAATGACTGTCAATCGACAAAGATCTGAGGCTCCACGCAAAATCTCACCTCGTGGGGTATCCTTGATCATGAGGAAGGTTAGAAATCAGCCTACAACTACAAGGGGGGAACTTGTCAATGATCTCAAGGCAGCTGGGACCACTGTCACCACGAAAACCATTGGTAACACATTACGACATAACGGATTGCAATCCTGCAGTGCCCGCAAGGTCCCCCTGCTCCGGAAGGCACATGTGACGGCCCGTCTGAAGTTTGCCAGTGAACACCTGGATGATGCCGAGAGTGATTGGGAGAAGGTGCTGTGGTCAGATGGGACAAAAATTGAGCTCTTTGGCATGAACTCAACTCGCCGTGTTTGGAGGAAGAGAAATGCTGCCTATGACCCAAAGAACACCGTCCCCACTGTCAAGCATGGAGGTGGAAATGTTATGTTTTGGGGGTGTTTCTCTGCTAAGGGCACAGGACTACTTCACCGCATCAATGGGAGAATGGATGGGGCCATGTACCGTACAATTCTGAGTGACAACCTCCTTCCCTCCGCCAGGGCCTTAAAAATGGGTCGTGGCTGGGTCTTCCAGCACGACAATGACCCAAAACATACAGCCAAGGCAACAAAGGAGTGGCTCAGGAAGAAGCACATTAGGGTCATGGAGTGGCCTAGCCAGTCACCAGACCTTAATCCCATTGAAAACTTATGGAGGGAGCTGAAGCTGCGAGTTGCCAAGCGACAGCCCAGAACTCTTAATGATTTAGAGATGATCTGCAAAGAGGAGTGGACCAAAATTCCTCCTGACATGTGTGCAAACCTCATCATCAACTACAGAAGACGTCTGACCGCTGTGCTTGCCAACAAGGGTTTTGCCACCAAGTATTAGGTCTTGTTTGCCAGAGGGATCAAATACTTATTTCCCTCTGCAGAATGCAAATAAATTCATATACTTTCCACAATGTGATTTTCCGGATTTAATTTGTGATGTGCTATCTCTCACTGTTACCAATAACCTACCCTTCAATTATGGGCTGCTCATGTCTTTGTCAGTGGGCAAACTTACAAAATCAGCAAGGGATCAAATACTTATTTCCCCCACTGTATTGTATAGGTATATTATCAAAAGCCTCTTAAAAACACAGTTCTAAATTCTGTATAATATAACACCATACAGTTCAATAGATAGCCAGAATCTCCATACAAATCTTACAAATAAGGTAAAAAAAATACCCTTAGTTCCTCCTTGTTTAATATGTATGTTTCATTTTCATTTTGTTCCACCATTCCACCATAGGTGTCACTTCTTACTGGTCACTGACCGCAAACCCCTCAAATGGATTGCTCGCCATAGGGAATCAAATGCCCCCATCATGTGGTGGTTCTTCAGTCTGCAACCCTTCAGATTTCAGGTACAACACCAGGCAAGCTGAGATCATGCTTTTTATTATTATTATTATTTGCATTTTGAAATAATACATATTTTCCCATAGTGAAAGGAAAGTGGAAACCATACAACATGGAGGTAACAAGAAAATATATCACAAATCAGTAACTCATCTTAATATAACAGCCCATATCATGGGAAAGAAATTTAAATTAAATTCAAGAAAAAAATACAAGAAATTCTAAGAAAAAGTCTTAAACATACTCTGCCCAACATTTAAAACCGTTTAACTGACCAGAAATGGCTCCTGGCCAGTTAAGCACGCCTAGCGGATAACTGGTTATATCGCACAGTATAATAGAAGGTATATCTTTGGCTGGTTTAAACTTAACCGGCCAGCATTGAAAATCGGCCTGACTGGTTAAACGGCCAAAATACACCCAGATATTCAATGCTGGTCACCAGAAATGGCCCGGAATTGAATATTCAGGCTTGGCTACCTCCCGCAGTTTGAACCTCAGGGCTCCTGAGACCGGATCAATACCATAGAACTGTACATTTTCCAATCAACTTAACAATATCTACTATTTTCTATGCTCCTGCAAAAATCTCTCCAGTTGTGAAGAATCATAGAATATATATTGAGTGCCCTGAAATGTAATATAACACTTACAGAGCAATCATAAAAAAAAAAAGAAGCACCTAAAGCAAATACCTCTTTCTTCAAAGCTAAAAAAAATTTCCCTCACCAATTGGGTGACACCTTAGAAGGTAGGGTCCAGAACAGGGAAGTGGTAGCTCATCAGGTACAGGGGGGAGATGTATGCAATGGCGTAGCAAGGGGGGGGGCGGTGGGGGTGGTCCACCCCGGGTGCACGCCGCTGGGGGGGTGCGGCGCGCCGGTCAGCGTCGTTCGTTTCCATGCTCCCTCTGCCCCGGAACAGGAAGTAACCTGTTCCGGGGCAAAGGGAGCATGGAAACGAACGACGCTGACCGGCGCGCGGCACCCCCCCAGCGGTGTGCACCCGGGGGGGAGGGGGTTCTTTCACTGGGGTGGGGGTGTCCTTTCGCCGGGGGGGGTCGCGCTGCATGGGGGGGGTGCTGCACCCGGGGGGCGGGGCGCATCAGCGATCCGCCCTGGGTGTCAGCGCCCCTAGGAACGCCACTGGATGTATGACCAAGCACAAATAAAAACCACAGCTCAGAGCAGGCAAGCAGGTCCTGGGAAGAAAAAAGACACCTTGCAGCATATAAAAACCTGGCTAAGGTAGGCCAAGCTTTAACTTGTAAGGAAGCTGTGCTTGAGGCCTGGTTGGAGCCACACCAGCAGGTGTGCAATTCTGTAGTAACGCTACATGAGCTGTGAGTTACATAAAAATTGCATTTGAGTTTCCAGAGGCTTTGTGCCTCATTTATTGTGCCTGAGAACAGTAGAGTAGCCAGACCTCAGTTATTGGGTAGGTCAGAGGGTGAACTGAGTGGGTATGACCCGCATTTCCTCTCTGCCTGCTAATCCCCCTCACCCGCTCCCACCCCCACCCCCACCCCCGCAGCATTAAAAATAAATACCTTGGCTGGCAGGGATTCCCAGGCCTCACCAGCTGAAGAATCCTAAGCAGTCTCATCCTCGCGGCTGTTAGCAGCCCATTTGCAGCCGCCTACACCAGCACTGCCCCACTCTAGGCTCCTGCACATACTCAGTTCAACCAGCATGCCCCATGCTTACATGTGCTGGGATGCCAACTGAACTGAGCATGTGCGGTGGGGGGGGAGGGGGAGAGTTCTGGTGCTAGCAACTGAAAATGTTCTGCAGATTGCTCTGGGGCTGAGACTGACAGGGGAGGAAACTCTAGAGACGACTCGTCAAGTGGGTAGAGGATCCCCGCCAGCTACACTAATGATGTGCACTGCCACTGGATGGGCCCGAAGCAAAACAAGTTGGGCCTCTGCCCACCTGGTCCCACTCGTGGCTATGCCAGTACCTGAGAAGGAACAGGCTTCAGCATTTGTGTTAAATAATTTTTGGTTTTCTTTCTACCTTTGTCTGGCTGTAACTCTGAAGACACATGCTCAAACCTGACATACACTAGCACATTCCACTATATCTTTTCTGAGATGTGGGAACCAGAACTGCACACAAAACTCAAGGTGTAGTAACACTATGGAGAGATACAGAAGCATTATGATATTATCTGGTTTATTATTCATGCCTGTCCAGCTCCTGGAAGAGTTTTGCTGGAATAAGTTTCTGGCTCTCCTTGTTGAGTGTTGATCTAGTTAAGCATCTAAAATCAAATTGAAGTCACCCCCTATCAGAATGGGGGGTTCCTCTCTCATCCACTAGAAACTCTTCACTATATTAGATCTTATGCTGCAAAATACTGATATGAACAATATAAAACATGTTTGTGGAAGGAAAAACCTGAGTTCAACCTCAAATATCATGGATTAATGTCGGCTCTATGGGCAATAACCTAAGCATAAAAATCTTCCACTAAATTCACAAAAAGCTTTAAAGTGCACAGCAAACAAATTCAAAAGAAAAACTTATCTGTGCTCAAAGAGCGACAAAACTTCAGATCAAGAATATGCTCCTACTGACAGTGGCCAGAGTTTCGCTGCACTGCTGCATTAGGGAATTATAGTGCTTCAAGCACTTAGGGGTCCTTTTACTAAGCTGCGGTAAAAAGTAGCCTGTACTAGTTTGGACACGTGAAATCAGCATGCGCTGGATCATTTTTTACAGCAACAGGTAAAAAGGTCTTTTTTAATGGGGCGGTAAATGGCCATTTGCTAATATTAAAAGTAGTGCACGGCAATTTACTGCCCGAGACCTTAATGCCACCTATTTACTTGGCAGTAAGACTCACACCCTACTCCTGTGGTAATCAGACAGCATACATTAATGTGGCCATGCTGCCGATTACTGCTGGGAACACCCTCATGGTAGAAAATAGAAAATTATTTTCTAGCACGGGAAACAGCACGCACTAACTTCAAAACTATCACAGGGTGCCCATGCTACCCCAGCAGTAGTGTTGAGTTACCATGTGCTAACCGTGCGTTAGCCCAACCACAGCTTAGTAAAAGGGTCCCCTTAGGAAGGAGAGTGCTGATACACTGATAGTGCTGATAAGTAATGGTCTTATCAAAAGAAGCAATGAGAAGAAAGATTTGAAGGAGGATGGGAAGTGAAGAAATGGTGATGAAGAACAGGAGAGAGACAAAATATATTAGTGCCTTTCTAGAACCTCATTTTAATTCAGTTTCCAGAGGGCTAGTTATTGAAGGGAAAGACTTTTATCTTTAGGGCTCATGTGGGATGAACGACGGATTCTTCATCCTTAGATATGGCCTCCAAAATTGAACATAGTACTCCATGTAAAGCCGCACTAATGACTTGTACAGGAACATTATTACTTCCTTCTTTCTGTTGGTTATGTCTCTCTCTATTCCTCTGGCTTTGGCTACTGCTTTGTCACACTGTTTTGTAGTCTCGAAAAACCCTAACACTAATCATCCCAGGGTCTCAGTGCTGATCTATGCACGTCAGCTTCTTGGCTCTTATCTTCTTAATTTGACATAAAGGGGCTCATTTTTGAAACAGAAAAACATTCAAAAAGCGGTACAATGTGGAAGCTGGACTTTTTTTGCCCAAAACGTCCAAATCGCTATTTTTTAAACCCATTTTTAAGATGTTCTTCTGTGCAGTTCATCTGCAGTGTGTCTAAATCACAGTGGGACATGTTGGGGCATGTTGGGGGTGGGATATGGGCAATCCCAAAACTTGAACATTTTTCTGTCATAATGCAACAAAGCAAAAATGTCCATGGCTAAAACTAAGATGTTTTGGTCTAGACCTGTTTTAATCACAACTAAGTCACAAAAAGGTGGCCTAATGACCAGATGACCACTGGAGGGATTAAGGCATAACCCCCCCCCCCTTATTCCCCCATTGGTCACTGAGCCCTTCCCACCCCCCCCCCCCCCCAAAGATGTGAAAGAAACAGTACATGCCAGCCTCTATGACAGCTTCAGATGTTATGGCCAGTCCTATTAGAGCAGTAAGCAGGTCCCTGGAGTAGACTTGTGGTCGGTACAGAGCACTGTAGAGAAGGTGACCCAGGCCCATATCCGACTCTAACTGTTACACTTGTGTGGAAAGTGTGAGCCTCCAAAACCCACCAAAATCCACTGTACCCACATATAGGTGATACCTGAAAACATAAGGGCTATTGTAGTGGTGTACAGTTGGGTACAGTTGGTTTTTGGTGGGTTTTGGAGGGTTCTGACTGGTTACATCAAAACAAATTAGTACTTAACCCCCCCCCAAAAAAAAAAAAAAATCAATCCGTGTTCTCTTCTTGAACCATCCCAATGCTCACTGAGTGCAACCTCTCCTTCTTGACACAACTGCCATTCCACAATTGCCAAGTACAAAAGTCCTAGGTGTCATCCTCAATGAATCCCTCGTTTCATCCCAAAATTGCTAATACAATTAAGAATTGCTTCTATAGATTTTGCCAGATTTGATCAATTTGCTCTTTCATTGATGCACCTGCATTAAACTCATTCATTCTTTAGTCATTAGCAAACTTGATTATTGTAGTTCATTATACCTTGGCCTTCGAATAACTGACATCAGACGTTTACAAATAGTACAAAATATTGCCATTAAACTCTTCAATGGAAAAAAGAAATTTGACCATGTTACCCACTCCTAAAAACAGCCCACTGACCTCCCATATCTCGCCGTATCATTTACAAAATACTACTATTAGTTTACAAAATCAATCATTCAGGGGAACCACCATATCTTTCTCATCTACTAACTCAATTCTCGACCTCAAGAACTCTACGATCATCCTTCCAAAACATTTTGGTTATACCGTCCTGCAGAGAAATAATTAATCAACATACCAGAAAGGCAATTTTCTCGGTTCAAATTCAGAACACTGGAACAAATTGCCACAACACCTCCGACATCATACATCTCTAAAATAATTTTAAAACAGACCTGAAAACGTTTCTCTTCTCTGATGCCTTCTTCTAATCCCCTGATTCCCCGGTTGTAGTCCATAGAGATGAGATGTTGGACCAAACATACCAGAAAAGTTCCCACTTTTCTATCACCTTCTTCTCTGTTCTATTGAAAATTGTAGTTTTTCCCTCCTCCCCACTCCTCTAATCTTCCTCCCCCCTACTCTGCCTTTAGCTTGTAAGCCGCCCAGATATGTCTTGATGGGCGGGATAGTAATTATGAATAAAACTTGAAACTTCCCCATACAATATACGGGGATAATGCTGAGATGTGTATCTGAGGCCTTATATCTTATGTCCACTGCATCACCCCCTAGGGTGTCCCACTGCTCTGCTAGGATGACTGTATGGCCTGTCTACTAAGAATACTGCCTCCCTCCCATACATCCCAATGGCTTGATTTTGTGCATTTTTCCCTTGGATGATTTTTTTTTTTTTTTTCAAAAATGGTACAAAAGAGAAATACACTGAGCATAAAATGTCTATAAAACATCTAGCAAATGGCCATTTTCAAAACAAAAAGAGACATTTTTCTGGTTCAAAAATCATTATATTCGCCACTTCAATTTTGGGTGTTTTCAGCAAAATGTCCAAAATCAGATTTAGATGTCATATTGAAAATGCCCCTCCTCATATGCTAATTTTTTTTTCAGCATACTAACAAGCTGAATGTGTACTAATGAATGTACATTTTCAGTAATCCTGACCATCACAGAGTTAGAGCATTCTCTGTAATCTGGAGTCCATGTTCTGATGTAAAATGTCGAAACCTAAAATTAAAGCACATCTCCTTAAATAAATACTGCACTGGTAGCCTTTTATTGTTCTCTCTTAAGTGCTGACAAAGAAAATGAGATCTCTGCAAATACCTTGAATCCTAGGTGGGCCCTTTACTTTAATGATTTCCAAAACAGGGAGAAAAAAAACAGTACTTCTACTGTAAAACCAGGATTACATTTGCTTTGTTTTGCACATTTACTCTGTTATTATATTTAAGATTAGTCTGAAGCAGCAAAAAGCATGATGTGAACCTAGGACAAGGCATTAAGCACCATAATCTTTACTGAAAGTACTTTCATTTTTCCTTCGATAGATTTATTATGTTAATCACACAAAAGAGAAAAATTATTATTTTTTAAAAACTCTAATTTCAGATGCCCTTAGCAAAAAAAGACACACACTCTCCTGTCCATTCATATATAAAGAGAGAATATTTATTGCTAGCAGTTTATCACAGGCTCCCTCAATATATCATACTGTGAATCTAATGAGGTTTTTTTTGCTGTACATAAATTGTTGTATGCCCTATAGTGAATGGAGAAAATAATGAATGTCTAGATCTGCAGACCCCTCCCCTGTCTCCCCAAGTGAGTGACAACAGGCATGCATTTAACACAGTATGTTGCTATATCCTCATTACAGATTTTCTGGATTGGAAAGGATTGGTCAATTATGGTTGCATGAAATCACGATAGGCTGCAGACATTCTTTTATGACATATCATGATACATTTCTAATTAGTACAGTGCTATGCTATTCTTTTCAACGAAAAAATGTCAAAACGTGCAAAACAACCAGACATGATTATTTGGCTGCAGCCCACTGGGGTCAATATTCAAAAGGTTTGCATAAATGGACAAAATCTGAGGTTTCAACACTGCCGCCCCCCCAGCCCCCATTGATTAGTTAAAATTTGATTGGACAAATTGTTGTCTAGATAAAATTTAGTCATACAATGCTGGGAGTATTCCTGTAGCACAGTTCAGATTTGGCTAGTCAGTGCCAATATTCAGTGCTGCTTGGCCAAAGATACTAGTTAGCTTTAGCTGGATAGATTACAGGCTTCAGGTTGACTGGACAATTTACATCATCTTTAAACTGGATATTCTGTCCATCCTTATTCAGGCTGAACATCAGACAAAACTGTTCAGTTAACCTTAGCAGCGAACAGCTGAGAT
This sequence comes from Microcaecilia unicolor, assembly GCF_901765095.1. Lineage (NCBI taxonomy): Eukaryota > Metazoa > Chordata > Amphibia > Gymnophiona > Siphonopidae > Microcaecilia > Microcaecilia unicolor. The sequence continues at coordinate 153,018,603 of NC_044040.1, forward strand.
GGCCATGTTATAAATTTAAAAAAATATATTTGCTGTCCCTTTGTCTAGTGTTGAAGACCATCACTGACTGCAGGTTTGACTATAAGGACCCCAGCCAAAGCTGTCTGTCTCTTATCAGTACTTGTTGGGTGAGGAGTTATTCAGTCATTGGCTCTATTACCACACTGAAGTCAATATTCAAATGGTTTATCTAGTTAAGATTAATAGCTAACTGGACAAATCATGGAGTTTGAACCCCTCCTTCCCCAATAAAATAGTATATGAGAATTTGTTGCCCCAGAGAAAATCTACGCACAAAAAAAAACAGGCAGATTGGAGACATTCCTGGGCATAGTTTTACTTTACCCAGACAGCACTGCTCTGATAAAGTGACACAGGTACCTCTGTCCAGGTAGGTGGCCTAAAGTTATCCTGACAATGTTATCTTGATAACTTTAAACCAGAGCTTACCAAACATTTGTTAGCCATGACCCCATGGTCATGGTTGCAGTGTTCCCAGTGATCTGGCTGAGGGACATCCTAATGATATACCTTTGTACTTCCAGCCAGGGTTGCAACATCGAAAGCAGCATGAGAGAAACAATATATAACTGGAAAGCAATGAGCACAAATGCTCACAGTCTATGCAACAAAGTTTATGATCTACAAGCCCTGATGTTAAAGGCAGACTTCGATATCAGCACTGCTATGTTTGGTTTCCTCAAGTCCGCATAAAGAACATGTCTTGGTTTTATTTACTTATTTGTTACATTGGGAAGAGATAAATAAAACAAGACATATTTTTCTTTATGCGAACCTGAGGAAACCAAACAAAGCAGTGGTTATGGAAAGCTATCAGCTCCCTCACAGAGAAGTTTTTAATGAACCACAGGGAGCAGTGCTATTCTCCATCCTTAATTTACAAAGCGTGTATCATCAGGTCTAATTATATGAGGTGAGTGGAGACCTTAAAGTGTTCATACACATGATAACCTGTTTTGCTTTAAGTGTATTCCTTATGTTTTTAGCATCAGCTCCTGGGGCCTTTTCAAAAAATGATGTCATCGATCCTTAAGAATCAATTATAAGTACTGTGTTATCTGGATGACATCATTATGTTTGGACAGCACCCAACAGAATATGATAAATGCTTGCTATTTATATGCTCTCAGTAAGTAACATGCTCATATTAGTAAGTTAATACCAGATCCTAGCAGGTATTAAATATCAGTCTTACAGTACACAGCAGATGCAGGACTTAAGCTGAATCTCACCAAATTTATATTTATAGAGATTGTTACTTTTTCTGAGACACGTGAAGCCCTATTTTGCAGAGGACATTTGTGCAGGAATTGGGATGTCTAAGTTTGGATATTCCTAATTCCATGAATATTTTACAAAAGGCTCTGTGCAATGCCAAGCCTTTTATAAGGATATCTGCAAATGCATGTACAATTCCCAGCATATATCGCAAGAACATCTATTTCACAAAGAAATGTTGGGGAAAAAAGCACCATATGTAAATGCTGGTAAATGCATTTGTAGGTGCCCTATTTCACAAAAGTATACATATAATATGATCATACAATGCTGTCATTTTGTAGTAGAATTTTACGCTCCTGTGAGACAGCAGTCCTCACAGCAACGGGTAAGAATACATATAACAAAGGACTATCATGTGCAAATGAATGTTTATTCCGCTTATGCTAATTTCTGATATACTCATCCTCCACAATCGTTAGCTAGCACTTACCTATATATCTAGAGCTGAGGTGGGCATCCACAGTCCTCAAGGGCCACAACCCAGTTGAACTTTCAAGATTTCCATAATGAATATGCATGAGATCTATTTACATGCACTGCCTCCATTGTATACAAATAGACGTCATGCATATTCATTGCTGAAATCCTGAAAACCCAACTGGGTTATGGCCCTTGAGAATCGAGGTTGTCCACTTCTGATCTAGAATATATTCTCAAGTATACATGTGACTTATACCAGTGTTTCCCAAGTTAGTCCTGAAGTACCTTCTTGCTAGTCAGGTTTTCAGGATATCTACAATGAATATATGTATTAAAGAGATTTGCATATAATGGAGGAAGTGCATGCAAATTGAGTTCATGCATATTCATTGTGGATATTCTGAAAACCTAACTGGCAAACGGATAATCCAAGACTAACTTGGGAAACACTGGCTTATACACATATTTTCAGTAGTGAAAAGTATACGTGCATCACCACTGAAAATATGGGTACGCCTATATGAGCTCAACATGACGAGAAACATAGAGTTGCTTTCAACCATGACACTGTGATGGTCCCCTCTCACCTTATCATAGTGGGATTGAATTTAGGCATTCAAAATTAAGGGGCACTTTTACTAAGCCATGTAGGTGCCTACGTGTGCCCAACATGCATCAATTTGGAGTTACCGCCCGGGCGGTAATTTCATTTTTTATGCACTTCTGCTACGCTTCCCAAAAATATATATTTTATTTTTTGTCACATGGTGAAAATCAGGCGGTAACTCCGATTTGACATGCGTAGGCAATTTCCACACGGTTAATGAGAGAGACCATGTGGAAAGGCCCGATCGATCGACAACGGCAGCGGCGAATGACCGGTGAGCTGTGCCTGCACCTTGCACCTTCTGCGGCCACCTCGCAGTGCCAGCGGAGAGCGACCTGGGCCCGACCACGCGTCTAGCGGTGGACGTGGCTGCGGCGGGCGGGAAGGAGAGACCGCTGACTGCGGGCAGGGAACTACCGTGAACGGGGAACATCGTGGGTCCATTTGTGACGGCGTCGTTGGTCTCCGGCGCGGGTGGACGGTCCGGGTCGGCGGTGGCTCCCTGTTGCCTGCCTGCCGCGTGGCTGCGGCCTGCCCCCACCGTCGCTCGGCTGCTCAGAGCTCCCGCGGTCTCTCTGCCTCGGCCAGCACAGTCCGGGGATGCCCGGAGTGTTCGGGTCCCTGCGCAGAGGGATCGGGCGGGCCGTAGCCTGCCTCATCTGCTCCATCTGCCTGCATGCGCACGATCCAGCTTCTTCCTGCTTCCATGCTTCTTGTTCCAGTCCACCTGCCTGCTTATCACAGCCATCTGCTCCAGCTTGATCCAGCTCGTCCAGCCTGTACCACTCCAGCTTCTCCCTGCTCGCTCCAGCCCATCTCCACCACCCTGTACCAGTCCATCGATTCCAGCTTCTTCCTGCATGTTACAGCTTGATCCAGCCCGCCTAATCCAGCTCCATCGAGTGCAGCTTCTTCCCGCATGCTACAGTTTGATCCAGCCCGCCTAATCCAGCTCGCCCACCTTGTTCCACTCCGCCTGATCAGCCTCTCCCTGCTCGTCCCAGTCCGTCGGATCCAGCCTCTTCCTCCTTGTTCCAGCCACCTGCTCCAGCTGTTCCAGCCCGCCTAACCCAGCTTGCTCCAGCCTGATCCAGCTTCCCCCTGAGCGTTCCAGCCCGCCTAATCCAGCTTGCTCCAGCCCGTCTGATCCAGCTCCCCCTGCTCGTCCCTGCTCCGTCGGATCCAGCTCTTCCTACTCTTCCCAGTCCATCTGCTCCAGCCTCCGTCGGATCCAGCGCTTCCTGCTTGTTCCTGCCACCTGCACCTTGCACCTTCTGCGGCCACCTCGCAGTGCCAGCCCGCCTAATCCAGCTTGCTCCAGCCCGTCTGATCCAGCTCCCCCTGCTCGTCCCTGCTCCGTCGGATCCAGCTCTTCCTACTCTTCCCAGTCCATCTGCTCCAGCCTCCGTCGGATCCAGCGCTTCCTGCTTGTTCCTGCCACCTGCTCCGGCCGTTCCAGCCTGCCTAATCCAGCCTAATCCAGTTTGCTCCAGTCAGCCTGATCCAGCTCTCCAGCCTTCTGCTCCTGCTGTTCCAGCCACCTGCTCCTGCCGTTCTAGCCTGCTCCTGCCGTTCCAGCCCGCCAAATCCAGCCACCTGCTCCTGCCATTCCAGCCCGCCTAATCCAGGCCCTCTGCTCCAGTCAGTTTACTCCAGTCTGCCTGATACAGCCTGTTCCAGCCACCTGCTCCTGCCATTCCAGCCCGCCTAATCCAGGCCCTCTGCTCCAGCCAGCTTACTCCAGTCTGCCTGATACAGCCTGTTCCAGTCCGTCTGCTTCAGCTTGTCTCAGCCTACTCCAGTCTGTCTGCATCAGCTTGTCCTAGTCCGCCAGCTCCTGCTTCAAACCACTCCAGCCTGCCTCTCAACCTAACTACTAGCCAATCATTGACTTTCCACCAATCACCTGACTGTCTACCACCCACCTTGAAACCCGCCTGCCTCCCAGCCCATCTTCCTACCAGCTCATCACTCTCCTGCCCTACTGCTTACCCTCACCTGCCTGTTTCCCAGCCCACCTACCTTCCCTTTGAACACCTCAGTCACTACCCATGGCCCCCATTCACATCCTATTCCTTGCCCTGTCCCTCCCTAATCTTTTCCTCCTCTCACCGCTGTCTTCCACACGATCTCACTACCCATCCCTATCCTCTTCCGCCCTCCCCTACCTACCCCTGTCCCCCACCACCTCACCATCCCTACTGTCTTCCTCCTCCTTCCTAGCTCTCAACCTTCAACACCTCCTTCCTGCCATGAACCCTTCCCCTTTCCTCCTAAGCGCATCCCGTCTTCGCCGCCTTCGTCGCCCTTCCTCACCCACCCTTTTCTGCACTCTCTTGCTCCTTCTCCTGCTATCCGCGGGTGACATCAATCCCAATCCAGGTCCCCCACACCTGTCCTCATCCTCATCTCATCTATGGAAACGATCCCGCGATATCTCCAATCTCATCCCTATTCCCCTCCTCCCCCCTCCTCCCTCCCTTTCTCGTGTGCCCTATGGAATGCCCACTCAATCTGCAACAAACTTCCCTTCACCCACGATCTCTTCATCTCCCATTCCCTTCATCTGCTCGCCCAAACTGAAACCTGGCTCACCCCGGACAACTCTGCCTCAATCGCAGCCCTATGCCACGGTGGTTATCTTTTCTCCCACTTGCCCTGCCCAGTCGGCCGCGGTGGCGGCGTCGGACTACTACTTTTGCCCGCCTGCAGCTTCCAACCGCTCCACCTACCTCAGTCTCACAGTTTCTCATCCTTTGAAGTTCACTCCATCCGTCTATTCCACCCACTGCCACTCAGAGTTGCAGTCATTTACCGCCCCCCTGAGAAATCCCTCCCTTCCTTCCTTACCGACTTCGATGCCTGGCTCTCCGTCTTTCTTGAGCCCTCATCCCCATCCCTCATTCTCGGTGACTTCAACATCCACACTGACAACCCTTCCAATTCGTATGTTTCTCAGTTCCTCACTCTTACCTCCTCCTTCAACCTCCAACTGAGCCCCACCACCCCTACTCACAAATCTGGCCACTGTCTTGATCTCGTCCTCTCTTCTACTTGCTCACCCTCCACTTTCTGCGTTTCACCTCTTCCTCTCTCCGACCACCACCTTATCACATTCACACTTCAGCACCCTCCCCCTCAATCTCGCCCAACACTAACTACTACGTCCAGAAATCTCCAGGCAGTTGACCCCCCCGCCTTATCCTCTACTATCTCTGATCTCCTCCCTTCCATCTTGTCCTCCACATCCGTTGACAAAGCTGTCTCCACTTACAATGCCACTCTTTCCTCTGCTCTTGACACCCTTGCACCGTCCACCTCCCGGCCCACAAGACGTACCAATCCCCAGCCCTGGCTGACCCCTTGCACCCGATACCTCCGCTCCTGCGCCCGTTCGGCTGAACGCCTCTGGAGGAAATCTCGCACCCTTACTGACTTCATTCACTTCAAATTCATGCTATCCTCCTTCCAATCCTCCCTATTCCTCGCTAAGCAGGACTACTATATCCAATTGACCAATTCCCTCAGCTCTAACCCTCGTCGTCTATTCGCCACCCTCAACTCCCTCCTCAAAGTGCCCTCTGCTCCCACCCCCCCTTCACTCTCTCCTCAATCTCTGGCCCACTACTTCCGTGACAAGGTCCAGAAGATCAACCTCGAATTCTCCACTACTCCCTCTCCTCCTCTTCAGCCTATATCTCACTCTGTCATCCAACCTACCCAGGCCTCCTTCTCCTCCTTTCCTGCTATCACCGAAGAGGAAATCACCCATCTCCTCTCCTCCTCGAAAGCCACCACTTGTTCCTCTGACCCCATCCCCACTAACCTACTCAACACCATCACTCCTACCATCACCCCCACCATCTGTCATATCCTTAACCTCTCTCTCTCCACTGCATCTGTCCCGGACACCTTCAAGCATGCTGTGGTCACTACACTCCTCAAAAAACCATCACTTGACCCTACCTGTCCCTCCAACTACCGCCCCATTTCCCTCCTACCCTTCCTCTCCAAGATACCTGAACGCGCCATTCACAGCCGCTGTATTGATTTTCTCTCCTCTCATGCCATCCTTGATCCGCTTCAATCCGGCTTTCGCCCCCTACACTCAACAGAAACAGCACTATCTAAAGTCTGCAATGAGCTATTCCTCGCCAAATCCAAAGGTCACTACTCCATCCTCATCCTCCTCGACCTCTCCGCCGCCTTTGACACTGTCAATCACAACCTACTTCTTGACACACTGTCCTCCCTTGGGTTCCAGGGCTCTGTCCTCTCCTGGTTCTCCTCTTATCTCTCCCATCATACCTTCAGAGTACACTCTCATGGTGCGTCCTCCTCCCCTATCCCGCTCTCTGTTGGAGTTCCTCAGGGATCTGTCCTTGGGCCCCTTCTTTTCTCAATCTACACCTCTTCCCTAGGCTCCCTGATTTCTTCTCATGGTTTCCACTATCATCTTTATGCCGACGACACCCAGCTTTATCTCTCCACACCACAAATCACTGCGGATACACAGGCCAAAGTCTCGGCCTGCTTATCCGACATTGCTGCCTGGATGTCCAACCGCCACCTGAAACTGAATATGTCTAAGACTGAACTTATTGTTTTCCCACCCAAACCCACTTCCCCTCTCCCTTCACTCTCTATCTCAGTTGATAACACCCTCATCGTCCCCGTCTCATCTGCCCGCAACCTCGGTGTCATCTTCGACTCCCTCTCCTTTTCTGCGCACATCCAGCAGATAGCCAAGACCTGTCGCTTCTTCCTCTATAACATTAGCAAAATTCGCCCCTTCCTCTCCGAGCACACCACCCGAACTCTCATCCACTCTCTCATTACCTCTCGCCTTGACTACTGCAACCTACTCCTGACCGGCCTCCCATGTAGCCATCTATCTCCCCTTCAGTCCATCCAGAACTCTGCCGCACGTCTTATCTTCCGCCTTAACCGATATACTCATGTCACCCCTCTCCTCAAGTCACTTCACTGGCTCCCAATCGGATACCGCATACAGTTCAAGCTTCTCTTACTCACCTACAAATGCACTCGATCTGCGGCCCCTCCGTACCTCTCTACCCTCATCTCCCCTTACGTCCCTACCTGTAACCTCCGCTCTCAAGACAAATCCCTCCTTTCAGTACCCTTCTCCTCCACCTCCAACTCCAGGCTCTGCCCCTTCTGTCTCGCCTCACCCCACGCCTAGAACAAACTCCCTGAGCCCATACGCCGTGCCCCCTCCCTACCCATCTTCAAATCAGTGCTCAAAGCCCACCTCTTCAATGTCGCCTTCGGCACCTAACCACTTCACCTCTTCTCAGGAAAACTTATCTACCCCAACTTGACATTTCGTCCTTTAGATTGTAAGCTCTTCCGAGCAGGGACCGTCCTTAATTGTTAATTTGTACAGCGCTGCGTAAACCTAGTAGCGCTCTAGAAATGTTAAGTAGTAGTAGTAGTAGACCTTACCACTAAGTCAATGGCTGGTGGTAAAGTCTCAGACCCCAAAATGGAAATGCGCCAATTTTAATTTTGTCGCACGTCCATTTTCGGAAAAAATTTTAAAAGGCCCTTTTTACAGGTGCACTGAAAAACGCCCGAAACACACACCTACACTAGCACAGCCCATTTTCAGTGCACCTTAGTAAAAGGACCCCTAACTATTTTCTAGAAATGCTTCTTTGTCTGTGCCCGAAGAGGTTTTATGCTCAAGTTGACAGACTACATCTTTCTGTGACAGGAAAAAGGATCCTTGGGGAGAAATTCAGACAGTATGTTTGTAGACATTTTGAGCTGGAGGGTGGGGATGACAATAGGAAGCAAGGAAATTCAGAAAGTCATCCCCAGCAAAAATATGATGGTAGTGGAAAAGGTAATGTTAATATAGAAAAACCATCTGAATTCAATAACACATGGAAAGCAATGAGCACAAATGCTCATAGTCTAAGTAAAAAGGTTCAAGATTTACAAGCCTTGATGTTTGAGGAAGACTTGGACATTGTTGCTAGTACAGAGACATGGTTCAATGATTCTCAAGAATGGGATGCAACCATACCAGGCTCTATTCTTTTTAGGAAGGATAGGGAGGGCCGAAGAGTTGGAGGAGTGGCACTGAATGTGAAAAATAATATCAGAGTGACTGAAATGCAGGGAACCTGGGGAAAGGAAGAGGCTATACGGATTCTTCTGGAAAGAGAAGATAGAATCTGTATCCAGACAGGAGTTATCAACAGACATCCAGCACAAATGGAAAAACTGGACAAGAATTTGATCCAAGATATCCATAAGCTTGGAATGAAAGTGGAGGCGCTGTTGCTGGGAGATTTCAACTTGCCTGATGTGGATTGGAATGTCCTGTCAGCAGAATCAGAAAGAAGCAGAGAGATCATGGATGCCTGTCAAAGTGCTTTGTTCAGACAAATGGTGACTGAACCCACAAGGAAAGGGTCGATGGATCTAGTGCTCACAAATAGAAGAAGTGTTTCCAACATCACATGATACGGTTGGACACAAGAGCAAAAGCGGAGTGCAGACACACAAAACTCCAAAGTACTGGATTTCAGATGTACTGTTTTTGGTAAAATGGGGGAATACCTGAAGAAGGAGCTGATGGCAGGGGTAGGCAGTGAAGAAGTGGACGTGCAGTGGTCAAAGCTAAAAGCTGCTATAAATAGGGCAACAGATCTTTATACAAAGAAAGTAAACAAAAACAAGAGAAACAGCAAGCCTATATGGTTCCCAAAGAAGTGGCTGAAAAAACAAGGGCACAAGAGGCTGCATTCAAGAAATACAGAAGAACACAACAAGAGGATCACAGAAAAGATTACCGGAATAAAAAACTGCCATGTGTACGTACGTTCTATGTTTATTTCACAAACTTGATGTAAGACAAACAGAGCTCCAGCACCCAAACCCTGCAAAAAACAAACACATTTCATACATATATAGAAAACCTGGCAATGGGAATGTACTCACTTCTTTGGCTGCCAGCTGCTGGTTTTGCACAGCATTGTTCCTCAAGAGCAGAAATGCAGTCATTAAGTGCCAGGTGGCCCTGGTTTCCCCAACATCCCCCCCCCCCCCCCCAGCGCTTTATTCAGAGCAGACAAACCAGGTACAGTACCTGTCTGGCATTTGCTTCCTTTCCTCCCTCTGGGTGATCGGGTCAGGTCCTAGAAAACCAACTGGTTGTGAGCAGTGCGGTGCTAAGGACATGCTGCTTCTATCTGCCCCGGGGCCTCTCTGCTTGGTCCCGCATTATTTCATGCAACTGCCTGTGTGTGGGACCAAGCAGAGAGGGGCAGATGGAAGCAATGCATCTTTAGCGCTGCTCCTGATTCATTGGTTTTCCAGGAGGACCTGACCCAGAGAGAAGAACTGGAGGACGAGATGTCACTGGAACCAGACTAGGGGAGAGGGAATGGAGAAAGGAAGGGCTGATGAACCCATGGGAGGGAAAGGATGGAGAGAAAACTGCTGGACTGCGGGGCAGGGAGCCTGGAGCAGCAATATAAAAAAAAAGGCTTTTGGGTGCCGGTTTTAATGGTCTGCTGGCAGCTGGCCTGGCCTTTGCAAAACCGGCCGGGCTGGCTTAAAAACAACCCTAGATGGGGAAAAAACCATAGGGGTGAATTCTATAAATGGCACCTAAAAAGTCAACACTTTAAAAAAGGAAAACACTTAAATGGTATTCTATAAGCTGCACCTAAAGTTCTGCATGGTTTATAGAATAATGCTTAAGTGGAGAGGCCATGTGTAAATTTAGGTGCCACCATTTGCACCAATGAAAACATGGTGCAAATGCCCATGCTTAAATTTACGTGTAGAGAACTGACATTATATAATTACCCATGTAGCTCTGATCCGCCCTAAAACACCCATGACCCTCTCATTTCTGTATCCCCTTTTCCATTCCGTGTGTAAATTTTAGGATGATTTTCCACCTAAATTTACACATGTAAGTCCCAATTAAATCTAATTAGTGTCAATAATTGCTTGTTAAAAAGGCAATTATGGGCACTAATGGGCTTGTTATTCTATTAAATTGCACATGCAAATTGAGGCCAATATCTGGCAACTTTTATAGAATCAGGGGGATAGTGCTTGCAAAACAGCGCAAAACGTTTAGCACTGCAAACAATTTTGCACTATTTTAAGGTGCAAAATGTTTAGCACTGCCCTGAGGTGCAATACTTAAGATTATTAAGATGGACTTGGGGAAAATCCACTGCTTATTTCTAGGGGCATGCATAGGACCAATTGTATAGTAGCACTGTTATACGCTGTTATAGAATACTGGCATAAAGGCCCCTTGGTGCAGGTCAATGGCTGGTGTAAGTTGTTATGCCTAAGTGTGTCATGCAATCAGGGGCGTAGCCACGGGCGGGCCCGGGTGGGCCTGGGCCCACCCAATTTCGGGTCAGGCCCGCCCAGCAGCAAAGTTCCTGATGGCGATTCCAGTCGCAGGCTCCGCTCGCAGTCGCAGCGATTCCCACACGCTGCCTGCCAGTGCCGGCTGCCGCTCAATCTCCTTGCGCTACTAAGCGCTAACCTGGAAGTCTCTCCTCTGCAGGAGAGACTTCCGGGTTAGCGCTTAGTAGCGCAAGGAGATTGTTGAGCGGCAGCCAGCAGGCAGCGTGTGGGAATCGCTGCAACTGCGAGCGGAGCCTGCGAGTAGAATTGCCGTCAGGAACACTGCTGCTGGGCGGGCCTGCAAGGAGGGTGCGATGCTGCAGCTGCACGGGGGGGAGGGATGGTGGGGGAAAGATGTTGCATGGGGAGGGAAGACAGGGGACACAGCAGCTGCACAGGGGGAAGGGAAGAAGGAAAGAAAGATGCTGCACAGGGGGGGAGGGAAGATGGAAAGATGAGGCTTGGTTGGTGGGTGAGGGAGATGCACGGGGAAAAAGGGAGAGGTGCAGCAAAGGGGTGGAGGGGTGAGGAAGGGAGAAGTCTTGGCTGTGTATGAGGTGGAGGGGAGGGACACATGCTGCATACAGAGGGGATAGGTGGGAGGGGGAGAAATGGTAGGCATAGGGGTGGAGAGGAGGGAGAAATGGTGGGTATAGTGGTGGAGGGAGGGCGGAGCAGAGAAAATTTTGTGCCCACCTACTTTGGGCTCAGGTCCACCCAAAACTAGCTGTCTGGCTACGCCACTGCATGCAGTGCATTCACTGTGTGATACATACAACATATAGAATTCTAACTAATATAATTCTATATGCTGCATGAATCACACAGTGAATGCCCATGCCCCACTCAGGGGTGGCCTAAGGCCAGATGCTGTCTGAGGCCGGGTGGAGATGCTGCCCTGTACCCTCCGGGCTAAGACGCCACCCCCCTGGGCCGAGATGCCGCCCCCCCCCCCCCCCCCCCCGGGCCAAGTTCTGCCATCTCCCCCCTTCCTTTCTTCACCCCATTCCCAAAGTTTACCTTCTTTCTTCATGTTCCAAATGCCGGCAGCAGCTGCAATTCCCATACGCTGCCCTGCTGCTGGCACCGGCTTCTTCTCTACTGCGGCTGCCTCTGAGTAAGCAAGAAGTTACATCAGAGAGGTGGCCTCAGTAAAGAGAAGACGCAGGTGCCAGTGGCAGGACAGAATACGGGAATCACACCTGCCTCCACTGGCTTTTTCAAAATTTATTTATTTATTGTTCACTTATATCCCACATTTTCCCACTCATGAAGAAAGAAGGTAAACTTGGGTAACAGGGTGGAGTAAGGAAGGGGGAGATGCCACTCTGGAAGAGTACCACCTGAGGCCTGCACCTCAGGTGGCCTAATGGTTGGGCTACCCCTGGCCCCACCTGTAGTTTTATGCTAATCAAATTTGGCACATACTTTATAGAATAATGCTTAGCACTTACGCATGTAAATACCAATTATTGGTGTAGGGGCTGTAGTCTATATTTATCTACCTATGTGTTTGGTGCCTAACATGAAGCATTAGCTTATAGACTTGCCATTTGTATGTTTAGTACATAAATATGAGATTAAAGCAGCTGAAAAATGAAATAGGACAGTTCAAGTGATGAAAGAATGTCAGCCAGTTCAGAATTATTTGGCCTCAGGCCTACCTCTATGAACATCAGTGAGATGTTATGTTTAGTGATAATAGATTGACATGACTACAACATTGTAATCTTTGCACACAGCTTTTCCTTTGAGCTGTTTTCTGGAAATGTTTTCTTGTTTTTCTTATGTGTTGTATAGAAAAGTCAATAATGTATTTGAACAAAAAAAAAAAAGAAAATATGACAGCTACACGTGTATTTCAGCCTATACCGGGACAGTTTTGTTTTGTTTGTTTGTTTGTTTGTTAAGTTTGAAAATAATGCTATGAGGAAAAACTCATAGTAGAAAAACAAACAGCTGATCCACTCCATGAAGGTACATCAGTAACACTGTGCTTATTTTTAACTGCCAAGAGTGTAAGTAAATGACCAGAATACGGTATATATCGACTTGGGTGCTAACAGGGTATTTTCATTGGTACTATCTAGTTATTACATGTATTAAGAGAAGCTGTTAAATATACAAAAGTAATGCTTAGGAATAATCATTTTTGTTACAGTATCTGGTACTAGAATGTTCTACCTATTGAGATGTATAGCACATTACTGCATATTTTCAAGAGACAACTGAATAATCTATGTGCATAAGCAACATTCCAAGTGTGATTTTATAGCAATACTGAGCAGGATCATCTATTAAAAATAAGAAGGCTTACTGTGGGAGGGACCTTTCTCCTTAGATATCCTTGTAGATGTATTGTAGTTTATAATTCTCAAATGTATATTTTCTTTGAACCTGAGAAACTTCTGTACTTTATCTCCAGTAAGGAATAGTGTATTAGACCCTGAATATAGCTACGCACTGGCTGTGCTCATAGAAGTATCCTTCTGCTTCTGTTTAATTTAAGTTTAGTTCTTTTGGCATATAATTTTTCCTTGATCTTGGACCGTATTGTGGACTTATAATTGTATAAATTTTTACTTTTCAATATACTGTATTTTTCGGACTATAAGACGCACTTTTTTCCCCCAAAATTTGGGAGGAAAATGGGGGGTGCGTCTTATAGTCCGAAGGTAGCGAGTTTTGGATCGCCGTCCCCTACTTACGTGATGCCATGTTCCCTGGTGGTCTAGTGACGTCGGGGCAGGAAAGAGCCCCCTCTTTCCTGCCCATCGCGCTGCTCTCCGTGCTCCTGACTGCTTCCTGACGGTCTCGGCGATATTCAAAATGGCCGCCGAGATTTGGCCTTTCCTTTTGTGTGTTTATAAATTTATGCACGGAGCACCATCATTCTACAATTATGTGTGCAACTCAAAACCATGTCCCTGATCAGCCCCAAAATGCCAGTCACCCTACAATTTCTGCACCCCCTTTTTTAGACTTCTCATAAATTTTAGTCATGGATCCTGCACGTAACTTTACATAGGTAAGTCCCAATTAAGGGGGTATTTTACTAAAGGTTAGCTTGAGTTATCTGCAGCAGCTCCCATTTTATTCCTATGGGCCCTGCTGCAGATAACGCGAGCTAACCTTTAGTAAAAGACCCTCCTAAATCTAATTAGTGTCAATAATTGCTTGTTCTAAAGCCAATTATTGGCACTAATTGACTCATTATTGAATTAAATTGCATGCGCAAATCAGGAATGCACCTACATTTGCACACACAATTTTTGGTGACCTTTATAGAATCAGGGGGACAGTGGCATGAATGCCGATACATTTGCTGTAGATGTTGTGGGTTTAATCTGGGCAGAGCACAGGTACAGTTTGCAACTACATATGTTGATTATAAAATATGCCAAATGATGTGTGTACTTGTGAACTTTACATATCAACATTTACATCTGTTCTAGAACATGTCTATGCCTACATTCAAGGTGTAATTTCTGTCATATACACTAGCATTTATAAAGACACATATGAGGTTATTTTCAAGGCACTTAGACTTACAAAGTTACATAGAGGGGCATTTTCGAAAGAAACGTCTAAGTTGGGATTTGGACATCTTTGTAAAATGTCCAAATCCGGAGGCGGGAAAAAGCGTATTTTTGAAAAAAGATGGACGTCCATCTTTTGATTTGAAAATACCATGGACATCCTTAGATTTGGACATCTTTGAGTTTCGGCAATTTTCGAAACCAAAGACATCATAGTCAAAAACGGAGCCAGCTTTTCTAATGCACTGGTCCCCCTGACATTCCAGGACAGCAATTGGGCACCCTAGGGGGCACTGCAGTGGACTTCATAAAATGTTCCCAGGTACATAGCTCCCTTACCTTGTGTGGTAAGCCCCCCAACCCACCCCCCCAAAATCCAGTACCCCCAACTGTACCCCCACTACCATAGCCCTTACGGGTGAAGGGGGCACCTATGTGTGCATACAGAGGGTTTCTGGTAGGTTTTGCAGGGCTCGCTGTTTCCTCCACAAATGTAACAGGTAGGGGGGTATGGGCCTGGGTCCACCTGTCTGAAGTGCACTGCACCCACTAAAATTGCTCCAGGGACCAGCATGCGCTGTCATAGACCTGAGTATGACATCTGAGAATGGCATAGAGGCTGGCACGTTATATTTTTAATGATGTTTTTGAGGGTGGGAGGGGGTTAGTCACCACTGGGGTTGTAACGGGAGGTCATCCCCGATTCCCTCTGGTAGTCACCTGGTCATTTCTGGCACCTTTTTGTGCCTTATTCGTAATAAAAACACATCTGGGTAAAAACGTCCAAGTTGTAGTCATGGACGTCTCTGCTTTTTTCGATTATGGGTCAAAGACGTCCAAGTCTTAGGAACGCCCAAGTCCCGCCTTCACCACACTTCCAATACGCCTCCTTGAAATTTGGACGTCCTTACAATGGACTTCAGTTGAAGACGTCCAAAATCGGGTTTCGATTATACCGATTTGGATGTCTCTGAGAGATGGACGTCCAAGTACCAATTTATGTCAGAAGATGGACGTCCATCTCTTTTGAAAATGAGCCTGATAGTAACTTATGGAACTTTGGAAGTTCTTTGAAAATGAGCCCAAAAGTAACATATGGAACTTTGTAAATCTAACAGCTTTGAAAATGAGCCCCTTAGGCACGTATGTGTCTATAAACTAGCAATCATGTAGATGAATATTTGGTCCCTTAAACTAGGTATCCTGTTATGAATTTAGTGTCCATTTGTTCAAAAATGTATGCAGATAGCCAACAACTTAAAATATTCATATACTATTATATTCATAGTCAACTGATCTTTAAACATAATTTGAATGCCATATAATGTTTGTAGGTTGAAAAATATATACACACTTTGTCTGTTAGGTGCTTTATTGAAAATTTAACCTTAAAATGCTACTATTTCCTAGGGAAGTGCAGGCAAAAAAATTCATTTTGTTCTGCTTACAGTGTCATGTGTAGGCTTTTTCATTTTGTTTTTAAAATTTGTTTATTTAGGGTACAACTGGACAGGAACATGCAAGTTCCTGCTGGACAAATCAGGAAACAAGAACGAAGATAACCAGAAATATAGCTAGGTGTGGGCTGGATATATAAAGCTCTCAGGTAGCAGAATAGCTCTTCCTTGAAAATGGCTGCTTCCTAACTTAAAGGTAAGAGTATCTAGACTGGCTTGTGCATGATAGCTACTAACATTGGGGTAAAAAAAAAATGATGAAACTTAACAACACTGAGAAAAAAAACTTTCATTTTTTATCTGTCCTTTTGGATTAGACTCAAATTTAACTGAATTCTTTTATTAGCTTTTTATTATTATTATTTATGTGACTGAGTCAGTCTTTTAATATCTTTATTTTGGTGGATTAATTCTATTACTGAGTCCCTAGTAGAGGCTTCTGAGGCTTGAATTCTGGACTAGAACAAGACAAGAACTAGGGGCCCTGTTTACTAAGGCGTGCTAGCGTTTTTAGTGTGCACTAAAATTTAGCGCTTACTAATGCTAGAGATACCCGTATATTCCTATGGATGTCTCTAGTGTTAGCGCGCACAAATTTTTAGCACGTACTAAAAAAGTTACCACACCTACAGTACGGCTTAGTAAACAGGGCCCTAAGATTGCTCTAGGTAAGTCCTAATGCTATTGTACCTCCAAGAAGTGCATCCAAAACAAACGTATACACAAGGATAACTGAAAGCTAAAAAGCCAACAAGGAAACAGGAACTCAGTACTAGAAATTCAAGACACACCTAGGTATGGATTGCCTATGCCAAACTCTAAAGAGGCAGAATATCTCTTCCTGAAAGGTAGCTGCCTTTGAATATAAAGGTCACAGATTCAGTACTGGCAAGTGCCTGATAGTTATTAACACTGGGGAAAAATAGGCTGGAACTTAACAGCACTGTAAATAAACCTGTCATTTAGGGGTTTATTCCTGTTGTTTTGGGTGATAGATAATATGAAAGACAAGGGACTGTACATTTTCCATGTTTCAAACAAATGCATATCCCTTTTTATTCCCTCAAGTATTCTAGAACAATTTGGTTCACCTGGCAAATCACTATAATCCATTTATTTAGAGATCTTTATAGTAACTGTTGGTTGTTTGAAAGACTGAGATGCATTACTTGAAAGTTGAAAGCACAATAGAACCTTTCATATTTATTGTATTGGTTTTATTGAGGTTACTAATATTAGAAAAAAATTCCACTTTGTATGTTTCATTTTCTGTGTACTGGCAGGTTGTGAGAAAGTAAAGTGAGTGATTGGATATTGAAACCCTTATAAATCAGAGATTGCATTGAATTAAGGGATTTCCTAATGTTTTGCAGTCTTCACAGTGCCTGCAGCAACTTGCTTTACACAGTAGCACAAAGTATTCCAGATTTGCTTTTCATTCTCTCTTAATGACCCTTCTCTGTCCTTTATAGACTATCATCTCAAAACCTGGGAACAGCTTTGTTTTGCCTTACTAAGAGATTTATGAATAATCAAGAATTTATTAAAAGGCATGAAGATGATTACCTCCATCAGCACCAACATTTTTTACATGCTAACCTCAACCTTTAATTTTAAAATTTATTGTAGGTGTCAGTTTTCAAAAGAACACATAAGAGGCAATTCAATAAAACTGTGCAAGAATAAAGGCAGCATCCAGACACCCAAATGGAAGAAGCAAGCTAAGAGTGATTTTCTAAAGGTCGAACAGATGTGCACGCATTCAGCATAGTGTGTACATATATGCCCCACCAAAAGGGTAATGTTTGGGGTAGAGACTGGATGTGCACTGGGAGGAACTAGAAATCACACACATTTGTGGATGTTGCCAAAAAATGTGCCTGCATTTACATTGTGACAGAACAGTGGGTCCCTTTTACTAAGCGGTGTTGGCGCCTACGTGCACCCAACATGCGCCAATTTTGAGTTACCGCTCGGCTACCGCATGGCCCTTGCAGTAATTTCATTTTTGACACATATCAGCATTCTGGCATTCAGCAGAAACCGAGTGGTAATCATCATTCTATGCGCATAGACGATTAACGCCCAGTTACTGCATGAGGCCTTACCGCTAAGTCAATGGCTGGCGGTAAGGTCTCAGACCCAAAATGGACACGTACCAATTTTTATTTTGCCACATGTCTATTTTCAGGAAAAAAAAGGTCTTTTTTACAGGTGTGCTGAAAAATGGATCTGCGCATGCCGAAAACACATGCCTACACTACTGCAGCCCATTTTTTTTGCGCAGCTTAGTAAAAGGGCCCCAGTGTGTGTTAAGCCTGTAAAACTGCCTTATTTCCTGAAGTGTATTTCACTAGGTTGACCAGCAGGTGGTGCATATTTATGTTTCAAAGCTGCTGTAGAAGTAAGGCTGTTTTGAAAAAAAAATTTTTGTTACATTTGTACCCCGCGCTTTCCCACTCATGGCAGGCTCAATGCAGCTTACATGGGGCAATGGAGGGTTAAGTGACTTGCCCAGAGTCACAAGGAGCTGCCTGTGCCTGAACTGGGAATTGAACTCAGTTCCTCAGTTCCCCAGGACCAAAGTCCACCACCCTAACCACTAATGCCTCTGTTGTCTGGACTGCTAAAGAATCCTGGTGCTTTGTGTGTTGGGTCTGTGAGCGCTTTCTAGCCCCAGTAACCTAGAAATCACTGGGGATAATTTAAGAGTAGGATACTCGCCCAGTTGCAGTTGGGACCCAGTCGGTGGGAGGAGGGCGCTAGTGTAGAGAACAAGCGGCAGGTGAGGCAGACCTGGGCTGTGCTGGGGATAGACCTTCTAAGTGGCCACGAGGTAACCCCAGGTGGGTGGCTAGGCATTTTGTGACATACATCTGCTATTTATAGTGAATAGAAGGAAAGAAGATTTCATTTTGACCTAGAGTGTTGGTTTATGTGTTGTGCTTCCTGGCATTTCAGTTCATGGTCAGGCCTCACCGATCCTCAACATTTTACCTCCTCTGCCTTCAATTGAGACTCTTCAGCACCATTATCACTTACTTTGCCCCTTATTCCCCATTGTCCCCAAACACCCTCCCTACACATTAACCACATGCCCATTCTTCACAGCATCTCTCTGCCTCTCTCTTCAAATATGCTCCCTCTCTATCCCTTGTGTGTATGTGTGCTTGGGAGTGTGTGTGTATGTGTGTGTGTGTGTGTGTCTTCCTCAGTATCTCTCAGCCACTCTTTGTCTCTATGTGGGTGCCTTGGGGTATGTCTCTGTTCCACTGATTTTCTGCATATAGTGGTGTCTGTGTCCTTCTGGTTTTTCCACTGTGTGTGTTTAGGGGTCAGGGTGTGTGTGTCCCAGTGCCATTGCTGGTAGTAGTTACTGGATTTTGCTCACAGTGGGTACAAGCATGAGTGGAAGGAAAGCATTGCTCTTGTGGGCACTGGCTCACAGGAGAGAGAGACAACAGAGAAAGAAGACCCATGTGCAGAACACAGTTCATTAACATGACAAAGAAGCAATGCGTGCACAGATTCAGGTTTAATAAGAAGACAATATTAAACCTCTGCAACCAGCTAGAGGAGGACCTAGGGCTCCACTGTTTGGCAAGGACAGACCCTGCCAGTACATTTGAAGGTCATTGCAGCCATAATTTTATCTACTGGATGTTTTCAGACATTCCTTGGGTCTACATCAGGCATCATCCAGCCAGCCACCTCATGCTGCTTTGTTTAGTTTTTA
Source organism: Microcaecilia unicolor (assembly GCF_901765095.1). Lineage (NCBI taxonomy): Eukaryota > Metazoa > Chordata > Amphibia > Gymnophiona > Siphonopidae > Microcaecilia > Microcaecilia unicolor. Next base: position 153,038,073 of record NC_044040.1, read on the forward strand.
CAGGGCTTTTGTGGAGATACATTCAATACAGTCTCTTACTTAACTTGACCAGCAGCAACCCCAAACTATGACAGATTTCTCATACTTCTCGTCAGTGCTCTGAGCAATAGACTGCACCCGCATTGCCATAAAACCACCTGCAAGTAAGGAGATCATTTATGGCAGGAGTAGCCAACCATGGCGCTTGAGGGACACAACCCAGTTGGGTTTTCTATTTGCATACAATGGAAGCAGTGCATGCAAATCAATCTAATGTATTTTCATTGTGGAAATCTTTAAAACCCAACTGGGCTGTGGTGGTTGCAAAGTGATAAGACGTGTTTCTATCCATCAGTCATTTTTAACTTTGCCACTTAGACTCAAGTACTACTACTACTACTATTTAGCATTTCTATAGCGCTACAAGGCATACGCAGCGCTGCACAAACATAGAAGAAAGACAGTCCCTGCTCAAAGAGCTTACAATCTAATAGACAAAAAATAAATAAAGTAAGCAAATCAAATCAATTAATGTGAACGGGAAGGAAGAGAGGAGGGTAGGTGGAGGTGAGTGGTTACAAGTGGTTACGAGTCAAAAGCAATGTTAAAGAGGTGGGCTTTCAGTCTAGATTTAAAGGTGGCCAAGGATGGGGCAAGACATAGGGGCTCAGGAAGTTTATTCCAGGCGTAGGGTGCAGCGAGACAGAAGGCGCGAAGTCTGGAGTTGGCAGTAGTGGAGAAGGGAACAGATAAGAAGGATTTATCCATGGAGCGGAGTGCACGGGAAGGGGTGTAGGGAAGGACGAGTGTGGAGAGATACTGGGGAGCAGCAGAGTGAATACATTTATAGGTCAGTAGAAGAAGTTTGAACAGGATGCGAAAACAGATAGGGAGCCAGTGAAGGGTCTTGAGGAGAGGGGTAGTATGAGTAAAGCGACCCTGGCGGAAGATGAGACGGGCAGCAGAGTTTTGAACCGACTGGAGAGGGGAGAGGTGACTAAGTGGGATACTCAAGGTTGGTTTTGTGATGTTTGGCAGACGTTGACTTGGTTTGCAAATTTTGGTGTACTTTTGCTGTGCTCTTATATCATATTAGCCCAGCTTCCTGTCATTTTTGACTCCTGATGCAGGCTGCCAAGCTGAAACACAGCACCCGTGTCAGGTCTTTTAAATAAAGGCTGCACTCTTTTCAGTGTGTTTTTGACTTGTGGTTCTTCTATTGTGGAGCACTGGACTTCCTTTTTTTTGTTGTCTACAATGCCTCCAATATTATAACCAAGGTGTAGGCCTGCTACTCTGGCTCTTGTCACGATGCCTGCATTCCATCACAATGCAGTATACATGATAGCTTTGAGTGGCATGAACATCAGGGGATTACTGCTAAGTGAGCTCATTGCTGTTTCTGTCTGCACTGATGATTCCCTCTATAACCAGCCATGCAAGCCTCTGGGATCACCAGTGCTATGATATGAGATCCCTCTCACACAATCAGGTTCACAATCACTCAGTTTTGCTCTTCTTCCTTCCTTGTAGGTGTCAGAGGCTATCTCTAGGGATTTGACTTATGACCACCCCCAAGGGCCCAGCTGAAAAGAAGTATAAAGAGGCATACAGGAACACCAAGGTTATCACTGAGAGGACATTTGGCATGTTAATATCCTTCTTTGAGTGTCTGGACAGGTCAGGGGGAGGAGAAACTGCTTTATACTCAGGCAAAGCATGTGAAATTTGCTTAGTGAGCTGCATCCTCTACAATCTTGGGAAACAACAAGGCAGATGATCCGCAAACTCCAATGTGGAAATAAACAAAGCAGATTGGTGGTAAATCCAAACAACTCTTTATTGCAGACTTTCAATCTAATACAAAGCCCGACACAGGCCGTGTTTCACCCAAAAGGGCTGCGTCAGGGGCTGGGAGCCAATTGAGTATGTAACCAGGGCAGATATAAACCAGCACAATCTCTACTTCAACGTGAAAGGCATTCTCCAAAAAATGGCAGCGTGCTACCACACGCTGTAGTATTGCACTGTAGACACTACAGTGCGTGATAGCACGCTGCCATTTTTTGGAGAGCGCCTTTCACTTTGAAGTAAAGATTGAAAGTCTGCAATAAAGAGTTGTTTGGATTTACCACCAATCTGCTTTATTTCCACATGCTCTACATGTGATCTTCCGTGGGGTGTTTGAGTTCTCCGCCACATGCGGATTCTCCTGTGAACAGAATTGAACACAATATTCGAGGTGCGGTCTCACCATGGAGTGATACAAAGGCATTATAACATTCTCATTTTCTATTCCTTTCATAATAATACCTAACGTTCTATTTGATTTCTTAGCCGCCATTGCACCCTGGGCAGAGGGTTTCAATGTATCATCAACGATGACACCTAGCTCCCTTTCCTGGTCGGTGACTCCTAATGTGGAACCTTGCATTACGTAGCTATAGTTCAGGTTCCTCTTTCCCACATGCATCACTTTGCACTTGCTCACATTAAACATCATCTGCCATTTGGATGCCCAGTCTCCCAGTCTCGTAAGGCCCTCTTGGCTGTATAAAATAGAAACTTATGCAAGATAAACATTTAAATATTGCTTTATGCACATCTCAAATGTGAAGAGCCCTTCTAAAATGACCACTATGGAGGGGCATTATAAAAAAAAAGTCTAGCTCATAATGTCCCAAAAACCATCCATCTCACAGCCATAATGAAACAGGAAAAACATTGGGGGGCCATTTTACAGAGCGGTGGTAAGCCCAACACAGGCTTACCTCTCACTCTGCCGAGACTACTGCCAGCCCAACACAGCCACCGGCAGTAGTCCTGTCCCAAGCATGTGGCATTTCTGGGGGAAAATGAAAAGCCCTGGAAATGGCTTGCAGAGCGGTAACCTTGCATGTGCTGCCTGTTTACTGCCAGGTTAACGGGAGAGCCCTTATTGCCACCTCAATGAGTGGTGGAAAGGGATCCCCGTCACATGGTCACGCAGTAAGAGTTCTCTTAGTGCATGACCATGTGTGTCTAGGGGCTTTTTACCCATGAGCACATGGGAAAAGCAGCCCCTGCCACTAGCGCAGGGCCCTTTTTCCCGTAGCTTGATAAAAGGATTACTGGATGTCCTACCCAAAATATGCCCACAAGTCCCCTTGATATTTGGATGAACTGCAGTATGAAATGTCCAAATTCTGAATTTCCCAAATCAGGATTCAGATGTTTTCAGCAGATGACATTTTAAGACATCTATCTGCCTTGAAAATGAGCACGATAGTATAGCTGAGTACTCTTAGTAGGCCATAATAATTTGAGCATCTGGATTTTACTGCTTGCTAACCCCCAGCCACAGTCTACCTTTTTACCTAGTACATAACAACATCATAGCCTGAGAAACCCCCATTGGCCACCTCCCTAGATCACTCTAAACCCTTTAGGCCATCCTTATGGCATGAAAGATTCTTCAGATCCACTGAACACTTTCCCTCAAATTCTATAAATGCTGCGTGTAGTTATGCATACAATTGCATGTGTAGTTATAAATTAATACTACTTATATTCATAAATTAATTACTTAATAGGCCCTTGATTGGTACTTAATTGGTAAAAGCTATCATTAAATGGCATTAACTAAAACTAATTGCCATTAATTTGCAGTTACATGCATGAGTTAGGACCCCATTCTACAAGATATGTGCATAAATTGTCTAGCTATCATCTAACTGCGCAAGGAGTGTTCACTTGGGAGGGGCATGGGTGAGTCATGGGTATTCTCACTATTTTAGTGCACACTTTATATAATATTATCTTTTATGCATGCAAGTTGCTGCATTTATACCTGCTACAGACATGGAGTAAGTGGTCGCACTTACATGTTGGCTCGTAAGTGTCAACTTATACTATTATTCTACAGCGGCAATTTTGTGCTTAATTTACGTTTAACACATGAAATTTAGCATCCCCTTCCCCACATACACCACCAAGTCTTAAAAATCTTCACTTGAAGCACAGAACTGATTTTTCTTCAGTACCAAAATCAAAATGGCATTATTGAAATTTTGACCCTTAGGCAAAAAGCTTGAGTTGGGAGTAAGTGGGGAGCAGGGAATTTCCCTACACAACTTTTTCCACTTTTTTGGTGTTTAGTGCTAGGCTGAATGTGACTGCATTATCATGGACACACTGTCTTGAGTACAGTTTTGACATTGATGTCAACTTCTTCTTTGTACAGTAGACGTATGTTGTACATCAGACATTAAGGGGTCCTTTTACTAAGGTGCGCCGAAAAATGGCTTGCAGTAATATAGGCGTGGGTTTGGGAGAGCGCCAATCCATTTTTCAGCACGCCTGTAATAAAAGGCCTCGAAAATGGACGTGTGGCAAAATCATTTTAGGTCTGAGACCTTACCGCCAGCCATTGACCTACCGGTAAAGTCTCACACGGTAACTGGGTGGTAATGACCTATGCATGCCAAATGCCACTTGGCGCAAGTAGCTGATGCACGGCAGAAAATAAAAAATATTTTTTGGACGATCGTAGCGGACACGCACCAAAAATAAAATTACCACAAGGGCCACGCGGTAGCTGTGCAGTAACTCCATTTTGGCGTGCATTGGGCGTGCGTAGACGCTTACATGGCTTAGTAAAAAGGCCCCTAAAATTGGCAAGCAATATTCATCACCATGGTCATTTTAAAGCTGGTTTGTACCATTTTTTTTATTTACATAGATATCTTAATGAAAACTAGTCCAATATATCCAGAAAGAATACATCAATTATTGTAGAAATAAAATTTGAAAACAAGCTTATTTTCGAAAGAGAAGGGCACCCGTCTTCCGACACAAATCGGGAGATGGGCTTCCTTCTCCCAGGGTCGCCCAAATCGGCATAATCGAAAGCTGATTTTGGGCATCCTCAACTGCTTTCCGTCGCGGGGATGACCAAAGTTCACAGGGGCATGTCGGCACCATAGCAAAGGCGGGACTGGGGCGTGATTAAGAGATGGGCGTCCTTGGCCGATAATGGAAAAAAGAAGGAGGTCCCTGACGAGCACTTGGCCGATATTACTTGGTCCATTTTTTCTTACGACCAAGCCGTGAAAAGGTTCCCAAACTGACCAGATGACCACCGGAGGGAATCGGGGATGACCTCCCCTTACTCCCCCAGTGGTCACCAACCCCCTCACACCCTAAAAAAAATACTTACATTTTTTTTGCCAACCTCTATGCCAGCCTCAAATGTCATATCCAGCTCCATGACAGCAGTATGCAGGTCCCTGGAGCAGTTTTTAGTGTGTGCATTGCACTTCAGCCAGGCAGACCCAGGCCCATCCCCCCCTACCTGATACACTTGTGGTGGTAAATGTGAGCCCTCCAAACCCCACCCAAAACCCACTGTACCCACATGTAGGTGCCCCCCTTCACCCATAAGGTCTATGGTAGTGGTGTACAGCTGTGAGGAGTGGGTTTTGGGGGGCTCAGCAACCAAGGTAAGGGAGCTATGCACCTGGGAGCAATTTGTGACATCCACTGCAGTGCCCCCTAGGGTGCCCGGTTAGTGTCCTGGCATGTGAGGGGGACCAGTGCACTGCGAATTCTGGCTCCTCCCACGACCAAAGGGCTTGGATTTGGTCATTTTTAAGATGGGCGTCCTCAGTTTCCATTATGGCCGAAAACCGGGGACGACCATCTCTAAGGTCGACCATCTCTAAGGTCTACCTAAATGTTGAGATTTGGGCATCCCCCACTGTATTATCGAAACGAAAGATGGACGCACATCTTATTTTGATAATACGGGTTTCCCCCCCCCCTTCACAGGGCCGTCCTGCGAGGACGTCCTCATAAAAACTTGGGCGCCCCATTCGATTATGCCCCTCAGAGTCTTTCTGGCTCATGGATGAAAGGGAAGAAATGTATAGACCCCTCTGAAGATATGTTCATAGAAATATCCAAAACCTGAATTAAATGCAATGAAATATCCTGAAGTTCTTTTCTTTGGTGGATAATAAGCTCATCATGGGAGAAGGACCTCTTTGGAAGATGCAGATATGCCAACATATATCTTTGAAATGCTCTAGCCTGGGCCTTTGGGATGTTCATAACACTTAAATGATGAATTCAAAGGGTACTATCTGTGTTTTCCCATTTCTGTGTCAGTAATTTGTTGACTTTAATCAAGACAGCATTCATTTCACATACTGTAATAACTGATTTGTTTTTCAAGTCTTTGGAGAACAATCTTGAGCCTGCTGGAATTGCCAGGAAATGTATCAATTTTGTACTGCATGGAAACATGCCTTTTCACGTGTGGGTCCGGTTTATATTTTATTATTGCTACACCGTGTAAGGTACAGTTATTTGAAACAGCTTATAGAGATAAGGGATTTAGTGAAAGGGCTGCATTTAGGTATTTTATGTGTCTAGTAAGATTGTGTTAATATGATTGGGGACTATGGGGCTGCTGGGGCTCTACTTTTGTCATTTTTTAAAAACTTTCATTGTAACATTATTAAGGGGGTCCTTTTAGTAAGCCACAGTAAAAAAATGGTCTGTGGTAATGCGAGCATGTCTATTGGGTGCGCGCTGGGCCATTTTTTGCCTCGTCTAGGAAAACGGACCTTTTTTAAGGAGCTGGAAAATGGACGTGCACTAAAATTGAAACCAGCGTGTATCCATTTTTGGACTGAGACCTTACTACCACCCACTGACCTAGCAGTAAGGTCTCCTGTGCTACCCACGCAGTAAGCACGTAGTGCACGCCAACTGCTGTTTCCCGCTGGATAAGTGGCCTGCAGTAGAAAACTGAAAACTATTTTCTACTGCGGGATTCAGTGCATGCCAAACTCAGAATTACTGCCCAGCTCACATGTAAGCCAGGCGGTAGTGCCATTTTGGCATGCGCTGTATTGGCATAGGTCCTTATGCAGCTTAATAAAAGGGCCCCTAAATAAATAAGGGACCCTTTTACTCAGATGACTTAGAATGTGGACTTAGTGCATTTTAACATGGGACCTTCCCCTGTGCTAAGCCCACTTCTAATGCAGCAGTATAGTAGGCATTTTTAAATTACCTTATATACTCAAATATAAACTTAGATTTTGGGGTCAAAAAAAGCCCAAAAATGGAGATCTCACTTTATATTCAAATCTCCCCACAGTTATCAACATTTCTTACTCCACACACCTCAACCCATGGTTACTAGAGTTTCTTCCTATCCCCCACCGAACCCTCCATGGTTACCAGAATTTTGTTTGCAGTTCTTAACTCCTTCAGCAGGTTACCAGCATTTCTTCCTCCCTCCCCACCAACACCCCCTACAATTACCAGGATTTGCTTACAGTTATTACCTCCTTCGGCAGATGCTGATAAACTAAGCTATGCCCTGGGATGGTGGAGGGCCTTGAGCATCTCTGCATGCTCAAGGCCTGCCAGCATGAGAGAGTGGAAGCCACTGGGCCTTGAGCATGCACAGATGCTCAAGGCCCTACACCATCCCAGGGCATAGCTTTGTTTATCAGCATCAGCCAAAGGAGGTAAGAATTGCAAGCAAAATCTGGAAACTGCACGTGGTATGAGGGAGGGGAGGAAGAAATGGTCATAACCACAGTTGTGTGTGTGTATACATATTTGAATATATACGGGTTTTTTTTTTTTTTAGAATGTGCCCTAATGTTCACATTAAGAGGCAGATGCAGCAACCAAACGTAAAAAAATCTAAATCGTTAAAGTCCCTAACGATTTTAAAATAACGAAGAATGCACCAAAAAAAAAAGTCACACATGCTGAGATCGGTATTGAAACGTACAATGTATCAAAGAATCACAATACACATCGTTAATCGGCCCCCAAATCATGTGCAGAGCAGCCAAGCGTTATGTTAGCTGCTCTGCGCATGCCACAAACAGTCAAAACACAGTCAAAACACAAGCACATGGCTCCCAAATCAAAACAAAAATAAAAACAAAGGGTCGGGAGGGGGCAAAGGCGCTCGTCAGGAGCGTCCTGTATGGCCGTCCTTGCCCCCCCACCCGTGGTCACCGTTCCCCCCTACCCCACTTCCCCCTGCATTCTAAATTAAAAAGCAAGAAGAAAAGCAAATGTACCTTTAGCAGCCCCAGCCCCCCTCCCTTCCTCACTACTCTGTCTCCCCTCAGCTCCGCCTCCCGACATCCTCCGCCCTGTGCCCCGCCCCCTCTTGGGGTCGTCGCCGCCATTCCCCTCCTCCATCGGGCCCCCCTCCCTCTTACCGGGCCCGTGCAGCGCCTCTCTCCTCTGTCCGATGGCGCTGCACGTGCAAGAAGAAAGCTGATGCCTGCCTTCGCCCAGCTTCTGTGGCGCGTCTCTCTCCTCCTGGGCCCGCCCCTGTCTGACGTCGGTAACCTCTCGTTAGATTTCCTGCCTTTTTCCTGCGTAAAGGCAATCGGAAAAGGTTAGTGCATGTCGTTTCAATGGGGTTTTCACACTAATTGCTCATCTCCATTCCGTTTTCGTTAGCTGCTGGCTTCCTCGGTAAAAGCCCTTTGATGCATGCAACGGATCAAATTTTCCTCGTTGGAAGGTCATTAAAGGCTCATTAAGCTTTAGTGCATCTGCCTCTAAGTGCATTGCCTGAAAAAAGTTAAAGTAGAAGCACCAACTGCCTCCTATTTAGGAGGTGTTAAATGCTCCCAAGTTAACACTGAGCTAACCAGTTAGCAAGCGCTAATGTGAACACACTAGCTGGTTAACACTTCCACACCCAATCTCTGCCCACAATATGTTCTCAGTAAAAACTATTTGCTAATGCATGAGTTAGTGTGTGCTGACAAACTACTGTAAAATGCATTAGTGTTTAATAAGGGTCCTTAAAATAATTAAACTAATAATTGGAGTGCAAATCTGTATTACGGGAAACTAATGTATATAGTTGAAAAGGTCTAAATTATTAGAAAACTAAAATTTGAATAAAAATAAAGCTAAAAAAATAATAAAAGAACAAGAGGAGAGTAGGCAGAGTTTTGTGCCAATGAAGATTGTGTTTTTCATTGTAATGTAGCATTTTAAACATATGATATTGCAAAAGCTCCTGAACTGGTTTTCATGACAAATGATGAAATAATGGCATCTACAAGTATCCAGAATTAAGGCAAAGATGACAATATATCCAAATTCTGCTACAATGAATTCCACCTAGAACTACGCTTGGTATAAGAACTATCTACTGAAAAGGTTACTTTCCAATATTTTCCCATGAAAGTAAGTGTTGCAAGAACATTTTGCATTTTTAGCTGGTCCCAGGGATGCACTTCTAAGCAGTACTGGAGTAACCTGGTAGCTAAATTGCTTTTAATGATTTGGCTGTGCCTGTTTCCAGTTATTTACTTTCTCAGAGAGTGGACATTGTTTCTGCCTCTGTTAGGCATGCACTGTTGGCAATTACTGCAGCCAATAATGTGTATTCACATTCCATGCCCTATCATTAATACATTGAAAAAACTTGTCCCCAGTTTGCGATTTCAGCAGGTTTATAGGATAAACTAAGCACAGAATCACAAGGCAAATAAAAAAAAAAAGCCACTTATTGAGTTACACCAAACTGGTGCCTACATTAGTCATGCTTATCTCATTTATTCTAACTGCAGCATTATGTAAGTTTGCAATGTGCTGAGCTACTGAGAAGGAAGCATTCTAGCAACTGTTCATGCAAATATGTTGAAAGTTTCCCTTGCAAAGCACTAGATCTATCACTGGTTAACTGTATTTTACTGTGTTAAATGTCAGTTGCTCTAATCAACTGGAGAAGCAACTGCCCTTGAGTTTAAAACATGGCCTTCAGCTCTCTAGGATATACCAGTTTGCCCAAACTATACTTTTAATCAAATAAGATCTCTATGTGCAGAGTTCAGTATTTCAGACATATTTTTGCTGGTAGCTAAGTGCAATTTATTGTTATCAAGGTCTTCTGATGAAAAGGAGCAATGCAGTTATTAGGTAGTTATAGCTACAAATTAAAGGTATGGGGAAGAAAATGATGTACATAAGACTGAACAGGATCACCAGATGGCAAAATAGATCATTGTCAGCTACAGCAAATTCCCATTACTACCTGTAATTCAGTATTGTAACTATTGACCTTTACTGTCCCATTACTGTCCACAAAGTTAGGTAGAGCTCCATTCCCCTAAATTTTGCTTTGCGTTCAGTTTACAAAATCCATCACATAATTTCATAGAAATCAATACAGTCTCCTATCATAAAGAGAAAGCAATTGAAATAATTCCATGGCTCAATAAAGAGTTGTTATTCTGGAGTACATTGGGTTCTTTTCAGGTTGGAATAGCTTTTATTGGACCACCAGTTATTCAAAGATAATTCTGTGCATGCACTTTCGACATCCCATGCAGCCATTCTTGGGCTGAAATGATCCAATTTCTTGAGTCTAAGAAGACTTTCCAAGTCCAACGATTTGATTATATTGCTACTGCTCTACACCTCAAAGGCCCAACTGTATGCAGTTCTGGAGATCACATCACCAGAACTGCATGCAAACTGGATGGAGTCTCTCCAGAAGATGGCTATTAAAGTGCTCCATGGTCTTCATCATAAAACAAAAAAGAAGGACAGATTGAAAGATCTAAATACATGACCCTTAAAACTGCACACTCAAATTTGAGCATGCACCCAATTTGTGTGAGCAATTTAATTGAGTAATGAGCCTATTAGGGCCAATAAATGGGCACTAACAATCAATTATTTGTATTAATTTACAACAATTTGGATTTATGTGCACATCTTGCTAAGCGTTAGTCTATAAAGGTTTACACTTGGTGTCTAGGCTTAACTGTATCTATACCTGTTGGACACTGTTGTCAGACATTTTCATCACACATTTTTTTATAAAATCGATGTTGTTTCTCAATTTAGTTTTTTTAAACATTTTGTTTGATGAATGTTTGTTTAGACTCCTGAGGCAGGCCTGTGGCCAAAACAGTAATGTGTCAATCTCCTATCAAAACTCCATTTAAGCACTCAAAGTTTCCTTGTACTTCTCTGGATTGCTTGATCTATCTCCCACTATTTGTTCCTGTGGCTCTGTCATGGGATTGCAGCATTCCTCCACACAGGTGGACTTTTACTATGTAAATTTTTTTTATCATGCAACTGAAAAGGGGGCGTGGCCATGGAAGGGATATGGGTTAGTCAGGGCTGTTCAGTAAAGGTGCACACACTATTATAGAATTCAAGGGCTCCACACCTATTTAAGAATTGGGATTTACACCAGGGATCAGCTAGTATAAATCCTCACACTAAAATGTTGAGGCATAGATCCCAGCTCTACATGCAATTCTATAAACAATACCCAACTCATGTCACCATTTATAGAATTGCACTCCACATGCATTTTTTGGGGGGCAACCAAATTTGGGTACCATTTACTGAGATTAGTTCTGTATACACTTCTAAAAGAAGGTAGCAAAGGGGAAATATCATGAACACATCTGTATAAATTCAAAGGAGGTGATCCTACAATATTTCAAAGAAAATGAAGCTCTAGAATGATGAGATTGTAGGAGAAAGTTGAAAGGGACTAGACTTGGGAATAATCTAAAAAAATATTTCTTTATGGATAGAGTAGTAGATATTTAGAATAGCCTCTCAACAGAGGTGATGGAGATGAGGGCTGCATCTGAATTCAAGGAATCAGGGGGCAAGCATAGAGGCCCTAAAGGAGAGGAAGGGATTGTACAGCTTAGTAGTTGGTGTGGATCGACAGACTGCAAAAAGCAATTTTATAACCTAGGTGCTCACATTTATGTGCCCCTTTCATGCATAAATGTATTGAACACTAACTCTTACAGGTGTATGTGCCAGCAGGGTGCCTAAGTGCTATTCTGTAATGATGCATGTAAATTACATAGAACAACAAGTGGAGTCAATAAGCGCATATAGGAACCAGATGATTCTTTATTGCCAGCATCAATAGTATTGGAAGAACCCGACACAGCTGTGTATCTGTCAGCGAGCTGTGCTACACTTATATTGTGTTTTAAGGAGTAAGAGAATTTAGAACCAGCTATTGATTTATTATATTGACATCTTAAAGCGAGATTTTGTTTTGATCCCTGACACAGGCATATGTTTATGCTGAAACACAGCTGTGTCGGGTTCTTCCAACACTATTGATGTTGGCAATAAAGGATCATCTGGTTCCTATATGCGCTTATTGACTCCACTTTTTGTTCTATCTATGCTTGTTACATCCGTGGAGGTTTTTTCTTCTCTGCTTTGTGATGTAAATTACATAGCACATAAATGCAAAGAGGATGTACACATTGGTGGAGTATGGGTGAGCAGGGCTCCCAGTTATGTGTGTAGCTCATAGAATACTGTAAGTTATGCACATCCCTGTCATATTTAGGTACCCACAGTTGTACCAGGAAAATGGCTAGTGTAACTGTAGCCTCCTAAATGTTAAGGGCTAGATTCTATATAAGGCACCAAAACAAAATTGATGCCAAAAAAGTGCTATTCTATAAGCCACATTTAAAGCTAGGCACAGTTTATAGAATAGTGCTTATGCCCGGGAAACACGCTTAACTTTAGGCACAGCCATTTTTACCAGCTGTAACGTGATGTAAATGTATGCACATAAATTAGGCACATATCCATGCTATTCTACAGCAATGTGCTCAAATTTTAGGAATGCCCCATTACACTCATGACCCTCCCATTCCCATGCCCCCTTTTCAGATCACTCATAAATTTTATGCACAGATCCCATGCCTAAATTTATGCACATAAATGCTGACTAAATCTAATTAGTGCCAATAATTGTTTGTTAAAAACCCAATTATTGGTACTAATTAGCTCATTATTCAAATAAATTGTGCACATGTTCAAATTTGCATGTGCAATTTTGGGCAACTTTTATAGAATTAGGGAGTAAGCCCACTGATACCAGTTATATAGGTATCAGATTCCATTATAGAAGAAGCTCCACCTGCACATCCTCTGGACACCTAAATGGAGGCTCTCGATTATAGAATTGCCTTTATCTGCCTTCAGTTTCTTTTCTGAGGAAATGCTACTTATCACCAGTGCTTTTTTTGTAGAAAAAAAGGTGCCGGTACTCATTGTGGCGGGGTCACCACATTTGGCCCCACCCCTATTATAGCCACACCCACATTAGCCACACCCCTTATACCAGCCATGGCGCATATAAACAGACATCATTGAAAATATTATACCTGTATAGGAGAAAAAAATAATGTGATTTTTATTCATTATAAATAATTTCTGTAAGCTGTTACAGGTCCAGTATCCCCAGTGGACCTGTAACAGCAGATGTAAATTCTCAAATTGGACATATTCCAGACACTAAAATGAAAATAAAATTATTTTTTTCTACCTTTGTTGTCTGGTGACTGTTTTTCTGATCATGCTGGCCCAGTATCCGATTCTGCTGCTATCTGTCCTCTTAACTCCATTTCCAGGCCTTCCTTTCCATTTATTTCTTTACTTTCCGCCTTTCTTCTTCATTTCTTGCCCTACATCCGTAAGTAAAAGCTGGGTCCTACTCCGCAGACTTGACTGTCCAGTGGATCCAGCTTCTGCCTATTTTCTTCATCCATGTGCAGTTTTTCTCCTCTCTTCCTTTTCCCTCATTCCATCTTGTTCCTTCCTCACTCTTCCCTCCTCTCCATCTATGTCCAGCATTTCTTCTCTCTCCCTGCCCTCTCCTCCATCCACCCATGTCCAGCAACCCTCCTCTCCCCTTCCCCCCTCCAGCCACCCATGCCCAGTGATTTTCCTCCCTCCCCTGCCCTCCCCTGCCCTCCCCTGCCCATGTCCAGCATGTCTCCTCTCCCCCCTGCCCTCTCCTCCATATCCAGTGAGTCTCCTCTCTCCCCTGCCCTCCCCTCCATGTCCAGCGATTCTCTCTCTTCTCCCCTGCCCTTCATACCCAGCATGTCGCCTCCCTCCCCTGCCCTCCCCTCATCCATGCCCAGCAATTCTCCGTCCTCTCTCCCCTGCCCTCCCCATGTTCAGCATGTCTCCTCTCCCCCTGCCCTCCCCTCCATATCCAGTGAGTCTCCCCTCTCCCCTGCCCTCCCCTCCATGTCTAGCGATTCTCTCTCCCCTCCCCTGCCCTCCATACCCAGCATGTCGCCTCCCTCCCCTCATTCATGCCCAGCAATTCTCCGTCCTCTCTCCCCTGCCCATGTCCTCCTCTCCCCCTGTCCTCCCCTCCATGTTCAGCGATTCTCTCTTCCCTCCCCTGCCTTCCCTGCCCTCCCTGTCCAGCATGTCCCTCTCTCCCCTGTCCTCCCCTCTCCAAGTCGCGGCGAACCAGTCCAGAAGTGAAGGCAGCAGTGAGGCAGGCACGCACTCAGCAGGCAGGTTCATCTTTGTCTCCTCTCACATTGCTTCCCTCTCAGCGCATCCCGCCCTCGAGGGCGGGATGCGCTGAGAGGGAAGCAGTGCGAGAGGAGATAAAGACGAACCTGCCTGCTGCGTGCCTGCCTCACTGCTGCCTTCACTTCCGGACTGGTTCGCCGCGACTTGGAGAGGGGAGGACAGGGGAGAGAGGGGACATGCTGGGCAGGGGAGGGGAGAGAGAATCACTTGATAGGGAGGGCAGGGGAGGGGAGAGAGGAGAATCGCGGGAGCAGGAATGGATGGGATCGGGACCTCAGGAAAAAGGTGCCGGTACGCCATACCGGCGCGTACCAGCACAAAAAAAGCACTGCTTATCACCAATACCAATACAAGAATGATCCTTACAAACCACTATTACTCTAGTATGGGTTCAATGCGGTGTATACAATTAATTAATAGTATACAATAATGCAAAATTCAACATTAACTCAGGAAAAAAAATAGAATATAGTGAATCGAAGTTATAATCTATTAAAATGAAAGGTCTTAACATTTTTCCTGAATTTCCAATAACTCTTTTCTAATTGTAACGACAGAGGAAAAGAGTTCCACAAAGAAACCCCAATAGCTGAGAACAGTTGTCTTGGACACACTTATAAAAGATATAAAGGTGGTCCCAAACCGTATTATTGAAAAAGATGGCCGGCCATCTTTCGTTTCGATAATACGGTTAGGGTCGGCCAAATGTCAGACATGGCCGGGTTTGAGATGGCTGGCATTGGTTTTTGCCGATAATGGAAACCTATGCCAGCCATCTCAAACCGGGCCAAATCCAAGGCATTTGGTCGTGGGAGGGGCCAGCATTTGTAATGCACTGGTCCCCCTCACATGCCAGGACACCAACTGGGCCTTCTCTTTTGAAAATAAGCTGGATAGCTACCAACTAAATCCAAATCCAAAATCCAGTACTAGGCATATTGTGAAATAGTACAAAACTTTATAAAAGTTAATCAGAATCCATAAAACAATTCTACCATACCATAAAAGCACTAACTTCCAGGAGTCACACAACAAAGGCCTACATAAAAGAGGAAGCACCATAAACATTGCACTGAGTATAGAACATCAATATACCAAGTGGGAAAATTAAACAAGCTAGATTAGTATGGATCGGCCCTACACAGATATTCTATACTAGCAGAATATCTGGAATTGTTTTACAAATGAATACAGACAGACTTTTACCAAGTATAGAATAACTAACCACAAACAAAAAATAAAAATATATATACCAAAATTAACTGAAATCACAAGAAGCCAGTCTTTGTTTACATTGCAACACCAGAAACAGAAACAGTAATACATGTCCATATTTACTATGTAAAATATAAAGATAGCAGATGTAAATTTCAAAAATGACACATTCCACGCATTAAAAATTAATTAAAAAGGAGACTCCAAGATGGTGTTGTAAAGGGCTTACTGTTTGGATGCTAAAACTTGTGTGCGCAAACATGGGCATGCGACCAATTTGCATGTGGAATTTAATTGAATAATGAGCCAATTAGCGCCAATAATTGAGATCTTATCAAGCAATTATTGGTGCTAATTGGAATAAATTATATTTATATGCATAAATTTAGGCACAGGATCTGTGCATGAATTTTAAGTGTGGGTCCAAAAAGGGGATGTGGCTATAGGAGGGTCATGGGCAGACCAGGGGCATTCCTTTAATTTATGCACACTGTTATAGAATAAAGGTTTCACTGATGTAAATGGTCATACCTAAAGGTAGTCATACTTCCCAGTGCTAAGTGCATATCAAATTGGATTACAAATTGACTGTTTCAAAAGGGATTTGAACTGCCTGTTGCAGAATCTTCAGTAAAGTTCTAGTTGTTTCACATAAAGCTCTGGACTGGAGTCTTTTCTTTGCATAAGAAAATACTGTGCTTTTTATCTAGCCCCGGCCTACACCCAGCACAGTTTAAGTGATCAAGAGAGGTTCTTGGATTAGATTTTTTTCTTTATGGCTCTGGTCTCAGATACCCCTGACCCGCAACGAGCTAGCTGGTGCCTGGACTGTGCATGGTGAGACCAGGTTTACGTTAGTTTTCCTGCAAGTCTCTGTTAAGCAACTAATGAACTATATTTTGTAAGTCTCTGAGTAAATTATATCTTAACCCTACCTCCAATGATGTGAACTGCAGATCAGCATACTGCTCTCACCGGAGGTTTCCAGAATATTGTGAACCTTGTAGGCTTCAGTCTCCACAGTTCCTCAATTTTTCAAGCAACAGAGTACTCTCTTCTTTTACAGCTTGACACTTAATACTTGTAGTACAAGAATATTGCTAAAGGCCTTTTGGATGACGTTTTCATCCCAGGTACTGATGTAGCAGGAATGTTTGGAGATTATTCCTGCCCCTTACTAGCCAACAAGGAGACCCCCAATAGGTGAAAGGGGGATTAAGATGGGAGGAATTTGTGAGAATGGGGTTTGAGGCGTGGGTGATTTCTGAAAAGGGGCTTTTGGTGGTGGGGGTAGTATGATTCTAGATCTGGCCTGATGCCCCTGCACGAGAAAGATAACACTAGTTCAAAGTCAGTGTTGTCTTTCTTTGAATAGACAGCTTATGTGAAGGGGTATGTTCGAAAGAAACATCCAAGTTGGGATTTAGACGTCTTTGTAAAACGTCCAAATCTGGGGGCGGGGAAAACTGTATTTTCGAAAAAAGATGGACGTCCATCTTTTGTTTTGAAAATACCAAGGACGTCCTTGGATTTGGATGTCCTTAAACATGGACGTCTTTGACTTTCGGCGATTTTCAAAACCAAAGACGTCCATGTCTAAAACGTCCAATTGCAAGTCATTTGAACATGGGAGGAGCCAATATTTGTAGTGCACTGGTCCCCCTGATATGCCAGGACACCAACCGGACACCATAGGGGGCACTGCAGTGGACTTCATAAATTGCTCCCAGGTACACAGCTCCATTACCTTGTGTGCTGAGCCCTCCAAACCCACTACCCCCAACTGTACACCACTACCATAGCCCTTATGGGTGAATGGGGGGGCATCTAGATGTGGGTACAGTGGGTTTGTGGTGGGCTTTGGAGGGCTCGCTGTTTCCTCCACAAACGTAACAGGTAGGGGGAGTATGGGCCTGGGTCCGCCTGTCTGAAGTGCACTGCACTGCTCCAGGGACCTGCATGCGCTGTCGTGGACCTGAGTATGACATCTGAGGCTGGCATAGAGGCTGGCATGAAATATTTATAAAGATGTTTTTTGAGGGTGGGAGGGGTTAGTGATCACTGGGGGAGTAATGGGAGGTCATCCCCGATTCCCTCCGGTGGTCATCTGGTCATTTTGGGCACCTTTTTGTGCCTTATTCGTAAAAAAAAATAAGTCCATGTGAAAACGTCCACGTTTTACTTTAGAACATCCCTGCTTTTTTTTGATTATGGCTCAAAGATGTCCAAGTGTTAGGCACGCCCATGTCCAGCCTTCACCATGCCTCTGACATGCCCCCTTGAAATTTGGATGTCCTTGCGACGGACTTCAGTTAGAGATGTCCAAAATCGTGTTTCGATTATACCGATTTGGACGTCTCTGGGCGATGGATGTCCATGTTCCAATTTATGTCTTAAAGATGGACATCCATCTCTTTCAAAAATGAGCCTGATAGTCAAACATAAGTTGCATTTTTAATTTTCCATAATAATGATCTAATTTGCATGCATTTGAATGTATTGCATTTCACTATTAATTTTTTTGCTCTAACAAATCATGCATTGAGGGCAAACAATGCACAGTTTTGCTATTTAATGCTCATTATTTGGCAGAAAACAGGTGTTATATCCTTAAACATGTAAGTAATTCCCCTCTCAGTCTGGAGACTGTGCCTTCACCATGCCTCTGACATGCCCCCTTGAAATTTGGATGTCCTTGCGACGGACTTCAGTTAGAGATGTCCAAAATCGTGTTTCGATTATACCGATTTGGACGTCTCTGGGCGATGGATGTCCATGTTCCGATTTATGTCTTAAAGATGGACATCCATCTCTTTCAAAAATGAGCCTGATAGTCAAACATAAGTTGCATTTTTAATTTTCCATAATAATGATCTACTTTGCATGCATTTGAATGTATTGCATTTCACTATTAATTTTTTTGCTCTAACAACTCATGCATTGAGGGCAAACAATGCACAGTTTTGCTATTTAATGCTCATTATTTGGCAGAAAACAGGTGTTATATCCTTAAAACATGTAAGTAATTCCCCTCTCAGTCTGGAGACTGTGCCTTCACCATGCCTCTGACATGCCCCCTTGAAATTTGGATGTCCTTGCGACGGACTTCAGTTAGAGATGTCCAAAATCGTGTTTCGATTATACCGATTTGGACGTCTCTGGGCGATGGATGTCCATGTTCCGATTTATGTCTTAAAGATGGACATCCATCTCTTTCAAAAATGAGCCTGATAGTCAAACATAAGTTGCATTTTTAATTTTCCATAATAATGATCTACTTTGCATGCATATTTTGAATGTATTGCATTTCACTATTAATTTTTTTGCTCTAACAAATCATGCATTGAGGGCAAACAATGCACAGTTTTGCTATTTAATGCTCATTATTTGGCAGAAAACAGGTGTTATATCCTTAAAACATGTAAGTAATTCCCCTCTCAGTCTGGTGACTGTGCTGGTTCTAAATCCGGCCCTGTGCTTTTAATGGAAGCTTGAGTACTACTGTTTCTAAAGTGCATGCATGCATGAATTTTGTAGTTCTTTGAAGAGTGATTCTTGATATTGCTAAAGGGATCTGCAACTTCTAAGATCATTTTCATATTAGAGTGCAAATGACTGTGTGTACCCAGTTCTGCTCTGAGCTGTCTGTCAAGCATTGCTGCTTTTCAGTATAATTTATCATCTGAGCAAACAACTGATGTGATCATTCCAGTCCTCTTCTCAAATTACATTTTGCTCCATCTTATTTCTGAAGGAATATATGCATGCATGCTATAAATACCTATACATTAGAGAAAGGCTGATCAAATTATTCAGAACTTGTTAGAAAGGATCTTAGGGGTCCTTTTCTTAGCTGCCGCAAAAGGGGGCCTGCGCTGGTGTCAGCGCATGATTTTGATGTACGCTGAGAACCCCTTTTACTGCAGCAGGTAAAAGGCTGGGTTTTTAAAAAAAATGGCCATGTGGCAAATGAAGCACTTGCCATGTGATCTTTTTTTTTGGGGGGGGGGGGGGAGCACTTAACATCACCCTTTAAGGTGGCGGTAAGGGCTCCCATGCTTACCCGGCTATAACCCACCTGGCACTTCCTGATTATCACTGGATAAACACCAGTGCTACAAAAATTAAAATATTTTGTAGCACTGGAAATGGCACACACTGGGGGTGGGAACTACCGCCAGGCTGCTGCTATAGCCTGGCGGTACTTCCGATTTAGCGAGCGGTAAGCCCACATTAGGCTTACCGCTGCTTAGTAAAAGACCCCCTCAGTGATTTGGGAATTCAGTTTTTTTTTTATCTTGCTTTTTGATTGTAGTTAAGAGTTAGGATCAACTTGGATGATTCCAACTAAGAATGAAACTACTAAATCAACATCAGGCCTGTTGCAGTTTACAGATGAATGTCAAAGATGTAACTCTGACCCTCTCAACCTCCTCTCCCACATTAAACAGTAAAACATTTTCTCAAAAATTCAGTCAAGAGTACTTGTTACAATATGAGGGGGTAACTATATAAAGAGGTCAACATAAATGAGTATAATACTGGCAATCAGGGGCGTAGTTACGTGGGGCCACGGGGGCATGGGCTCCCACAGATTACGCCCTGGCCCCCTCTACATTTGACCCCCCCTGCCTTTGTCGCCACCCGCCCCGCCGCCGCATCAGGTACCTTGTTTGCTGGGGGGGGGGTCCCTAAACCCCGCCAGCCGAAGAGTTTTCTTCAAAGCCGGTCAGACTCCGGTGCCTTCATTGTGGGATCATCTATTTATGACGCCTTACTTCCTGCACCATGCATGTAGCCCCGTGCAGGACATAAGGTATCAGAAACAGATGATCCCACAACGAAGGCGTCAGAGTCGACTGGCGCTGAAGAAGACTCTTCGGCTGGTGGGGATTGGTGACCCCCGCCAACAAATAAGGTACCTGATTTAGCGGCGGGGCAGGGGGCGGGGGGGTTGCAGTTGCGGTGGCGGGGGGTCCAAAGTGGTGGTGGGGTCGGCGTCGGCAAGGGGGGGAGGCGGCTAAACAGTGCCCCCCCACCCCGGGCTCTGGCCCCCCCCTCCCGCCGAGGTCTGGCTATGCCCCTGCTGGCAATACATGCCTATGTGTACACATGCACGTAGAAATTAGAGAGGGGCAGCCAGAAAATTATTTCTGTGTCGTTTCCAAGAATGTTCATTTTACTTATTTTCATTTAGCCATTTTGTTTTCATGGAATCAGACACTGAGTGTATGCTCTTGAGTGTATATTTTTTTGCAAAGAGGACACATGCATGATGGTATATGCATATGCAGTAGTTTCAATGGCTACATTATTGGGAAGAGTGCACACTCTTTCTGAAAGAGTACACCAACTTTACAAATAGTGCACACTTTTTTGAAAGAGTGTGCACTCTTACTGGCAAAGGATTTTAATTATTTATTTATTTATTTTATTGCATTTGTATCCCACATTATCCCACCTTTTTGCAGGCTCAATGTGGCTTACAATTCATCGTGGAAACTGGAAATAGAAAAGAATATACATTTGGTTTTACAGCAAGTATTAGGTGCATGATGGTGAAATACATAGTACTGGAAATAGAAAAGAGTATACATTTGTGTTAGCAGAAGTTTGGGTGTATGATGGTGAGATACATGATAGTATTAAAGTCATAGACATTAGGTACATGATAGTGTGAAAGCAAAAGACATTAGAGAACGTTCCTGGATATCTTAAAGAATGTAGAGTTACGCGTGTTGTTCTTTATAATATATTTTGTCGAAGAGATAAGTTTTCAGGAGTTTGCGGAAATTGGTCATTTCGTAGACCGTTTTCAGGTTACGTGGCAGTGTGTTCCAGAGCTGTGTGCTTGTATAGGAAAAGGTTGATGCATGCATTGATTTGTATTTCAAGCCTTTACATTTGGGAGGATGAAGGTTGAGGAATGTGCGGGAGGACTTTTTTGCATTTATGGGTGGTAGTTCTATTAGGTCTGACATGTAGGCTGGGGCGTCACCATGGATGATTTTATGGACCAAAGTACAGAGTTTGAACTTGATGCGTTCTTTGAGTGGGAGCCAGTGTAGTTTTTCGCGAAGGGGTGTTGCGCTTTCGTATTTTGGTCTGCCGAATATAAGTCTGGCTGCTTTGTTCTGGGCTGTCTGGAGTTTTTTGAGTATTTGCTCTTTGCAGCCGGTGTAGAGTGAGTTGCAATAGTCCAGATGACTAAGTACCAGTGATTGTACCAGGTAGCGGAAGACATTCCTTGGGAAAAATGGTCTGACTCTTTTTAGTTCCACATTGAGTGGAACATCTTTTTAGTTATGTTTTTTGCATGATTCTCAAGTGTTAGGTGTCAATCAATGGTGACTCCAAGGATTTTAGGGTGTCTGAGACTGGTAGACTTAGATTAGGTGTGTTGATGGTGGTGAATTCCTTTTTGTTGTATTGCGAGGTGAGAACTAGGCATTGGGTTTTTTCAGCATTTAGTTTCAGTCGAAATGCATCTGCCCAGGAGTTCATTACATGTAGGCTTTGGTTGATTTCATCAGAAATTTCTCTTAGATCGCGTTTAAATGGGATAAAGACTGTTACATCATCAGCATATATATATGGGTTTAGATTCTGATTCGATAGTAGCTTAGCCAAGGGTGTCATCATTAGGTTGAATATGGTCGGTGAGAGGGGGGATCCTGTGGAACTCCGCATTCAGGTGTCCATGTGGCTGATGTAGTCGAGTTTGATGTCACTTGATATGAGCGGGTGGTTAGGAAACCCTTGAACCATCTGAGAACGTTACCTCTGATTCCGAAGTATTCGAGGATGTGTAATAAAATTCCATGGTCAACCATATCGAATGCGCTTGACATGTCAAATTGTAACAGTAGTATGTTGTTGCCGTTTGCTATCAATTGTTTGAGTTTGGTCATAAGCGTGACTAGTATGGTTTCCGTACTGTGATTAGAGCGGAATCCTGACTGGGAATTGTGCAGTATCGAGAACTTGTTTAGGTATTCTGTGAGTTGTTTGGTCACCATGCCTTCTGTTATTTTGGTGAATAGGGGAATGGATGCTACTGGTCTATAGTTCGTTAGTTCATTAGTATTTTTCTTTGCATCTTTGGGTATGGGGGTGAGTAGAATATTTCCTTTCTCCTTTGGGAAGAGTCCATTTTGTAGCATGAAATTCACATGGTTTGTTAGGTCCATTATAAATTGTTGGGGGGGGCGACTTCATGAGGTTGTTTGGGCATATATCTAATTTACAGCGAGATTTGGCGAATCTTTTAAGTGTCTGTGAGATAAGATCTTCTGGTAGTATAGTGAATTCGGTCCAGATCCTGTCTGCTGGGTGAATTCCTGGTTCTGGGTCTAGGCATTCTAGGAGTGTAGTATATTCGATTGGGCTGGCTGGTATTTTGAGTCGTAGTTTTATGATTTTCTCATTGAAGTATTTCGCCAGGTCGTCGGCTCCTGGAGTGTCTTTGTTGTTATTGGTGACTGGAGTTGTGTCTAATAGTTTATTCACGAGTTGGAAGAGTTTGTGTGTGTCTTTGTAATTTGGTCCGATTTCAGTTTTGAAGTATTGTCTTTTGGTTTGTCTTATGGCATATTTGTATTTCCTTCGGATAAAACATGAATTGAGTTTTTTTTACTGCTTGTTTTCATTCATTAATGACATGCAGCAATATGCTTAGTTTGAATGTGGGTGTATACACAGGTGGAATCTGGGAGGAGCATGGCAGAGGCATACAGTTCTGCACATAAATTATAGAATACTTTGCTCGTTATTTTAACAATCTAGACATGGACATAAATTCTGTGCACACATTTCAACTGTTTATGCTGATATTCTATATATATGAAAATAGACACCTAGGGGGTGATTCAGTACAGGTCATCTAAACGTGGGTGATGGGATGATGTGTGCTAAATGTAAATTTTATTTTGGTAATTATGGGCCCGATATTCAAACCATGGGAGGTAGCCAGGCTGAGTCCTGCGGTCAGTGCTGAGCCCAGATATTCAATGCTGGGCCACTTCCGGTAACCGGCATTGAATATCTGAGTGTGTTTTGGCCAGTTTCAACTTAACCAGCCAAGTCAATATTCAGCACTGACTGGTTAAGTTGAAACTGGTCAAAGATAGGCTTCCTATTTCAGCGGTCAAATTTGGCTGCCAAATATAGCCAGCAATGCACTGAATATTAGCAGTTAGCTGGTTATATCATGCAATATAACTGGTTATCCGCTAAATGCTAACTGGCAATATTCAGCTGGAGACAACTGGTGATCTCCCACTGAATATTGCCGGATAGCCGGTTAAATGCCATTTAACCAAACATGAGCCATTCCTGACCAGTTAAATGATTTAAAATATTGAGCGGTATATGTATAATTGCCATTAAAGAATATTAGTGTAAGTCGCTATTTACATGCCAACACTTAGGCGCAGTTGCTTACACCATATGCTGTTGTAAATGTTCACATCTATATCTTGCAGCTGTGTGCATAATTATGTGTATTCTATAACCTTAATATTTATTTATTTAGATCATTTATGCCCCACTTTTTACCACATAAAGCAGCCTCTAAGCGGCTTACAATGAACTAAAAAAACAACTACAATGACAGTAGAGAGGGTAGAGGGAACGGAGGAAGAAGGGAAGGGAATATAAATACAATATTTAAACAAATAAGTAGGCAAGGAAAAGAAAACAAAAAGAAGAGAAAGGAGTCCAAAATCAGGTCTTGACTCGCTGAGACACATTAAGGCAGGTAATCATATCCTGCGAACAGGACAGGAATGCGGGCGGTGGCCAATGGCTGGAATTGACGATCCGGGAAGAAACAGGGCCCCTTCAACATGCAACACTCTCCAAGCACAAAGCAGCTGCAGAATAGATGACCAGCAGCCAACATCGCCGTGGACGACCACCGCAGTCCAGCAGCAAAGCCAAGTAGGTTTTGACTCGTAGTGAGAACCACGTCCTGGAGGCAAAGCAGAGCAAAATCGACGCTGGCGGAGCACACCAAAAGAGGACCCACAACGCGGGAGACGCCAGTGGCCTGTTGGAAAGGCTGGTGATAAATTGAGGCATATAGGCGCCTGGGAAGTGTGGATCAACAGTCAAACAGGCTCCCTGTATTGCGCTAAACCGGACCCCACTCTCCAGCACCTACAACCACACCTGCTGTCAGGGATCTGGGTATGACATTTCAGGCTGGCATAGAGGCTGGCAAAAAAATGTTTTAAATTTTTTTTGGGGGTGGGAGGGGGTTGGTGACCACTGGGGGGAGTAAGGGGAGGTGATCCCCGATTCCCTCCGGTGGTCATCTGGTCAATTGGGGCACTTTTTGAGGCTTGGTCCTAAAAATAAATGGACCAAGTGAAGCCAGCCAAATGCTCGTCAGAGCTGGCCTTCTTTTTTCCATTATCGGCCGAAGCCAACCATCTCATAACCACGCCCCCGTCCCGCCTTCCGTACCCTGCCGAAACGCCCCCTTTAACTTTGGCTGGCCCTGTGACGGAAAGCAGTTGGAGCCGGCCAAAATCGGCTTTCGATTATAACAATTTGGCCGGTTTCAGGAGATGGCCGGCCATCTCCCGATTTGTGTCGGAAGATGGCCGGCCATCTTCTTCAAAAATAAGCAGGATTGTGGTCTTGATATTGTATAGCTTTCTTTGAGCAGTGTTGTATTTTCAACAGACTCCTGACACAGGCAGGAATGCTGAAACACAGCCTATGTTGGGTCCTTTAATAAAAAATTCCTATCCTAGCTCTGGAGGCCCTTGGTGCTTTTTTGTTCTTCTATTTATAGTTAGTAAGTAGGAAATTCAAGTCAGGGTGTTCACATTTCAAATGCAGTTTATAAAAAGCTTGATGAATGTTGAGCTTTTGTAAATGGGTATAAAATGTTGGGAAATACACTTGTAGATAGCAGTACATACAGTGGGAACATCCATTTTAGAAAGGAATGCTGTAAAAATGAGGAGCATCATTTGGTGGGGGTGGGGGTGTTGAATGTGTAAGTGCTGGATTTGCAAATCTGGCCATTCCATGAAGATCCCATTAAGGAGCAATGCAACAACCTAAGGGCTCAGCTATTTTTGAATATAAGCCTCTTTGCTTTTTAGTACTTCGAAATGCATGATTTTTTCACTTGTTTTGTGTATTGAAGTACACACTCAATGCAAGAACATTTTTCCAACTTTGATTACATTGCTTAAAGATCTTGTTATGTTTTAAGTCCATCCACAATTGACTCTTTCTATATGTATTTCTTGAATGGTTTTCTCAGAAGAATACGGTAAGAAGCCATCTCAAAGTAATTTATCAGAATACTCTCACATATAAAAAGTAACATAGCAGATAAAACTTAGGAGCCAGTGTACTAAAGGGAGTTAAGCCCTTTATGCACGGTTAGTATGCGAGAACAAGCTACCACATACATGTGTTACAGCTTTTAGCTTCTTTATCTATGTTGACATCTTACTTAACTTTCCCACTACATTCTACGTACCTGATCTTACTCCTCTACATGCTGCCCTTCTTGCCCTCTCAGATTGGCGTCCTACTTACACTTGTTCTCAGCCCAGGTATACCACTGCTTGCTGGATCACTGGTGTATACCTGTCTCCCTCTATTCCATTTCGGTTATCGGCCATGATATTTCACCAGTTTCTTTTTTTCCATTATTTGGCTATAATCTTTGACTCTAAACTTTCCTTTGAACACAAGATCTCTCATATAATCAAATCAGGTTTCTTTTGGTTACGCCATTTATGATCAATCTATACATTT
The DNA here is from genome assembly GCF_901765095.1 of Microcaecilia unicolor. Lineage (NCBI taxonomy): Eukaryota > Metazoa > Chordata > Amphibia > Gymnophiona > Siphonopidae > Microcaecilia > Microcaecilia unicolor. The sequence goes on from NC_044040.1 coordinate 153,064,440, forward strand.
CTGGACTTTCCTTCTATGCACACCCTTATTCATGCATTTGTTATTCCTCCACTTGACTACTGTAATTCTGTGTATGCTTGTGTCACTCAAGCTCAACAATACTGTCTTTGAACCCTTTGGAATTCTGCTGCCTGCTTACTTCTACATGCCAAGAAATATGATCATGTAACACCACTTTTTTGTCAACTGCATGGCTTCCAATTTTCTTCCGATCATGGTTCAAAATTCTTGTTCTTGCACATAAAGCTTTGCATTATGGTAGTCCTTCATATCTCTCCTCTGTCATTATTCCATACACGCCGGTTCACACCCTCTGTTCTTTAGATGGTCACTGTCTTGTTCTGCCCTTCCTTCATAATGCACAGTATGAATATACCAGATCTGCTGCTTTTCTTTTTCTGGCCCTAAAACTCTGGAATGACCTCCTACCCACAATTCATTCTGAGATGTCTTTTCCTAAATTCAAATCATTCTTTAAAGCCTATTTCTTCAGTTTAGCATTTGGAACTACTCTGGACCAAGTCGACCAGCAGTAGTTGTGTAAGTAGGAGCAGAAGTATTTCTGTATTTATTAATTTATTTACAAGACTTTCTTTACCACTGTACTGATGGGCAGAGCAGAGCAGTGTACAGGCTAAGAAGAAATAGGAAAGGAACTCCATTAATATAGAAAGCAAGCAGTCAAAGGGAGCAGTAAGGGGAGGCAGGGAGGGAGAGGGGCAGGGAAAGGGGTGGTCAAGCAAATCAAAATGATAGCAGGAGATATAAAACATATGAACAGCTGGTATTGTCAGTCATACTGTTTTCCCTTAAGCTATTTGGAAAAGCAAGTTTTTAAGTTCTTCTTTAAAGTTTCTATAAGAGAGATTGCTATGGAGAGTAGAGGGAGACTATTGCAAGTATGGGGTGCTAGAAAGAAAAAGGCACGACGTGTAGATTCTAAGTAGGCAAGCCTAGGGCTAGGCAAAACTAATGATGGTCATTTAGGGAACTAAGAGCCATAGTGGGCAGTAGGGGATGGTTAATGATGAGAAATAATCCAGAGTGCCCAATATTAAGGCCTTAAAAGTAAGACTTGTAACTTTAAATGTAATTCACCTGGATTGGCTACTGTTGGAAACAGGATGCTGGGCTTGATGGACCATCAGTCTGTCCCAGTATGGCAATATTTATGTACTTATGTACTTATCTACTTACATACTAATGGGAAGCCAATGATGTTGTTTCAATTGAGGTGTAGTGTGGTCGAAGCAATGGACACAACATAATAACCTAATGGCTATATTTTGAAGTGTTTGGAGTTTTTTCAGTGTACTATGAGGTAGACCAGCGTAAAATACACTACAGTAGTCCAGGCGAGAAGTGAAAAAGGAATGGACCAGTGCATAAAAATACTGAATGCCAAAGAGATAACTGTTTTATTTTTGTAGTATGATGTGTATGGGATTGACTTTCTCTCTGATGTGTGTGGATATTTGCTTTCATTTATGGATTTCTTTTCTCTCTTTTAATTGATTTTTTGTCATTTGTGAACCGTTTGACCTTACTAATGTAATTCAGCAATAAATGATAATGCTAGAACACTTAGGAGGCTCTAATGTTTCTATGTTGTTTGTTCAGGTCTCAAGTGCTAATAACAATATTAGCTCATGAACTGAAATACTTACAAAGAAAATACCCTAATAACCAAACAAATTTTGCTTTTAGCCCATGGGAAATTCCTGCGGTTAAACTGCATGAATGACAAATAGCACATTTTAGTAAAGGGCCCTTAGTTTTAGATGAATTTTATATTAGCTGTCATTTCTTTAAATAAGTAAAATGTCATTCTTTTTGTATCTTCCTCACCTTATGGCTGTCTGCTAAAATGGCAACCAGATGAGAGTCTCGGTGAAGTCTTCCCCGACGACTGCTGCTGCTCGAGCCTGATTCTGGGCTAGGAGAGCGTCCGACTCCTCGGGAATCTCACGTGAATACAGGACAGATGTCCAGGCAGGTCAAAACACAATCACTGCAGGGGCTGCATCTCTCCCCATGCCCCAAGGAAAGACAAAGATGAAGCGCCAGGACGGCTTGGTGCTCAGAGCGCATTACAACTGAGCAGGTCCTGAACCCTCAAGGGTTTGGGAGTGACCCATGGGGAAGCTTGCCCCATCGCAGAAGGAGACTTCAGCAGTCAGCACTGAGGACACCGCCAGCGAAACCACAAGCTAGAAATGGGGCCATTCACGGAGGCACTCCCACCAGCAACCTGCTTGGCGTGACTGGAGCATACCACATCTGAGAGGCACCAGATCTTCCAAGGGTTGCTGAGATGGTAGCAGGAAAGGCAAGCTACATTTGCACAACTCACTCTCCAGGCCATCCCTATCCCTGGGCCACTGAACTACCGGTCAGCCACAATGGGAACAGAATCAAGACCTGGAACAGACCCTCCAATCTAAGGAGGGGGGGTGAAGACCACTCTTCCAGCATGGAAAGAGCCACCTTTCACAGCCCAGCGGGAGGGGCACAGTGCATCCCTGGATTGGAAGACAGCAGTGCGAGACAAGGAGGCGAAAACTGGGGAAGTGATCGGACAAAGGGGCGAATCCCTGTGACCCAGCAATGGATCATTGCAACCAAAAGGAGTATACAGACACCTATAACCAATCCTTAACTGATAATTGTAAGCCACATTGAACAGAAACTTTTTTTTGATAATTGTGGGTTATAAGAATGAATAAATAAATAAAATTATCAATACTGTAAAATAGTAATGCAATCTGACTGCTATAATAATTACATTCTTTAATGCTTAATTCTCTTAAATTATTCTGTAATCCAAAAGAGCCACTTTCAAGCCAAATAAATTTGCTATTTTTAGCGTTGTGAAGTGTGACTTTAATGAATATTCATAGCGTTGCCATAGATAATATTAAACCCACCCAGCAGAAACTAAAATAAAAATGAAGATGGTAAGAGGTATTAAGAGGTACTGAGCCAAAAATGCTATCAGTCCATATGGTAATTATTTACCTTTGTGGAAACGTCTGTTTTGTCCTCATTCACAGAAGTCCAGGGGATAAGCTATCACAGATTAACATGAACTTATCCAGCTGTTTGCTGCTGCTGTTGCAACCTGCTAAGCAGTGGAGGTAGCCATATATCTAATTACTTATCCAAAAAAATGTAAAACAGAGGAATGATCAAATCTATTGTCAGTGGAACTTCAATTACTCTTGCCAGTTTCATTTATTAGTTTAAAACAAAACAAAGGAGAATGGTGGATTTGAAGGCTTTCTGAAATGGTAAGTATTGTTTATACCTTGTAGTTAGTGAATTGCTAACACAAATGGGCTTGCGTCCAATGGTTCATAATGGTTCAATTCTCCCTCTCACTTTTTTGGTAGAGGAGAGGTTGAAAAAGGACTTGCATCAGAACAAAACTTTCATATACTAACTTCTATGCTCTTGTAGCTGAGATTTTATTTTTAATGTGATTGGGTTCCAAATTCTGGGGGGAGAAGAGTAGATACTTGATGTAGTGGGGATTAAGTTATCTGAACAATTTCATGTTTCTATTAGCATGGATTTGGATTGGAATTTCACAATCTCTTATTTCTCATACTTTACTGTCTTGTTCCACTGTACCACACCAAGGCAAGATTAAGGCACAGGTGTCTAGGCACAAAGATTTGGAGGTCCTGCTGGGAATGCTTTATTTGGCCCTGATCAGGCCCTTGCAGGAAAGGAGAGGTATCATCATCAGCTGTATTAGCACTCTCCTTCACAAACTAGAGGGTCAGAATAGCATTTGGGATAAGGAGACCTCATTAACCACCCACATATTGGCCTCTCCAGTGGCTTCAAGTTTCAAATGTATTAGGGACTTTGTACCCCACCCATCAGATGAGCCATCTAGGCTTAGGTCCTCCATTAACCAACTTGAGTTTTTAATCCCTGAATCAAATTCATAGCACCCCAAAGTCTGTAGAAATATAGATGGGCTGTGGTTTGCAACAACATAGGAAATGTCAAAGATATCTTTGAGGGGCATTTTAGAAAGGATATCCAACTCAGAATGTAGACATCACAAATGAATGTGTACATCCACAGAGTAGAGGAATGACCTAATGGTTAGTACAGCAGGTTTTGATCCCAGCATTCTGGTTTCAATTCCCACTACAGCTCCTTATGACCCTGGCAATCACTTAACCCTCTATTACCTTAGGTACAAAACCATGATTGTGAGCCCTCTAGGGACAGAGATAATACCTGCTTATAATGTGAGATTGTTCTCTGCTTGAACTTGATGCTCAAGCAGATTTTAAATGCCTAAATTAAATTTCAAGTAGTGATTTCAGTATATCCAACTAGCACCAATACACCGCTTATAAACTACTATCACTTCATGATTTAATGATTTAAATGACCTCAGCGATGTCCGTTGCCATCATATTTATTGTAATGGCAACGTTAGACAACATCAATCATCTTCATCGGTCCACTATAAAGTAATTCAAAACTTTTATGTTTTAAATTTTTAAATTGACTTAGCTTTCGGCTTAGCTTTTAAGATCCATCTATCTTCAGACTCAGGGGGTCAAATGCCCCCTGAGTCTGAAGATAGATGGATCTTAAAAGCTAAGCCGAAAGCTAAGTCAATTTAAAAATTTAAAAAATAAAAGTTTTGAATTACTTTATAGTGGACCGATGAAGATGATTGATGTTGTCTAACGTTGCCATTACAATAAATATGATGGCAACGGACATCGCTGAGGTCATTTAAATCATTAAATCATGAAGTGATAGTAGTTTATAAGCGGTGTATGGTGCTAGTTGGATATACTGAAATCACTACTTAGGATTGCATGTTGTTTTCCAACAATCTATATCTAAATAATAGCCATTGGTGTAAATAAATTTCACACATATTTTAGAATGGGATACATACAGCCTGTTCTAAAATATATGTGAGATGGATGTCCATTTGCTGGAAACATCCAGCATGAACATCCATTTTACAAACTGAAAGGTCCAAGTTATGAATGGGGCAAAACAAGAAACATGGATGTCTTTCTGACAGCACAGGAATGTCCATATTATAAAATGACAAATGGAGACAGTTAATATGGAGGAAGAGCCTAATGGTTTAAATAACCAACAGAGAGCCAGCACAGAGATCTACAAGTTGCTAGTTCAAGTCCCATTGCAGCTTTTTATATATTTTTTAAAATTGTGACCACTCCAGGGACAGAAAAGTACCTACTGTGACTTCCTTTATCTCTATTCAGTGGAGATTCACTCAACCAGAGCACCTTTCTGTAACCTGGACATGACAAATACCAAGTCTAAATACGGACATCCATGTTTTTTAGATTCGGACGTCCCTTCTCCTTCTGTAATTGGATTTGGATGTCCATATTTTGGGCCCTCCCTAGTCCCACTCAGACCACTCCCTCTTGCCATATAGACATTCTGCCTTTGTAAAATTGGGATTTGGGCATTCATGCAACATGTCAGCTTTCACACATCCAAAACAAGGAGCTTCTAAAATAAACACGCTTATGTCATTGCATGTTGTTACCGAATGAAAATGAACAGAAAAAAGAATGATACTTTAAGTTTTGTCATTCATTGATAATAGTGTGTACTATTTGGAAATAGTGCACACTATGTTGAAAGAGTGTGTACTATTTCAGAAAGAGTGTGCACTCTTTCCCAAGAGTGAAATCACCATGCATGTGTGATCTATTGTGCATGTGCAAACTCAGGAAACTAACACCCCCTCTTTTTGAAATAGTGTGTCCTCTTTCCCACACTTGGAAATATTGTGCCCTCTTTTCACACAGGGGGAGATTCTATATATGGTGCCTAAAACAATCAGTATGGAAATCGATGCTAAGTGTATTCTGTATGTGGCGCCTAGATTTAGGTGTGGTATATAGAATACACTTGGTTGATATCTCAGCTCCTAAAACTATGTGCCTCCATTTACACCAACAAAAATGTGGTGTAAATCCCGGTGCATAGATTTAGACACTGGGCCATATTCTGTAACTAGACATGAAAATTTCAGAACGCCCATGAAATGCCCATTTCCCCGCCTATAACCATGCCCCTTTTTACCTGTGTGCATTAGAAGTTAGGCGCACTGTATTATAGAATGCATTTAGTGAGTTGTGTGTGTAAATTATAATTATCGCCAATTAGTGCTCATTATTTCTTGTTAAGAACTGTTATCAATGTTGATTAGCTTGTTATGCAAATTAAGTTATGCATGTTGTTATAGAATACGCTTGGATTTCAGTGCAGCTCTCTAGGCACGCTAAATAGAATTTGGAGGATAATGTGCACTATTAATAGAGAAATTGACAAAATGACAAAATAGCCAGAAAAAACATAAATCAAAAATTCCAATACATGATATGGGAAATGATACAAAATGAAAATTTTCTGGTTGCCCGACCTTTGTATAGAACGAGATACTGTCACAGAATGTATACATATATAATACAAAACATTCCAAATGATATAATAATATTAACCCAGCAAACAACTTTCAACATCATGACCTCTTCGTTCCTCAGTCCTGAGGGAATAACCAGGTTTTCAGCAATTTACTGAGTTACACACATTCTGGGCTCACTTTCAGTTCATTCCACAACGAATTCCACAACTTGGGGAAAATGCTTCCAAATAATCCTATTTGAGTGAAAGTCTTGTGAGGCCGCTGTTGTAAGTCTTGGCAGTCATTTTAAAGAAGATGCGGGCAGCAAGAGGGTCAGTGCCGGCAGCAGGTAGGAAGGACTGGGGATCTTTCCTGCCCTGAAGAGTCCACTAGACCACCAGGGTGGCTTTGGTTCAGTTAGGTGCTGCCGGTACCCTGCGGCTCAGGGGGCCAAGGGAGCAGGAGGTCTGGAATGGGTAAGTGTTCTTTATTGTTGAATTTTAATTTTATCTCACATGTTTTCAAACATGCCAGCTTGCACATAGGGATGTACACAGAGGAAGGATAATAATGAATAACTTTTCATAGATAGAGTAGTAACTTGTTATAATCATAATCGTGTGTCATTTGGAGGGGCTGGTTATAGGGACACCCTAACACATGTTATATTCGTGCAGAGATTTTCTCCTGGTAAAGGGCCACTAAAACAGTTTCTATCTATTTGTTTATTTATCTATGACATTTTATCCCACATTAAACATAAATTAGATAGGAACCTGGGCGCACTTGAAAATCTTTTCTTTTCCCTGTGCCTACAGAAAGAAAAAAAAGATAGCATGTGGGAACTTGCTCCTTTGCTTTGTGGAATGTAGTGGTATATTATAAAAATGCACTTGCCTTTTTTATTACTACCATTTCACAGAGAAGATGTTGATTAATGAAGGAAGTGTTTCCTTCAGCAGAACTGTCCAGAGTCAGTCTAAATGTGCCAGCATTGTCCGTTCAGCACACTATTAGCAGCCCAAGTTCATACAAAGTTAATTATGAACAAGACCATTTGATTTGGGCTATAAAGATTTGTGTTTAATGAGGGTCTTATGGTTTAATGGGAGCTCTGACATGAGGGGAAAGAAGAGAGAGAGTAATGCATTGCATCTCCTAGTCCCACCTCTGCGCCCTCCCCCCCCCCCAAATTGCAGGGTGGGGAGAGAGCCTGTTGTTAAAAATTTACCACCACACCACTGCATGGGACATAAGTAAAGAGTCATGGATTTGATATTCTGCTTTTCTCTGGTACAACAAAAGCAGTTTACATATTCTATATAGGCATTTTCTCTGTGCCTACTGGGCTCACAATCTGTTTTGTAAGTAGGGCACTAGCAACTTTTCAGACTTGTAGGCCATTTCAAGGGGGTAGGGGCAAAGTAGCAACCACTCTTCTTCAGCCCTAGAATGATAGCAGCTTCCAAAGTCAGTATCAGCACACTGGGAGGGAGTGGTTGGTGTCCCTTAGAGAATGACACATATATCCAAAGTATATTGGCCATATGGTTGCTAAGGTTCTCACTGTCTAAAAGTCATGTTCAACAAAACATGAACAGAAAAGAAGCAACACTGGGCCTTCAGGATAGAGATAACGGTCGTCCTTAAATTTGAAAGTGACCCGACACGGCCCGTGTTTCGGCGTACCAAACACCTGCCTAAGGGGTCAGAATGGATGGGTGTAATATGGAATAATGGAAATAACCAAGAAATTAGGGCATATGCCCGCTACGTTATGATTATCCGTTTAATCAAACAGAACACCATCTGTTTAAAAAAACGCTTTTATGGCTGTGGTAAACATGGCCATAGCATGCAGGAAAAACCTGTGCAAGGGCGTGCTAAGGCCACTTTTTACCATAGCTTAGTAAAAGGACCCCTTATATTGGTTCTATGCATATTAATTGTAGGTATATACATGCACAAATGAACCAAATCCACGGCTGATTAATGCATATTAGTTATTTTCCTTTAAATATTCAGCCTCCCCCCATAAAAAAAACAAACAACAATGACAACAAAAACCTTGATGCAAACACTATAACTACATTGTTTCCACAGCAGTAATCAAAAGCAAAACACATGTACAATTTTGCCTTAGGAAAATACTTTGAAACAAATAAAACACAAAAATTAGATATCAAGTCCACATTATGGAAAGCAGCCTGAACTTAGAAGAAAAGAAAACTATTTGATAATATATTATTAATTTAATCATCTCTAACCAACAGGCATAGCTCTAAGTTCTCAGAGCCCTAATAAACAATCTCTTCATGATAACAATAAAAGAATACATTAGTTTACCACTAGCTTATCCTGCAGAAAAATGTCCAATGCATAGCATCAAAAATACTAAGCCGTGTAAGCGTCTATGCTGCCCAACGTGCGCTAAAATGGAATTACCACCTGGCTACCATGTGGCTCTTATGGTAATTTCATTTTTGGTGCATGTCCAATATGTGCGTCTGAAAAATAATTCTTATTTTTGGACACGCGTATTGGATGCGCACCAAGTGCATTTGACACACCATAGGTCATTACCGCGTGAGACTTTACCACTAGGTCAATGGCTGGCGGTAAGGTCTCAGGACCCAAAATGGATGTGCAGCAATTTTCATTTTGCCGCACGTCCATTTTTGGCAAAAATGTAAAAAAGGCATTTTTTCAGGTGTGATGAAAAATGATTCTGTGCACACCCAAGACATGCGTCTACACTAACACAGGCCCTTTTTCTGAGTGCCTTTGTAAAAGGGCCCCATGCTTATTACCTTGATAATAAATCAAACATTTACAAGGAAATTAAGAAAAAATGTCCCACCAATTGCCAAGTCTTTCATTACTTAATTGTGAAAAAAGATTTCCTCTTAAGCTGAGTTGATCTAGAACATACAAATTACCTGCCCACAAAAAGGAACTTGTTTCTTTGGGAAAAAAAGGTTTTCAATATATCAATTTAATTAATTTAGATTGCATTGTAACAATTAAAGTATTTGTTTATTATATCCCGAGAGGATTCCAAAACTGAGAAAGATCTAAACAATCTGAACAATTAAGAGGTTCCAACACCTTCTTCTTCTTTGGAGCTCCTGGGTATATGATAAGCATAAGAATCACTACTGCTTCCACTTAGCAACTGCAACACATTCTTTAAATACATTTTAAAGAGCTCACTGGGATAAATAGTGAGTAAAAGGAAAATTCAATAACCTCAAATTAGAAGCCCTGGACATATTTCCAAGCTTTTCTAACTGCAGGTGAATAGATAAGTTATTTTTATGCCTGCAGAAGCAGCTGATTGCATCGAAGATCTCTGGCTTTCTATCTTGTTTAATTGATCATTTACCTCTGTCAATCTAGAATCTTGTTCAGCCAACTTGGCTGATGCCTCCATTGAAAAGTTTCAAAACTAATCAAAATTAGCCTGTAAAGTATTATCTATATGAGTCACCACTGTCCAGAGATCTTTAAGAGTCACTTCAGAGTCCAAAGTACAGATTTACCTAGAATTTTTAAATCAACCGGTGCTGTAATAGAAAGTTGTACCACCAGTACAGGAGGATTGAGAAGAGCCCTTCAAGTTCTTACTGTCTCCAATGACTAAAAAGTCCTCAGGCCTCCAATCTCATCACAGGTTGAGAGGGCGGGGTTTGATCGCCCAAAGATAATGAGGCTTCGGACATGATATGGGATTCAGAAAAGAAGCAGCAGATTGGTGCAATGGAATAACTTGTTGGTCCATAGGCCACAAACCAGCAGGCAGGCCTACTTTGCCCGTAATCTTATTCTTCCATTTAACCATCATAACAATTCAAAATTGAAAAGGATCCTCTGACTCCCGGCTCCTCACTGGCTTCGAAGGGGCTCTAAAGGGGCGTACTTGCTCCTTTTGCCCACAGCCACATTCTGCAGCAGGGCAGGGACTATATCCCAGAGGGTCCTGAGATGGAAAAAAAGCTCCCTGTTTCTGTATGGTGCCAGTCAGCAGACTGTAGTTGTTCCGGTACTGCTCTCTCCAGCTCCGTGGGAGGGCAGGACCGTATTCCCAGGGGTTCCTCAGATGGAAAAAAAGCTCCTGTTTCTGTAGGTGCCTGTCAGTAGACTGTAGCTGTTCTAGTACTGCTCTCATCAGCTCCGTGGCAGGGCAAGGAATATATCCAAGGGGTCTTCAGATGGAAATAATTCTCCTGTTTCAGTAGGTGCCTGCAGCAGACTGTAGCTATTTCGGTACTGCTCTCCTTTTTAAATGAAGGGTAGGAAAGTAGCAATGTTATTCACAAACTGTGAAGCTAGGGTCCCTTTTACTAAAGTGGAGTGAATTCTGGGCTAAACACATTTTAATGTGGGATTTTCCCACATGCTAAGCCCAGATTTATGTGGCACTTATGGGGGGAGTTATTAAAATGGTTTAATGTAGATCCTGTACTAATGTCATTAGTGTGTGACATTTGCATACAGTTAATATGGGCGTACTTACTGCCTCATGTTTAGAAGACGCTAGGTTCTTCTGTGTTAATTCCATCCACACTAACTCTAATCATAATGTACTAGCTGGATAATGCAGGAACAGCAACTCAGCAATCATGACATGCCCCCTGCTAAAAATAAATTTTTAAAATAGGTACATTGCTGGTTAGCATATGCAGAGAGGCAAAATTAACAGAAAATGCTTTAAATGCTGTCTGCGGTAGCCTGTTAACCATGTGTTAAAGGCTTAATGCCTTTCAGTACAAAGGGGCCCATTAATTTTTGTGTACCATGACATTCAACTACAGTTCCTCTGAGGCAACAATTATTAGCAAGATTTTGTCACATATGTAGTAAACGTGCAATATTTTTGCAAAAGTTACCAATGTGCACATAAATGCCCCAATACAGAGAAAAACATCAGCATTTAGACATTTAGAGGTCCTTTTACAAAGATGCAGCAAAATGGGGCCTGCGCTGAGGCCGTCTTTTACTACAGCAGGATAAAAGGCTGGTTTTTAAAAAAAGAAATGGCCATGCGCAAGTGAAGCACTTGCCGCATGGCCATTTTGGGGGAGCACTTACTGCCACCCATTGAGGAGATGGTAAGGGCTCCCACGTTAACCCTATGGTAACCGGGCAGTGTGCAGCTCTGCCTGATTACTGCCAGGTAAACACTGGCACTACAAAAATAAAATATTTTTGTAGCACTGGAAAGGGTGCGTGCTGGGGATGGGAACTACTGCAGGGCTGTTCCTGTAGCCCAGTGGTACTTCCAGTTTAGCAAGCAGTAAGCCCGTGTTGGGCTTACCCCCACTTAGTAAAAGACCACCTTAGGTATTTTGACTGGTTTCCCATGAATTGGCCTTTTTGTGAAAGAATTTGCAACACCCTCTTTCCAAGCAGTGAAATTTACCACCTAATTCTAGAAAGTTGCATGCCCAAATTTCTACTATGCAAATTTGGGCATGCAACCTATAGAAGGTCAGCTGCACATGCAACTTAATGAATTAATTAGATGCTAATTGGCCTTAACCAATTATTGGCTATAATTGGTATTAGCTGGTGCTAATTGGCAGTTATGCATGCAATTGCTCCTTTTTCAGTACTCTGTAAGTTGCACTCTCAAATTTCAGAGTGTGCAACTCCAAAGGGGTTGTGGACCTAGAAAGGGCATGGACAGGTAGTGGGTTATAGAATACTATTAGTTACACCCTAGCCCCAGGATTCTATATATGCACCTTAATTTCCACATGGAAATAGAAGCATATTCTACACAGTGAGTGTAACGTAGGGTCTCTTTTACAAAGTCATGCTACTGATTCTCGGTGAGGCAAAGAGAGGAACCTCATTCAATTCCTATGGCCTTCCTTTCATTTGTCATGTGGCTTTGTAAAAGAATCCCTTAATTGGTTAACTATCTAATTCTGTGGATGTTAACTAGCAATTCTCAACACTAATTGGCATTAATTAAAATGTATGCGCACAACTCGCTAAGTGTATTTTGTAATATGGTGTGCTTAAATTCTAAGTTGCACAGTTGAAAATGGCCATGGGTGGGGCCTGGGCATTTCTAAAATCTATGCACTTTATTATAGAATACACCCGCTCTGTGCCTAATTTAGGTGCCAAGATTTAAAACAAGTAAAATATGGCGTAAATGGCTGCAACTAAATTTGGTCACCTGGAGAGGTGTTCGGCATTTTCTATATACTGTGGATAAATTTAAGCCTATTTTATAAAATATAGGCGTTTTAGAGAATATGCCTAGGCGTATTTTTTTCCACGCAGAATTTTCAGGCATTTACACCAGGAGCTAGTGTGCTGTGACTAAAGTTAGGTGCATAAATGCTGACATGCTAGTATTCTATAATGGCAGTTGCGTGCAGAATTGCTATTATATAATTCCTGCTTACTGCTTGATTCTATAAAGGTTGCCAAAAATAGAATAATGAGCCAATTAGTGCCAATAATTGACTTTTTAACAAGCAATTATTGGCACTAATTAGATTTAATGGTACCAATGTGTGTAAAGCTATGCGTGGGATCCATGCCTAAAATTTATGTGCAGGCCAAAAAGGGAGCATGAAAATGAGAGGGTCATGGGCATTTCAGGGTGCAACAGGGGCTTGGCTTTGAGTTACATGTGTACTTACAGAATAATGGTGCTCCACGGGTAAATTTGGGTGCAGGAATTTGTTCCACACTGTTCTTGGTGCAATTGGCCATGCCGAAATTTATGTGTGACTCTCCACTTAAGCGTGTATCTATAAACTATGCTGACCTTTAGGCACGGTTTATAGAATATCATTTACGCGGGTATGTTTTCAACCCCAATTTTTTAGGCGCCATAAATAGAATCTAGCCCTTAGTGCACATTATCCTAGTGCCTACCTTAGGCAATCTGGGGGACATTCTATAAGTGACACAGAAAAATCATTGCTGAAAAATCTGCACAGAGTACTATTCTAGAAATGGTGCTCTGTGTTAAGCCAATTCATGCACCCAATGTTGAGTGCCAGCTGAAACCCAGTGTAAATGCAAGCATCCTACTCCTGGCATTTTGGTGTGGAAATAGGGCTAGTCTATAACCCTGCACACAACTTTTCAGAATGCCCCTGCCCCTCCACTGGCCATGCCCCCTTTTGAATTGAGCGCTAGAATATTTAGGCATGCGGGGTTATAGATTAATGTGTAGGCAGATGCGCATGCAGATCCCAGTTATTGCCAATTAACTGCAATAATGGACTGTTACCATCAATTAATTGCTAGTTAATCATTAGCTAATTAGGATATGCATATATCTGACTCCAAGCTCAATATTTGACGCTGAAATATAGGCACCATATATAGAACCCACATTCTGAATTAGACGATTCTATGATGTAGTACGATACTAAATGGCTCATTAATTCAGAATCAAACACTACACAGATTTCTACTTTCCATAATCAATTTCCCAATCACAGTAGGAGATTTCATTATTGCAACGGCAATCGTTAGTATCACCAAAACCCAATAAGCGAGGCAACACAAAAAGAGGATTCCAAGAAGCTGATTCAAAAACCCTTTAATGCAGTCCAAACCTTTAAAGTATCCAATCACACAGTGTGTATCCAGACTCGACAACAACCGTGTTTCGGCACAGGTGCCTACGTCAGGAGTCACAATACCAGTCACACCCAGCAATGCCTGAGTGTTATAAGCATATGTATGTAAAGAAACAGCATGTGATTCCCGCACTGAAATGAAGAAAAGAATGTAAGCGGTGTTTCATACGCTCAGCAAAACTTGGCCAAGTCGAGTCTGTACACACTAGGGCGCACCTTTACAGAGATGGTGGTAAGCCCAATTGGGCTTACTGCTCACTATTCTGGGACTACCACTGGCCCAACGTGGCCACCGGCGGTAGCTCTGGGTTGAACGCATGCCATTTCTGGGGGAAAACCCCAGAAAAGGAGATGGCCAAACCAAGGGAGGCCGGACACAACTGGGCTGTAGGCCAGCGGGTAAGAAAGGGTTAAGGAAACAGGGAAAGGAGGGGGGAGAAGGGGGAGGGTAGGCATAAAAGAGGGACAGCAGGTGAGGAAAGGTCTTTTCCGGCAGGCATCAGCGAGCCAGAGGAGCTGACCCGGCCCACCCCCCAGAGTTCAGGCACAACTGTCACAGCTGGGCGGTTAGGGACAGCAATTAGGTAAAACTACGGCGGGTACACAGCATGTCAGCACAGAATGGTTCCTCGGGGGCGGGGAATAACGACCGAAGTTCAAGGTCAAGTGCAAGGGTAAGACCGGCAAGGGGCCAGGTTGAAGTTCACTTACCTTAATCACATTGTCTCATGGCTTAAACGGCCAGGAGGCCAGAGATTATGCAGGATGCGTCCTTAACCCCGAGCGGCCCACCAGGATCAGCGGGGGTGTGCTTTGACGGCACAACCGGCAGCGGGGGTGTGCTTTGATGGCACAACCGGCAGTGGGGGTGTGGCTTGATGGCACAACTGGCAGCGCGATGAAACATGAAACAAATGATAAGCTGTGTACCTGGGGGTTTCCTATGAGTGTGATACTATAGGAAGTTATGAAGATGCAACATATGTAATGCGATTTATGAGATGTAATTTAAGGTGCTGGCTGCGGCCATAATAAATTCCAAATTTGTCAAAGAAGTGGCTGGTCCTGGTTCTTTCTTGGTGGTAAAGAGTGTGCATGAAGGAGCAGTGCCGAATGCCCCAGTTGTGGCAACCCAGTGGTCATCGGGCATTGACATGCACTCTCTGGGATTTCTGTGGGAGCCCTTACTGCCGCCTCAATGGATGGAGGCAAGGGCTCCCCGCCACCATGGCCACACAGTAAGAGTTTTCTTACGCCACGGCCATTTTGTTTTTTGGGGTTATTTACCTGCTGTGGTAAAAAAGGGCCCTGGTGTGTGGGTATAAATGGATACATTTGAAGGTTCAGACTGCATACCGGTTTTCTTTTTGAATCAGCTTCTTGTATCCTATTTTTGTGTTGTCCCACTTCTTTTGTTTTGCTGTTGCATATCAGTGGGGTTGTCACCTTCTTCTTTTCCTTTATGGATAATGATTAGAATCCAACATCCAACATGAAAAATCAGTAACAAAACTGAAAATTCTCAAAGGAAACTTGTTAATGCTAATGTGTAAGAATACAACTTATTTATCTAAGCTTTATTGCTAAAATCCTAAATCAAAGTGGAATCAATTTCCTTGGATGAGACATATATATGTTCTTGTTTTTAAAAACATATCTACAAAACTTGAGCTTTGCAATTTTATTTAAACCCCATTCTAAAACTCTCAGTTTTGAGATTTGTTAACTTTGAAAATGTTAAGATCATTGGAGATTAGTACATTTCACTTACATACCATAAGACAAACACACATGAGCCCATTATCCCAATTGAGGCATTAGCCATATTATTAATTGACTTCTAAGGAATAATATGATAGATACATTGGCACTGAAGCATCTTTTTAGACTACTCGTTTTATGATTGCAACTTGAAATACTGAACTATCAAATTAAAATAAAGCACAAATATAACTTGGCCTTACCATATGAATTTTGTTAAAGTGTAACTTCAGAAGGGTGCTCTTTTTGCAAAAGCATCCTTAATATATTTATATCAATACTGTATTGTATAGAAACTGTACATTGGATAGTTTGAAATGAGAATCAAAATGTAGATATGGCTCTGAAATTAGTTAATATAATACAGCAAAACATGATTTTTATAATTAACTGTATAATATACTACAAGTTGTCAGAAATTATAAACAGTTTGCTTTTCTCAACTGACACTATCAAGATACATATCCCCGTTCTTGTACCTATATGCATTTTGTGAAATAAAGGGTGTAGGTATCAAAGTGGGCTACCATCAAAACATAACTCGTGCTATTTTAGCACAGTTACCATTTCATGCAATGAGACCTAGGGGTCCTTTTACAAAGGCGCGCTGAAAATGGCTTGCGGTAGTGTAGGCGCGGGGTTTGGGCGTGCACCAATCCATTTTTTAGTGCGTCTGCAAAAAAGGCCTCTTTTTTTTGCCGAAAAATGGACATGTGGCAATATCAAAATTGTCGCACATCCATTTTGGGTTCTGAGACTTTACCGCCAGCCATAGACCTAGCGGTAAAGAATCTGGGCGGTAATGACCTACGTGCGTCCAATGCCTGAAATAAAAAATATTTTGCGGACGGCGTACCAAAATTGAAATTACTGCAAGGGTTATGCGATAACCAGGCGGTAATTCCAATTTGGCACGCATTCGGCACACGTAGGCGCCTACAATGGCTTAGTAAAAGGGGCACCCTAGTTACTATTAACTTGAGTTAACTGTAAAATAACGTCTTAAATGGTAGCCCACATTGATATCCCCCACTGTTCTATATTGACCATTATTTTATGTTCACATTTATAATGATATCACAATTTGAAGTATAAATCTAAATTAATAAAAACAGTGTTGAAAGAAGTTTTCCATAAGCCTGTGGTTAGGGTAACAAATGTAAAACTGCATCTGTGTCTGAAAGTTACATGAGTGATGCAATGGGTAAAATTTATAGGCAGAAAGTAACGCATGCTTCCGTTAAATCAGCTTTTATTTTCCCTGGGATTCTATACATGGTATGTTGAGGCATGCACGTAGATTTGTGCGTGTGCTTAATCTACGTGCACTCCTTAATTGTTTAACGAGCCACTTAGTCATGATAAGTGGCCGATAATGACCACTTATCATCACTAATTGGATATAAGTGGAATTTATGCATGCACTTTGCTAGGTATATTCTATAAAGCAGGGTGCGTAAATTCTCCCAATGTGTAGCCAAAATGGGGGGGGGGGGGGGGGGTGAGGGGAGGAGTGTGGACATCCACATGAACAGTTATAGAATTTGGATCCGCATGAGTAGATGTAGGCGCATGCATTTACACCTACTGTTTGTTAGCGTAAATGAACGCGCCTAAATGTAGGCATGTCTACCCGACCCAAGGTATATTTATATATTGTGCCTACATTTAGGAGCGTCTAATAGAATATGCCTAGGCGTCTCTATCAGACACGCCTAGATTCTAGGCACCATATATAGAACCTAGTCCTTTCTGTGTAATGGCATTCAACTAGATAAAATGTACACATGGTTCCTCATTTCTTTGTTGAGCAATCTAAGGGGCCTATTTACAAAAATTCATTAAGCAGTTAATTGAGGAATTGGTGTATGCTGACAGTTAACAGCGACTTGACACTTAGGGCTAGATTTTATATATCACGACTGATAGATTGGCACAAAAAAAAATACACCTAGGCATATTCTATAAAGTACAACTACATTTCGGC
This sequence comes from Microcaecilia unicolor, assembly GCF_901765095.1. Lineage (NCBI taxonomy): Eukaryota > Metazoa > Chordata > Amphibia > Gymnophiona > Siphonopidae > Microcaecilia > Microcaecilia unicolor. The sequence continues at coordinate 153,082,237 of NC_044040.1, forward strand.
ACAGTTTACAGAATATGCCTAGCACCTGTCCACATGACTAAATTTAGTCATGGGCAGTTACACCAAGTAAAACTTAGTGTAAATGCTGTCACCTAAATTAGGAATGGATCGGGTGTATTCTACAACAATTCACATAATTTTTAGATATGTCCATGGCCATACCCCCTTTTCAGCTATGCATCTTATAATTTATGTGCATCACTTTATAGAATATGCCTAGAGAGTTGTGCGCATAAATTCTAATTAATGCCAATTAGTGTCAAACATTTCTTGTTAAGTGGCAATTATCAACGCTAATTGACTTATTAGCTAATTAAGTTGCATGTGCAAATCCAGAATACAACCAGATTTGCACATGCAATGTAAGTCTCGCTATATAGAATCCGAGGTTAGTTCAGGCTAATTCCTGCATTAACAGAAAAATGTAGAATGGGTGGAGAAATGGGTGAGGATTGTGGCTTACACAACACATATTCCATTACTGCTTGTTAAGGGTCCCTTTTACAAAGCTACGACAAAAAGTGGCCCTAATGCACCCATAAGCAGGTCTTTCCTCTATGCTAAGGCCATTTCTATAGCAGCTGGAAAATGGCTGATTTTCGGAATTAATGGCCATGCACTAATGTTACCACTGGCATGTTGCTATGAACAAAAATTAGTGGATGAACCTCTGCCACCACCTATTTTGTAGGTGGTTAATTGGATGATGCAATAATCATATATAAATCAGTTAGCCCACAGCAATGTAGCTGTGCTAATTGGGTTAGAAACACCCAGTCTCCACCCCTAGACATGCCCCTTGGTCAAAACACTTTTATTTTTTTAACACGTGGTTAGCACCTTACCATGGGATGCCACAGCACACCTGGTGGTACATCATTTTAAGCTGTGATAAGCACACATTAGTGCTCACCACAGCTTAGTAAAAGGGTCCCTAACTATTTAAGCAGCAGATAATGCACAGCATTTGCAGGTAATTGTATAAAACATTTTTCATGCACAATACATGCATGACGGCTACTTATTCATGTAAATGGCCTCTAATAGACTACCAACTGGTGGAGGAGCATGCCACATTTTGAAGACTTGTACTTTGCTAGTGGGTGTGCGCATGGGCAGAGTGTTCATATACACACATACATTGTAGAATGCTATTATTTATGCACAAACAAGCAAAAGAAGGAATAGTTCCAAGAACTGCCAGAAGTCCAATATCTTCAAAATAAAAGTTGCTGACTATTGTGTTTTCTGATGATTTTGTGGTTGTTCATCATATTGTGTTTTGTAGTCTGTTAAGTTGTGACCCCTGAAGAAGGCACATTGCCGAAACATGGTCCATGTTAGGTCTGGATGGTGTAGGTTACCTTTATTGGATATATATAAAAACACAAAGCAGATCTACTGAATTAAAAACAGAAGTGGTTTATTAAAACAGTTACCCGATGTGACCACGTTTCGCCCTCAGGCTGCATCAGGGGTAAAAACTACAAAATACAAATATACATAATAAATCTCCTTATTAACATTGTATGGCAACTGGAACACATAAAAACTAGATTTTTTGTGATTTTAGAATAAATTTTATGATGGAACACATCGTATTTTAGTGATTCCAGCTTGCCATTAGGCATGATTTGTGGATTTTACAATTTTACAAGGATTTAATTTGTTTATTTAACATCCTTAGTGCTCTTTTTTCAAAAAAACATTTATTTTGGAAGATTGATTTTGACTTACCGTTGTGCTGACAAAGAGATCGTTGGGTTCTTATTGAGTATTTTGTGTAAAATAGCCTATTTTAAAACTTTTATTTATTTGATAACCTTTGAACCCGAAGGGGAGCTTAAAAAGCAATGAGTTACAAAGTATGCTGAAACCCTATTGGTCACAGGCAGGAGTTGAACAAGCTGGTAAGAGAAGTGTGTTGAGTAAGTAAATGTTCTGATTCTTTTCTTTGCCTTTGAAAGAATTGGTTTCGTTATATGCAGGAGTGGAAGGTTATGACCAAGCATTGGGTTTTGCTGGTTTTTGTTGTAGGTTGTATAATAAGCTAACTGTTAGAGGTATGTTAAGTTTCAATCCCTTTTAGGTGTGTGTGTGTATATATATATATATATATATATATATATATATATATATATATATATATATAATACATTATTGCATATTGATCTTTATTAACACTATGCACCAGAATCACAAGTTTTTATGGTTGTTATACTTTTAGCAATGAACTGCATGTAACACTAATATTCACACTAGTTTTATCTACCTTTTCTCCATATACAAGTTATCACACTGGACATACTTGTCTTCTGTATGTGAGTACTCAGCAAAGCATTGTTAGTTATGTATACCATGTTTTTTATTTACATTTTTATTTAAAAATATTATTTTAATTATGTTAGTAAGGAGATTTATTATGTATGTTTTTATTTTGTAGTTTTTATCCCTGACAAAGCCTGAGGGTGAAACTTGGCCACGTCAGATAACTGTTTTAATAAACCACTTTTCTTTTCAATTCACTAGATCTACTTTGTGTTTTTCTATATTTTCATTTTAGCGGGCAGAACGATGCCTCTTGTTTTTGGTTTTTTTTGTTACCTTTATTGGAGAGTACACTTTTATTTTGAAGATATTAGACTTCTGACAGTTCTTGGAACGATTTCTTCCACTCTTTTGATTGTTTGTCTGATTACTGTGGAAGCACCTGCCATTATTTATGCATATACTTGCTATCATCTAGTCATGACCATTTATACAGCAATAGGACTTGTGTAAGTGATCACACCTTAACCAGATTTTCTGTCATTTGTTCTACTAGTCTATATTTAAAAAAATCATCTACTTTTCTTTATAGAATAGACAAAGTAGGTGCCATAACTAGTTCTTAGACTGGGTGCCTGGTTCTAGAATTACCCTCAAAGGCCCCAATATTCAAACCGTGGGAGATAGCCTGGTTGTCTCCCGTGGTCAGCACTGAACCCGGATATTCAATGCCAGGCTGTTTCCGTTAACCGGCATTGAATATCCAGTTTAAATTTAGCCAGTTCCAACTTAACTGGCCAAGCTGATTTTCAGCGTTAGCTGGTCAAGTTGGAGCAGGACAAAGCTTTTCCACTTATTGTGATGGCCAAATATGGTCAACAAACTTAGCCGGCTCAGTGGTGAAAATAGCTGGATAGCCAGTTATATTGCATGATATAACTATCTTTAAGCCACTATATGGCAATATTCAGTGCCAGACAGCCGGTTAAGTGCCATTTTGGTGGTAAAACCATTTAAAATATTGGGCAGAAAATGCTGATTTATGTGTAGAAAAAAGTTCTTACAAAATTAGGTCATGCCTAAAAGGAGCAGGTACTTATAAGAGCAGGCATGCTGAGTTTGGTCAGAGTCATGATTTACAGGTGCATTATATAAAATTTGCATATATCTACATTCTTTCCTTTGGGATTCCATATATCGATTTCCATACAGAAATCAAAGTGTACTCCATAACAATGTACATATTTTAATTAGTTAACAAAGTAATCAGCACTGATAATTGGATGTTAACAAACAACTATCAGCACTAATTAGCATTAATTAGAATTTACACGCACTACTAAGCGTATTCTGTAACATGGTGCTCCTAAATTCTAAGCCACATAGTTGAAAAGTGGGTGTAGCTATGGGTGTGGGATGGGCAGGTCATGGGCATTTCTAAAATATATACGTGTTATAGAATAAACACCCTCTGTGCCTAATTTAGACGTCAAGATTTATACCACGTTAAGAGTCACCGACCAAGAAAGGGATCTAGGTGTCGTCGCTGATGATACATTGAAACCTTCTGCTCAGTGTGCTGTGGCGGATAAGAAGGCAAATAGAATGTTAGGTATTAGGAAAGGAATGGAAAACAAAAATGAGGACGTTATAATGCCTTTGTATCACTGTATGGTGCGACTGCACCTCAAATATTGTGTTCAATTCTGGTCACTACATCTTAAAAAACATATAGCGGAATTAGAAAAGGTGCAGAGGGCGACAATTTAGGCACAGTTTATAGAATACGTTTAGTTCATACCATAGTGCCTAAATCTACATGCACCCATTTACGCCAATAAAAAACTGGTATAAATCCATGTGCGTATATTTAGACGCACTGACCCATATTCTGTAATTACATGTGGAAATTTTGGCATGCCCATGAAATGCCCATAAGCGTGCCCCTTTTAAACTGTGCACGTTTATTTTGAACTGTGCGCTTTTCAATTTAGGCACAGTTCTTTATAGCATTCGCTTAGCGATTTCCATGTACAAATTCTGATAATTGCCAATTACTGCTTGTTATTGCTTGTTAAGTGCTGTTATCAGTCCTCATTAGCTTGTTAAGCCAATTAAGTTATGTGTGGTGTTATAGAATACATGCCTATTTTGGCGCCTAAAACTAAGCGCACCATACAGAATCCGGGGGAAAGGGCTAGATTCTATATACGGTGCCTGAAAAATCTGTGCAGAAAAAAAATTCTCAAAAGTACACCTAAAGTTTATAGAATAGACTTAAATTTCCGCACAGTATATAGAATACACCAAACGGCTCGCTATGTGACCAAATTTGGTCCCATCCATTTAGGCTATGTTTTACTTGGTGTAAATCCTGATGCCTAAATTAGACGCACATTGGGTGCATTCTATAATAATGCACATAGATTTTAGAAACACCCACGCCCTGCCCATGGCCCCCTTTTCAACCATATCATTTAGAATTTAGGCGCCCCATGTTATAGTGTACACTTAGGAAGTTGTGGGCGTAAATCTCAATTAATGCCAATTAGTGCTAGTAATTGCTTAACATCCAATTAACAATGCTGATTAGTTAACCAATTAAGTTATGTGCATTGTTATAGAATATGCTTTGGGTTCCACGTGAATTTTCAGTTGCCATATATAGAATCCAGGGGGAAATTCACAGTAAGCTCGTATTCTGTAATGGTCATTCTGAGCAGTGCACCCTTTGCAGACTGCTAGCTTAGCATGCATGATTTCAGTGCCTGTCTTTGGGAGCCATTTACCGAATCTAGCCCATAATATAGAAGCTTTGCAGTTACTGTTCAGCAATTTTGGCATCTACCACATGGTAACTGTAAACCTTTACTGCACTTTAGTAAAATATCTCTAAGTGAGTGACTGCTTTAATGTAGAGCCAGGGAAATCAAAGAAGATCTAGATTAAGAGCAGTAAAAAAGATCAGACATAAAAATTAGAGCTTCACTCAATTAACTTAGTGGTAAGGTCTCACATGTGAACTGGGCAGTAATGGTCAATGCTTGTTCAAATGCCAATTACTGCCTGCAAGCCAGAAAATAAAAATATTTTCCAGCACACATAGTGGATGCACATAAAAAATGAAATTACCGCCAGGGTCACTCAGTAACTGGGCGGTAACTTGGAATTGATGCGCATTGGGCGTGTGTAGGTGATTATGCAGCTTAGTAAAAGGGCCCCTAAAACAGCAAACTACAGAAATCGCTAGCCCCCCTGTTTACTAAGCTGTGCTACTGGATGCCATGCGTTAATGCCGACAGAGCCCATTCACTTTGAATAGGCTGTGTAGGAATTGCCGTGCGGCAGCCGCTAGCATAGCTTAGTAAACAAGGGGTTAGATTTTTATATTATCTGAAAAACTGCAGGCAATAAAAGCATCAGATCTGCCTGTCAAGATTTATATGCCTTGGCAGCATGGTGTGAGAAAAAGTTGTACACTGACTGCCTGAGCTATGCATGGTTTCAGCTTGGGTTCTTTTGTTTACAAAACACAGGAGGTAAAAACTTGAAAGGCAGGATGAAAATAAGGATCATTTTTTGCCTCATGTATAATGCAGTGGTAAATAAAGCATATAACTATATGAGCTTTGCTTTTTCAGCTTGGTGGACAGTGAGCTGCAATTAACATATTACTCAGCCTTTTTGGCTCTGCTACAATAACAATTTTATAAGCATTTTAAACTGTAAAAATTAAAGTTAACAGATAACGAACCAGATGGTATGTTGGAATATACAATTGCTCTTTATAGCGTTTAATAATATTCCAAGATGTAGAAATGAAAATGAGGCTGTAAGTCAAAGATTGTTGCGATCACATGATTGGTCATTTTCAAAGAATTTTAGACATGGTGCTTGGTGTTCTTTTCATCACACAGTCACTGAAACATGTTTTGCATGACATTTTGGGCTTATCCTTGATTTGCAAAAGGATATTCACAAGAGAACTGATAAGTTTATTGGTCTATCCATACAGACTGATTGCTGCTTGAAGCACATCAGAAAAGCCTAATAGGCTTTAAACTACCAGTCAAATTATTTAATGGCTAAATGAAGCAGGAGACATGCTGACATATGAATTACAAATTGTGATGCTCTCAATCAGCTTTTCTAACACAATAATTTAACCTACATTCAGTAGTAAATTATCCGTTATCACCCCATTCCTCTCGTGTGCATAATACAACAGTCTTCCTCAGTGATTGCGGACACCAGCAGCCAGTCTCAGCTGATTTTTTGTTTTATTCTGAGTGTATATTCTAACATATGGTATAAAACTATAGTGCTACAATATGTCTTCCATTGCGTAAGGCTGCAGGTAAATGACAGAGAGGAAACATCTTTGCAAAGTTCTTGCAGTGCAATGCAGCTATGACAGATATTGACATAAAAATGTTAACAATGTAATAATGAAAACAGAGGCAGTGGAAACTTGGTTGCTTGTGTTTCCTGCTGTCTTGTCTCTTCGTGGTGACTTCGCAGTAGCGGTGGTGATCAAAGGTATCTTAGCTACATTCAAATCTTCATATGCCTTTTTCTCTGTTTTAATACCAGAAAGAGAAAAACAAGAATTAAAACACTGGATTTTTCCTGATGATTTAACTCAAACCAGTTCTTAATGTTCAGATCCCACATACGTTTAAAGAGCCATATTAAAGAAGAATTTGACTCTTTGAACATGTATAAATTCAGCAAATAATGAATTTAGTGTATAATAGAGACAGACAGCTAAAAAAGTTTACCCCCCCCCCCCCCCCCACCAATATTCAGCCAGGGCGGTCAGTGTTTTCTTAAACGCTTATTGTTTTCAGCTAAATTATTCCCCGATATTCAGTTGGGCACTTGCACTGAATATCTGGGATAATTTTGGGTGACTCACCTGTTTATTTTCGAAGGAGAAGGGTGGCCATCTTCCCGACACAAATCGGGAGATGACCAGCCTTCTCCTAAGGCAGGTCGATTTGGTATAATCGAAAGCTGATTTTGGCCGGCTTTAACTACTTTCCGTCACAGGGCCGGCCAAGTTCAAGGGGCGTGTCAGCAGTGTACCGAAGGTGGGATGGGGACGTGGTTAAGAAATGGCCAGCCTCAGCTGATAATGGAAAAAGAAGGCCGGGTCTGACGAGCATTTTGGCCGACTTTACTTGGTCCATTTATTTTCAGGACCAAGCCTCAAAAAGGTGCCCAAACTGACCAGATGACCACCGGAGGGTATCGGGGATGACCTCCCTGTACTCCCCCAGTGGTCACCAATCCCCTCCCACCCTAAAAAAAAATAAAAACATTTTTTTGCCAGCCTGAAATGTCATACCCAGCTCCATGACAGCAGTATGCAGGTCCCTGGAGCAGTTTTAATGGGTGTAGTTCACTTCAGGTAGGCGGACCCAGGCCCATCCCCCCCCTACCTGTTACACTTGTGGTGGTAAATGTGAGCCCTCCAAAACCCACCCAAAACCCACTGTACCCACATGTAGGTGCCCCTTTCACCCATAAGGGCTATGGTAGTGTTGTACAGTTGTGAGGAGTGGGTTTTGGGGGGGATTTGGGGGGCTCAGCACCCAAGGGAAGGGAGCTATGCACCTGGGTTCAATTTGTGAAGTCCACTGCAGTGCCCCCTAGGGGTGCCCGGTTGGTGTCCTGGCATGTGAGCGGGACCAGTGCACTACAAATGCTGGCTCCTCCCACACCCAATGGCTTGGATTTGCCTGGGTTTTGAGATGGCCGCCATTAGTTTTCATTATTGGCCGAAAACCAATGGCAGCCATTTCTTACGCTGGTGATCTCTAAGGGCGGCCCAAATGTTGAGATTTGGCCGGCCCCCCGACCGTATTATCGAAACGAAAGATGGCCGGCTATCTTGTTTCGATAATACAGTCAGGTATGCCACTTGACGGAGTCGTCATTACAGATGGCGCCCTTATAGATGGGTGCCCCCGTTCGATTATGCCCCTCTCAGCCACCCAGAGCTTATGTGGGTCCGTCCGATATTCAGCTGGGGCCACATAAGAGTTATGCGGCCCTGGCTGGATATTGGGCCAGGACCTGCACAACCTTTTTTTTTTATTGTTCTTAAAAAAAGCACCCGAGCCCTGTCTTGCCCCCCGTGCCAATGTCCCTCCCTTCTTCCCGCCTCCCAGCTCTTATCAAGACACCCCCTACAAGATTCCCCACCCCTACCCCCAACTGTGAAGGTCCCTGGGCTTACCTATATCTCTGGTAGTCCAGTGGGGTCGTTGGGGGGGCATGAGCACACACCCCTCACTCCTGCCCTTTGTGGCACACTCTGTAAAATGGCTGCTACGACTTCTCATCGGTACCACATGCCAGCCATTTTACAGAGACTCCGCAAGGGTCAGGAGCAAGGGGGCTGCACCTCTTGCCCCCATTGACCCCAATGGACCACCAGAGAGATGTAGGTAAGGCTGGGCGTTTACCTTCACATTTGGGGGGATCAAGGGGGTCTCATGGAGACGTTGATGTGGGCTGGGGGAGAGGGGAGGAAAGAGGGGGACATTGTCAGGGGGGCAGGAGGGGGTTCAAGAGCTTTTTTTTAAGAAGAAAAAGTTATGTGGGTGCCGGACTGATATTCAGAGCCACCTGCATAGCTAAGTGGACTTAATCGCTTAAATCGCATTATCGATCTCTTATTTCTCATGTTTCCTGTGTCAGTTTATGTGACTTTTCTTTTTATTGGGTTTTCTTGTCCATTTGCTGTTAAGAGTGCACCATTTTGTAAACAACGCATACTCTTTCCTGATACTGCACACATGTGCACACTTTTTCATGATAGTGTGCACATGTACACTAATTTGTGCATGTGTGAGGAGTGCACCCTCTTTGCATACTTTTGAAAACGTGCACAATATTACTACTACTACTGCTACTTATTGGCAAATGGACAAACACAAACACCCAAATTCTACTATTGTGCAAACTAATTTGGGTGCATGCAAATTAATTAACAAGCCAATTATCACCAATAACTGGACACAATCAATTATTGGTGCTAATTGACAACAATTTGATTTTTTAAATGTGCCACATCTTGCTAGGCGCTCTTATAAAAATGTGTGCACAAATTTTTCAGTGTGCAACTGAAAAGGGGGCATGGCCATGAGAGGGGCATGGGCGGGACAGGGACATTCACTTAACATGCACACAGTATTAAAAAATACAGGAGATCCGCGCTTAATTTAAGTGCAAGAATTTCCATCAGGTTTCAGTTCGTGTAAAGCTTTGCACCCAAAACTGGATGCAGATCCCGTGCTAAGCCCTAGTCTATAAAAGGTGCCCAACTCACAGCGTATTTTTAGAATAGTGCTCAGCGCTCATTTTTTTCAAATTTGGGCACAATTTACTGAATCCAGCCCAAAATGTGTTTTTTTTTTCTGCTGCTTGTTTTTGTTTGTTAACAACATGCAATGACACAGGATAATCTCACTGACATTTCCCATGTATACGTTCATTGCTCTAACAGTCTCAAATGAGAGGGACCGAGTTGAATGGCATAAACCACCATTTTATATGCAGGCAAGATCCCAGTATCCCAGTAACAACTACGGGGTCCTTTTACAAAGCCGTGGTAAAAAGTGGCTTGCGGTAGTGTAGGCGCAGGTTTTGGGTGCACGCAGAATTATTTTTCCAACGTGCCTGTAAAAAAGGCCTCTTTTTTTCCTGAAAATGGATGTGCAGCAAAATCAAAATTGCTGCGCGTCCATTTTGGGTCTCTGAACTTACCGCCAGTCATAGACCTAATGGTAAAGAATTTGGGCAGTAAGGACCTACGTGCGTCAGATGCCACTTGGCAAGCATCTGCCAAAAATGAAATTACAGCAGAGCGGTAGTCGGGCGGTAAGTCCATTTTGGTGCACATTGGGTGCGCATAGGCACCTACGCGGCTTAGTAAAAGGGGCCCTACCTTCCCTGCTGGTTACAGTATATTTTGCTGAACTCCTGCTGGCTTTCTCAAATAGCACCAACTGGTGGCAGTACAGTACTGATACCCATAAACAGGGCAGAGCATTAAGGGGCCCTTTTACTTTGCTGTGGTAAAAGGTTCCTGTGCTAGTGGCAGGGGCCATTATGCCGTTTTGGTGAGGCCCTTTTTTACCACAGCGGGTAAAAAGACTCAAAAAAGACATGACCGGTGCAGAAAGATTTCCACTTACCGCGTGGCCATAAGGGGGGGGGGGGAGGGGGAGCACTTAATACCATCCACTGAGGGTGGCGGTAAGGACTCCTGCAGTAACCCGGTGATAACCGGGTAGCACACAGTGCTGCCCGATTACCACTGGTAACTGCTACAATATATGATTACTTCTACTATTGTATGGTATCTTGTAGGGCAAGATAGCGAAGGGCTACCGGTTGTCTCCTGATGAAGCAATTGTGAAACAGAGGCTCTCTGTAGAGGAAACCATCATATATTAGCCACGTTCAAGGTAAGTACCCACTCTAAACTTAATATTATTATATAGTAACATAGTAAATGATGCAGAATAAAGACCTGTATGGTCCATCCAGTCTGACAAACAAGATACTTTATATGTATACCCGAGTTGATTTGTCCTTGCCTTTCTCAGGGCACAGACCGTAGGAAGTCTGCCCAGCACTGTTCTTGTACTAAGTTCTGAAGCTAACGTCGAAGCCCCTAAAAATTTATACTTTATCCCATCCCTATCTATTCAGTCACGATCAGGGCATAGACTGTAGATGTCTGCCCAGCTCCCGTTTGTTTCCCAGTTACCGGCGTTGCCACCCAATCTCCGCTACGATTCCGCAGAACCATTCCTTCTAAACAGGATTCCTTTGTGTTTATCCCACGCATGTAATTGGGAAACAAAAACGGAGCTGGGCAGACTTTCTACGGTCTACGCTCTGATTGTGACTGAATAGATAGGGATGGGCTGGAGTGTAAATTTTGAAAGGGCTTCGATGTTAGCTTCAGAGCGTAGTACAAGAACAGTACTGGGCAGACTTCTACAATATGTGCCCTGAGAAAGGCAAGGAAAATCAAACTCAGGTATACGTATAATGTATCACATACCATGTAAAATGAGTTTATCTTGTTGGGCAGACTGGATGGACCCGTACAGGTCTTTATCTGCCGTCATTTACTATGTTACTATGCAACTGCTACAATACAAAATAGGGCCCTATTTTCCCTAGTATGGGAAATGGCACACGTTGAGGCTGGAACTGCCACTGGTGCGCACATTGGGCCAGCGGTAGCTCCAGATTGGCACATGGCAAGCCCACATTGGGCTTACTCCTGCTTTATAGACAGCCCCATAGTACTGTCAACTGGCAATATATTCAAATTAGAGCCAGTTGACCATACTGCAAATAAATGATATGCACAATGAGAAATATTACTTGAGACACTAGACATTAAGAGAAGATTCAACTACAAAAACAGGGGGGGGATTCTAGGGCACATAAATGAGATGTCTGAAGGGGAGAGACTCATGGGGGGGGGCTTGGCTGTCATCAAACGATGGGGTGCAGTATTGACTATGGATTAGAGGAGAGGTGAAGGAAGAAGTCTTGACAGTGTATTAGGGGTGAGGTAAAGGACATTATCAGGTCAATTCTATAACCTAGGGGCTAACATTTATATATGCGTTATCCCCTGAATCTATAAAGGTCACTAAAACTTGTGTGCACAATTAGATGTGTTCCCAATTTGAATGCACAATTTAATAGATAGTGAGCCAATTAGTGCCAATAATTGGCTTTTAACAAGCAATTATTGGCACTTATTAGATTTATTGTTGCCTGGTTTCTAATTTTTTTTTCATTTTTCCTTACCAACAATTATTATATATTGACCTTGTTTCCCATTATCCTTATTGCTATCCCTAATCTTTTCCTCTCCATCTATTCCTCTCCATCTTCCTATGCTCCCTCATAACGCCCATTTCCTTCTACACCTCATTCCTCCTATGTTCAATTTACTTATACACCTAATTACTCCTTTGTCAATTTACTTATCTATTAATATTACATTTACTACAAATTGTATATTCTGCTTACGACTTGTAATTCTTCTTATTGTTACTATGTAAGCTGCATTGAGCCTGCCATGTGTGGGAAAGCGCGGGGTACAAAAGTAATAAATAAATTTAACTTTTTACATTTACATTGGCACTTATATTCCACAAGATCCCACAAGGAGCTCACTGTGGTTTACAGTAAGATAAAAATACAAGACATTCCTTGTGAGCTGCACAACTTAAAAAACATTATATTACTTACTGAATAATTGGAAGAGATATGTTTTAAAAGCTTTCTTAAGCCATTTAACCTGACCTAATGTTCTAATATTCAGAGGTAAGGGGTTCCAACATTTCACAGATTGAAAGGAAAATAGTCCATCAAAAACAGACCTATAAATAACACCTTTAGGATTAGGATATTGCAGTAAGAAAGCCAATCTATCCATGTTTCATGTCTATAATGATCCAAAATGGCAGGGAAAACCCTCAAAAAATGTTTCATGTTGCCTATACTGTGCCCTATTACTCTGTAGTGCACCCTATTGCACTATTTTTCAATAGGCACACTACTGAAGAATACTGCACCCTACTGAGTGTCAATGAAATGAAAAAACAAACAAATAAAATTAAATGAAAAATCTTGTAAATGGAATGGGAAACTAAACAAAAGGTTTTGGCATTCACACACCTAGATATAACTATGATATCTGAAAGTACTATATTTGAGGTACCAGTGAAAGGTGTGAGGTAAATATAAACAATAATGCTGAGACAATCAAACAAAGAAAAGGCTGTCTTTCATACCACCATGGGAAATTTCAGGTCGCTAATAGAAAGCCATGAAAACGGGTTGCTGCTGCATGATGTATCTGGTATGTTGTGTCTAACTCTTCTCAATAGATTTTCTCTAGCTGCAATCAGTTTCTCCTACTGGTCAGACCTGGGTTGCAGATCAGGCTTAGTTAAGAAAGTACTAAAGAGATCTTCATGCTATAGGCTGATACAGGTGCCTAAGAGGTGCTGCATTTTAACTCCTCCTTATGTACAGTTGCCAGCAATATAAAAAAAATATTAAAATAATAATAATAATAATTATAATAATAATTTAAAAAACCACACAGACAAAAACCTGCCATGATTGTTCAGGCCTCAGCAAACTGCTGATCCTTCAGCAAAATCAATGGCGCCAGATGTGGACTGCTCAACCAACCCGTGTAATACATCACATTGCTGGCAGATTTCAACCATTTGCACTATGCTATCCTTCTACAAACTACATGCTTTTCTCTCACTCCCCAGGAAATGACCCTCAACCTGCCTTAGGCTTGGCTTGTAAAATATTCTTAAATAATTTATTAGCTGGGGAAAATATCACTGCAACATTGCTATAGATTTCTTACCAAGGTCAGTTGTTTGATTAGCACAAGCAATAATGTGAAAATGCAATTCATAAGAAAATATACTAATGTCTCTGATAGGTATGTTTGTTTTACAGAGTGCTGTTACTCCTGTGGAAATAAAAGTGTACACATTTGAAACAAAATTATATTTACTGTGTTACAACCAGATCAGTAGAAGACCAGAAGTGTAACTACTTGGTTAGAAAAGTTTCTATACGGACCAGTAGGTTTCTGTTACTAATCTGCATAAGCAGCTGCAAAGGTTTTATTGCAGGCAGACAGTAGTATGGATCCATACATGTTAAAACAGCCAGCATGCTAAAAATCCCTGCAAGTAGCTGGCTAAAGCTCATATTAGCCCTCTCCTCAAGTCACTTCACTGGCTTCATATCCATTTCCGCATACAGTTCAAATTCCTCTTATTGACCTATAAGTGCATTCCACTCTGCAGCTCCTCAGTACCTCTCCACTCTCATCTCTCCCTATACTCCTCCCCGGGAACTCCTCCCCGGGAACTCCGCTCACTGGGTAAATCTCTCTTATCTGCACCTTCTCCTCCACCGCTAACTCCAGACTCCGTTCCTTTTATCTTGCTGCACCATATGCCTGAATAGACTTCCTGAGCCGGTACGTCAAGCTCCATCTCTGCCGTCTCAAATCTAAGCTAAAAGCCCACCTTTTTGATGCTGGCTTTTAACTCCTAACCCTTATTCACTTTCTTCAGAACCCTTATTTTATCATCCTCACTTTAATATTCCCTTATCTCTTGTTTGTTCTGTCTGTCTGTCCTAATTAGATTGTAAGCTCTGTCGAGCAGGGACTGTCTCTTCATGTTCAAGTGTACAGCGCCGCGTACGTCTAGTAGCACTTTAGAAATGATAAGTAGTAGTAGTAGTAAAGCTGGTAGGATCAGGATTTGTGTGTGACTTAGGTGGATTGGTGCATGGTCAGCTGTGACTGCTAGCACGTTGGTCTGTACCATGCGCTAGCTGTCATGACTGCTATAGCATGGCTTCACTTAATGCCACCCTATGAGGAAGCACTAAGTGCAGCCACGATATCAGCTATCTGGCTGGCAACAGATGTGCTTACCTCCCTGGCCTTCCGATCACAGTAACATAATAACATAGTAAAGGACGGCAGATAAAGACCCTGAATGGTCCATCCAGTCTGCCCAACAAGATAAACTCATATTACATGGTATGTGCTACTTTAAATGTATACCCAAGTTTTTTTTTTTTGTTACACTTGTACCCCACGCTTTCCCACTCATGGCAGACTCAATGCAGCTTACACGGGGCAATGGAGGGTTAAGTGACTTGCCCAGAGTCACAAGGAGCTGCCTGTGCCTGAAGTGGGAATCGAACTCAGTTCCTCAGGACCAAAGTCCACCACCCTAACCACTAGGCCACTCCTCCACAAGTTTTATTTGTCCCTGCCTTTTTCAGGGCACAGACCGTAAAAGTCTGCCCAGCACTGTTCCTGAACTAAAAGTTCTGAAGCTAACGTCGAAGCCCCTTAAATTTACACTCCAGCCCATCCATATCTATTCAGCCACGAACAGGACGCAAACTGTAGAAGTCTGGCCAGCATTGGCTTTACTCTCCAATTACCGGCACCACCACCCAATCTCCGCTAAGATTCCGTAGATCCATTCCTTCTAAACAGGATTCCTTTGTGTTTATCCCATGGATTTCTGAATTCCATTACCGTTTTCATCTCCACCACCTCTTGCGGGAGGGCATTCCACGTATCTACCATCCTTTCCATGAAAAAAATACTTCCTGACATTACTCCTGAGTCTGCCCCCCTTCAACCTCAATTCATGTCCTCTAGTTCTACCCGCCTTCCTGTCTCCGGAAAAGGTTCGTTTGCAGATTAATACCTTTTAAATATTTTAACGTCTGTATCATGTCACCACCGTTTCTCCTTTCCTCCAAGGTATACATGTTCAGGTCAGCAAATCTCTCCTTGTACGGTTTGCAATGCAAATCCCCAAACCATTTTGTTAGCTTTCTTTGCACTGCTTCCAGTCTTTTTACATCTTTAGCAAGATACGGCCTCCAAAACTGAACACAATACTCCAACTTACAATCCTCTTCCAATCCTCCAACTTACGATCCTCTATATCTACTCTCCTCTCTTGATCCTCCCTGCAGTGGGCTCATCTCCCTCCTGCACCTCATTCTTGGCAGGTCATACCCTCTTAAATCACCCTCTTGTATCCGCCTGACAATCAAAACCTCACTCCCAACAGTCAAACCCCACCCCCCAAAGGACCTACCTACCCCACCTTCTGATCCCCTCCCCTCGTACCTACCCAGGGGTCAGCAGAGTGGTTGGTTCAGTAGACATGGGTGGCAGTGATCCCCTCCGCTGTCACCCAGGTCAGTACCTGCATCCAAAATGCAATTCTGCCCTCTGGCTGTAGTTCCTGGTACTGCCACTAAGGGTCATCCTTCCATGTAAGGGTGGATATACCTCAGAAGAGAGATTGGGAGGGATCAGATATTGGGGGGAACTGGATCAGTGGAATATGTTCAGAGGGGTGTGATGTGCTTCTGCATCTCTTCAGTATATATTTTCTATTTATGCATTGGGCCCTGCACTGCATAACCTGCATTGGCAGATAGCCACAGCTGCTCCCATACTGCCACTGCAGTTTCTGCCAGCTCCTGGCTGGTTAAATAGCATTTATGCACCTAACCATGGATATTCAGCGCTAACTGGCTATATCAAGTCACCAAATGAAATAAAATGAAACATAGCTCTTTAGGTATAGATATTCAGCACCAGACTGGCTATGTTGAGCAGGTCAAAATAGGCCGCTTAAATAACAGGCCTATCTTGACTGCTAAACGTAACCAGTTAGTGGTGAATATCAGCATAGCTGGTTAACTTTTAGCAGTCAAAATAAACTGGATATTCAATGCTGGCCATTGGAAACAGCACGGCAATGAATACCCAGGTTTAACACCAGCGGTGGACAGCAAATGTGCTGCTCATCACCGGCTGAATATCAGACCCACTGGGTCTAACAAAAGTTCTGTGCACAGCCTGACTGACAGATCTGACTGCTTGCTTATTTTGTTTCCATATTACAATGCAATATATTCTGCCCAGATGGACCCGGCTGTGATCCTGCATTTCTACTAAGACTGCTATTCTGTCAAATCTTGCCAACAAGTTCTGAGCTGAATAGGTCATGCACTCTCTTTTTAGTCTACAGTATCCACTAATGTCATGTACTGAATCTATGGCCTAAGCTTACCCTGCCAGCTGTGACAAAATATTTCAAAAAGAGCTGGAAAAGTGGACAGATAGGATTAGAAACCACCCGAGAGATAGAGGGTGGAGTTAAAGGGAATTTACTCTAAGGAATATTACATGGTGTGGAAGCATATGAGCTATATAAGACCCTGACCTTCAAGAAGCAGGCAGCCAAAAGTAATGTGAAAAAAACCCTGGATGGTTTCATAAATTAGTGCATCAGAGAAACAAATGTGACTTATGAAATGTACAGCCTGAATAACAAGCTACAGGAAACCAATGAATCTTTTGATGCACATCTAGCAGAAGTTAAGCACCTAGTAAGGTCATGTGAGTACAGAGATTTAGAGGACTCAGTCATATGTGCTTGAATTGTTAATGGCATCAAGGATGACACTACATGGTGGAAGCTTCTTCACATGAAAGTATAACTGAGAATGATGCCATCACAATATGCCATGTAAAAGGTTGCCTCTAAGCATAGAACAAGTCAGAGCACAGGCTAGAAGCTGGCCAGTTGGATTACTACTGTAAAGGCAGCCATGAAATGAAGTTGGAAGTGTGCCTGTGTAACCCAGTCCTGCTATCCCAGGTTAGAAGGGGCTCGAGAGGCACTGCAGTCACTTACTCACTCTGGTCCCGTCAGTTCACCCACTCAAGAAAACATATGACACTCAGAAGATTGAAAGTAACTGGAACATTTATTTAATTATTTTAACTGATGGCTTCACTGCATTGATCTTCATACAATTCAGATGTAAATCATAATTGCTTTCAAGATGATCACAGCAATAGTACACTACTGGGTTAACATATGTGCACAACCTTCATGCCTGTCCTGTAGTCTAATTGGAACCCAGAACAGATTTCACTCTCCCGATGTACTTCAATACCATGCAGGCTAGACCTCAATGCAAATGTCCTTCTCCTTTCAGGCTGCCCCTTGAAGGTCTCACCTCAGCCAGGGGTAGCCAGACTCCACCCGAGCCCTCCCCAATCCGCCAAGTTTCTGGCTCCTCAAATGGCTGATGCAATGTAACAGTTCACTGTCTATGGCTTCTCAGTTACAGCATTGCAGGACCCCCGTTTATGCAATGGGTCACCTGGCAGTGGGTTATAAGAAACAGACTCAGGTAACCAGGACCTAGTTACTCTGTCAAGAGGCAGAACCAGGGACAAATCCTTTCCTCTGAGTTTCCCTTTTATAACCTCTGAGCTCCTGGGTTCCTCCAGTTACTCCTCTAATGACTTGCTGTCCAGTGCTTACTCTAACATACCCTTAAACAAACCAAGGGTACATTCTCCCCCTAGTCGGAAACCGCTTGCCCTCAAGGATCCAAACTCTATTCAGCATATAACAATAGCTAATTATTCCTCAGAATGGTTTCAGACATTTCAAATCTGAATTCTTGCAATCAGCTTTATTTAATATCATATCCTGCTTTTCTTACTTTATGGCTTCACTTTTAAACCAAGTTTCAACTAATGAGAATACTTCATCCTTGCTTAACATTAATAACCTTTATCTTTATTACTTTAACATAATTCTGTGATATTCTTTTATAGGGTCTATTGCCCATATATTATTTAACACATTATTCTTGTAGTATTCCAAATGTTTGTGAACTTTCTTGATCATTAATTCTCCTTGCATCATTCAAATTAAATGAAGCTGTTTAAATTGTATCATCTGGACCGGAGTCCATCTCCACAGTCACAGCTCAGCCATACAGTTAGGGTCTGGCTTTTGCACATTTAAGCCCCCTTGTAGCAAACTAGAGATGCTGCAGGCCTGAACATAGAAATTAGGGCTCACAATTTTAACCCTGCTTATGAATGGAGTGTCCCACAGTCCATTCCCGATACTTTATATGAACAGCCCGACGGACTTGGGGATACCCGGGTCCAGTCAGCCAAACTGGATCTGATCTTATTGTTGATGAATAGCCTCTTTATCTAACCTCTCTCTCCAGACTTCCACAATACTCATGATCGAAAAGGAGACATAAGGGTACTCTACTCCCCACATGTCCCAAACCAATCACTTTAGGAATAAGTCTGCTTTACTCACTCTGGGAAGCCTGCGTCCTGCTGCTCAACCTTCATCAATCCAGGCACCTGCAACAGCTCCTCAGCACTGGGTTTCGCAACCAATGCCCAGTTGATTTCTTCATTGGCTGCACAACAGCTCCAAACCCATTAATAGATAGCAGTTGAGATCCAGATTATTTACAAGATGCTCAACCTCAGAGCTACTGACTGTCCATTCCGTAGTCATCACACCAGGACCACTTGACTCGAACTTTCCCGTGGCAAGGCACAGATACTCCAGCATTGTAGTGGGTTGAGGAAGACCTGTCTCATGGTCAATCGATATTGTCCATGGGATTCTTTTCAGTCCTCTCTCAGCAGACTCTTTGCACATGTCCGATATCTTAATCCACCGCTGAGACAGGATTGGGCTGTTATCAGTATGATACTTTGGGTGGTATTTCCTCCATTTGGGCCAATTCTGTTGCACTCCTCTTTGCCCACCTCCCATCAGATGTTACTGAGAGGAGAGGCAACCTGGTGAGAACAGATCAGTGTTGGAATCTCATCCATCATTACTGCTTCCTGAAGTAATTTCCAACTTCACCTCTCCAGGCTTTCTGCTGATCCAGAGGGCCTCTAGCTGGGCAAAATCTCATCAGGCTACACTGCACCCTCCGGGTGTGGGCCTCCGGATCGATATCACCTAAACTTGGTTTTGCTGAAATGTGAAAATCCTGCTTCAGGGAACTTTTAAGTCCAAATCAGCACAGATCTTCTGTTTTCCCTCCCCTCTGGGGGAATTCTTGCCAATTAACCTTGCTTGAGTCATTTCCCTTTCAAAGAATTTCTTCCCGCATGCTGAGCAGCATAGTTGCATCAATGTCGGATCACTTCAATATCAACAATCAGCACACACCACTCAGCCCACATTGGCCTCGTCTTCCATGAATGAGTCCACCATGGCCTGTAGGTGATGCACCATATCTCTCAGTGGTTGCTGGTTCACCAACTCTGTAACCTAGGCCACTCCTGCTCTCTTTTATAGAGGCAAGTATCCACATTCACTGCATGCACCAGTCCACTGCTTGGCAAAATGTGCGAATTATGTCACTTGGTTCAGTGTCCAATGGCAGCACTCAGACTCTCTGCCGCATGCCAGTTCTGGATTGCTCCACCCTTTTCTTCCCTGGCCGGCGCAGGAATCGCTACCACTATGACCCAGCAAAATTTCTTTGCTCTTCTCCCAGGTACTCAATGTTGGCATGCTTTTCTCAGTCCATTAGCGCGGCTCCGCGCAGGCAGGAAAGTTTTGAATTTCTACTGGCAGATATCCTCCATCTCTCCGGTAACAAATTTGTAAATCCCGGGCCTGCAAAATGGCCTCTGGTATTTGTAATCCATTGGCAAAAGTTACTTTTGATGATTTCTTCAGTCACAGTTCTTCTTTCTTCGACCTCTCGTATGTCCCACATCCATCTGTTCATCCTGGCCAGGTGGATGGTAGTACACTCTTAACACTATCCTTTTCCCCTTTACACATGGAATTTCAATCCATAGGGATTCCACGATGTGTTTTGTTTCCTGCAGAATTTTCAATCTGTTTGATTCAAGGCTCTTCTTAACATACAATGCTACCCCTCCACCTATTTGATCCACCCTACCACTGATATAATTTGTACCCTGGTATGACAGTGCTCCACTTGTTATCCTCCTTCAACCAGGTCTCAGAGATGCCTATTATATCTAATTTTTCATTTAGTGCAATATATTCTAACTCTCCCATCTTATTTCTTAGGCTTCTGGCATTCACATTAGACATTTCAAACTATGTTTGTTGTTCCTATTTACATCTTGCTCAGTAAGTTGACATTGTTAATTGGCAATCTTTTGTCTGATTTTATTTAAGGACACCTGATCTACTATGGTCTCTTTGGCAACCTCGCTATCAAGGATACCCTCTCTTCCCTGTTTTGGTGATATCTTTGAACGATTCCTTTTTCCGAACCATGTGTTTTTGAACGATTGTCAGCCTTCCCACAGGTTCTAGTTTAAAAGCTGCTCTATATCCTTTTTAAATGCTGATGTCAGAAGCCTGGTTCCACCCTGGTTAAGGTGGAGCCCATCCTTCCGGAATAGGCTCCCCTTCCCTAGAATGTTGCCCTATTCATTACAAATCTAAAACCCTCTCTCTGCACCATCGCCTCATCCATACATTGAGACTCTGGAGCTCTGCCTGTATGGTTAGCGCAGGAGCCCTTACCACCTAGAAAATAGGTGTCGTTAAGGGCTCCCACACTAACAGCCATGCACTAATTGGGAAATTAGCACATGGCCATACTTGAGGAAATGCACTAAATTTGGTATCAGCGGGTGGGAAACCCACACACTAGTCATAGTGCAGGCCACGTTTTAGTACAGATTAGTAAAAAGCCCCTAAATTTGTACCAGAGGTAGTGGAAAATTAAGTGACTTGTTTGGGATTGCAAGACATCTAAGTGGGATTTAAATCTTGGCTTTCCTGGTTCCCATGCCACTGATCTAATCACTTGGCTGCTCTTCTACTCCAGGGAAAAGGCAAATGGAGAGGTGATATGGTAATGTATAATTATGGTACAACCAGAGACCCCCCCCCACTGGAATGGTGGCGGGCCCAGTCATAGAGCTCAGGCTATTACAGACCTTGGCTGAGTCAGAAATCTGATGGCTGACATAACTGGGAGCTTCTGGAAAAGTATGGCCTAGTTTGGAGCCCGGATTGAGGCCTAAATAAGCTAAATTAGGAAAAGTTAGGTCAATAGATATGGAAACAAAATGGAGGATTTCAGCACAAAATGGAAGCCGTATCTGTTACAAAGTGGAATTTTCTCTAATGTAAGTTAGAAAAACAAGTTGAGAACTGAGACTTTCCTGTGAGCAGGATTGTGGTCAGCTATGGTGTGAGAAAGGAAAGGTGTAGCTGGATGCAGGGTCTTACTTAAGATTTGTGGTCAAGCCAGCTAAAGACAAAACCATGTTAGCAAGATAAAAGCTACTCATTAGCATGAGCCAATCAGTGACAACCATGACATTAGCATAGATCCAATCAGGTATATCTATTGTCATATTATCCATATCCTGAGGGCACCTATAAAAATCAGGGTATTTCCTGGTTTAAGTTAGAGAGAAAAGGGTTGCCACTCTCTCTCTCCAAGGGAAACCAATGTGTCCAGCAGAATTGACAAATTACCTAATTGCTTTCCATTGTAAAACCTTTAATTGGTAAAAGAAATTATAAAAGATTAGGAATTAACACCTGTTTGCAGCTGGATTAGTATATTCCTATAATTAATTGATTGTACGTGCCTGTTGTCAATCACTGATTTGACTTGTATCTTGGTAAATAAACTCTCATCCCAAATGATGATTTGTGGGCTTCACTTAATGATGAAAGGCTGTAAGTATAAATGCTTTGCTGTATCAGGCTATCTTTCGCTGCATTGTATAACTTGTAATCTAAATCCAGTTTGTCATAAGGCTGGTATCTTTTCCTTAGACCTAACGTCTCCCTTAGTGGCAATTCCTTTTAGAACTTCACAACTCCTTGATTACCCCAGTACTAGTGCTATTTAGAGATGGAGTCAGATTTAAGGTCACTCCAGCCTTCTTGGGGGGCTCTGGACCCCTCAATTCACAACATTGGTGACCCACCGTTAGATTTAAACACGCCACCAGAATTTTTGTCAAAGTGGGTGTTGATTATAGCTCTTGACTAAAATTCTGTTGTTTTATCTTCAAATTGAATGTTGCCCTTACTAGCATAATTTTCAGTTGAATTTATAAACTGCTGTTTTATTTTTGTTTTCTAGTCTCTTTCTAAAACTGTTTCTGAGACTTTCAGAATTAAGATGCTATATTTGGCAATCTAATCTGTGCCCGGTTTCGTTAAAACTCAGAGACAGGTTTTTTTTTGTTTTTATGCTGCAAGAGACAGCCTGGTAGATCTTATCATGTTCCACAATGTGGTTATAAAGTTTTAAAGTTTGCTTCTTTTCCTAATAGAGGAGTTCTCGATACTAAATCTTATCTCTATTTCTCCTGTGTAGTCCCTTTTTTTTTGATACTTCCTGAGAACACTTTCTCTGTTGCTACAAGGTTTTTCTTACTGCGTCATATTTTTTTTTTCACTTCCCCTTTTCTCGCTTGGGCGGTTCCCTCCCCATATTTAGTTTTTTTTTTTTGCAGCCCTATGTTACCTAACTTAATTTCTAAACTTTTTTTGTTGTACTCTGTAGAAACTGTTTCTAAGATGCTCATTATTGCTTGGCAACAGTTTCCGCTACTTGTTTCCTGTTTCACTGAATCTATTGGCAGTCTGTCAGCCTGATTTCAATTTGTTTCTACCTGGGGCTTTCTCCTATGTCCCTTACATTCTATTTTTCAAGTGGGTAGAGCCCATGGTCGGATTGCATGAACAATTTGATGATTGCTTTTAACATTAACACTTAGCTGGTGATTGTTTTAGCAGTTTTTTCAGCAGGTGCCTAGCCGTCCTTCATATTAAAACTTCCTTCTCTTACTTACTCTCCTCCAGCACTGCCCCTCCCTTCCTTGATGGTTGCTCTGTCTCAGTCTCTAGTGGTTTTACACTTTTTTTCCCTTGCTATCCTTTATTTTAGCTTAAATAAGACTTGCTCACCATGCTGTTACGGGGCTTTTAAATTTTTTTTTTGTGTCTCCCATGTACTAATTGATTGGTATGTTAAATCCATTTCTCTGAGCTATCTCCCAGCGTTAAGTTTAGCTCAGCCTTATACAATTGCTTACTCATTGGTTCGCTACGGTTGTCTGTCAATTTTTTTTTTAATTTTATCCCGCCCACTTCCTCTCTTACAGTATGTCAATTCACAACAGTAAAAATATGGGTGCATAAAGGAAGTACAGTTTTTAAGTAGTGAAAAATGCATTCATTTTTGGATGAATGGTTAACATGCTATTTAGTTCATATAATTCTTGAATCCCATGAACCAAAAATCCATAGGTACCTATTATAGTTTATGAATACAGGAAAAGAGCGCTTTTTTTTTTTTTTTTTGCTTAGTTAGCATAAAATTCACTGGAGATCAAAACCATTGACCTATAGGAAAAGAGGCTAGAAACTTATAGCTGAAATCAGCAAAAGTACAATGTTGGAACGTTTTTGACAAACAGCCAACAAGTTTATCACAGCCTCACTGATAATGTCATCATGAACATTAAACCAGTATCATTTCTTTACCGTTTCTCTCTTGGCTTTCAGAAGGAAAGAAGCATGTGTTTGGAATGTGTGAACTTCAGAGAGAAAAAGGTTAAAAATATCAGTCTTAGAGACAGAAAGCAAGAGCACTTAGGTACTGAAGGCTAGGCACTGAAAGGCCCTTTTACTAATATGCAGTAAAAAGTGGCCTTAATGTACCCTTATATGTGTCATTCCTGGGCGCTAAGGCCATTTTTCTGCGTGGGTAAAATGGCTGATTTTTCTATTTCCAGCATTAATGGTCACACACCAATTTCCCCATTAGCACATGATCACTTATTTACACCTATTTCGTAGGAGGCAAGGGACCAACTGGATTAAAGTGTCCGACATCCGGGGAGCTGGTGTGGCCGGCTGATGGACATCTTTCGCGTTTCCTGCTGCAGCTCTCGTCACTCGCTCGGAGAGTCCTGGCCTTCACATCATTGGTGTTTGTACCGGCGGACTCGGAGATTCAGCCCCTTCCAGTGCTTCATCGTCACGCCTGCAGTCCTTTCCATCCTCAGCTTTGCGGACCATCTCTCTCCCTATTTCTCTGTCTCTTCCTCTCCCTTCTTCCTCTGAGCCTTTCCCTATATTGATATTGTAATTGTTTCTTCAGTTCTTTGTAAGCCGCTTAGAGGCTGCTCTCAGTGGTATAAAGCGGGGTATAAATGTTCTGAATAATAAATAAACCACATGCTAATCAGTAACTGATTAACAAGCCTACTCTCAATCCCCGAACCACCCCAGACAACAAACCATAAATACATACATTCAAATAAATAAGATAATGCTCAAATGTCCCAGAACACTGCACTAACAATCTGCTTTATGCTATGGAATATGCCAAAAATAAAAAAAAGATAGGTCTTTAAAATTTTTTTAAAACTGTGCCAAGTTTGTACATTATCATTAATATCCAGGCAGGTAGATCCACAGGAGTAGGCCTGTGACTGAAAATGCAGCATCCCTTGTATCAGCATAAATTTTCCCCAATGACATAACCTTCAGATATCTTGCATCCACAGATCTCTATGAGTGTGACGGTTGGTACACTTTCAAGATCTGCAAAAAATACCAAGTCGCTATTGTATAAATTGCCCGACGAATATGTGTCAGTAATTTGAATTTTATCCTGCTGGTCACTGGTAACCAGTGCAATTGGTTCAATATAGAGTGGGTTCCGGTTAACTGGGACACATCAGGACTATAGTACATTGCTCCAATTAAGTAGCTGCCCCAAAAGTTGGCAAGTTACCGTTAAAAAAAAGAGTCAGTGCAAGTAACAGATAAAAGTCAAAACAATTATTTATTGTCCAAACACAAAAGTGGAAGAAAAAAAATAGTACATTTGTTCAGTAACACAAAAGTTGAAATAAAGGCAAAGAAAACATTTAAATTTGCATAAATTAAATGAAACGTTTCTAATTCAAAACAGCATTAACGCTGCAAGTATCGATCAAGCATACATTGATGAGCTCTCTTCATTGATTGCAGCTCGACAAAATCGACACAGGTCTCTACAGCAGGAACCGGACTGTCTTCATTGCCTTCTTGCATGAAAAAAATTTTTTACTCCAGAAATAAATCTCCTGGCATCCTGGTTTGTTGTCAATGGATGAAAACTCTCATAGTTTTCGACCCGGTATGCTTCCATAACATAATTTTCATTCTCCATAACATTTTCATTCTCAGCCTTATCCTGTATGTCCATGCCATGGTGTTTAAACCCACAGTGAGCAAAATGGTTGTGCTGCTAACATGTGCTGAATGGTTGTGCTGCTAACATTTCGACAGCTATCAGCAATAAACTGCATTGCTTGTAAAAGATCAATCTTTGCACTGACTTCTTTTGTTGTTGAAGATGATGTGAGCAAATTCTCTTCTATAGCTTCTAGGAGATAAGTTACCAGTTTGGCATGGTATAAAGACTTCATATTTTTCATGATTCCCATGTCCATTGGTTGCACCACAGATGTGGTGCTGGGACACAGGAATTCAACCTGGATGTTTTTCAAACAGTCAGTGTGTTGGTGCACTGCACAATTATCAAGGACAAGCACAATCCTCCTAGACCTCCTGTGTAATTCCAATGGACCAGCTCATTAATCAGTTCTTAAAAATTTGCAACTTGCTTTTCAAACATTGGTCCACTCACACGAACACCTCTTCCTGTTACAGTTGAGAACCACTGATTCAGGGCCTCTTCTACATTGGGATCTTTACCATCACACTTCCGTTTTTGGAAACACTCTGTTGCTTCTCAGTTAATATCCACTCATTTATCAATTTCTCTTCTTGTTGTACAATGCGTACTATTGTGGATTTTGGCATGCCTGTAATCTCTGCCAGTTGGCGCTGAATGGTGTTTGGTGGTTGTTTCTTTCAATTCTTCTTGCAAGGCAATTTTGACTGCAATCTTTCTTTGGAAATTTTCAGTGCATACACACCCCACAGCAGCATGTGTATGCAAACACGGCAGCCCATATAAACTTCAGGGGTTGGTGACTATCAGTGATGTTTTACATACGTTACTGCCCCACATAAAAGGTGCTCTGTCCCAAATAAACAAAACCATTTGCACAATGACAACTGCGCTTTGTTTCTGTTCTCCAGGTTTGGGGTCAAATATGTGACCACCCCAATTAAGCAATGTCCCAATTAACCAGAATCCACTGTATATGTTAATCTACCCAAGATGGTAGCGACCCAATGAAGAACAAATCAAGAAATGGCTTGGGTAAGATGTGATATCATACAAATGGTTGCTGGCAGTTGGGATCATCCCTTACAGTGAGGGAAGACCTGGACAGACTGAAAGCAACAGTCCTTATCTATTATCTTCTGTCATCTACTATTTTATAAGTGTACTAGAGGAAGAAGCCAACTGTTGGATTAAGTATGCAGAGCTTGACAAACCCCAGGAACCAGGTCGCTATGGTGCCAAAAAAATCAGACTGGTGTCCAGATTTGCATCTATCCACAGTCCTTCTCTCCTCCCTTCCAGCCAGCATTTCTCTACCTGTCCCACCTCCATACTTCTGAATCGTGTGTCTCTCCCTCAACACCCACATCCCCTCCTCCTGGGTCCTCTAACTAACAGTAACAATTAAGGCACTCTGCTCTGGCTGGTGTTGGGACCTTCCTCCTGCTGGTTCTTGCCCTCCGGGAAGGCAGGGCCTGGGAGAGGGAAAGCCCTAATGCCGGCCAGAGCAGCATGCCTTAATTGTTGCCACTGCTGCTGGCCATTGAGATAGATTAGTTAGAGGACCCGGGAGGAGAGGGTGTGGGTGCTGAGGGAGAAAGATGGATGAGGGTTGGTAAGTCTGAATTACTCTTATTCACAACATTAGGCAGTTTGGAGTGTTAATTCAAAGATATAACAGCTAACTAAAGTTAGGTTGATTGAGATACGTAAACAATAGTAATTATTTGAAGCCAGTTTTTTCCTTATAACTTTTTGTGAAAGATTGCTCTTAACTATATATGGTCCAGGTTACTATCTCAACATTTGAGACCATCCGGTTAAAATGCAGAGGTCGATGCAAATCCCTGAGGGAGCCGTTTGATTGAAACAGGTCTGGCCGCCGTCGAGTGTCAGCTAAGTGCTCGACTTCTTTCTTGTTTTGAAAAAAAACATTTTATTGAAATATTCTCATTCTTGTTTGACCACAGTTCTTGGTTAAATATGTATATTTCTAATTGAGACCATCATTCCCAATTTTGCAGCACACCATTAATTCAAATAATTTCTTGTTTTATAACATTTAAATCATCACGGTTTTTTTTCAAAACAAGTTGATATATTAAAGGTAGAAAGAAAATTTCTTAAGAATTTAAGCAGAAATAAATAAAGAAGGAATTCAAGCAGAAATAAATATTTAAGTAGAAATAAATAAAGATTTCAATATCACAAGGGTTTTTTTAGACCTATGATGAAAGACATAACCCCAGCAGAAGACGCTGAAGTTGTAGTAAGCATTTGAGTGTCTTGAGGTCTTTTCCTCGTGTTTTAATTTTTATTCTCTGAAAAATTGCCATACATTTTGTAGTTATTACTGGATTCTTCACTAATTGACAGTTGTTGAAGAAACTTTAGAATTACAGTTTGTTTCCTCCCCAAGTATCTTAACTGATTTTATTAATTGGACCATGTCAGCTTTGGGAAATGTTCATCTCTGATATCTTTCATTTCTGTTTCTCTAGTATTAGAGAGGGTGAGGGTGGGGGGGGGGTCACAAACTGGGTATCTGTGCTACTGGAAGGAGGGGGAGGGGAGGGGAAGGGCAAACTGGATGTCTGTGCTACTGGAGGAGGGGAGGGAGGAGGTGCAAAAACTGGTGTCAGTCTGTTGGGGTGTAGAAGCTGGGGAGTTATGTGCAGATGGAAAGATAAAAAGCTGGAGAGCAGTACTGAAAATTCAGTTGAGGGGGAGTCATCATTGGGAGACAGCTAACGGCAGGGGGAGGATTGTATGCCACAGGAGGGTATATGGGGTGGTGACTGACAGATCTATGGGTGTGTGCATGCTGGTAGGAGGCAGAGACAGAGCAATAGATGTGTGTGTGCTTGCGCATGTGTGTGCTGACTCGTTACAAGTCTGGCTCCTAGATTTTTGAGCTGGCTTCTAAATACTAAGAAACTTTGTCATGCTCTGAGGTATTGTACCTTATATGTTCATTCACCCAGAACAGAGACAAGAAACAGAGACAAGAAAATCTAATTTGGATAAATAGCAATATCTTAAAGCACTCAAGCTATTATGGCTTGCAAATGGAATATATAATTAGCAATGTGGACATGAATAACCGAGCAGACTGGATAGTAGATGACGACAGATAAAGATCAATTAGCTCATGAGCCATCTGGTAGGCAAAAAATACACTGAATGTAGAAGTAACTACATCAATACACACCAGACAGAATACATTTATTTATCAGTAGTTAAACTATGATTCATTGTGACAATGGATGATAGAAGGTCAATATTTTCAAACCTAACATGGAAACATGTATGTTCAAGTAAAGACCCATTATGCTGACTGTGCTGCTTATACTCCAGTGTTTCACTCCCAGCTGAAGTCTCCGGTTGGCAGTGAACCTGGAAATTCAATGTGTGTGTAGGACCGTATAAAACAATAATAAAATTTCTGATCACCAGAGGTAGACTGAGTGTTAGGGAGTCCTAGAATTGTTCCCCATATGGTGCTGGTTCAGGGGCAGAGCCATAATCACTGTGACCCAGAAGAGCTCCATGTGCAGGGCAAGTCAGGAGCTCCAGGCTTTGTGGGTGATAGTACTGGCTAGCTCCGGTTTTAGGAAAGCTGCAGGAGGCCTGGACTGGAGCGGAGTTATTGTGACAGTAAGAGCTGCATCTGGGCTGTGGTACTGTGGCACCCATCAGTGCCATGGATGCTGCCGGAACGCGGGGCCTGATGATTAGGGTTACCATATGGCTCCAGAAAAAGGAGGACAGATTAAGTCGTTACAGGATTTACTTCCATTGCTTTCAATGGAAGTAAAATCTGGACTGGCTCAATCTATCCTCTTTTTTTTCTGGAGCCATATGGTAACCCTACTGATGATGTCAGCATATGCACAATTAGCATGTGGGCACGTTCATGGGTTGAGAGGTGCCCGGATATCGGAGGCATAAATTGCACTCGAACAGAGAATGTCCCTGGATGTACAGTGGCGTGAAAGGGGCCCACAATGGAGCTTTGTGGGGTTTTTTGGCCCCTATGAACATAGCCGGTTAAGCCAATATTCATCGGCTGACCGGCTAGGTAATAGCAGCCAAAGATAGATCTGCTATTTAAAAGGGTCTATCTGGACACTAAGTTTAGCCGGTCACCCCAATGAATATTGGCGCTGACTATCCAGCTTATTTCGAAAGAGAAAGCCGGCCATCTTCCTACACAAATCGGGAGATGGCCGGCCATCTCTTAAGGCTGGCGAAATCGGCATAATCGAAAGCCAATTTTGGCCAGCCTCAACTGCAGTCCATCGTGGAGCTGGCCAAACTTCAAGGGGGCATGTTGGAAGGGTAGCGAAGGCGGGACAGGAGCGTGCCAGGGCGTGCTTAAGAGATGGCCGGCTTCGCCCGATAATGGAAAAAAGACAGCCGGCTTTGACGAGCATTTGACCAACTTTACTTGGTCCCTTTTTTTCAGGTCCAAGTCCCAAAAAAGTGCCCGAACTGACCAGATGACCACTGGAGGGAATCGGGGATCACCTCCCCTGACTCCTTTTTGCCAGCCTCTATGCCAGCCTCAAATGTCATACTCAGGTCCATCGCAACACTATACAGGTCCCTGGAGCAGTTTTAGTGGGTGCAGTGGACTTCAGGCAGGCGGACCCAGGCCCATCCCCCCCACCTGTTACACTTGTGGTGGAAATGTGAGCCTTCCAAAACCCACCTGAAACTCACTGTACCCACATGTATATGGTAGTGGTGTATAGTTGTGGGTAGTGGGTTTTGGAGGGGTTTTGGGGGGCTCAGCACCCAAGGTAAGGGAGCTATGCACCTGGGAGCTATTTTTAATTTTTTTTATAATTTTTAGAAGTGCCCTCTAGGGTGCCCGGTTGGTCTCCTGGCATGTCAGGGGGACCAGTGCACTATAAATGCTAGCCCCTCCCACGACCAAATGCCTTGGATTTGGCCGGGTTTGAGATGGCCGGCCTCGTTTTCCATTATCGGTGAAAACCGAGGCCGGCCATCTCAAACCCGGCCATCTCTGACATTTGGCCGGCCCCAACCATATTAATGAAACGAAAGATGGACGCCCATCTTGTTCGAAAATAAGGTTGGCCCCGCCCCTTCGCGGCGCAGTCCTCGGAGATGGGCGCCCTTAGAAATGGGTATCCCCAGTCGAAAATGTCCCTCTATGTCACGTGATATAGCCAGTGACCGGGCTAGAAGCTAAGCACTAATATTCAGCCAAGAGAGCCAGCTATATTACGCTGAATATTAGCACTTAGCCAGCTTAAGGCTATTTAACTGGCCAGGAGACATTCCTGGCCGGTTAAATAGTGCTGAATATCGGGCGACTTATGTCTACACATTGATAGTTGCAACAGTAACGTCTTTTTTTCTGAACATAGGTATTATCTAACTTACACTAATTCATTTTAGAATGCACTAATTTATGCATTTGGCTAGTACTTTTCAGTATTACAATTGAGGTCAAAAGCTCTCTTCCAAAAACTATACTCTAAGCGAAGTATACAAGCTGAAGGGAATTATCCACAAGGCAAGCCCTAAAGTCATTAAACATTTTTTGTTCAGTTCATTTTAATGATTAATTAAAGATAAGTCCCTACATAACCTTTAAGCTGGGCAAAAATTGTACACAAGACACGAAGAGTCAATAATAAGCCAATTTCATATTTGTTCTGAGTAAAAATTTCTCCTTGGTGAATTGTAAGATAAAATATTAATGCACTGAAAATCATATATCACATAAATACTGAATATATTTTATCACATTGTATAAGCTGTTAATGAAAAATCAAATAAACTATTAACTAAATATTTATAAGAAATGAACCAGTAGCTTTCATTGATGTCAGCAAAAGACTCCCCCCCTCCCCACCCTCCGGATATGTAAACATAGAAGTTAGCCAGGATTTACTGAACTGGAATTGTGCCCTTTCAAACATACCCACTACCCCACCCACCCACTGTGCCATGGCAATAGGTCACAATTGAAGGGAAGGAATTTTGACTCAGCTGTCTCTCTTGTCCCCTCTGCAGCCACTGCTTACACAACCCTCAGTAAAGTCCTACAGTCAGTTTTTTTTTAAATGCCAGCTGCCACAGTTAAATGTAATCGAGTAGTCAGTGCTGGAACCTAAATACCCACCAATGCTGAATATTTGGATTCAGCACTGACCTGCAGTGCTATCTGATTAGTGGTGATATTCAAGCTGCTAACCAGATACGTTTTGTACTACTTTTATCTGGATAGTTGACCAAATTCTTTCACTAACTAAGCTCTGCTTGTAGATCATTCCGGTGCTATCTGGATAGTACTGAGGCAGTCAGAGGAAATATTCAGTGGCCCCATCTGGCTAGTGCCACTGAATATGCCAGTTGTCCGCAATTATCTAATTAGCAGCCCCTGCCACATTTAGGCACCCACAATTATGCCAGCTCTCTAGCTGATGTAAATGCAGGTGCCTAAAGCGGGGGGGGGGGGGGGGGGGGGGGGGGGGGAATAAACAAGGTGCAGAAAAAGTTTGCCCTTTATCACACCTAGATTTTCCGCGGGATTCACCAACCTGTGGGTTCCCAGTATCGCAAGTTATAGGAATAACCCTGTTTGTGAGCCACCTCACAAGCAGCATTATTCCAGTGGCCCAACAATGGCCCAATGTTCCCAGGCCAGTAGCTGAGGGTTCTCCCAGACTTCTGCCCCCACCACTAAAGCATTCCCCCTTTTGCATATTTTGCATTTCATTACTAACTAACCCATGGCGACTCAATATTACTGTGGTATTTTTAGAAAAGTGGCATTAGGGCTGTTTAAGCCATGTCAAGCGTCAATTAACGAGACTTAAAGCCCTAACGCCACTTGATGAATCACCCCCCACTAAATGTTAGGCACACCAATAACGGATTATGCTAGCATTCTATAATGGAATCTCAGCGCCTAGATACCGCTATAGAATAGGCCCCTACTGCTCGGCCCCGGAATGTCCACAGGAAGCATCCTCATACACAGTTGCCTTTTACAGTATGTGTCCTTTTCACATGAATCTATCTATAGTCATACAATTTCATAAAAGCGTTTTCTGCATTAGAATAAGAGCTTTACATAATTATCCCCACATAGGGGAATTCTATAAAGTATGTGCCCACTGTTATGCACTGCTTACATATGTATTTCATTAGAAAAGTGGCATATACAGACATAAATGTGCACATAAGTGTGTACATGCCACAGTTTCACCTGAATGCTGTTCTAATAGCCATGTGTCTTGCATAGGGGGCCTTTTTACAGGTGAATGTACAAATAGGTGAACTCTGGGCAGCGAATGAGTGGAACTCATACACGCTTAACTTACAGAATACTAAAAGTTATGTGTGTATCTCTGGCACTTAGGCACACACATTTATGCTAGCCTTATAGCAGGTGGCTTGCATCTAACTTATATTTATTTATTAGGTTTATTTGGATTTAGCTCAGTCACACTAGTATTCTATGACAGAAGATAGGCACCTTCATTCATAGGATTCAACTTTTCAAAATGATTGAGGGGTGCTACACTCAACACAAGTGAATGCTCTCTGGCCAGAATAATGGACTTTTCTCAATATTGGGGGTACTCAAGCACCCACAGAGCTAGCACCTATATCTACATTCTTTTATAGAATAGGCTTCTATCAGTCACCCTCTGGTTGCCTATTTATGGGTGTCCAGTTATAGAATTGCCCTTTAGGGAACCAGATGCTAAAGTTGGTGACAAGGGATTTAGATCCATAAACCTAGCTTTTCACTTAACATATTGATCCAGAATCAGTACATGACACCCAAACTTAGGCACCATTAAGATCCATACTAACTGCTGGATTCTATATCGTGCGCCTAGAGATCCGTGCCGAAATCCAGGCGCATTGTATAAGAACACGTGGAACTAAATTGGCTTAAGAAGCTAATCAGTGTTGATAATAGCAAATAAGAAATAATGAGCACTAATTGGCAATAATTAAAATTTACATACAAACATCAAAGCATATTCTGTAATGAACTGCACCTAAATTCTAACATATGCAGTTCAAAAGAAGCGTAGCTATGGGCGGGGAAATGGGCGTTTTGAGGGAATTCCTTAATTTATGTGCATAGTTATAGAATGTGCCCAATGTGTGTAATCTACGCATGGGGATTTACGTCACGTTTGCATTAGTGTAAATGGAAGTTCACAGGTTTAGGTGCTGGGATATCAACTAAGCATATTCTATATACCACACCTAAATCTAGGCATCACTTATGGAATACGCTTAGGTGGAAATGTTTACACTTGCATTTTTTAGGTGCCATACATAGAATCTGGCCCTAATGTCAATTCTATAATGATCATTTAGTACTAAGCAACCTTTATAGAATAGCACTTAGAATGGATTCCCACATCCAACTTTGGGTGCAAGGGCATATGATTTCTGAAACTTGAAGTAAATGTTGGTGCAAAACTAATCAAAACAGAAATCTCAAAATCACTGGTATCTCCAAAAATAGTGCTCCCTAAAACCAGGATATAATGGTGCTACTACTTCACTGTTACAAATTTAAATGTGAAAAAGAGTGCCTTCAGAGATATCCATACCCACTTAGCGGTTTGTAATGACCTCTGATGGGTGGTATAGCACTTCATTCATCGGGCTACTCTTTCTTTAACACCATGCTGTGTGCTATTCATATAATTCATGTGCTCAAGATGTTAAACTTAAACCAATGATGGCCAGCTCTCCTCTTATCATGTAAATGCAAAAAAGACTTATCTTAGGAGCCCTGCGTCCACGGTAACCAGACACCCAGGGCTAATAAGGTGTTCTTGCTGAAGTAATCAACCAAGGGCGAGCAGTCTTTTTCGAATACTTCAGCGAGAACACCTCATGAGCCCTGAAATCCAAGTGAGGACAGCAAGGAGTAGGTGGTGATCAACAATGTCAAAAGCAGCAGATAGATCGAGAAGGATGAGGATAAAGACCTTTGGATCTGGCCAGGAACAGGTCATTGGAGACTTTAGCAAGCACTGTTTCAGTTGAATGAAGAGGGTTAAAGCCAGATTGAAGTGGATCAAGAATAGCTTGAGATGAAAGAAAGTCAAGACAACAGCAGTGAACAGCACATTCAAGTATCTTAGATAGGAAAAGGAGAAGGGAGATGGGGCAATAATTGGAAGGAAGGTAGGGTCCAAAGAAGGTTTTTTAAGAAGTGGTGTGGCTACAGCATGTTTGAAGGCATCAGGAACAGTCACAGTGGAAAGTGAAAGGTTGAGGATATGACAGATAAAAGGGATGGCAGTAGGAAAGATAGTGCTAAGTAGATGGGTAGGAATAGGAGCAGAGGAACAGGTAGTTTTGAGGAGGAATTGTTCATCTAGCCCACTATCCTGCTTCTAACAGTGGCCAAGCCAAGTCACAAGTGCCGAAATCCATTATTGTATTTATACAATGTAATTCTGTACACAATATTTTATCGTTCTGCAAAATTCTGCAAAATATATCAAAATAATATGGTATAACCACTGTCTGTGAATAGTAATTAATTTAGGAGCCCCTCTACAAAAGGATATTAAGCCCTAACATGTGCTTAACATGCAGGAAACCAGTTATTGCATTAAAGTGTTTTGCGATCATTTTGCATTTTCTGCACATTAACCCTGGGATTCTATATATCGTGTTAACATTTCTGTGTGGAAATCAAAAGGTATTCCATAAGAATGCATATAAGCTAATTGGTTAACAAGCTAATCAGCACTGATAATTGGATAACAACCAATTATCAATACTAATTGGCATTAATTAGAATTTACACACAGAACTGTCTACATGTATTCTGTAATGCGATGTGCATAATTCTAAGTCACATAATTGAAAAGTGGGCATGGCCATGGGTGTGGAATAGGCGGGTCATGGGCATTTCTAAAATCTATGCACATTATTATAGAATAAACCTGCTCCATGCATAATTTTGGTGTTGGGATTTACACCAAGTTTTACTTGGGGTAACTGCCCGCAACTAAATTTAGTCCCACTAAGCAGCGCTCAGTGTATTCTATCTACTGTGTGGAAATTTAGGCTTATTTATAAAGTACATCTAAATTAAGGCATACTTTATAGAATACGCTTAGGCAAGTTTCATTTTGGCACCGAGGTTTTAGGTGTGATATATAGAATTTAGTCCTAAGCACATGTTAATGAATTTTTAAAATTATTATTGGAAAGGGGCATGTCATGGGTGGGGAATAGGTATGTCTGTGTTAACCAGCTTGTGCATTCTGATTAGTGCTTGCTAACTGGTTAACACAGAGTTAATATGGGAGCCCTCCTATTCAGATGGTGCTAAGTACTCCCACGCTAATTTTTTGCTGGTTTTGTGTGCTAATGGAAAATTTAGCAAAAGATTTGCAAAAATAAAAATGAAAATGCCCTATATTATGGCAGCGCTAAAAATGGGCTGAGCATGCAGGAATGTCCTACTTTAAAATGTGCTAACCCAATTTTTTAACGCATTTTAGTAAAATGGCCCCTTTTACTAAATTTCTTACTCAAAGATGCTAAATTTTTATGTTTTTGGTGCAGATTTCCCCCAGAAGTACAGTAGTAGTGCACCATAGCTAGGGCTTCTGGCTTTCAGTGATTTTTATTTCAGCAGTCCAATGAGTCCAAGAGTAGCTCTGAGCTACAAGCAGTGATGACTTCTTGTAGCAATAGTGTTGTTCATAGTTGTTACATATGTCAGCAGGTGAAAGAATTCATTGTTACTTGCAATTTCTTTTGAGCTCTGCAGATTGCCAAGTGAAATTATATGAAATCCAGAAGCCCCAACCATAAGGTGTAGATCACGTTCCTCTCTTTTTACACACACACACACACACATGCACGCGCGCACACACACACACACAGACTTTGTCTGCCTCCTACTACATGATCAGCCCCCTCAACATTTACTTCTGCCCCAACTCACCAACTCATCCCCTTCAACATTTTCTCTCATCTACCACCAAACATACATCTATCTGCTACCTCCCTCAGTTATTTACTCCACCCCATAGCACACACAACTTTTTCTCTTCAGTCATATACCCCATACATTCATTCCCTTATCCCACCTCTCCTAGCTCATCTCCCTTTTGTTGTCATAATACACAATTCCCACCCCACCCCATATCATCTCCACTCCACTTACATTCCTTCCCCTCTGCTGTTCCTGGCTCTTACTCAACCCCTTAATCTCCTTCAGCTCATCTTCCCTTCCATCTCTCTCCCCCATATCATCTCCACTCTACTTACATTTCTTTCCCCTCTGCTGTTCCTGGCTCTTACTCAACCCGTTTGTCTCCTCCAGCTCATCTTCCCTTCCATACATTCCCTGCTTACACACTGCTTCCTCTTTCATTATTCCTTAGATACTTGCTTCCACAGTATGTACCTTCCTCAGCTTCTCTTCCTGAGCTCTTCATCTCCCAACACTATTGTTTTTGGATGATGCGGCTCTCCCTGGTTGAAATGCAGCTGATGCTATGACCTTCCTGAACCACATTGAATAGGGGCCCACCTTCATTGGTGGTATGAACGAATGCCCCATGACATTATGAGACTTCCCTTGACTATCATTGAGAAATGTGTATTAGGTATACCCAATTGGAAGCATCAGATATTGTCCCTTGAAGTTCTACTATTTTGTGTTTTGTATATCAGTAATATTGAGCAGCAGCAACTGGTTAACTGCCGCTGAATATCATGTGCCAGGTTGCCCAGCAGGGTTTAACTGGACATGAGCCTCTCCTGCCCAGTTTAACCCTTTTGAATATCGGGCAGATTAAAACCAATGGCATCACTAGGAGTTTTGAACACAAAAGTAGTGCTATATACATGATAAATGTTAATTTGCTACCTGCACATCTAACTGGTACAACTAAGAGAGAAGTTGTCAACATGGGCTATCGTTAAGACGTGTTATTTCACTGCTAAACCCCAGTTAGTAGTAACAAGGTTTCATTGCATAAACTGGTACCTGTGCTAAAGTAACAAGACTTTCTGGTAAAATAACACATCTTAACAGTAGCCCACACTGATAACCATCCCTTAGATGTGTAAGTGGTTAACTTTGAAAACTTACATTTTATAAGGAGCTGGTTAATAAACCACGCTCTGAAATTCAAACTTTTGGCTAAAGGAGGTAGTTTTGAATGCCAGAGAGGTGATTGCAATTTTTCCTCAAGTTCTTCTCAAAACACTAGGTCAAAACAATAAGTTAGTTGGTAGTTATGCTGACAAGAACATTTTTCACAGTATTGTCATTCTAAAAATATGGAAGACAAGTATGCTTTGAAGGACTGCACAAACCACACCTCCTTTAAATCTCTCCATTCTGCCATATATTAGTGGCCCTGAAGCATGGCCTTGATTTTTTTTCCTTTGATTTGTTTTCAGCTATTAGTGAGCTACCAGCTCATCAGTCATTTGCCTTGCTGAATTGAGAGAGTAAGAGAGAGGCTGAACTGAGAAAACTGTATATTTAGAAGAGGGTGTTAAGTGTTGTGATGAGATTTGTAATGAGGAGTATGTCAAGAGTGTGATTTACTATTGTATTAAGGGTCTTTTTCTAGACAATATGCTTTATCTCTGGTTCCTAAATTGTCCTGACAATTGAAGGGAGAAGATAGGAGAAACTGTGGGGTAACACTGGGGTTTCCCATTGTCTAACCTATATCCGAGAGCAAAGGGATCCTTGGAGTCCATCTGTTATACCCATATCCATTGTGTTTGTAAATACTAGCTATGCAAAGCATCAAACAATGAATGACTAGCTTCTAGATCAGAAGTTACATAAGGGTCAATATTCAGTGGGACTTATCTGGGTAGGAGCAGCTTCTGCCAGACAAAATTCCTGCTTACTGGGTTATATCCAGATTTCAGTAGCTGTTACCCAGATACTGCTGCTGAAAATCGGTCGGACATCCTCGACACTATCTTGGTTGTGCTGGAGCAGTCTATGGGTGAAATCTGGGCAGAGTCAGAATTTACCCAATATTCAAGCTCTAACCAGGTAACCAACTGAATAAAGTTGGTCTGAATATCACCGGTACGCAGATAAGTGCCAGGGCCTACATTATACTGGATATTTACTGCCAGTATGCAGATGGCCCGGTGCTGAATATTTGGGTATAAAAAACACATGGCTGCTGACATTTAAAAAAGCTCTGACTGCCGTGTGCTGAATATTGCTGTGATATGTTTTCCTTTAATTTTCAAGGATTTATATAGTGGAAGATGAAGCAGCAGATATGATGAAAGGTGAATTGAAATCCTTTATTGTAGAGAGCGGATAAAAGGCAATAGAAAAAAGCAAATAGAATGATAGGTATTTTTAGGAAAGGAATGGAAAACAAAAATGAGGATGTTATAATAATGCCTTTGTATCGCTCCATGGTGTGACTGCACCTCGAATATTGTATTTAGTTCGGGTCACCTCATCTTAAAAAAGATATAGTGGAATTAGAAACAGTACAGAGAAGGATGACGAAAATATAGTGGATGGGACGACTTCCCTATGAGGAAAGGCTAAAGCGGCTAGGGCTCCTCATCTTGCAGAAAATATAGCTGAGGGGAGATATGATAGAGGTGTATAATATAATGAGTGGAGTGGAACAAGTAGATGTAATCACTTGTTTACTCTTTCCAAAATACTACCATTAGGGGGCATGCAATGAAGCTACAAAATAGTAAATTTAAATGACTCGGAGAAAATATTTCTTCACTCAACATGTAATTACACTCTAGAATTTGTTGCCAAAGAATGTAGTAAAGCAGTTAGCTTAGCGGGCTTCCTAAAGGAAAAGTCCATTGACCATTATTAAAATGGACTTGGGGAAAATTCAGTGCTTATTTCTAGAATAAGCAGAATAAATGTATTGTACTGTTTTGTGATCTTGCCAGGTACTTGTGACCTGGATTTGCCACTGTTGGAAACAGGATGCTGGGCTAGATAGACCTTTGGTCTGTCGCAATATGGTAATACTTATGTACTTATAACTCACCTTGAGCTACTACTGAAAAAATGTGGGCTAAATCCAAATACATTTCAGATGAGATTGCCTCTTCATTAGATCATCCATTAAATATCAAGCGGAGTTATTTGAAATGAGTTTAAAAGAGTGGTAGGCACACCCATTCATAAGAAAGGATTAAGGGGTGACCTGAAATTAGTCAACTTTCATCAGATGTCAAAAACCTGCCAATCTGACAAAGGTCTTTAAAAGGTTGTTTTGAAGTGCAACGTGGCAAATGATGGTAAATAAAAAAACAATGAGGTCCTTCCAGTCTGCTCAGTAAAGTGGGTAGGGTTGTGACTGCTGCTCCATGGAGGTTACTACCATGAACAAGTTATGTGTGTTGTGGAGGGGAGGGGAGGGAGAGAGAGAGAGAGAGATATGAGGGAATTTATTGTTGCTATGTGCAGTTTATCCTTCCATGATTTTGATGTCTGTTTACAGTTGCTGCTCCATGTTGGTTCCCCCCTCCTCAATTACTATTTTACTAGTAAAAAAGGCCTGTTTCTCAACACAATGAAACGGGCGCTAGCAAGGTTTTCCCCCAGGTCGCCGCCGCTCCCCCCTCCACCCTGAGGTGATCCAACAGCCCCACACAAACTGCCTCGTGCATATTTCACACACCTTCCTAGTATCTTCCTCCCTCCCAGTATCTCCCTCCCTCCGAGTGTCAGGGTCCCCCTCCCACTACCAGGATCCTCCCTCCATCACTCCCTCTCTCCCTCCCACCCACCCAGTTCCAGAATCCCCCCTCGCTCACAGTTCCAGGATCGTCGTAGCCTCCCTTCCTCCCTCCCGTCCACTGCCAGCCCCCCTCCTTACAAATTTTTGAAGTCTCACTTACCCAGTCGGGTTACGGCATACGGCGGCAGTAGCATCGGTAAACTGCACACAGGCTTGGGCCATCTCTGTCTCTCAGCTCTGGTCCCGCCCTTGTGGAAAGAGGAAATGAGGGCGGGACCAGAGCTGAGAGACAGAGACGGCCTGAGCCTGTACGCTGTTTACCGATGCTGTTGCCGCCGTACGCCGTAACCCGACTGGGTAAGTGAGACTTCAAAAATTCATAAGGAGGGGGGCTGGCAGTGGACAGGAGGGAGGGAGGAAGGAAGGGAGGCTACGACGATCCTGGAACTGTGAGCGAGGGGGGATCCTGGAACTGGGAGGGAGGGAGGGAATGGAGGGAGGATCCTGGTAGTGGGAGGGAGACCCTGAAACTCAGGGATCTGGGAGGGAGGGAGACCTGGGGGGCATGGCGTTGCAGTGAGGGTGGCAGGGGCGGGGCCTCTTGCTCCTGTCTTGCGGTTGGTCAGTGTTGCGGGTGACGTACCCCTCCTGCTCCTGCTCCTTATCACCGAGCCAATCTGGTGTCTCCTTTCCGGTGATGTCAACGATCAACAGAGCCTAGCAGACCAACTCCAAAGGAGCCACGGTCTGAGGCAGCAAGATTAGAATGTTGGAGGTGAAAATTATTATATAGTATTATTTATGTAATACCTTTTTGATTGCTTAGGGTTATAACTGCTGCTCTGTGCAGGTTACTCCCTTGCCTTTGCTTAGGATTGTAACTGCCAATCTGAGCAGATTAACTCCCATCCCTCCACCCCTTGTTTTTTATGGACTGCAAAAATGTATTTACCTTTCGCTTTGGATATTGATGCTCTAAACTTGGATTCCATCAACTTGCTATTTAGGGATCCTCTTTGTTACACATGAATTTATGAATTATTTCAGTGATTTATCACCATCATCTTCACTGGAAAGGCATTCCAAGCATCTACCACCCTTTTGTGAAAAAATATTTCCAGATGCTGCTTTTAAATGTATCCCCTTATAGCTTCATTTCATGCCTCTGGATCTACAGCTTTCCCTTCTTTAAAAAAGATTCTTTTGTTCATTGGAATTATCTCTCCTGTCCTCTTGTATATATATTTATGTCTCTTATATGCCTTCCTCTGGACCACTTCTAGTGTCTTTATATCCTCGGTGAGATATGGCTTCCAAAACTGAACAATACTGTAAGTGAGGCCTTACTACATAAGGGCATTATTGACTCTTTCATTCTGCTGGTTACGCCCCTGTCTATGCATCTTAGAATCTTTATGGCTTTGGATGCCCCTTTGCCCCATTGCTTCACCACCTTGAGATCCTCAGACACTATCATCCTGAGGTTTCTCTCCTGGTCCATGTATATCACACAAAGATCCTTTTGATTTCTGCCCCTCAAAAGCATCCCTTTGTACTTCTTCACATTAAAATGTAACTGTCAAACATTAGATCATGTTTATTTTTTAATTCAAATGTAATAAAATTGTGTACAAAACATAAATGAAAAGAAAGCCAACAAGAAAATTAATTAAAAAAAAAAAGCATAATACAATTAACAAGCTCACATCCATGGGAACAGAGAATCCATACAATTATAAATAAACTCTAAAGAGGTGATCAGAATCTAAAATCTACTACTACTACTTATCGTTTCTATAGCACTACTAGACATATGCAGCACTGTATACTGAATATGTATGAGACAGTCCCTGCTTAACAGAGCTTACAATCTAGTCCAAGCATACAGTGCAGCCAAGATAAAAGGAACAGAGTCTGGAGTTGGCAGTGGAAGAGAAGGGTACAGATAAGAAAGACCCAATGAACATAGTTCCTGGGGATTGATGTAGGCAGAGATAATGTTAGTCGGCCCTCACGCCCGGGATGGTGTAAATAAACTGGACCCTGATAAGCCTGATGGAAGTAGTCGTGACGACTCTTCAGGAACCAGTTCCCAGGAGTGAGGAGCAGACAACAGTCACTAACCTCGTCCCTTGCTTCTGAAGCAAGGGAGGAATGGAAACTAATTTCAAGATTTTCCCACCTTGAGAGTACAAATCACCAACTCACCATATAAAATTGTAAACAATTATAAATTTATTTTAAACAGATGTAACATTTTGCATAACATTTAATAAAATTTATAATGTCAATCAAGTAGGTAATTTTATTTCTCTATTCCTTTCCTAGGTTTTCTCTCCACACCACTCAGCCTCAGATAAGTATCCTTATCATTAACCTCTATTCCTATACTTTTCAATATCCATGAAAATTATTCAATTTCTTTTCCAGAATTGTTTTATTATATAAGGATTTTGATCCTTTGTGTGATTTTTCTCTTTTACAGGATTACCGGACCAACCTTCCCTAGAACCAGGTAAGTATTACTCTTTATATTATATCCTATTCCCCCCCCCCCCTTTTTTTTCCCTTTTCAAAAGTCCCGTTTTCCTAAACGGATGCAGCAATGCAGTCTTTTCCTTACGCTCCTTTTAGCTGGTCGCTAGTCTTTCTTGCGTGGGGGCCCGTGTTCTCAGCTTCACTCCTCCGGCACGTCTTCGCCCTAACCTCACCCTTAAAAACCAAAAAGGAGGCAAGACCCTCTCTCCCTTTCAGGTACCACTTAATGATACTACTTTATTACACTATCAAAACTTTGGTTCTATTTAACAGCTTGGAGAAGAGACGGCTGAGGGGAGATATGATAGAAGTGTATAAAATAATGAGTGGAATGGATCGGGTGGATGTGAAGCGACTGTTCACGCTATCCAAAAATACTAGGACTAGAGGGCATGAGTTGAAGCTACAGTGTGGTAAATTTAAAACGAATCGGAGAAAACTTTTCTTCACCCAACGTGTAATTAGACTCTGGAATTCATTGCCGGAGAACGTGGTACGGGCGGTTAGCTTGACGGAGTTTAAAAAGGGGTTAGATAGATTCCTAAAGGACAAGTCCATAGACCGCTATTAAATGGACTGGAAAAATTCCTCATTTTTAGGTATAACTTGTCTGGAATGTTTTTACGTTTGGGGAGCGTGCCAGGTGCCCTTGACCTGGATTGGCCGCTGTCGGTGACAGGATGCTGGGCTAGATGGACCTTTGGTCTTTCCCAGTATGGCACTACTTATGTACTTATGTACTTAAACAAATACAATTATAATTCCCTAGTCTAAAAAAACCTAACCTTATTTTATTATAGACCCTAAACTAATAAAGGAGCGATCGGGTGTCAACAGGAACCCAACACAACACCCCACAATCACTCTTTTTCCCCCCATTTAACCCTAACATTCACATTCAACTCCAAATATATACAAATCAGCCCCACCAGCATTAATTCACCCTTTAACACCAAATCCTTCTTTATTCACTTTCTCCTGACCATTCACTCCCTTCTTCCAACTCAAATCAACACCACTCACCCTCAAATCACCTATCTCCACCAGCCACTCCAAAACACACCCTCTCCTCACCAGATCCCAACTCCTTCTGCCAACCGCCAACGACTCCGTATCCAAGGATACGGAGCT
Organism: Microcaecilia unicolor; assembly: GCF_901765095.1. Taxonomy (NCBI): domain Eukaryota; kingdom Metazoa; phylum Chordata; class Amphibia; order Gymnophiona; family Siphonopidae; genus Microcaecilia; species Microcaecilia unicolor. Next base: position 153,126,633 of record NC_044040.1, read on the forward strand.
TTCGGTGACATTCCAAGCCCTTCCCAACCAATCAGCCCTCTCCCTCAACATTCCGAGCTTCACTGCTGACCGGCGGAATCTTGGCCAGCAGTGCTAAATCCCTATTTTAATTACTGATTTCCCATAGAAAATAATGGGGAAATCAATAATTAAAATAAAAACCCAACTAGACATCTTCCAATTTACCCCAAAATTCCCATCCCCAATAACACTTTTATTCCCTACCTAGCTGTAATTTCAAAATTTAAATTTAACCCTTTCTAAACCATACCTCACTATTTTCCCCCAAATCCCCTTTTAAAAATCCCCAAAAAATCCTCTAAACCTACCCCATCGAATAAAAAAAATTAACCCTTTCAGAACCCCTTCTAACAGCACCCTATCAAAAACTCCCACTTAAAATATGTACATTCAAAATCTAACCCACCACAAAAATCCCCAAAAATTCCCCGACCCCAGAACTGAAAACCAAATTTAAAAAACTCAAAACCCCGATTTTTAAAAAATAAAAAACGCTATTTCCACATTTTAAAATTCAATAAATTAAAATTTCGGGTCAAACGACCCCTTACCTGAAAGAAGAATTTCCTCTTTCGCGAAGACCCCCGCTGGTTCCGGTCCCGGTGATCCCTCTTCAAAAACGGAGGAAAAACAAAAAACCTCCATGTCGGGCCCAAAATTTAGCCCCCGGCTTCGGCCTACTCGGAGTTTTTTTCGCCGATGCGCGTCGCCGATTCGTGCATGAGGCGCGCTGCCTCATGCACGAATGCCTTCGCTCCTCCCGCCTCTCCTCTTCATTTGGCCTCACTCCAGCTTGCAGAGCGGCCGCAACAGGGCCCAAAATGCCCGATTCGCGACCCGCGCTCCTTCCCCGGCCCGAAATGGCCCCGGACACCCACCAGTCGCCGTACTCGGCCCAATCCCGGCCTCTCCAATACCGGAACTACCCGGTACTCTTCTTCGCTCCCGGGAACGTGCCTAATCGTTCCCGGGAGTCAGTAAACTTGGCGCCAGTCCCTCTCGCCTCTGCTCTTCGTAGCGGCCACCCCCCCGCCAAAAACAGAGCTAAAAAACCAATGCAATGCTGCTTCGTGCAGCCTTTTCCTCCTCTAACCCCCCCTGTCCCCAGACAGCCTCCGTTTCCACAAACGGGCCCAAGAATGGCCCCGAACAGCCCTGGACCCCAGGTAAGTATTAAACTTTTTATTTTAAACCCCCTCTAACAATAAGAGTGGAGAGATACTGAGAAGCTGCAAAATGAATTCACCTGTAAGTCAGTAAAAGGAGCTTGAACTGTATGCGGAAACAGATAGGGATCCAATGAAGTAACTTGAAGAGAGAACTAAAATCCCTTCATATATAAAAAGACACAAGGAAAAATGAGACACCCAGGGCTGAAATCTGAAGTTTCAGCTGCGGAAATGCTTTTCTACATAAATGAGTGGGTCTGGCTGACATATCTGGGAAAAAGTTAATGTTCTGGTCACAAAGGTTACCTGTTTCTTCACAAAATACAATGTTAAGAAAAGTATTTTCTCCATCTTAGAATGGAAAGTAACTAGCAAGGCAGCACATGTTGAGATATTATCTTGGGATTACTTTTAAAAGACTGACAAATCCAAACTATCTCCTGATATGATATGATCCATATCTCCCAGTCCATCTCTAAAACCCCTAGGGAGATAATATATATTGGCAAAAGATGAAGGAGGTGCCTGTGGATATCTCAACACTTCTTTAAAAAATACTTCTTAAAAAACTCCAGGGAGGACAACACATGCATTTGAGAAAAAGTTATCAAATCTCAGATTATTGGCTCTATGGAGATTCTTCATCATTTGCAACTTGCCATTCAGCATTAAGTTATCCTTCACGTTAGTATCCTCTACCATTTGAATTAATGACACATCCTTCCACCTTTTCAGCCATGCTTCCAATTGCTTCAACCTCATCAATTTCTGCACAGTCTCTTTTAAAGAGTCACAAAGCCAAGTCAGGGTTTCCTTTAAGGAGGCCTCAGTATGAGTCACAACAAACCAAATGTATTTTTAGGAGATATTAACTGAGGGTTGAGAAGGACTCTCTAACCCTAAGGGGAATGACACCACCTGGGGAAGATTAACACCACACTCTTCTTCAGAAGTTAAGAGGACACTCCTTCAAGAAAGAATCTGAAGCAAGAGAGTGAACCTCATTTAAGACGGATAACTCCCCAATTTCACCCTTAAAACAGCAGGCTGGGGAGCAGAGTCCTTTGATCTCAGTTTAAAGAGGCTTCTACAGGAAAGGAAGTTCTCACACTTGGTTATTGTTTTAGGTGATCATTCCTTATGTCTACTCTCTCCAGGGTGTCCACTATATTGCAAATCTTTTTGTCATCTACAAAAAGCAAACCTTTCTTTCTAACCCATTGACAATATCACTCTCAAAGAAATTAAAAAGAAAAAAAAATTATTTCTTCTGAGTGACTGTCATTCAACCAATTTCTAATCCAGATCATTACATTGGGTCCCAGTCTTAGGCTGCTCAGTTTACTCTTGAGCCTCCTAAGACGAACAGTATCAAATGCTTTGCTGAAATCTAAATAGATCATATCCAATGCATGCCCCCTATGTAGATCTCTGGTCACCTAGTTGAAGAAAATATGATTGATTTGGCATGATCTGCTTTTGGTAAAACCATGTTGCCTTGGATCTTGCAACCCACTGAGTGATCAAAAATTCAATATTTTTTCCTTCAGTACCATCTTCTTTATCCCCATCACAAGTTAAACCTTATCAATCTGTAGTTTCCAACTTCTTCCCTTATATCACTTTTATGAAGAAGAAGCACATCAGCTCTTCTCCAATCCTGTGGAACCTCCTCCATTTCTCAGGGTCTATTAAATGCATCCTGGCTTAAATTCATATCAATTACGTGAGCAGGAGAGGATCTTCCGGTTTAAATCACCTGTGGCCACCTACCATTTTCTTTGTGCTTGGAGGCTTTCTATAGATAGCTTAAATGTAGGTTAAAAGCCCACTTGTTCTCTCAGGCCTCTTACTGACTCATGACATATGCTCCCCTGGTGGCTACCTAGTTTGTGTATATGGGAGGAGGCTCTCCATAGTTGGGTGAAAGATTGAGTGTATTTATTGTTTATGATTCTTGTGACAAGCTGAGAATGTTTCTTTGTGATTATTAGACTGCTTTCCTTTATTTTGTTTGTAGTTCTTTTCTGTTTTTTAAAGTTTTTATTGTACATTGCTTTGATTTATGCTGTAAAAAAGGTGAATTTAACAAATAAAAATAAAAATAAACATACACCCTGATATTCAGCTGTATGAAACCAGATCACTGAATATCGCCTCTGACCACTCATAAAAAAAATAGGCAGGTCAGGGATGGTACTGGGGGCGGCGTTAGGTAGCAGCGCAAGGTTATGTAGGTGCCGACAGTATTCAGTGCCTGCACCCACATAATTAAGCAGGCGAATTTAGGTCAGTTTAAAGCTGTTCTAATTTACCCGTTTAGTTATGCAGGTACCAGCTGAACATTGGCCAGCAGCCACATAAGCTTTTTGTCTTTTGTAAAGCCCCTTCATTAACCTCCTGGCCCACTGAAAAAGTCCCCTTTTTCCTTCCCCCTCCCCCCAGCCTGCTGCCATGAAGACATCCCAACACCCTACCCAGAATGCCCCCACCCTCACCCACAATACCCCACCATCTTGGCCCCCTAAGTCTACTTGTTATCTATGGCAGTTCATGGGGGTTGTTAGGGGCAGAAGTGAAGACCATCATGAGCTGCCATGAGAGGTCATGGCAGCCATTTTCTTAGGGAAGCCACAACATAGTAACATAGTAAATGACGGCAGAAAAAGACCTGCATGGTCCATCCAGTCTGCCCAATAAGATAAACTCATATGTGCTACTTTTTGTGTATACCTTACTTTGATTTGTACCTGTCCTTTTAAGGGCACAGACCGTGTAAGTCTGCCCAGCACTATCCCCGCCTCCCAACCACCAGCCCCGCCTCCCACCACCGGCTCTGGCACAGACCGTATAAGTCTGCCCAGCACTATCCCCGCCTCCCGCCACCGGCTCTGCCACCCAATCTCAGCTAAGCTCCTTAGGATCCATTACTTACAGGATTCTGAACAACGGTCAAGAATGAGTAGCCTTTGCTCCTGCCCCCAAAGACCACCATGGATCTCCAGGGAAATCAGGTAGGCCCGAGTGTCCTACCTAGACAGTGAGAGGTTGGGATGGGGGCATTCTTGGTGGGGTGTGGGACGGCTTCATAGCGGCGGGCTGGTGGGAAGGGAAGATAAAAGAGGGGGCTTTCTTGTGGGCTGGGAGGGCAATCGAAGGACTTTAAAAGAGACAAAAAAAGTTATGAGGCTGTTGGAAAATATTCAGCCAGAATTCACATAACTGTCTTATGCGGGCCCTGGCTGAGCATGACCTGCCTAAACCCTGTAGAGCAAATTTAAGAAATAAAGGTGAGACACAGACCCCAGGTGCAGGACTAGGCTGTGGTTTATTTTTCCTGTGACACAAGAGTCACAACTTTTAAGCCTAAAAATGAGCACTGCTGAAAAGGCATTTTTGCAGAGCCAGTTTGAATAGGTTTTGAAGAGACAGCAGCAAAGGAAGCATGTATAGGAAATGCACATAAGGAAATCAAGTAAAAATGTTAGTATATAAGTAAGTGCTTAGAACCAGGAAAATGGGTATTGCGTGTCTGGATTTTTTGATTAGTGTGTAGTAAATGCAGTGCTCCCTCAAGAATCCTCACATATTTGCTTCTTGAGCCTTTATAAATTCCTTCTTCATTTCTGTAACCTTTGAAACCACTGAATAAATCTTGCTTGATTTGATTAATTATATTTTTTGTAGATCCCATTTATTTCAGGTTTGCGAGCCTAGGGTCTCAGAAGGCTCTGTCCGCTTTAGACCCTCAACAACCCCGGTGGCCAGCATCGGCCAAATTAGCCCCCAATATTCAGTGCTGGTGCCTGGACATGGCTTGGCACTGAATATCCAGGGCTAATCTAGTCGGCGACAGTCAGCGTTTAAAAAATGTTGGATGAATGTAGGCTAGATCTTACAGGACCCACCAGAACCTCTCTGAGCTCCAACAGCAACCTGGGATGAATCTCATTTGGCCAATGGTTGTTCATAAACAGTTTCTTCTCTAAATTTGTCAGCCACTGGTGAACCTTCTCTATGATGTTCTTCCTTGAACACACAAAATTATTTGTTTAGTATTTCTGTTTTTGTTTTGTCACTGGAGACATCTTTTAGTCCTATATCTCCACCTCTGGCCTTCATCCTCTCCCTAACATACCTGAAAAATTTCTTTTCACCTCTTTCTACATCTTTTGCCATCTTTCCATCTATCTTGGTTTTTGCCATCCTGATATTTCTTTACCTCTTTCATATTTATGTTTTTTCTTTTCTGTGTTCTTCTTGTAACTATTTGTATTTGTAAGCACTACTATTTTAACCTTTATTTTGCAGCTACTTCCTTGGAAAACTATATCCATTTCCTTTTTCTATTGTTTTTATTTACTTCCCTGACATAAAGACCTGTTGCCCTTGTTATATCTCCTTTCAGCTTAGTCCACTTCTTTTCACTTTCCTTATCTACTCCCATCCAGACATCTCTTCTTTCATGTGATGGATCTTTTCAATAAGGAGGACCCAGGAATGGTGAGCTAGCAAGGTCTACAGACAGATTCTCCATAGGATGCAACTGCCTGTAGTCTTCTGCCTCAAAGCAGCCACCTTCCCTTCAGGTTGAACGTTCTCGTGCTGGTGGCTGCGAAGTTTTAGCTGCCTGATTCCAGAGCCTGAAATGGAGTACCATATTCCTGGCTTCCGATCCATTTCCACATACAGTTCAAACTCCTCTTATTGACCTATAAGTGCATTCACTCTGCAGCTCCTCAGTATCTCTCCACTCTCATCTCTCCCTACATTCCTCCCCGGGAACTCCGTTCACTGGGTAAATCTGTCTTATCTGCACCCTTCTCCTCCACTGCTAACTCCAGACTCTGTTCCTTTTATCTTGCTGCACCATATGCCTGGAATAGACTTCCTGAGCTGGTCTGTCAAGCTCCATCTCTGGCAGTCTTCAAATCTAAGCTAAAAGCCCACCTTTTTGATGCACCTTTTAACTCTTAACCCATATTCACTTGTTCAGAACCCTTATTTTATCATCCTCACTTTAATATTCCCTTATTTCTTGTTTGTTCTGTCTGTCTGTCCTAATTAGACTGCAAGCTCTGTCGAGCAGGGACTGTCTCTTCATGTTCAAGTGTACAGCTCTGTGTACGTCTAGTAGCGCTTTAGAAATGATAAGTAGTAGTAGTAATATACCAGGGAAACCGAGTAAAAGGACTGGAAACAGGAGCACAGGACACTCACCAAGAATCTTACATTTCAGATACCTTCCCATTATACTTAAGTCACCTCTTTTTAAATTTGCATTTGACCCCTCTGGCATGGGAATTAGACATGTATGACATTGATTTCTGTTATAGCTGTCCCACCTCTGGAATTCATTACTACAGCCATCAAGAAAGAAAAACAATTACCTCTGGGATTGAAGAATATTATGGGATTGAAGAATAGAGGGGGTAGTGCTATGCCTGTTTTGATCTGTATTTTCTTTTAGATGATCTGATCTTTTAAATTAGCATTTCAACATAGGTTTCCAGTAAACATTAAAGAAGTAAGGCCGGGGTGGGGGAGGGATACATGAAAAATCAGTCATAAACCTGACCTCATCACTAGCACACATCAATTGTAATGTTTTAATTTTTATTGTAAGCCACTTAGGTTTCTCATATGACAAGCAGTATATCAAATGAATTAAATAAGGTACAAGTAATCTTTTCTAACAATCAATATTCATGTGCATAGCGCAGTTTACAAGTGTAAATTGTGCCTAAGCCTTCTAAAATGTAGTCCATGATTAGGATTACTTTTTTCTACATTCATCACGTTGAACTTGTCCACAGTAAATTTAATCTTCCATTTAAATGCTAAAGTTCCTCCTCCCTCATGAAGATTTGCCAGCTCCCTTTGCAATTTCTCATAGTCTGCCTGGGTTTTAATTACTTTGAATAACTATGGTGTCATCTGCAGGTTTTATTAGCTCACTTTTTGCTTTTTCAGATAATATTGAGGACATTTTACTAAAGGGTGTTAATCCCTTAACACACAGTTAGGGTGTAAAAACAGCTGAATGCGCAAACGCATTAAGGTGTTTTGCGTTATTTTTCCTGTTTCCCCAGAGTAAACCATGTATTATATAAGAGGTAAATATTCAGCTGGCAGCAGGTGACCATGTTTTTAGCCACCGCTAGTGTTATTCCTGGATATTCAATGTTGTGCCATGTTCGAGCACTAGTATTGAATATCTGGATTTATGAGGCTTCGTAGAATAGAATCTTGCTACTATTGAGACTGGTATTTTGGAATGCGCTACTATTTGGCCACTGTTGAAAATAGGATACTGGGCTAGATGGACCTTTGGTCTGACCCAGTATGGCTATTTTTATGCTCTTATGCTATCTCTTTTGTAGCTAAGTGCAATATTCATCGCTTAGAAACCTAAGGGGCCCTTTAACTAAAGGTTTGGCATGTGGCAATGGGGTTGCCATGCACCAATCCAGAACTATCACCAGCCTAACGCGGGTGCTTGCAGTATTTCTGCCCCCAACCCAGTGGTGTGCTGGAGCCGGCTCGCACGAGCCTGTTGTTAAATTTTACTGATTTTTGCGAGCTGGTTGTTGGAGTCAGGCAGCCAGCACACAAGCATCTGTTTTTTTTTCTCCTCCTCTCTCCCTCCTCCCCTGGCCCCAGCACACCTCATCATGTCGTCCCTTATGTTCATCATCCCTCCCTCACCACTGCCTGACCAACCAGGAGCCTTTTCTCTGTCGGATCCCACCCACAGGAAGTTGCATCTGCGGGGCTGTACACTACTCGGCAGAGACAAGGCTCTGGGTAGACCAGTGTGTTGAAACAAAGAAATTGAAGCTGTTTAGGTCAGTCTGATTCCCCTTCCCGCACTGCTGTTAAACCCAAAACAAAATCAAGCAAACTTATGAGCTGCTGCATCTACATTGTCGTTCTTTATTGTTGGTAGCATTTTAATTTCATCTCACTCATATTTTCAAACATGCCAGCTTGTGCAGCACACAGATGTACACAGAGGATAACTTTTCATAGGTAGAGTAGTAACTTGTTATAAATGGTAATCACTGTGTCATTTGGAGGGGCTGGTTATAGGAACACCTTCTTGCATGTATTATATTTGTGCAGAGATTTTTTTCTCTTGGTAAAGGGCCACTAAAACAGATATCATGTTATAAGAATCAGGTGCTGCATCCATGTTGTCATTCTTTATTGTTGGTAGCATTTTAATTCAATCTCGCTTATATTTTCAAACATGCCAGCTTTGGCAGCATACAGATGTACACAGAGGTCAGAGAAGTATAGTAATGGAATAACTTTTCATAGAGTAGTAATTTGTTATAAATCATAATCAGTGTGTCATTTAGAGGGGCTGGTTATAGGGACACCCCAGCATGTATTATATTTGTGCAGAGATCTTTTTTTCTCCTGGTAAAGGGCCATTAAAACAGATGTCATATTATAAGGATCAGGTGCTCAACATTCAGAGTTTCTATCTATCTATCTATCTATCTATCTATCTATCTATCTATCTATCTATATATTTAGTTAGTTAGTTAGTTACTTATTTATGACGTTTAACCCTGTTATTGGTGCAGAGATTTTTTTTTCTACTGGTAATGGGCTTCTAAAACAGACATCATGTTATGGGAATCAGGTTCTCAGTGCTCAGAGTTTCTATCTATTTATTTACTTATTTATGGCATTTTATCCCACATTAAACTTGAATTAGATTGGAACCTGGAAGCATAAAAAAATATTCCCGGAGAGAGTAATGCGTGACCCCCCCCCCCCCCCGGCTCTCTCCCTGGGTATAGCCAGCTCTGCAATTTGGGGGGGGTGCAGAAGTGGACGGGGACGGGGGGGGGGGGGGGGGGAGCAGAGTTGGACCGTGGAGAGAGAGCCTGTTGTTAAAAATTTACCAGCACACCACTGCCCCAACTCGTGCCATTTCCGGTGCTATTAGAAATATTTTTTAATTTTTTTTACCACAGGGGGTTACCCAGTGATAACTGGGCAGCACCAGGTTAGCTCAGGAGCCTTCACTATTAACTCAGTGGGTGGCGGTAAGTGCTCCCCAGAGTTTAATTACTCAATAAGTGAAGAAATATTTTCTCCGATTTGATTTTAAATTTATTACTTTGTAGTTTCATTGCATGCTCCCTAGTCCTAGTATTTTTGGAAACAGTAAACAAGCGATTCACATCTACCTGTTCCAATCCACTCATTATTTTATATACCTCTATCATATCTCCTCTCAGCTGCCTTTTCTACAAGCTAAAGAGCCCTAGCCGCTTTAGCTTTTCCTCATAGGGAATCGTCCCATCCCCTTTATCAGTTTTGTCACCCTTATATATTTTTTGAGATTCGGTGACAAGAATTGCACACAGAATTCAAGGTGCAATCGCACCATGGAGCGATACAAAAGTATTATAACAACCTCATTTTTGTTTTCTATTCCTTTTCTAATAATACCTAACATTCTGTTTGCCTTCTTTGCTGCCGTTGCACACTGACCAGAGGATTTGAACATATCATCAACGATGACACTTAGATTCTTTTCCTGGTCGGTGACTCCTAATGTGGAACCTTGTATCACATAACTATTGTTTGGGGTTCTCTTTCCCACAATGCATCACTTTGCACTTGCTCACATTAAAAATCATCTGCCATTTGGATGTCCAGTCTCCCAGTCTCGTAAGGTCCTCTTGTAATTTTTCACAATCCTCTTGTGATTTAATAACTTTGTGTTATCAGCAAATTTAATTACCTCATTAATTATTCCCATAGCTAGATCATTTATAAATATATTAAAAATCTGTGGCCCCAGCACAGACCCCTGTGGAACCCCACTATCAACCCTTCTCGATTGATAATACTGACCATCTAACCCTACTCTCTGTTTTCTATGTTTTAACCAGTTTTTAATTCACAATAAAACACTACCTCCTATCCCATGACTTTCTAATTTCCTCTCCAGCAAGGGGCGGGGAAACCCGTATTATTGAAACAAGATGGGCGGCCATCTTTCCTTTCACTAATACGGTCGGGGATGCCCAAATCAACAAATTTAGGCCAACCTTAGAGATGGTCGTCCCCAGGACTTGGTTGTATCTGATTTTCAGCGATAATGGAAAGCAAGGACTCCAATCTCAGAAACAACCAAATCCAAGCCATTTGGTCATGGGAGGAGCCAGCATTCGTAGTGTACTGGTCCCACTAACTGAATGAATGGAAAAAGCCCTTCCCTTACCGATCCCTTAGCGAAGGAAATTGCATGCAAATGAGCTGCTCGCTGTTAGCTCATTTGCACACGATTTCCCTCCTAAGGAGGGGAAGCCAGTGCAGAGCAGCCAAGCATTATGCGTGTTTGCTCTGTGCATGCCAAAGATGGCTTCATACATGCAGACAAGCTGCGTGTATTATAGCCGTCTACAACCTTAGAAAAAACACAAGTCCAGGTGAAAACGTCCAAGTGCTCATCAGGGATGTCTTTTTTATTTTTAAGAGTATGGGTGAAGGACATCCTTTGCTATATCTCCTTCCCTGCGACGGCAGTTGAGGATGTCCTTTCCTGTGACGGCAGTTGAGGATGTCCTTCCTATGCCTCCGTCTCTGTAACAGCAGTTGAGGATATCCAAAATGTGGATGTTTCTGTGAGAAGGATATCCATGCCTTTGCTATGCCTCTGACACCCCCTTTATTTATTTGGATTTTGTATCACAAGTAGCAGCAGTGGGATTTGAACTGGCCACCTCTAAATTGCAAGACCAGTGCTTTTACCACTAGGCCACTCCTCCACTCCACTCCCTTGAAATCTGGTCGTCCCAGTGGGGGGGGGGGGGGGGGGACAGTTCAGGACATCCAAAATGTTTGAAAGAAGGACGTCCACGCCTTTGTTATGCCTCCGCTGACACACACATATATCTCCCCTCCCAGGGACCTGCATACTGCCCCCCCCACAGGGATGTCCTCAATTGCCGTCACAGGGATGCAGGCATAGGAAGGACGTCCTCAACTGCTGTCGCAAGGACAGAGGCATAGCGAAGGACATCCTTCACCCATACTCTAAAAAAAAAAAGACAAACGTTTTTAACGTTTTTTTTCGGGGTGAGAGGTGGTTAGTGTCCACTGAGGGAGTCAGGGTAGGTCATCCCCGATTCCCTCCGGTGGTCATCTGGTCATTTAGGGCACATTTTTGTGGCTTGGTCGTAAAAAAAAAGGACCAAGTGAAGTTGGCCAAATGTTTGTCAGGGACGCCCTTTTTTTTCCATTATCGCTTGAGGACACCCATCTGATAGGCACGCCCCGGGAACTTTGGTCGTCCCTGTGACGGGAAGCAGTTGGGGATGCCCAAAATCGGCTTTCGATTATGCCGATTTGGGCGACCCTGAGAGAAGGACGCCTATCTCCCCATTTGTGTCGAAAGATGGGCGCCCTTCTCTTTCGAAAATGCCCCTGTTTGTCAAATGCCTTTTGAAAATCCAGATACAGAATATCGTTCAGCTCACCTTTATCCACATATCTGTTCACCCCTTCAAAGAAATGTAGTAGATTGGTGAGGCAACATTTTCCTTCACCAAAGCCTTGTCTCATTAATCCATGCTTATGTATATGCTGTGTAATTTTTTTCTTTATAATACTTTCTACCATTTTGTCTGGCACCGACGTCAGGCTCACCAATCTGTAATTTCCTGGATCACTGCTGGAACCATTTTAAAAAATTGGCGTTAGATTGGCCACCTTCCAATCTTCCAGTACCATGCTTGACTTTAAAGATAAATTACATGTTACTAACAATAGTTATGCAAGTTCATTTTCAATTCTATCAATACTCTGGGATGTGTACCATCCAGTCCAGGTGATTTGCTACTCTTTAATTTGTCAAATTGCCCCAATACATCTTCCAAGTTTACAGAGATTTGATTCAGTTTCTCTGAGTCGTTAGCATTAAATACCATTTCTTCCTCAGTGAAGAACAAAGCAAACAATTCATTTAATCTCTCTTTTCAGCCTTGACTTCCCTGAGTGCCCCCTTTACTCCTTGCGGACAGAAGAAAAAAATGACTAAAGATGTAAAGAGAGGTGACAACCCTTTTCAGATATATTGGAAAAAGGAGAAAAGATAGAAATGGAATTGCAAGACTGACACATAACGAGAATGGCTATATGAGAATAATGAGGGTGAAGTGAACATGATAAACAATTACTTTCCTTCGGTGTTCACAGAATAAAATCCTGGAGGATGGAGTCAGCCGCCAAGGGACTATCTGGAAACAGAGTGGATATTGCGCCATTTACGGAAAAAAGTGTTTATAAACCGCATGAGAATCTGAAGGTGGACAAAGCTATGGGGCCAGTTGGGATATATCCTAGGATAGTGAGGCAACTCAGAGAAGTCCTGGCAGGACCTCTTAAGGATTGATTTAATAGACCTTTAGAGATGGGAGAGGTTCCACGGGATTGGAGATGAGCGGATGTGGTTTCCTTTCACGAAAGTGCAGATAGGGAAGAAGTGCCGACAGGCGGCTGAGGGTGGTAGTAAATGGAATCTGCTCGGAGGAAAGGAAGGTAAGCACCTAAGTGCCTCAGGAATTGGTGCTGGGGCTGATTCTGTTTAATATATTTGTTAGAGATATTGCTGAAGGGTTAGAAGGAAAGGTTTGCCTTTTTGCAGACAAAATGAAGATAGTCAATAGAGTGGATACCCTAGAGGGAGAAGAACAATGAGAAGGGATCTCCAAGCATTAGAAGAATTGTCAAGGGTTTTGCATTTAAAGTTAATCATAAATACCTCACTTTACACCTTTTCAATAGTACATATTCTATTTAATAAATCCCTATATAACATTTTATTCATAAAAACATTTTTTCCAATCAACATATTGTTTGCATTGTAAGCATTAGGTCCACTTTTCTCAATGTGTCATTCTATTTGCTTGAGTTAATAGTCTTTGCTTTAAACCTTCACTTCTATCTAGTTGTGTTGAATGCAATCCTCCTTGATGTTTCCATTAAAGTTCTTTCAACTCATATCAATGATGCTAATTTCAATAATAGTTCCAACACTGTCAAGCAAAAATGTTATACTCAGCATATTTAATGGTCTTCTGATTACGTGATAATTCCAGGAAGTTTTATTTGAAGGAGTCTATCTCATGTGAATCTGTTCAAGTAGTTTACTGTGTTATTTGTCCTTGTAATTTATATTACATAGGACATACTAAACGTAAACTGAAAATACATATTGCAGAGCATATCAGTAATATTAGACATGTATGTAAGGAGGTTCCATTAGTAGCCCATTGGGTGGAAAAAGGTCATGAAACAGAATAAATTCACTTTGTGGCGATCCGACAAGTGATTCTGGGGGGTGGGGAGGTGATGCAAAACAGATATTATTTGACATTGAACAAAGATTTATATTCATGTGGCGCACGGTCATTCCCGGCGGTTTAAACTTGGAAGTTGAGTGGTGATTGGTTACGTCTGGAGGGACGCACCGGAACCAGTATGCTTCTTCATTTAAAAGCACACAATCATTGGAACAGGATATCCACTTGGAATGTACTGTGGCGTCGGTAACTGATGGACGCTGTTCCCCCGGTAAGCAGCAGTTTATGTATTATTAGGTTTGGGCAAAATGATAAAATGATGATTGTTCTTGAGATAAAATAACATTAGTAGTAAAAGTATACATGGTGCATTTTTGTACTTGTTGAAGATATAGGATGCTTTTCCTGAAGAAGATGTTAATCAAAATGTGGCTCCACATAGAGAAGCAAAGGAGGATTTAATTGGTGCAATGTAAACATAAAAGAGGTTCTATCTACTTTTGATTTTGAACGAAGAGCGATGTGAAAGATTATATGAAGGTTGAAATAATTACCTTATGCAGACAAAGTCAGAAGACCATTAAAACGTTGAGTATCACATTTTTGCTTAACAGTGTTGGAACTACTATTGAAAATAGCATCATTGATATGAGTTGAAAGAACTTTAATGGAAACATCAAGGAGGACTATATTTAACACAACTAGATAGGAGTGGAAGGTTTAAAGCAAAGACTATTAACTCAAGCAAATAGAATGACACACTGAGAAAGTGGACTTAATGCTTACATTGCAAACAATATGTAGATTGGAAAAAAATGTTAGATAGGGATTTATTAAAGTGGATATTTACTATTGAAAAGGTGTAACATAGTAACATAGTAACATAGTAGATGATGGCAGAAAAAGACCTGCATGGTCCATCCAGTCTGCCCAACAAGATAAACTCATATGTGTATACTTTACCTTGATTTGTACCTGCCTTTTTCAGGGCACAGACCGTACAAGTCTGCCCAGCAGTATTTCCCACCTCCCAAACACCAGTCCCGCCTCCCATCACTGGCTCTGGCACGGACCGTATAAGTCTGCCCTCCACTATCCTCGCCTCCCAACCACCAACCTCTCTTCCCCCACCTGCTCCGCCACCCAATTTCGGCTAAGCTTCTGAGGAGGTATTTATGTATTACTTATTTAGAGATATTATTTACCTTGCAGAAAGTAGCAGGTCTCCTAAAAAGTAAGTAATTTAAAGTTAATACCAAGAAGTGCAGAGTGATGCACTTGGGATGCAGAAACCCAAAAGAGTTACCGGATAGGAGGAGAGTGATTAGTAAGCTCGACGCAAGATAGGGACCTTGAGGTGATGGTGGCTGAGGATCTCAAGGTGAAGAAACAATGCGACAAGGTGGCGGCCATGGCCAAAAGGATGCTAGGTTGCATCAAGAGGGGTATAACTAGCAGAAGACAGGAGGTATTGGTGCCCTTGTACAAGTTGTTGGTGAGGCCCCACTTGGAGTACTGTGTTTAGTTTTGGAGGGCCATATGTTGTCAAGGATGTAAAAAGACTTGAGGCAGTACAAAGAGAGCTACAAAAATGGTATGGGATTTGCATTGCAAACAGCAAGAGGAGAGACTTGCTGACTTGAACATGTATACTCTGGAGGAAAGGAGAAACAGGGGTGACATGGTACAGACATTCAAATATTTGAAAGGTATTAATCTGCAAACAAACCTCTTCCAGAGATGAGAAGGTGATAGAACTAGAGGACATGAATAGAAGTTGAAGGGGGCATACTCAGGAATAATGTCAGGAAGTAGTTTTTCATGGAGAGGGTGGTAGATGCTTGGAATGCTCTCCCGTGGTTGGTGGTGGAGATGAAAATGGTAACAGAATTCAAAAATGTGTGGGTTAAGCACAAAGGAATCCTGTTTAGAAGGAATGGATCCATGGAATCTTAATGGAGATAAGGTGGAAACACTGGTAACTGGAAAGCAAAGCCAGTGCTGGGCAGACTTCTACCGTCTGTACCCTGATTGTGACTGAATAGATATGGATGAGCTGGAGTGTAACTGTTAAGGGGCTTCGACGTTAACTTCAGAAATTTTAGTACAAGAACAGTGCTGGGCAGACTTCTATGGTCTGTGCCCTGAAAATGGAAAGGGCAGATCAAGACAGATATACGCATGATGTATCACATACCATGTGCAATGAGTTTATCATGTTGGGCAGACTGGATGGATTGTATAGGTCTTTATGTGCCATCATAGACTATGTTACTATGGTCATCCAGCGGTCCAACTGTTTCCATTGCTGGCTTCTTGCCGAAAATGCCCCTCTATATCACTGGTGAGACCCCACTTAAGATTATTAGAATTGAGTATTGCAAACATTCATAATTTTTATGTGTTCCAAAACTCTAATTGGTTGCCATTATACATTGAGTAGAGTGATCTTAGTCAAAGAACACTAGAAATCTACCTACACATACTTTTTACTGCTTCTTGAGGTCTGCAACTAGGTATGGTGTTTAGGATAGCAAAATATACAAACTGACCTTTTTGATTTTAATGTAAAATAACATGTTTACATCTTCTTTTGCTTGAGATATCTTTATTGTCAAATGCAACAAAAGTAACAAACAATATTCAAGAAGTCATATAAAGACAATCAGACAGATCAGAATGAAATGCAACTGAAATGACAATACATTTGTCAGGTTCTCAGGTTCAGAGCCCACAGGGCCGGGCTCTGGAGCAAACGTGAGCCCTTGGGCTGCTGCCGAGAAGCGAAAGCAGCAGGCAAAACCCACCAACCAACACTGGGCAAGCACACCGGCAGGGACTGCAGGCACTGTCCAGCGAACCAGAACACATGGACTAGAATCCCCCGGACTGGAGGACACAGGACTGGAACACCAGACTGGAGCACACCGGACTGGTCCACACAGCTTCACCTGCACTTAGCTACTAAGCCCCCCAGGAGTTGAGCTCCTGGGTTCGAGTAGCCGGCAGGGCTTACTGGATACCGGATGACACAGGGACCAGGACTGGAAACAGAAGTGCTCCTAAACCTAAACTGATCTATGTGCTCCCAAGCCCTAAACCAGCAGGAGTGTTCCTAACAGTAAACTGACAAAAGGACTTCCTAAGCCCTATACTAAACAGGAGCTGCTAAGCCCTGCTCAAGAAAGGGACTTCCTAAGCCCTAAACTAACAGAGCAGGGAACTAAACACAAAGCTAACACAGGTGCTACTAAGCACCAAGCTACAAGCAGAGCTCTACACTAATAAGCTAAACACAAAACTAACAAGCTACCTAAGCACTGCTCTAGCAAGCTAGATACAAAACTAACAAGGTGCTTCCTAAGCACTACTCTGGCAAGCAACCAGAAGAGCTCCTAGCACTAAAAGGGAAGACGGGGAGCCACAAGGAAAAAGCAGGGAAGCTAACACATAAGCCAAAAGTGCTTCTAAAGCACCAAACACCAACAGCAAAGACTGCAATACTCCCAATAGCACAAACACCAGAAGTACTTCTAACAGCAAACTCTGCAGTGTTCCTAACAACACCAAACCCTGAAGTACTTCTATCAGCAACAGAGCTTCCAAAGCCCTACACACAGCAATGCTTCCAAAACCAAGAGGGAAAAGCAGGGGAACCAAAGGAAAAGCAGGAAAGCTAAACACACAGACACCAGTGCACACTGCACTAACACTAACCTGGCCCTTAGCAAAAGCAAGCAGGGAAACTAGACACAAAGTCAGAAGTGCACACTACACCACCCTACCCAAAGCAAACACCACCGTTGCAAAGGCTCTGAAGGAAACAACCAGTGTTGCCAGGTGGAAAATTTTTTTCCCACCCAATCCAGCGTAAAAACAGCCCAAAACCCGCCCAAACTCAATCCCCGCCCCTGACACCCCCACCCCCGCGTCATCACCCCCGCCCCCGCCGTTATCAACCCCGCCCCCGCCGTCACCGGCCCCGCCTCCCCCGTCACCGGCCCCGCCTTCCCCGTCATCGGCCCCGCCTCCCCCGTCATCAGCCCCGCCTCCCCCGTCATCGGCCCCGCCCAAACGTCATCAACCCCGCCCAAAACATCACTAACCCCGCCCCCCGCGGCCGAAAAAAACCGCCCGAAAAACCGCGGAAAGAAAAAAAAGAAGCCCAAAAAACCCGCGACCCGCCGCGGGCAAAAATTTCCCGCGGCGGGTCGCGGAAAACCGCCCAATTGGGCGGTAAAACTGCCCACCTGGCAACACTGGAAACAACACCACTTCCTTATCAAGGCCCTCCTGATAATGTCACACTCCCTAGACCTAGGCAAAAGCACACTGACCCAGAGAGGTCCAACCCACACCAATGCAACACCGTGAAGCACTTGAAGCCAGTACACCCAAAGAGAGGTAGAGCTAACTCAATCCACCACACAGCTGTAGTAAAGTAAACAATTAACCCCATGCTGCTGGAAGCTGCCAGCACAGAGAGACAGAGCCAGCTCAGAAAGGACAGAGAAAAGAAACAGAAGCCAGCTAAGAAGCTCACCCCCAGGAAAGAGGTAAGTTTGAGAGGGGTTCTGACCCCAATCATAACAACATTTTTTTTCTCCAACCCCCCTACTCAAAACCCCCTTTCCATGTAATCTAAACCCCCACCTCAGCCCCCCTCTCTGTCTCAGGCTAAGATATCAATATCGAAGATGTGGACATGTACTATAATTGAATCCCCTACTCCATCTCCAAAGAACTCATATATCCAGTGCATTTAAGATGACAGAGTGAACCTGAGTGGTCAATATATTCAGAGTGTCCAGACTTTAGAAACCACTTCTTTGCTGGGCATCCTTGAGTATCTATAGAGAGTGGTTCCATAACCAAGAAAGCATGTAATTGATTGTGCCATAACATCAGAGAGGGCAATGTCTCAGGAATGATGCCTTTCTGCAGAGCTTACATATAGACCTCTAGTAGCATCAGGGTAACATGATGGGAAAGAATCTTGAAAAATTCAATAGGAAGACTATCTGGTCCTGGGCTCCTCAAGGAGCTAGTCTCCTTTATAACCCATGGAGAGAGGCATATAAAATTGCAAGATCCACCTCCCTGAGTGTGGGCAAATTTGAAGTGCACAAAAAAATCTCCAAGGGGAAGAAGCAGACCCCAGATTCAATATAAAGCATTTTATAATAATTTGTGTTCATGCCAAATAATCGGTGCTTGCTAAATTGTAAACCATGCAATGTGCACCGGTGTAGGAGCTCATTTAGGGAGCACTGCAGATGGAAATAGTGCTCCCTATTTTCTCCAGTCAGGTTTTTTGCCAACTCTCGCTCAACATGGGTTAGCTGGGTATGTAAAAGCAAAATGGAATGATCCATTTGCTTGCGTTTATGATACATGTTAGAGATGATTCCCCCCCTCATGACAGCTTTTCCTATTTCCCAAAACAAACCTAAAAACAAACACTAAAATTCTCTCATTTTTTTTTAGTTCCAATATTTTTATTGTGTTTTATAAATGATAACAAATGGCTAAAATAAAGCAATTAGCCAGCTTAACAAGTTAACAGTAACAAGCATCGGCATACATGTTCAAGTTAGGGCAAGTCCGGGATTATTTCGATAACAGATCATAATCATAAGTCACAGGAGTAATACATAATTTTTAACAAGATAGGTGTGGAAATTTCAATTGTACTTCAAATAAAGAGGCATACACCACAAAGGTGGGCACTCCTTCCTTGCCAGTGTAATAGTGACCCTCACCAATGTTTGCATTCTTTTAAAAGTAAGGAAGTATGGTTTCCAGTTTACTTGCTTTTAGTGGTCACAAGTCTGTGATTAGACAATTATTTTTATTTTCTTTTATCAGTAATTTAAAATATATTGGTTTCTCACTCTAACATACTGCTTGAAGAATTGCTATTAGGCGTCTACTGAGGATAATAGGTCGCACATAAAATCAATCACTTATGACGAAACCTAAGCGAGGTTACACTGCTTTCGCACTGAGAGCAATACTTGTTGGTAAGCAAACGATATTATTAGAATGGATGTCATACCACTCCCCGACGTTACAACAATGGCGGACACGTATGATACACATGTTACGTATGGAACGTATAGCCACAAAAGACCTTGACTCAGAGATGAGTGTTAAATTCCAACAATGATGGAGTCCGTTCTGGAGTACAATGACACCGGCAGCACAAAGTCATATATTGAACCCCTGACGGCAATGTTTTGGATACCAATAGGAAGGACACTGTAAGAGGAAGGGAGTAGGGTGGAAATGGGGGAAGGGGGAGGGTGGGGTTTGAGGAGGGAAGATAGGATACCTATGTTATGATACTACCTGCCAAGTTGATCACTAGAATATAAAT
This sequence comes from Microcaecilia unicolor, assembly GCF_901765095.1. Classification (NCBI taxonomy): domain Eukaryota; kingdom Metazoa; phylum Chordata; class Amphibia; order Gymnophiona; family Siphonopidae; genus Microcaecilia; species Microcaecilia unicolor. The sequence goes on from NC_044040.1 coordinate 153,146,534, forward strand.
GTACTAGATATAGGTACGGGGAGGAGTGGGGGGAAAAGAAAAACAAAAAATACTCACATATTAGCATATGAAACTTGTGGAAAATGGTTGTACTTGGAGACAAATGTTAACTGTACTATTTTCACAGAATGTTTAATAATAAAATATGATTTAAACATAAAATCAATCACTTATAATTTTTAGTTGCTGTTTGAAAAGTATCAGACTGAGCTGGACAAAATGTTAATTTCTCTAAAGCTGATCTTTCTTTAGTTTTCTGAGCACTGGTTGAAGTGGTATGATTCTTTAAATATATTCCACTCATGGCCCCATAGATGCTAGGAACTTAATGGTGTGGAACAGCAATTTATTGAAGAGAGAAAATTGTACCTTGTTGCATTCCAGTTACCCAAGATGGAGGGCATATTACCCTCTCTTGAAAGAATCAATTCAGGTTGCTGGGTAAAAGTAATCTTCCTAAATGTTTTCCCCATTGCAATTTAGAATTGCTTCTCAATACGAAGATTTTAAATGACAAGTTATCTCCATCACTTCTTAATCCCTACAACTGAAGTAAGTAAAGCCCTAAGGGGTCCTTTTACTAAGGTGTGTTGAAAAATGGCCAGCGGTAGTGTAGATGCGTGTTTTGGGCGAGCGCAGAATAATGTTTTTAGCACATCTACAAAAAATGCCTCTTTTTTTGTTGCTGAAAATGGACGTGCGGCAAAATGAAAGTTGCTGCACGTCCATTTTGTGTCTGAGACCTTCCCGCAAGCCATTGACCTAGTGGTAAGGTCTCATGCGGTAACCTGGCGATAATGGTCTAAGCACATCAAATGTCACTTGACGTACTTAGCTGCCGCGCGCCAGAAAATAAAAAATATTTTTCAGACATGTGCAGCTGATGTGCACCAAAATTGAAATTACCACAAGGGCCATGCAGTAACCAGGCGGTAACTCCAATTTGGCATGCGTTGGGCGTGCGTAGGCACCTACGAGGCTTAGTAAAATGGCCCCAAAAATCATTCTTAATTCTGAAATTTGGAAAGCTGTATCTGCTGTGTCTTGTGAGATAAGTGTTTAGATCTAAGTAGGGTCATATTTGAAATGTAAATGAGAAATATTCTGGCCTTCCTGTTCATGTAAATTCATAACACAGCTTTCTTAAGAGCCCTTTTACTAAAAGGTTAGCCTTAGCAAGTGTCAAAAACATGTACTGATGCTAGCGCAAGCCCATTTTTACTGCAGCTTAGTAAAATTAATAATAACAACAGTAATACTTCTGTAGACTAACCATCCCCTCTCCCATTTACTAAGCTGTGCTAGTGGCTGCCATATGCTAATGCCGACACAGCCCATTCACTTTGAATGGGCTGTTTCGGCATTATCACACAGCAGCTACTAGCTCGGCTTAGTAAACGGGGGGGGGGGGGGGGGGGAGGCAGTAAGTCATTTGTCAACAACAGTGAAAGTCTGAATAGTTGTCAATTAACTGTCATTGAGTAACAACTGTTTAAAAAATGAGCCTCTGGTATTATGTGTAAAACATTCAATGGATGCTATCCCCTGACTCAGCTTAGCTAGTAAGATTAGTGCAGGATATTGCTGTATCTTAACCAGTTAAATCAACATTAATCTGTATGATAATGTAGATTATATTTTCTATGACACTAAAGAATTTCTTTTCTAGATAATGTTTCCTATTCAATTAGTAACACCTAACTAGGTAGCTATTGAACAGTAGTCCTTAATGGGTTATTAATGGGACTCCTAGGTAACCTTTTCTTTTAGTTGAGTGGTTAACCACTTCTTTTGCTTGTTTTTTTTCCTCACAGTTTTCTGGGGTCCTTCTTTTTATAGAGGCTAAAGGTAGTAAGAGATTAATACTTCTATTTTTGTTATATTTATTTTTTTCTTCATATTACTCATCTGAACCAATCTCCCGTTTTCTGTAATAATGTATATTAATTTGATAAACCCATTAATCTGTATTAGACTGTGTTTCCAGAGTGATTTAAAATTTGCTTGGAAAGAAAAACATGCAGCTGATATTTTATATCCACCAACAGGAAAAGTGCTGCTCCACTGTCGCTGCTAATATTATTGAAGGAACTGCTTAAATTAAAATGGACAACCATCAGACTGCCCTTAAAGTAAATTAAGAATAAACCAGTGTTCTGGCAGATCCTTGCCCCTCTCTCTGTCACTCTCCCCATTTCACTACTGCACAGCCTTATATTCTGCCACTGTGTTTCTCATCCTGAGATTACTGACTTGAGCAGTCTCAGGCCAGTGGATTATGTCTTTTTTTATTATTTTATTTCAAAATTACCAATATAATTTCACAAGCAATAAATCTTGTCACAGAAAAAGATGAAATCCAGAGAAAATGATTAGATAAATAAATATCAAGTAAAGAAGAAAAAAAGCTATAGAAATCCTAGTCTTCAATGTTTGGGTAGAACTCAATTCACAATTCAAAAGCAAATACTAACAAACTACCACAAAAATCATGTGACTTTAACTTCAACTTCTCATTCTAGAGGAGAACCTCAACCTTAGCATCAAAATCTGTAAAGGGAGATGAGGCTTGATGTTCTGCTAATCTAGCATTAATAAAGGTAAACAGTTGTTAGGGCTCATGAAATACAGTAAGCACACTTTTTTTTAACTATTTCCATAGTTGACACAGTAGGAACCCGTGAAAAATTTTATTCTCAAATTCTTTTGTATTGAAAGTTCTCAAGAGCTTCCAATTTTCTTTGAAGTATTTCAGAGTTTTGAATGAGAAGCTTTTATTTTGTGAGGTGATTAATATAGAGAGCCACTGTTTAACCATGGCTACATCTTGCTGCACATCAGAAACCAATAGGGTCATTAATCTTCATGATCAGACCCTGAGGGGTCCTTTTTACTAAGGTGCACTAAAAAATGTCCTGCGATAGTGCAGGTGTAGGTTTTGGGTGTGCGCAGAATCATTTTTCAGCGCACCTGTAAAAAGACCCTTTAAAAATGTTTGCCGAAAATGGATGTGCGGCAAAATGAAAATTGCCATGTGCCTATTTTGGGTCTGAGACCTTACTGCCAGCCATTGACCTAGCAGTAAAGTCTCACGTGGTAACCGGGTGGTAATGACCTACGTGTGCCAAATGGCACTTGGCGCAAGTCTGATACGCGTGGCAGAAAATAAAAATTATTTTTCGGCCGCACGTATCGGACGTGCACCAAAAATGAAATTACTGTAAGAGCCATGCGGTAGCCTTGCGGTAACTCTAATTTGGCACATGTTGGGCATGCACAGACGCTTATGCAGCTTAATAAAAGGGCCCCTGAATTTGGGTTGTCAGTGACTGTTCTAACAACACTAAGCTCTCCCCAAAAATGTAAAGTCAAAGTGATTAGGTTTCACCAAAACTAAAAATATAGAGGAAGGACAAGCAGCTCTCTCTTCCTCTACACAGCACTCTACTCCCGATCCAGAAGGTTACCATCCACAACAGCGTTCTCCCCTGCTGGGTTTGCACCACCCATACTGTTCTACTTGACTGATCTCCACCTCTCCTTCAGGAGCTGACACTGCTGAAACAGCATCCTACATGAAGAGATGCTAACACTGGTAAAACCTGACATCAAATTCCTGTGTTGGTCTCATTGGAAGGGCCCACTCCTCTGGACTCAACATAACTTCTGGGTCGTCAAGTCGCAGGAGGAATGTGAACGATTACAGGAGGACCTTGCGAGACTGGGAGATTGGGCGTGCAAGTGGCAGATGAAGTTCAATGTTGACAAGTGCAAAGTGATGCATGTGGGTAAGAGGAACCCGAATTATAGCTACGTCTTTGCAAGGTTCCGCGTTAGGAGTTACGGATCAAGAAAGGGATCTGGGTGTCGTCGTCGATGATACGCTGAAACCTTCTGCTCAGTGTGCTGCTGCGGCTAGGAAAGCGAATAGAATGTTGGGTGTCATTAGGAAGGGTATGGAGTCCAGGTGTGCGGATGTTATAATGCCGTTGTATCGCTCCATGGTGCGACCGCACCTGGAGTATTGTGTTCAGTACTGGTCTCCGTATCTCAAAAAGATATAGTAGAATTGGAAAAGGTACAGCGAAGGGCGACGAAAATGATAGTGGGGATGGGACGACTTTCCTATGAAGAGAGGCTGAGAAGGCTAGGGCTTTTTAGCTTGGAGAAGAGACGGCTGAGGGGAGATATGATAGAAGTGTATAAAATAATGAGTGGAATGGATCGGGTGGATGTGAAGCGACTGTTCACGCTATCCAAAATACTAGGACTAGAGGGCATGAGTTGAAGCTACAGTGTGGTAAATTTAAAACGAATCGGAGAAAATTTTTCTTCACCCAACGTGTAATTAGACTCTGGAATTCGTTGCCGGAGAACGTGGTGCGGGCGGTTAGCTTGACGGAGTTTAAAAAGGGGTTAGATAGATTCCTAAAGGACAAGTCCATAGACCGCTATTAAATGAACTTGGAAAAATTCCGCATTTTTAGGTATAACCTTGTCTGGAATGTTTTTACGTTTGGGGAGCGTGCCAGGTGCCCTTGACCTGGATTGGCCACTGTCGGTGACAGGATGCTGGGCTAGATGGACCTTTGGTCTTTCCCAGTATGGCACTACTTATGTACTTATGTACTTATGACCTGGTGGTGCATCCTTCTAAATCTGCTATTCCTAAACTACTTCAGAGCAGCCTGCTGTTGCTGCTGGCAGGACATGAAGGAAGCCACTGGCCCTGTTAAATATCATTGTCTGTGAGAATGTTTGATGCTTCCCTTGTGCTTATGACCCATTCTGTCCTACCTTTATCTGAAGAGCACTGATTATGGTGGAAACACTCACCCTTCTACTCTGATGTTCACCACCGCTCACTACCCAGATACTGGCATGTTTTATTTAGCTGCAGTGGATGGTGTTTAAAGACAATGCTGACTTTGCGTCATTGCTGATCTTATTCAATGTCTGGTATTCCATAGATCTTACCACTGCTCTTTGTATCTCTCCTAGGTATGCCCAAACTTTCACCACCTTGGTATCTCCTACTCCATTTTTATTTATATTAGGATAGTTAACTGCTTCATATTTTTACACTGAAAAAAGTCTCATTTCACTGGAGCAAACTGTGGGGCTCTTTTATTAAGCGGTGGTGGTAAGCACTAATGCATGCTTATCGCACACTAAAAGGCACCCCTGCGGGATGTGCTCAGGCATCCCATGGTAGTTCTGGGATTGGCATGCGCCAGTTCTGAGCTAAGAAATATACAATATTTTTTAGCACAAGGGGTGTGATTGGAGGTGAAGAGTAGGAGCACCCTGCGCTAATCAGGAAATCGCTACATGCTGCCAATTAGCACTGGTTTAGTACAGGAGCCCTTACTGCCTAGTAAATAGGTTTGTGTAAGGGCTTCCATGCTAATGGCCATGTGCTAATTGGAAAATTAGCGCATGGCCATTATGGAAAAAAAAAAGAAATGCAGCCATTTTAAAGCTATACTTAGGTTGCCTCCGCGCATGTAAATCCATGTGCTAAAATTAGCATAGGCATTTTTAGTGTGGCTTAGTAAAAGGGCCCCTGAGTCTAGCATCAGTTTTTCCATTGAGTTTCCATCACCTCATAATAGGCAAAAACTGAACCAGAGATTGCTGAGCTACCACCAGGCAACTATAAATAAAATACAAAACCAAATAGCTATGAGCTGCCCAACCGCTGATATCAGCAGCACGAAACCAGACAGTGCCATTGTATATTGTCTCTGACCACCCATGTTAAAAGTGGGCAGGTCAGAGCAGTACAAGGGGTGGCATTGGGAAGGAGCCAGTGGTTTTGCAGGTTCTGGCAATATTCAGTGCCAGGACCCACATAGCTAACCTGGACAAGTTAGGTCAGTGTAAAAGCTGTCATAACTTCGCCAGGTAGGTTTGTGGGTCCCGGCCGGAATATCGGCCAGACTTGCATAACGTTTTTATTTTTGAAGCCCCCCTAATCCCCTTCTTAGTCCCTGAAAAAGCCCCTGCTCCTTCCTTCCATCTTCCCCCCAACCAGCATGAGACACAACCCCCTTCCTTTTGGAATGCCCCCCCGGTTCAGATAGATCCTCAGAGGCTTTCTGATATCCCTGGTGGCCCAAGTGGGGCAAGGGTGGCAGCAGCAAAGTCCATTTGCTCCTGCCCCTTGAGGCTGCCTTCAGAAAATGGCTGCCACAGCCTCTCGCAGCAGCCTCATGGTACTACATAGTAAAGGAGGAACAAGTTGAGGATGCTGAAATTTTCCTATATCACCCTTAATTCCAGCAATAGACATGTATGGAATATTTTATGGTACTTTTGGGGTTACCATCAGAGACATTACCCCCCATTTGCAAGAGTTGTGTAGGTGTCCGTCCCCTGAGAGGGACTTCATCTGAACAGGACAAGATACAAGAAGATATGAGATCTATGAATGTAACATATTTTGGAGGTCATCTCTGGAGGTGATTACACTAACTCTACCGTACTGTTCCCAATTCCCCCTCCAAACGTGCCTACATGTGCCATGTAAAGGGTGAACACCTAAGAGGCAATTCTGTAATCTAGGCACCTGCATTTATGAACTCCTTGCACATGTTAATATATCTCAAAAACAATAGAGGCCTCATTCAAAGCACTAGCCTCCCAAAGTTCCATAGAAAACCTATGTACTTAGGCCTCCCATAAGTGCTTTGAAAATATGCCTCTTTGTAGCACTCCTTTTATACAGTCTAAGGTGGGCGCAAGATCTCGATCCTACCATAAGAAATTTATTACGAATAAAATAGCCTCAACAGCCCAGGGAACCTACATTAGGACGCCACTGAAATGGCCAAATCATAGGCTCTACTGCTTCCGAAAAAAATCACAGACATCAAAAACTCCAACACTTGGGAGAAAAAGATTCTGTGAACAAAAAACGGAAAACGGAGTATCTTCCGATATCAAAAAATGATCAAAGTCTATACACCCCTCTGTAGAGAGTACTAATGGATGTAAGAAACTGTGGTATCCATTCCTGGACCCCTCTAGATGAAAACTGGACGGGTACTGAAAGATGAAACACATTGCAATATCTACTATTCAGCATATATCAGCAACAAAACATTCAAAAATCAATAACTTAGCTTGAAGTGCTGATTTATGACTCTTCCAAAGTCTTTACATCCTGATTCCCAGGTAGCAATAATGGAAAGTGTTTCAAATTGCTCATTCGTTTCCTCCAGTCATACGTGTACGACGGTCATAAAGTTGGATACAATTTGTTCTTGTTCAATTTTTTCAAAGTGGGTATTAATATACAATCCTCCACACTCGCAATGTCTTACATGTAAATATATAGAATACTAGCACTTATATATATTTGTGTACACTTACCCACAAAAGTACCCCATGTTACTATTCCGTAATGACGTGTGTAACTTACATATCTCGTAAATGCAAAGGGTCTAGATCTATGGCTGGGGTAACTGTGGGCATTAGGCCAATACTGGGTTACACTAGTGTTCTACAATGGAACCTGGGTGTCAGATGCCGTTCTAGAATAGGTTCCTACTGCAACATCTGTCATCCTTGTTATAATGTGCACCTTTACTTGCTTTACATGCGTATGTGGTCATGCAATTCTATCAAGTCATTTTGTGTGTGTAAAATGTGGGTTACCCATGGAAAGCTTTATAAAATATCCCCTTATTGTGCAGACTATATAAACTCTTCTATGGCCCACAGAATGTTTGACTTATCTATGAGAAAACAACACCTATTCCCTTCTAAGAGGAAAGTGTTTGAAGAAAACATCCTATGAATATTCAAACACTTTTGATAGTGAATTCTAGCCAGATATGCTGCCATATAGATAAGGTCATTATTTAAAGGTCTCATTTACTAACATATATTAAGCAGTTAATGCATTTTAATGCAATTTTCAAGCAAGTTCAATTTACTTAATATTCTTTGTCTCAATTGTATCATTCCCTCCATCTATAGTATTTCTAGCTATGTATATTACTTTTACAGTGCATTCATTGTTAGTGAATTGATTTTGGTCAAATTTCTTTGCAAATCACTAGAATTGGAACTTCGATGGGGTTAGCTGTTGTTAGTCTGTAGCACCTGATGGGACTAATTTATGGGGTAGAAGCTTTAGAGGGCAAGAATCATTTTCCTAGGTGTATGAAATAGTGAAGTGTATTACACTTCAGCGTCTTGAGATAGTGAACTCTTGCCCTCAAAAGGAGTAAGTTTAGATAGATAGAGAAGGCTGACAGCATAGAAAGCACAATGAGCTAAGAGTAATAATTTGAAGTAATCCTAAAATTCACTGGGACACAATTGTGTGCAAAAGAAGAGGAGTGTAAGATCATACTCCTTAAATCATACTTGCATACAATGGAAGCAATATAATATAAATCAATCTCATGCACAGTCATTGTGGAAATCTTGAAAATCCAACTGGGTGTGGTCCTTGAGGACTGTGGTTGCCCACCCAAGCTCTAGATGAATGAAAGAAGCTGACCACTGTATTCTGTATGGCTCAATTTTTTTTAGAGATACCTATTTTACACCAGCCTAAAAGGTATTACACTAATGAGTTATTCAGTATTAGTACACACGCTCTTCAACTTTATGAGTGTATGTTGTCTCAAAAAGGAATTTTCTGTAATGCTACAAAGGAGGAGAACACTAGAGAAGAAATCTGATGAAATTAAGGTAATGATCCTAGAATAGTGATACGTTTCTTTAGGGCCACCTTAGTGCATAAATAGAAAATTCTCTCATAGTAGACTTTTGATTTTTGTCTTTAACGTCTTCACATTTCTGAATGTTCAAAATGAGCTTCTGTTGGAACAGCCATGGACAATCTTACAAAGGCATTTAAGGGATCAAATTCAGATCCAGGATCAACAGAAGCCAGCAGCTAAATATCATCAGCAAGACCTTGAATCAGCAATGCAAGTGGTGAATGGAAAAGGCTGAATAGAGTGTTGACAAGAGTTGAGCTCTCTGATACACATAAGTAATTGGTGCTGGGTTGGAAGTACGGCATTATAGATCTCACCTAAAAAGTCCTAGCAGATTAAAAAAAAAGATCTAAACTAGCTCAAGATTGTACTACCAATACCAATATCAATTAAATGGGAAAGCAAAAGATCATGGCACATCAAGACATAGACAGCACTTGAATCCAAGGGGTCTGTGATGGGACTGCTGCTTTTTAACATATTTATAAATGATCCAGAGATGGGAGTAACTAGTGAGGTAATTACATTTGCTGATGACACAAATTTATTCAAAGTTGTTAAATCGCAAAAGGATTGTGAAAAATTACAAGAGGACCTTGCGAGACTGGCCATCCAAATGGCAGATGACATTTAATGCCTTTGTATCGCTCCATGGTGAGACCCGCACCCTCGAATATTGGTTCAATTCTGGTCGCCGTATCTCAAAAAAGATATGGAGGTGCATTTTCGAAAGGGACATCCATGTTTTGATTTGGATGTCCTCGCAAAATTTCCCGATCTAGGGGCAGGGAAACCTGTATTTTTGAAACAAGATGGACGTCCATCTTTCGTTTTGAAAATACTGTCAGGGACATCCAAATCCTTAAATTTGGTCGTCCCTAGATTTGGTCATTCCTAGACTTAGTCGTGTCTGATTTTCAGCGATAATCGAAACCAAGGACATCCACCTCGGAAATGACCAAATGCAAGCCATTTGGTCATGAGGGGATCCAACATTTGTAGTGCACTGGTCCCCTTGACAAGCCAGAACACCAACTGGGCACCCTAGGGAGCACTACAGCGGACTTCATAAATTGCTCCCAGGTACATAGCTTCCTTACCTTATGTGCTGAGCCCCCCAAAGCCCACTACCCACAACTGTAAACCACTTCAATAGCCCTTACGGGTGAAGGGGGGACACCTAGATGTAGGTACAGTGGGTTTCGTGTGGGGTTTGGAGGGCTCACTGTTTTCTCCACAAATGTAACAGGTAGGGGGGTATGGGCCTGGGTCCACCTGCCTTAAGTGAATTGCACCCACTAAAACTGCTCCAGGGACCTGCATACTGCTGTGATGGACCTGAGTATGACATCTGAGGCTGGCACGACATATTTTTAAGATATTTTTTGAGGGTGGGAGGGGGGTTAGTGACCACTGGGGGAGTAAGGGGAGGTCATCCCTGATTCTCTCTGGTGGTCATCTGGTCATTTCGGGCACCTTTTTGTTCATTGGTTGTAAGAAAAACATGACCAGGTAAAGTCATCCAAGTGTTCATCAGGGACGTCCTTGTTTCTTTAGATTATGGGTCAAGGATGGCCAAGTGTTAGGCATGCCCAAGTCCCGCCTTCACTACGCCTCCGACACGCCCCCTTGAACTTTGGCCGTCCCAGCGATGGAGTGCAGTTGGTGACGTCCAAAATCGGCTTTCGATTATACTGATTTGGACGACCCTGGGAGAAGGACGTCCATCTTCCGATTTATGTCAAAAGATGGGCGTCCTTCTCTTTCGAAAATGAGCCCTTTAGTGGAATTAGAAAAGGTGCAGAAAAGGGTGACAAAAATGATAAAGGGGATGGGACAACTTCCCTATGACGAAAGACTAAAGTGGCTAGGACTCTTCAGCTTGGAGAAAAGGTGGCTGAGAGGAGATATGATAGAGGTCTATAAAATAATGAGTGGAGTTGAATGGGTAGACGTAAAGTGTCTGCTTACACTTTCCAAAAACACTAGGACTAGGGGGCAAGCGATGAAGCTACAAAGGAGTAAATTTAAAACGAATCAGAGAAAATGTTTCTTCACTCAATGTGTAATTAAACTCTGGAATTTGTTGCCAGAGAATGTGGTAAAGGCGGTTAGCTTAGCAGAGTTTAAAAAAGGTTTGGACGGCTTCCTAAAGGAAAAGTCCATAGACCATTATTAAATTGGACTTGGGAAAAATCCATTATTTCTGAGATAAGCAGTATAAAATGTTTTGTACTTTTTGGGGATCTTGCCAAGTATTTGTGACCTGGATTGGCCACTGTTGGAGACAGGATGCTGGGCTTGATGGATCTTTGGTCTGTCCCAGTATGGCAATACTTATGTACTTATGATCAAGTGCAAAGTGATGTATGTAGGAAAGAGGAACCCAAACTATAGCTACGTAATGCAAGGTTCCACGTTAGGAGTCAAAGACCATGGAAGGGATATAGGCGTCATCGTTGATGATACTTTGAAACCTTCTGCTCAGTGTGTGGCTATGGCTAATAAAGCAAATAGAATGTTAGGTGTTATTAGGAAAGGAATGGAAAACAAAAATGAGGATTTTATAATGCTTTTGTATCACTCCATGGTGAGACCACACCTTAAAAATTGTGTGCAATTCTGGTCATCACATCTCATAAAAGATATAGTAGAATTAGAAAAGGTACAGAGAAGGATGACGAAAATGATAAAGGGGATGGGACGACTTCCCTATGAGGAAAAGCTAAAGCAGCTAGGGCTCTTCAGCTTGGAGAAAAGACGGCTGAGGGGAGATATGATAGAGGTCTATAAAATAACGAATGGATTGGAATGGGTAGATGTAAATTGCTTTGTTACCCTTTTCAAAAATACTAGGACTAGGGGCATGGAATGAAGCTGCAAAGTAGTAAATGTAAAATAAATCGGAGAAAATATTTCTTCTCTCAATGTGTAATTAAACTCTGGAATTCGTTGCCAGAGAATATAGTAAAAGAAGTTAGATTAGCAGGGTTTAAAAAAAAAGGTTTGAACAGCTTCCTAAAAGAAAAGTCCATAAGCCATTATTAAAATGGACTTGGGGAAAATCCACTGCTTATTTCTAGGATAAGCAGCATAAAATGTATTGTACAGTTTTAGGATCTTGCCAAGTACTTGTAACCTGGATTGGCCACTGTTGGAAACAGGATTCTGGGCTTGATGGACCTTCGGTCTGTCCCAGTATGGCAATACATATGTATTTATGCAAACAACATTGGCATCCTTCCCTAAGGAGGTCATTTTAGAAGCATCTGCACTCAGAAAATGGACTTTTACAATTGTAAATTAGCTACACACATACATGGATATTTTTGAAAGCTGCTATTTCCATGTGCAGGTGGCTCAGATGCAGACACTTCAAATGGAAATTGTTGGGCTGGGCCTAAAAAAGTATGTATGTATGTACAATGGGAATGCATGTGTCATTTTAGAAATGCCTATATTGGCATTAACACTTGCAATGAGGTGCATGCAAAAGCTGGCTACCTGTTTGTTTAGACTTGAGATCTACTCTGTACTTGTGAATCAGGGGGCAGTAGCATAAACCTTTGTCACCTCAAGACCTGGGAAGAAATAGTTATTTCACACCTACCCTTAATTGGCAGTGTTATGATGTGCAGATGTCTAAAATCCACTATCTTGGATGTAGGCATCAGCAAGTAATGAGTATCTTGTAAAATTGGCACATACAAGGGTACATGTGACACCAGTCCAAGGGCTCCTTTTACATAGTGGTGGTAAGCCCAATTCAGGCTTACTGCTCACTAAAAAGGAAGTACAGCCGGACTACCACAGCAGCACGGCAGTAGTTCCCACCTCCAGCATACCATCATATCCAGTGCCAGTGTGTACTCAGCAGTAATCCGGCAGTGCTGCGTGCTGCCCAGTTACTGGGTGGTGGTAAAGGTTCCCCCCGAAATGGCCATGTGGCAAGTGTTTTACTTGCTGTACAGTCATTTCCTGAAAACATTTTATCCGCCTTGGCGCACATCAAAAACACACACCAATGCCAGCGCAGGCCCTCTTTTGCCGTAGCTTGATAAAAGGGGCCTCATGTAAAGCTCTGACTTATGGTGCTGATTTTAACAATGTGAAATAATTCCTTTCTCTTGGCATCCCATCAAATACATATACCCACCTAAGTATCTTAGAAATATCATTTGTATATAAAAGTTATAAAACTATAAGAGTCCAAAAAGGGGAAGGCTGTACCCAGTGCTTCTCAATCATTGTAACACTAGATAGAGGCATGTCATTGTGAACATGACACTCATTTTCTGATGGTGTGAAAGTGAATGCAAGTTTTAGGGATGATGGCTTAGCTACGTCATCACCTCAAAAGAACAGAAATGGATTTTTGAACTGGATTCCATTCATCCTATGGGTTAGAATGTGAAAGTTAAGGGATTCATTTTCAAAACAAAAAAATTCCAAAAAACATCATAAGGTAACAACGTTTTTCTCTCAAAAATGTCCAAGTTGTGATTCTCAACATCCCGATTTTAGATATTTTGTTCCACATTTCATCCAACTTTCAAGAGGGCATGTCAGGGGCATGTTTTGGGCTGGACATGGGTGGCAGCAATAGATACATGGTTTTCTGAAATAATGGAACAAAATGAAAATGTCTAGGGCAATAATTAAGATGTTTTATAAACAAATACCTAAAAAAACAGTAGCGAACATGGCCATTTTCAAACCAGAAAATTGTCCAACTTTTTGTTTTGAAACTACTACTACTACTACTTATCATTTCTATAGTGCTACTAGATGTACGCAGCGCTGTACACTTGAACATGAAGCGACAGTCCCTGCTCAACAGAGTTTACAATCTAATTAGGACAGACAAACAGGACAAATAAGAGATAAGGGAATTACTAAGGTGGGGATGATAAAATAAGGGTACTGAACAAGTGAGTAAGGGTTAGCAGTTAAAAGCAGAAACAAAAAGGTGAGCTTTTAGCCTAGATTTGAAGACGGCCAGAGATAGTGCTACTAGATGTACACAGCGCTGTACACTTGAACATGAAGAGACAGTCCCTACTCGAGAGAGCTTACAATTTAATTAGGACAGACAAAAGGGACAAATAAGAGATAAGGGAATTACTAAGGTGGGGATGATAAAATAAGGGTACTGAACAAGTGAGTAAGGGTTAGGGGTTAAAAGCAGCATCAAAAAGTTGGGCTTTAGCCTAGATTTGAAGACAGCCAGAGATGGAGCGTGACGGACCGGTTCAGGAGGTTTATTCCAGGCATATGGTGTAGCAAGATAAAAGGAACGGAGTCTGGAGTTAGCGGTGGAGGAGAAGGGCGCAGATATGAGAGATTTACCAGTGAACGGAGTTCCCAGGGAGGAGTGTAGGGAGAGATGAGAGTGGAGATGTACTGAGGAGCTACAGAGTGAATGTACTTATAGGTCAATAAGAGGAGTTTGAACTGTATGCGGAAATGGAAAATGGCCATTTGCTAGATATTTTTGTGCTTAGTACATCTATCTTTTTGGATCATTAAATCCAAATTATATCCAAGGGAAAAACACACAAAAACAAGTCATTGGGATGTATGGGGGGGGGGGGGGGGGGGCACCATTCTTAGTAGACTGGCCACACAGACATCCTAGCAGAGCAGTTGGGCACCCTAGGGAGCACTGCAGAGGACTTCACATAAAAAGTCCCAGGTACAGATCTCATTGTACGGTGAGCCCTCCAAAACCCACCATAAGTATAACAGTTAGAGTGGGATATAAGCCTGGGTCTCCTTCTCTACAGACCACTGCACTAAGCATTACTCCCGGGACCTGCTTGCCGCTCTAATAGGACTGGCCATAATATCTGAAGCTGTCATAGATGCTGATATGTACTGAATCTTTCACATCTTTGGGAGGTGGGACGGGGTCAATGATCACTGAAGGAATAAGGAGGTCATGTCTTAATCTTTCCAGTGGTCATCTGGCCAACTATGGCAACTGTGTCTGTTTATTACTAGATTGAAGTGTCCTTTTAAACTGCTGTTAGCCTTTTTGAACTAATGTAAACCACATTGAGCCTGCCCATGGGCGGGAAAGTGTGGGATATAAATGCTTAAATAAATAAATAAATAAACTTTTTTGGCTTAGGTGTGATTGAAACAGGTCTAGACCAAAACATGTAACTTTTAGCCCTGGGCGTTTTTGCTTTGTTCCATTATGGCAGGAAACCGTCAAAATTTTGGGAATGCCCAAATCCTGCCCCCAATATGTCCTCTTGTGCTTTGGACACACTGCAGAGAAAAACATTTCAAAATCAAATTTAAAAAATTACGATTTGAAAACGTCCAAATACCTCTTTATGTCATTTTTGAGACGTTTTCTCTTTTGAAAATGAGCCCCTTAGTCTCTGCTATGGCTTAACTGACCTCCTCACAGGCTCTCATCTTCTAATGTACCTGAAAAAGTGTCGAATTCTCTTTTAGCCTTCTTTTATCAATGATGTTCATCTAACTGTGTCAGTGCTTATGTTTTTCCCCTTTTCTTCATTTGGGTCCTTCCTTTCTCCATTTTTGAAATAGGTTATTTTGCTCTAATAGACTCTTTCTCTCATCTTCTAACTATGCTGGCTGTCTTTTGGCTTTCCTTCCATCTTTTTTGACACAGTAGAATACACTGCTTTAGGTTTGCAAGATGACATTTTTTAAACAACATCCATGCCTGATTTAACTTCTTACCTTTTGCAGCTGCTCCTTTTAGCTGTTTTTAGTGTCAGATCATAACGGATTGTGAGATATGACAGAGAACCTTGAGAGACTTAAAGTCTAGGCATTCAGATAACAGTTGAAATTCAATGTGGACGTTGCGAAGAACCAAAACTATAGATTCCATGTTAGAAAGGCAGCACTGAAGAAAACACCTATGGTGTTTTGATGTTTTTTTATGTGTTGTGAAACAGCAGCAAGCATACTGCTCAGTGTAGTGATATGTAAAAAGTAGTAAACAAATGTTATTGGATATAATTTATGGATAGGAAAATCCTTTCAAAATTCAAAATGGTTTTCCTCACAAACACATCCAAATCAGTATTTTCAAAACCTATTTTCAGATATTTTTCTATGCTGTTCATCTGCAGTGAATCCAAATCTCAAGAGGGCATGTCGGAAGGGTGTTAAGAGTGAGATTGGGCGTTCCTAAGATTTAGACATTTTTCAGTCATAATGGAACAAAACTAAACTAAAACTAAGACGTTTTGAGCTAGACCTGTTTTTGTAACGAATAAGGCACAAAAAGATGCCCTTAATGACTAGATGACCACTGGAAGGAATCAGGGAAGACCCCGAATACCCCCCCCCCAGTGGTCACTGAACCCCCCCATCATCCAAAAATGTGAATAAAAATATGACTTACCAACCTGTATGACAGCCTCAGATGTTATAGCCAGGTCTATTAGATCAATATGCAGGTCCCTGGAGTAGTATCGGTGCAGTGCACTATGGAGTGGGGGACTCAGGTCCCTATCTCCCTCTACCTATCACACTTGTGGTAGAAACTGTGACCCCTCCCACAGTAACCAATACCCTACTGTACCCACTTATAGGTGCCCCCTTCATTCAATGGGAGAAAGTAGGTTTTGGGTGGGTTTCAGAGAGCTCAGGGGACAAGATAAGCGAGCAAAGGTGAGATGTATGCCTCGGCAAATTTTTATGAAGTGCACAGAAGTGCCCTCTAGGGTGCTCCATTGCTCTCCTGGGATATCTGGGGGACCAGTCTGCTAAAATGCTTCCTCCTCCTACAACCCAATGACTTGATTTTCTACATTTTGCACTTACAGTGGGGGAAATAAGTATTTGATCCCTTGCTGATTTTGTAAGTTTGCCCACTGACAAAGACATGAGCAGCCCATAATTGAAGGGTAGGTTATTGGTAACAGTGAGAGATAGCACATCACAAATTAAAATCCGGAAAATCACATTGTGGAAAGTATATGAATTTATTTGCATTCTGCAGAGGGAAATAAGTATTTGATCCCCCACCAACCAGTAAGAGATCTGGCCCCTACAGACCAGGTAGATGCTCCAAATCAACTCGTTACCTGCATGACAGACAGCTGTCGGCAATGGTCACCTGTATGAAAGACACCTGTCCACAGACTCAGTGAATCAGTCAGACTCTAACCTCTACAAAATGGCCAAGAGCAAGGAGCTGTCTAAGGATGTCAGGGACAAGATCATACACCTGCACAAGGCTGGAATGGGCTACAAAACCATCAGTAAGACGCTGGGCGAGAAGGAGACAACTGTTGGTGCCATAGTAAGAAAATGGAAGAAGTACAAAATGACTGTCAATCGACAAAGATCTGGGGCTCCACGCAAATCTCACCTCGTGGGGTATCCTTGATCATGAGGAAGGTTAGAAATCAGCCTACAACTACAAGGGGGAACTGTCAATGATCTCAAGGCAGCTGGGACCACTGTCACCACGAAAACCATTGGTAACACATTACGACATAACGGATTGCAATCCTGCAGTGCCCGCAAGGTCCCCCTGCTCCGGAAGGCACATGTGACGGCCCGTCTGAAGTTTGCCAGTGAACACCTGGATGATGCCGAGAGTGATTGGGAGAAGGTGCTGTGGTCAGATGAGACAAAAATTGAGCTCTTTGGCATGAACTCAACTCGCCGTGTTTGGAGGAAGAGAAATGCTGCCTATGACCCAAAGAACACCGTCCCCACTGTCAAGCAAGGAGGTGGAAATGTTATGTTTTGGGGGTGTTTCTCTGCTAAGGGCACAGGACTACTTCACCGCATCAATGGGAGAATGGATGGGGCCATGTACCGTACATTCGGAGTGACAACCTCCTTCCCTCCGCCAGGGCCTTAAAAATGGGTCGTGGCTGGGTCTTCCAGCATGACAATGACCCAAAACATACAGCCAAGGCAACAAAGGAGTGGCTCAGGAAGAAGCACATTAGGGTCATGGAGTGGCCTAGCCAGTCACCAGACCTTAATCCCATTGAAAACTTATGGAGGGAGCTGAAGATGCGAGTTGCCAAGCGACAGCCCAGAACTCTTAATGATTTAGAGATGATCTGCAAAGAGGAGTGGACCAAATTCCTCCTGACATGTGTGCAAACCTCATCATCAACTACAGAAGACGTCTGACCGCTGTGCTTGCCAACAAGGGTTTTGCCACAAGTATTAGGTCTTGTTTGCCAGAGGGATTAAATACTTATTTCCCTCTGCAGAATGCAAATAAATTCATATACTTTCCACAATGTGATTTCCGGATTTAATTTGTGATGTGCTATCTCTCACTGTTGCCAATAACCTACCCTTCAATTATGGGCTGCTCATGTCTTTGTCAGTGGGCAACCTTACAAAATCAGCAAGGGATCAAATACTTATTTCCCCCACTGTATTTGTTTTTTTCAAAAATGGACCAAAATACAAAACATCCAAAGCACAAAACCTTATTCAAAAACAGTTTTTCTAAAAAAATAATAATTAATTAATAAAAAAAAGATTTTCTTTTTTTGAAATGAACCTTCTTTCCTATTCAGATTTTGGACCTTTTTTGCAAAATGTCCAAAGTCGGACTTAAGACGCCTCAATATCACTCCTATAATAAGACTTTCAGAATTAAGCACTGTTGACAGCTGAAAAAGATCCTTACCTGAAGCATCATAGAAAGGATCAACTAGATTAGATAGGGTCATAATTGTTATGTAACAACTCTTGGGTATATAGATCCTTAAAAGTTATTAATCAGACTGGTTTCTTTTCAAGAAAATTTGCAAACGAGGAATTTACAAATTACAAGTTGTATGTGTCTGTACATTATATAGAGGTACAGGGACAGATAATTTGGCTGTGCCAGTGTACTTCTAGCATCAACCAGAATGTGAAAAAGGATGAGGAAGATGCTACAACTCTCTTCAGAAATATTAAGAGGCGTTTGGTGGCTTATACATTTGATTTATGGTCACAGAATATGTTATCAATCTCACTGTACTTTTAATGTGCATATCTACTCTCCAACACAACATGATTTGCTCACTTGGAAAGGAGTCTTCTGAGATTGCCACAGTTGGTGATAAAGCCATAAAAGACGATGGAAAAGGGGAGAAGAGGGATCAGAGACAACTAAGAAATGTAAGCAGCAGCTTCCATACAGCTGTATTGTTTATGCCAGCATACGAACTACATTAGCTACATGGAAATACTTTTAAAACAAATAGGAGGAAATATTTTTTCACTCAATGAATATGCTCTGGAACTCTTTGTCAGAGGATGTAGTAACAACAGTTAGCGTATCTGGTTTAAAAAAGGTTTGCACAAATTCCTGGAAGAAAAGTCCATAGTCTGCTATTGCAACAGACATGGGGAAGCAACTGCATGCCCTGGGATTGGTAGTAAGGAATGTTGCTGCTAATTGGGTTTCTACCAGGAACTTGTGACCTAGCTTGACCACTGTTTGGAAAACAGGATACTGGGCTAGATGGACCATTGGTCTGACCCAGTATGGCTACACTTATGTTCTTATCTTCCCCTCCTAAAAAAACGATGTCCTAACTAAGAGCCAGATGCACAAATGTCCTGTTAAGAATCCGTCTGCATTTCCAAATCGGTAAAAATGTACCGATTTAGAAACACAGAGGGATTCACAAAGAAAATCGCATGTAAATGAGCTGCTTGTTGCTTTTATGACCCAGCTCATTTGCATGTGATATGGGGGAAGCAAGTTGGTGAGCTGAGCATGCGCAGAACAGTCAATTGCTATGTGTGGCTGCTCTGCGCTTGCTACAGACGGCTCTTATACATACAGACAAGCTGCGTGTATGAAAGCAGTAGATGTAGCCCCCCCTTTTTTTTGCAAGCACAAAAGCCCATTTTTTGGGGGGGCGGGGATAGACAGGCCTGTGTGGGGCTCCATGCCTCCCCGCTGCTGAACTGGGCTGTGAGGAATCAGCATCAGGGCCTGGTTCCATCCCCAGCTGTTCCTGCTGCTTCCTTCTATTGGCCGGCTGACATCCTGGAATACCCATCTCCCTGAAGATGGACTCTCGTTGGCTGGCTGCTGCCCAACTCTTCCTCCCTGCAGGGCTTCCCTGATGACATCACTAGAGCTGTGAGCTGATTGGATCCAAACTTCCAGGTGTCCCCCTCCAGTAGTGAGTGTGCGGGACATCCCAGGCTGACATTTAGCTCCTCTCTGCTGTGCTTCTAAGCATGGGGGATGCTGTTTCCCAGCCGAGGCTGTTTGACCCTTGTCTTCCTTGCATTTTTGGTAAGTCACCATTACTTTTATGCTTTACATTTACTGCCCCCCATTTCTTGCCAGTAAAATGTAATTTGAAAAAAGAATCATGGCATGGCTTTCATACACGCAAAGAAGCTGCGTGTAAGTGGTGTACTTTTTTTTTTTGTGCTCCATCTTCCCTGCCTTGTTTCTCCCCTTCTCCTACTTGCGATAATGAAGAACTGGCAGGTCCAGACCTCCCGTTAAAATTTCCATGGTAAAGGTAGGGACTGCTTTTGTGCATGGGGTCGGAAATAGCAGTGCATCGCATTGCATGCACATTATAATAGTAATTAGCTCATTATAATAGCTTTGCATTCCATTGTCGTTAGCTGCTACCATGTTAGGAAAATGGCTCGGAGAACACTTTTGTACATGTCCCAGTTTACTACTTGCACGCTAAACTGGCTAGAAATAGTTTAAAAACCACGCTGCTGGCTCGTTAAGTTTAGTGTATCTGGCCCTAAACCTTCTAGACTCTTAATTAGGTCAAAAGCCTAAAAATTAAAGATCAAGCCAAGGGTGGGCAGATGCAAATTAAACTCTCAACAGAGGCATCCTTTTACTACTAGCTATGCTCTACACGGAAGTTATGGTAAAATCTAATACAGCTTTTATCAGAAACTAACAGAGATTTTAAATGCTAAACTAGTCCCTAAACTGCTTTTGTTAAATAGAGTAGATTAAAGATACTGAGATTACCTTTTTAACCTCCATTTTGAACCTGGTTCTGAAAGGGCAGGAAAAACTGGGGATCCTTCCTGCTCTTTGACCCTAGAAACCAGGAAACCTCTGGTTGGTACTGGGAGGGAGTTTGGGGGGCTAGGAGTTTAGAGGGGAGTTTTGATGAAGCGCTTCATGGGTTAAAGGAAGGTGGCATTAAGTACAACAGCAGTGCTGACAGCTCTGGCAACATGTAGTAATGTCAGGTCCGTCTCTGTCCATAACCTATTTGGATCTTACCCCAACCTGCACTAAATAACATGGGATTTTTACCATGCTGGCTGGTTTAGCTTGTTTTAGCCACTAATGTCCACACTAACTGCTGGATTCTGTATAGGTCACCCAAAGTTGGACATGCAAGTTTGAGCATCCTTGTATAAACTAATTACTATTTAGGCAATAACAATCAATTATTGGTGTTAAGAAGCACTTAATTGGCAGTAATTAGAAGCTATATGTATATCTGCCCTATACTTGATTCTATAACATGCATACTAAATTTCATAGTATACAGTATAACTCTTAAGGGAGGGGCGTGGGCAGATCAGGAGTGTTTCCAGAAATCAGGTGCAATGTTATAGAATACCTGCATTTCTGCACCTGTCATTGGTGGGGTGGGAGCATTTACACCAACCTCTGGCAGGCCAAGTTAAACATGAAATGCATGCTAAGCAAATATTCTATAAAGGTTGTTCCATGCAGAGCACCCTTTGCATAATACTAGCTTAGCACAAATCATCCTGGTGCCTAAATTTGGGCATCCTTTATTCAATTCCCTCCTAACTGCTTAACGCGATTTAATAAATATGCCTTTTAGTTACAAAATAAAAGAAAATCTATTTGCAACTATGAAACCCAAGGTATTTCTAAGATAGCTTTTGAAAAACTCGAAATGAATAGTGTCATCAAGACATGCTAGACAAAACATCTACCAAGGTTTCAGAAATGAACGTGAATTGTTATGTCAACAGCCAGCTAAGTAGGCAGTGGACTGGCTCATCTCACTTCCCCATGTGCAAGAAGAGTGTAGGATGATCAGAACATTATGAGTCCTGTAAGGAATAATCAGATCAAACAGCTCCGAATCCCACATATTTATCTGATACGTACTGCCAAAAAAGTGAGATTTATGCTTACAAAATTAGCTGATTAGAATGATCTACATTCTATGACTTACTATATGCCTGAATCATTTTGTACCATGAAAGAGATTCTTGAAAACTGAGGTTCTTTTAGGTAGCTTGGTTACAAGTAATCTAATTCTGTGATTGTATGCCATAAAGTCCCAGAATTTTAGGATAACTGTAAACATTTTCCTCAGTTAAATGCCAATAACAATAAGAAATTGCTGGAGATGGAGTGACACAGAAGAAGGGGAGCTCAAGCATGTGGGTGCGGGCCGATATTCAGTGCCAGCAAACGCATGGTTAAGCGGGTCAAATTAGGACAGCTTTTGAGCCGCCCTAAATTTACCCACTTAGCTATGTGGGTGCCAGGGATGAATATCAGCTGGCACCCACATAACTGCTGACTCCTCCCCAATGCCATCCCCTGTACTACCCCTGACCTGCCCATTTTGTTAATGGGTGGTCAGAGCTGATATTCAGTGGCACTGCCCGGTTAAATGCCATTAAGTATAGGTGGTTGGGCAGCCCCAGGCAATCTAAGCAGACCGGAGCCTCTCCTGACTACTTAAATCACTTTGAATATTGGCCAGTATAAGTCCACATACCCCCAAATTATATACCATCTATAACTAGGTGGTTTCCATAAAAACATTCACAATCAACCACAAATACAAAAACATTACTCAGCATCAGGGGCGTAGCTACGGGTGGGCCCGGATGGGCCCAGGCCCACCCAGTTTAGCCTCAGGCCCGCCCAGAAGCAGATCCTTGCCATGACCGTCTCCCACCCCTGCCGCAGCGCTTCATTTAATGTTGTCGGCGCTGCTGTTAGTTTCCTACCCCCCGCGGCGGCGCTTTACACTTTACCCGACGGCAACGCTACAGATGCAGCGCTGACGTCCTGCTCCGGGGCCTTCCGCGTCCCGCCTCCGTAACAGGAAGTTACATCAGCGTGGAAGGCCCCGGAGCAGGACGTCGGACGTCAGCGCTGCATCTGTAGCGTTGCCGTCGGGTAAAGTGTAAAGCGCCGCCGCGGGGGTGGGAAACTGTAACAGCAGCGCCGACAACAACATTAAATGAAGCGCTGCGGCAGGGGTGGGAGAGGGTGAGGAAGTCAGTGGGGTGCTGCGTGCTGGCCCAGTAAGGGGAGGCAGGGAGGGGAGGGAACAGAAGGGTGCTGGACTTGCAAGGGTTGGAGGGAAGGGAGAGAGATTTTGGGATTTGCAGAGGGGAGGTTGGAGGGAAGGGAGAGAGGTTTTGGGATTTGCAGAAGGGAGGTTGGAAGGAAGGGGAGAGGTTTTGGAATTTGCAGAAGGGAGGTTGGAGGGAAGGGAAGAGGTTTTTGATTTGCAGAGGGGAGGTTAGAGGGAAGGGAGAGAAGTTTTGGGATTTGCAGAGGGGAGGTTGGAGGGAAGGGAAGAGGTTTTGGATTTGTAGAGGGGAGGTTGGCAGGAAGGAGAGAGAGAGGTTTTGGGATTTGCAGAGGGGAGGTTGGAAGGAAGGGGAGAGGTTTTGGATTTGCCGAGGGGAGGTTGGAGGGAAGGGGAGATGTTTTGGATTTGCAGAGGGGAGGTTGGAGGAAAGGGAGAGGTTTGGATATATAGGGGGGGGGGGGGGGGAAGGAAGGGGAGAGGTGCTGGATATGCAGGGGGGTGGAGGGAAAGGGGAGAAGTGCTGGATATGCAGAGGGTTGAAGTGAAGGGGAGAGGTGCTGGACATGTATGGGAGTTGGATGAAAGGGAAAGAGGTGCTGAACACGTAGGGGGGGCTGCATGAAAGGGAGAGATGCTGGATGTGTGTGTGGGGGGGGGGGGGCTGAAGGAGAGGTGCTGGATATGCAGATGATGATATGCAGAGGGAAGGGAGAGAGATGCAGGGAGAAAGAGCCAGATGCATAAGGGGAAGGAAAGAGAGGAAGAGAAGCTGGTTGGGGGTGGGATCAGCGAGGAGAGGGACACATTGGTGTGGAGGAGGGAGAAAGGGGACCTAGGGAAGTATACAGATACAGAAGGGAGATGATGATGGGCATTAGGTGGGAGCATGGGGACATGGACACAAATGTGAGATGCTGTATGGGGATGGCACATGGGCACAGAGGGGTAATGCCTGACCAAGGGGGGGGGGGGATATAGAATAGAGATAAAATGCTGGACACTGGAGAGGGGGGGATATGGACACGGGGGGGGGGGGGGAGATACCAGACAAGGGAGAGAATAGGAATGCAGAAGGGATATGCTGGGCATGGGGTGCATAGGTGCACAGAGGAATGATGATGGATGAGGGGATATGAACACAGGGGAGATACTGAACAAGGAAATATAGGAAAACAGAGATGGGAGATGGATGATGGACATGAAGAAAGAAGAAATGTCAAATAGGAGACCCTGGCAAGTGAGTTAAGAGAAGACAGAGGGAAGCAGAAACCAGAGACTGGGACCAATATGATTTGAGAAAAAATGACCAGACAACAAAAAGGTATAAAAAATATTTTATTTTCAATGTTGTGAATATAATATGTTGGATTTGGAATGTACATCTTGCCAAAGTTGATGGTAAACATGGCTGGGGTCCAGGACAGAAATCTAGGAAAGGACCCCAAAGTCCATTACCAGGCTGCTCCTTCAGCTTCCAGCATGCAGGCTTTCTCTGGCCAAGGAACCAAGCACAATTGCCCTAGTTGCATCCCCTAACACCATCCCTGGCATGTGCCATCTTTATATTTTGCACAGGAGCAAGTGCCTTTCTTTCTTGTTTCTCTGGTGGTGTACTACATGCAAGGTCTAGTTTCTTGGGGTTTCCGTTTAATTTATATTTCTAGAGTTTGTGGTCACTTATTCTGTATTTGGCATTTGTGTCTTGTGTGTGTGACTGAGGTATTCTGTTAGCATGAAGTTTCAATGTAGCATTCTGTAGTAATTTGGCTTGTTCAGCTTTCCTGATAAATGTATTTGTATTTTAGGGCCCTACTATAATATTTAAGGCACTTCTTTTTCATAGGTAGGATCTTTGTTTTTGGAAGTTAGTGTTGGCATGGTAGATTTGCTCTAGGTTCTGAGTGACTTTTGTTTTATAGATTTTTTTAAGTTAATTTATAATATGTCTGTAATTGAGATTACACTAGAAAACAAAATTTCTTTATATGATGAGTTTTATGGTGAATTGTCCTTGCTGTGCTCTGTATCCATTGTTGGTGGACAGCCAGGAGGTTCTCTGGATGCAGAATGTGTTTGGCTTCAATACCATATATGTGTTGGAGGACCATGGCTCAGTGGGGCTGAATAGTGCAGTCTATTGTACTTCCCTTAGCTCTCAATTGGCCTGCAGCCACTGAAGCCTGCACTGCAACCCTCATTGAAGTTATGGGGAGTGGGGTAGGGACAGAGCATGGGTGCATCAGGTTTGCTGTTTTTTTCTTTTTCAAAAAAGTTGGCAACTCTAGTGCCCACCCATCCAACCTGTTGGCCCACCCAAAAATTGCCTTCTGGCTACGCCACTGCTCAGCATCAAACAGCAGACTCACGTATAATTACCAAAACGCAGGAACAGTTTTGTAGAAATCGAAGCACATTCTATAAAAATGCACGTACCATAATGGGTTAACTAGCTAATCAGAACTGTCAATTGGATGTTAACAAGCAATTATCAGCACTGGCATTAATTATGATTATGCGCACAACTCTCTCAGCGTATTCTGTAACGTGGTGCGTGTAAATTGGTTATGGATGTGGAATGGATGTTTCTAAAATCTATATGCATTATTATAAATACACCTGCTCTGCGCCTAATATAGGCATCAGGATTTATGCCAAGTAAAACATGGCCTAAATGGCTGTGACCAAATTTGGTCGCATGGAGAGGAGCTCAGTGTATTCTATATACTGTGTGGAAATTTAAGCCGATTCTATAAAATGTATGCATACTTAGAGAAAATGCATAGGTGTATTTTTTTACCATGTGGATTTTTCAGGCGCCATATATAGACTCTAGCCCATACTCAACTAGAATTCTATAATAATAATGCTTCCTCTCCTTGAGAAGCTTTCATGACTTTTTTCTTATTTAGCTTTCTAGATATAGCAAGTTCCTGTCCATAGAAGGCTTAAAGTCTATGGTTGCACTTGAGGCAGAGGAGAGCTATGTGGCTTGCCCAAAGCCACATGGAGTCTCTGTGTGATATGATCTCTGGCTTTCAGCCCGCCATTTAATCACTACGCTACTCATCCACTCCATTTTAGTAGTCAAAAATGCATTGCCCAGTCATCTGCAGCTAAGGCAGCTGAATGTCATTTTATAAGTGTGAAAACCCGTGTTTGGATCTTGTTTCGATAAAAGGCACTATGTAATTTTAAACTGCTCTTATAATAATTTGTGATTCTGCTATATAGTATTAGTCTAAAGAAAATGAAACAGTCAGCCCTCATATTTCCTAAACCAAGGTGTTGGAAAAACCTCATCAGAATATTAGGAAGCCTGTAATACTTGGTTGAAATTATGTTTGCATTCTCTCCATAGTTTAGCAAATATTCGACATGCATACCCTCTGTTTCACATTGATAGGCTTACCCAGTCAACCAGAACCCCATTTCTATTACAACAGACAGTTATTGACAGAGAGGCTGATTAGAGCCATCAGTCTGTGAACATCTGCAGTAAGAAGAACATGTTTTATGTAGAAATGGCAAAAGGTTGAGAAACATTATCTTATTAATAGTGTACTGTGAAAATGATGAACTCAGTACTTGTCTGCTAGATGAAATAGATCAAGATCAACCAAAAAGAAACAAGAGTGAAGACTTAAATGTCCTTTAATAAAAATATGCTAGAAAATAAAGCACAGAGGAACATACTGTAAAATGTAATCTTGTCTGCAAAATACGGCATATCAATTAGTGAAAAGAAAAAAAAAATCACATTTCCTTTAGAATAATATTAGAAAGGAGACAAATTCATTCTTTCATAGAAGAATAACAGAGAAGGGATAATGCCCAAGCAAGATTAGTTCTAGCAAATATTATTGCAAAATATATATGCACTGAAGACAGTAAGAATGTGCATAGCCAATGTTTCCATAACACACATATATGGCTAGGGACATACATAAAACTAATCAACCACGCATGCTTTAGATTTTCACCTAGCACCGCAACTGTTTGCAGAAAACAATTGAACCGAGTCTTACAGGACGAGGGCAGTGAGGCACAAAAGAAGGGATAGAAGCCAAAAGACATTAAATCAGAGACCATAAGAATTAGAAATTTCTGTTGCTGCGTGTGAGTTCACTATAAAGATCCTGAAGACTAGTATTTAAATATTGCATAAATACATAGGTGGTGATCTCTTTCAACTAAAAGGAAGCTCTGGAATAAGGGAGCATGGATGAAAGGGAATAGATTTAGCAGCAATCTAAGGAAATACTTCTCTATGAAAAGGGTGGTGGATGTGTAGAGCGGTCTCCTGGTAGAGGTGGTGGAGACAAATACTGCATGTGAATTCAAGATAGCCTAGGATAAGCCCACAGGATCTCTAAGGGACAGGAAGGGATAGTAGATGGCATAGATGGGCAGACTGGATAAGCCATATGGCAGTGGTTCCCAAAGCTGGTCCTGGAGACAGCCCAGCTTCCACTGCATGCAAATCTCTCTCATGAAAATTCATTGTGGATATCCTGAAAACCTCACTGGCTGGGTGCCTCCAAGGTCTGGGAACCACTGCCATATGGTCTTTGCTGTCATCATTTTCTATAAAAGTGGAAAAAAAAGTGCAACAGAAGTTGGTGTCCAAAAGTTTGATAACAGAGTCTGTAAAATAATTCAAATAGATGGGACACGAAGCTTCATCTCACAGACTTACAGGTTTGCAGCACTGGTTCTCTCCAATGAGAAACCAGGCCACAGCCTGCGTGGCCTGTGCCATTCTCCTCACTGCATCTGTCTGCCCCCCCCCCCCCCCCCCCATCAAACCCATCCTAGCTCCCACGGGCACGTACCACAATAGAGGACCTACTATGTTAGTCCCTGGTCCAGTGGTCATTGGGGAGGAGCGATCAGCAGTCGTTAATGCCTTCTTCAAAATAGCACTTCAAATAGTAGTCTCATGCTACTACCGCTAGGAGTCATGTTGCTGTATATTGAAACATATTGCTAGTTGCTGACTTATGTGGTAAATCAAGAAGCAGTAGAAGCTTGCCTTTTACAGCACTTTGATAACTTTCCCTCTTAATCATTTTATAAAGCTAACAGTTATTGTTTATTGAGGAATTTGAATATACCACATTTACTAACAAAAGGCCAAAGTGGTTTACAAACAATTCAAAATAAAATAGAAAGGAACTCAAGTTAAAACAGGAAAGAGCACACACATGCCTCACATACAATTTCAATGGCAGGCAACATTTATTTAGGTGCAATATATTTACTGTCATGTTTTCTTCTGAAATATACAAATGCTAATCACAGTGGGGCAATTCTATGAAGACAAATAATTAGAATACTGGATTATATACGTAATATGTGCACACATATGCACATAAATGTCTAAATTCAATAAAGTACGATTCTGTAAGTACATGTTTCTATTAAGAAGTAAAAGCACAATTGTGAAAGTAACCTTGTAAGGATACTGGAGATGGTTGAACGGTGGGGATGGGGGGCATGATTTTGCTGTTATGGGTTATGCTTTTGGATATGACAAGAGGGAATTCCTATTGGGTTGTTTTATTTGAGCAATTGAGCATTTCTGTAGAGATGGTTAAAAAAACACTGTGCATTAAGGACCCTGGTTACTAAGGTGCGCTATAGGCGTGCTAGCCTTTTTAGTATACGCTAAAAATTAGCGCATGCTAACGCTAGAGACACCCATAGGAATATGTGGGCGTCTCTAGTGTTAGCACATGCTAATTTTTAGTGTGCACTAGTTTCCACCCAAGCCCACTTCTCCTCTCCCTCCACTCTCTATTTCAGTCGATAACACCCTCATCCTCCCCGTCTCATCTGCCCGCAACATCGGAGTCATCTTCAACTCCTCCCTCTCCTTCTCTGCGCATATCCAGCAGACAGCCAAGACCTGTCACTTCTTTCTCTATAACATCAGCAAAATTCGCCCTTTCCTCTCTGAGCACACCACCCGTACTCTCATCCACTCTCTCATTACCTCTCGCCTTGACTACTGCAACCTACTCCTCACTGGCCTCCCACTTAACCATCTATCCCCCCTTCAATCCATTCAGAACTCTGCTGCGCGTCTTATCTTCCGCCTAGACCGATATGCTCATATCACCCCTCTCCTCAAGTCACTTCACTGGCTTCCAATCAGGTACCGCATACAACTAGGACTAGAGGGCATGAGTTGAAGCTACAGTGTGGTAAATTTAAAACGAATCGGAGAAAATTTTTCTTCACCCAACGTGTAATTAGACTCTGGAATTCGTTGCCGGAGAACGTGGTACGGGCGGTTAGCTTGATGGAGTTTAAAAAGGGGTTAGATAGATTCCTAAAGGACAAGTCCATAGACCGCTATTAAATGGACTTGGAAAAATTCCGCATTTTTAGGTATAACTTGTCTGGAATGTTTTTACGTTTGGGGAGCGTGCCAGGTGCACTTGACCTAGATTGGCCACTGTCGGTGACAGGATGCTGGGCTAGATGGACCTTTGGTCTTTCCCAGTATGGCACTACTTATGTACTTATGTACTAATTCAAGCTTCTCTTATAAACTACAAATGCACTCAATCTGCAGCCCCTCATTACCTCTCTACCCTCATCTCCCCTTATGCTCCTACCCGTAACCTCCGCTCACAGGACAAATCCCTCCTCTCAGTACCCTTCTCCACCACCGCCAACTCCAAGCTCCGCCCTTTCTGCCTCGCCTCACCCTATGCTTGGAATAAACTCCCTGAGCCCATACGCCAAGCCCTCTCCCTGCCCATCTTCAAATCCTTGCTCAAAGCCCACCTCTTCAATGTCGCTTTCGGCACCTAACCATTATTCATCTATTCAGGAAATCTAGACTGCCCCAATTTGATTGACTGCACTTTTATGTCCTTTAGATTGTAAGCTCCTTTGAGGAGGGATTGTCCTCTGTGTTAAATTGTACAGCGCTGCGTAACCCTGGTAGCGCTTTATAAATGTTAAGTAGTAGTAGTAAAAATGCTAGCTCACCTTAGTAAACGGTCCTAAAAAATGTTAACGCACATTATTTTTTTTTATTAAAAACAAATTTAAAACAGAAAAAAAGTCAAATATTTGGGATGATTCTCTCCACTAATAAACCAAAAAATGGTACCCTGTACATTCCCTGCAGTTTATTGAACTTATTGTGGGCCTTGTTAAGGCAATTTGTGGAAATTGAGATCATTTTAGTTTGCTATCCACCTTATAATTGAAAGAGAAAAACGCCTAGATTTCGACCCAAATCGGGAGATAGACGTTGATCTCACAAAAACGAATAAATCGGTATAATGGAAAGCCGATTTTGGACGTTTTCAACTGCACTCCATCGCGGAAGCGTACAAAGTTGATGGGGGCGTGTCGGAGGCGTGGCGAAGGTGGAACTGGGGCGTGGTTATCGGCCGAGGAGAGATGGGCGCCTTTCGCCGATAATGGAAAAAAAGTATGCGTTTGTAACTAGAATTTAGGGCACTTTTCCTGGACCCTGTTTTTTCACGAATAAGGCCCCAAAAAGTGCCCTAAATGACCAGATTACCACCAGAGGGAATCGGGGATGATCTCCCCTGACTCCCCCAGTGGTCACTAACCCCCTCCCACCACAAAAAATGATGTTTCACAACTTTTTATTTTCACTCTCAAATGTCATACCCACCTCCCTGGCAGCAGTATGCAGGTCCCTGGAGCAGTTGTTAGGGGGTGCAGTGGACTTCAGGCAGGTGGACCCAGGCCCATCCCCCACCTACCTGTTACAATTGTGCTGCTTAATGCTTAGTCGTCCAACCCCCCAAACCCACTGTACCCACATGTAGGTGCCCCCCTTCACCCCTTAGGGCTATAGTAATGGTGTAGACTTGTGGGCAGTGGGTTTTGAGGGGGATTTGGGGGGATCAACACACAAGGGAAGGGTGCTATGCACCTGGGAGCTCTTTTACCTTTTTTTTTGTTTTTCTAAAAGTGCCCCCTAGGGTGCCCGGTTGGTGTCCTGGTATGTGAGGGGGACCAGTGCACTATGAATCCTGGCCCCTCCCACAAACAAATGCCTTGGATTTATTCGTTTTTGAGCTGGGCGCTTTCATTTTCCATTATCACTGAAAAACAAAAATGCCCAGCTCACAAATTGTCGAATAAAACATGGACGTCTATTTTTTACGAAAATACGGTTCGGTCCGCCCCTTCACGGACCCGTTCTTGGAGATAAACGCCCATGGAGATAGACGTTTTCGTTCAATTATGCCCCTCCACGTCAACACATGACTTTTTGGTTTATTATTCGTAATTACATTTTGAGTATTTCTATCATTGTTCTTTGACATTAACCACCGAATTCTATAAAAGCCGCTAAAATTAAACATGCAAATTTGGGCATGTGCCCATTATTTATGTGCAATTTAGTTGAATGAGCTCATTAGCACTGATAATTGGCTTACAACCAATTACTGGCACTAATTAGATTTAATTGAAAACTACATGCATAAATTTGGGCACATGAGTTCAAAAGGGAGTGCAGAAATGGGAGGTCATGGGCAGAATAGGGGGGCATTCCTAACATTTACACTCATTGCTATAGAATGAGGGGTATACATGACATTTGCATCATGTTTCAGTTGGTGCACACGGCCGCGCCTAAAGTGAGCCATGATTCCTGGACATAAGTAGTATTCTATAAACCACTCCTAACTTTAAGTGTGATTTATAGACTACTGCTTTTTTTGGTGCTGATTTGTTTGGCATCATATATAGAATTTACCCTTGAAAGTGTAATATATATTGATAAGATCTGAGAAACAAACTCCTACTTTATGCATTTTGAATGTATTTTTTAACTTTGTTTTTTATTGTTTTGTTTCAGTGTACAACAAAATGTATTTACTTTATTTATTTATATTTGCTATACTTTCTTTGCTGCAAACTATAGGCCAAAGTGGCGTACAGTAAAATCAGTGTAAAGAAATGAACTTCAGTAAAATGATAGAAAAGATTCATAAAATATTCATCACTAGAAAGCAATCAACAATTTCCATACTAAAGAGTAAACTGTGTCAATTTTCTCAACAGAACAAGCCACCAGTGTCTAACTCAATGCTCCAAAAGCTTAACTAAAAAATAAAGGGCTCTGTTTACTAAGCTGCACTATAGGCGCGCTAATGTTTTTAGCACATGTTAGAAATTAGTACATGTTAACACTAGAGACACCCATAGGAATATATGCATGTCTCTAGCATTAGCGTGCACTAAAAACACTAGCGTGCCTTAGTAAACAGGGCCCAATTTTTAAGTTGTACTTTAAAATTGGAAAAGGAAAATTCACCTTGAATCTGACATGGTGAAATATGCAGTATACCTGAATGTAACTCACCATAAGCTACTACTGAAAAGGGTGTGAGCAAACGTCCAAATAAAAAAAATGGAAAATTGTTCCACTCAAAAGGTCCCACAAAAAAAGAAAGCACATAGTCTTGTGGACTCCAACCTGGCCAGTTGAGTACCAGGAAGTACAAGGTGATGGTCACTTAAAGACTGCAGGGTTCTACTCGGAGTTTTGGAGACTGTTAAATTCGCTAGGTAAAAGAAGGCTCCCATCTTTAAAGCCTTAAACGTCAAAATTAGGCGTTTAAACAAAACTCTAAGATGAACTGGTAACCAATATGACTTTTTCAACAATGGTGTAACATGACCGTACTTTCACGCTCTACAAAGTAAGTGTATATAGTTGTATTTTGAAGTGTTGGTGAACGTTGTAAATTATTATAATACTTGTTTAAATGTATATATGTGTCATGCTTGTCACTGATCTTCATGTTCACTAGGCGTTCAATTTTGGCATGATACATTTTTACACGGCATATCATATGGGCCCTTTTACTAAGCTATATGGTATGTTTACTCAGGTGCATTAGCATTTTTAACGCACCTTTAAAGTTAAGGCGTGTTAAACGCTAATGCACCTATACAGTTCTATGGGCGCGTTAGTGTTTAATGCGCATTAACCATTAACATGCATTAACAATGCTAACGTGCGTATAGCACACCTTAGTAAACATAGGTGTATGTCTTTCTTCTATGTTTGTGCAGCGCTGCGTATGCCTTGTAGCGCTATAGAAATGCTAAATAGTAGTAGTAGTAGTAGGTGCTAATGCGTGCCTAACACAGCTAAAAATTGTGTTTCATGGGATACACTCCAAAGTGAACACTAAAATTTGTTTTCAGGGGCATGTCAGGGGTGGAGAGTGGGCATTCCTGTGTTAAACAGCGTGTCTACATTAGTGTGCGCTAACTGGTTAGCACAGGAATACCGTATGAGCCCTTACTGCCTACAAAATGGGTGATGGTAAGTGCTCATGCGATCATTTTTAATGGCCATGTACTAATAAGTTAATTAATGGTAATATAGTAGCAAAGTTTACACAGTGAAATATTTTTTTTAAGAAAATAAAGAAGTCAGTATAAAAAGTATATAATAAAAAGGTTGGACTGATGACGATATGAGGAATATGGTGGTGAATGACACAGAAAATGATTTCCTGCTAAAGGTCAATTACCTTAACAAGATGTAATAATTGAATATTAGTACCTGGTGTGGGGTGGCATGTGATGAAACATTAGTGCATGGCCATTAATACAAAAAAAAAAATTGGCCATTTTACAGCTACAGTAAAAATGGCTTTAGCATGCCAGAAAAACCCACAGAAGGGTGTGCTAAGATCACTGTTTAACACAGCTAAGAGACCCGATAGTTTAGAATGAAGGTTCCCCCTCTCCGTTTTTGACCAGATCTGTTCTTGCCATTTTCAGGACACAGTCTGTAGAAGTCTGCCCAGCACTGGCCTTATTTCCCAACTACTGTTCTGAATCCATTTGTGGGAGGAGTCATAGTAACATAGTAAATGATGGCAGAAAAAGACCTGAACGGTCCATCCAGTCTACCCAACAAGATAAATTCATTTTACACGGTATGCAATACTTTATACCCGAGTTTGATTTGTCCTTGCCATTCTCAGGGCACAGGCCATAGAAGTCTGCCCAGCACTCTTCTTGTACTAAACGTTCTGAAGCTAACGTCAAAACCCCTTAAAATTTACACTCCAGCCCATCCATATCTATTCAGTCACGATCAGGGTGTTGACTGTAGAAGTCTGCCCAGCACCAGTTTTGCTTCCCAGTTACCGGCGTCACCATCCAATCTCTGCTAAGATTCCATGGATCCATTCCTTCTAAATAGGATTCCTTTGTGTTTATCACACGCATGTTTGAATTCCATTACCGTTTTCATCTCCACCATCTTCCGCGGGAGGGCACTTCACGTATCCACCACCCTCTCTGCGAAAAAACACCTCCCGACATTACTCCCGAGTCTGCCCCCCTTCAAGCTCAATTCATGTCCTCCAATTCCACCGCCTTTCCTTCTCCGAAAACGGTTTGCTTGCGGATTAACACCTTTCAAATATTTGAACATCTGTATCATGCCACCCCTGTTTCTCCTTTCCTCCAAGTGAAACCTCATGCACAGGGAAAGGAAAACAGAGCAACCAAAAGTAGACATAAAAAAATATAGGGGTCAATTCTATGAGTGGTGTCTAAAAATCGGCACTGAAAATTTTACATGCTGAGCGCTATTCTATAAAGGGTATGCGTCCTTTATAGAATAGCATTTACTCCTAAATTCTATATATTGTGCTTTAAGTTATGCACACTAATTTGGCTGCATGGCCTAATTGTGAGCACAACTTAATTGAATAACAAGTCAATCATCGCCGATAAATGGTACTTAACAATCAATTAGCGGCACTAATTGGCTTTAATTAGAATTTATGCGCACAGCTTTCTAGATATATTCTACAATGCAGTGCATGTAAATTCTAATGCGTGCAGTCAAAAAGGGGGCATGGCCATGGGCGTGGAATGGGAGAGTTGTGGGTGTTTCCAAAACCTTGCGCACTATTATGGAATACATCCAAACTGCGCCTAGCTTAGGCGCAGGTATTTAGGCCTGGCTGTAGGTGGCCTAAATGAATGCACATAAATTTTAGTCATAAGAACGGCATGTAGGCATATTCTATAAACTACACGTAACTTTAGGCATAGTTTATAGAATCATATTAACCGCGTGGTTTCTCAGCGCTATTTATAGAATTTGGTCCTTAGGGCATAAACCGTACCTAAATTTCGCCCCCAGCAATTACACCTGCTAAAAGCCAGTGTAAATGCCAGCAACTAAATCAGGTGCAATTCTGTATTTATGCATGTAGTAGTTATTAATAATTAATAATAATTGTGGTTACAAGTAAAATATCACATCTTAACAGTAGCCTATATTAATAACTCCCCCCCCCCCCCTTAGACTGTATTCCAATCATCTTTTCAAATTTGGGGCCCTGAGTCTTTTCATGTTATCATGTGATATTTCTTGCAGTATAACATAAAGAAGGCATTTTATGGGGGATTGGGGGAGGGACGGAGGGCATTCTTTTCGGGGTAATACTTTGAAAGTAGGCTTTTGCCATTAATTTCTCTCAGGAAGATATGATTATGGAGACACTTAGATACTCTTTTATGACCCCTCTAATGGACTCGTTTCTCCACACTACTCCAACCCTTATCTAACCCTTTCTTTGCCCAATGCTAATAAGATTCGGGTCTTCATACCAATTTTGGTAGGACTTTACCCTTTTCCCGTGCTTTAAGGTATACTGCTACTGCTGGCACTGCTTTACCCTTCTTCTGCTGCTTTGGGATCTTCATGCCAATGTTGGTGCCACTTTGATGCTGTAATGGTGGCTTTGAGTCCTTCTGCCACTGTTAATGCCTTCTGACCCTGTGAGGGAGTCTATTGGATACTGCCCCTCTCCCTTAATAGTACTCCATCACAGTGTCAGAGCTACCTTAAAACCCATAATCCCGTCCAAGGAGGAAGTGACAAGGGGGGCAGAGCCAGGAGGACATAGTCCAAGAAGTATATAAGCTGAGGCCAAAACTAGGTTAAGGAGGCCCAGAGGGAAGCAGTGATGCCCACGGAATGTGCCTCCACCACTTATATGTACATTGCAACTGCTACAGTCAGGTAGGCCAAGCACCTTGCAGATTTTATATTTTGATCTGAGTATTTGCTAGAGACTTCCCTGGTAACTTTGAGGAACCAGGCCAAAGACAAGTAAAGTGTGCTGTTGTACTGAGAGAGAATAAGGTACACAATGGCCATGCAGAAGCAGGCCACATGAAAACATTGTTACATTTACGGACTAGTTTTAGGTTGCTTTTTGTCCTCCTACCTATGAATAGAACAGGATGCCTGACCTAACAGCTTTAGTTTCCTTTACCTGCAACTGCTGTGTGGCTCTTTCTTGCCTATGCACTGGGCCTGCCTTTGTTCATGTTACTACAGACTCCCTTTTGGTGCCATGGGGTCTTCCTGGCATTTGACACCTAGGAGTATCATTGCTTCTGAAATAAATGACTGCTAGCAAGTTTTAAAAATAATTGGACCCCCCCAATGTTAACTGTGCCCACTCAATTGAGTGGAAGTGAAAGAAACATATGATCCAAATAATCCAGAATCCAAAAACAAACCAAAATGGTGATTCATCTGAAAATGAACAAACATGTTTTCTGTGTATATCCTTGCTAGACCTATGCAAAATCAGACTTCCCATCTCTATTGATATGATTTTTTTGCCCATCTATACATGTTACTTTCTCAGACTGCAGATTCATGCCCTAAAGATATCAAATGAAGCAGTGTCAGTAGCCTGGATAAAGAGATCAACATTAGGTTTCACATTTAAATCACCACATCAATAAGGTGAGTATAATATTAGTTATGCCATCACATCGCATTATTTCCTCTGCAATCTGACACTCCACACAGGTCTCCCAATAAACATCTATCTCCTTTACAATATCCAACATTCACATACATAATTTATCTTCCTTCAGTGCTGCTCTGGATCACGTAACTCCTCTTCTCAAGCAATTACATTGGCTCTCCATCTGCTTCTGCATACAGTTCACGCTTCTCCTGCATGCACTCAGCAGCTTTTCTTCACCTCTCTTCTCTCCATCTGAACCCCACTAACTGCCAGATTCAAAATGCCTCGCCTAGCATTCTGGGCCTAAATCTAAGTGTATCCCATAACAATGTGCGCAACTTAATTGGCTTAACAAGCCAATCAGTATTGTTAACAGCACTTAACAAGCAACAATGAGTGCTGATTGCAATAATAAGAATTTATGCATGGGGCGGACTGCCCATTTGGGCAACCGGGCAGTGCCTGAGGGCCCAGAGGCTATAGGGGGCCCAAAGGCTCTGCCCGGATGCCCGCCGCACACTACAGCCCTCTCTCTTACCTTTAAAGGCACGCTGCTTGTGATTTAGTGACCTCTGCAGGGAAAGCATGTTCTTTCCTGCCCGTTGTGCTGCTGCTATTCCCCCTGTCCAGCACCAACGTACTTTAAAAATGGCGGCCAAGACTCCCTGTGGAAGTCTCATGAGACAGTCAAGATCTGGGAGACTACCAGGGGAAGTCTCGCTGTCATTTTGAAAACACAGCAGCGTTAGCAGGTGGGAGAATAGCGGCAGCGCAGTGGGCAGGAAAGAACATGCTCCCCCCCTCAGAGACCACTAAACCACCAGGGACCTTCAGGTAAGACCGGGACAGCAGGGATGTTGGCTGTGGTGGTAGGGAGGTAGCAGTGTTGCGGTAGGGGATGTGTCAGGCAGCGGCTGGGCAGGGGGCCCAAGCCACCCTCAGTGCCCGGGGGCCCAGACCACTCTCAGTCCGCCCCTGTTTATGCACATAACTCACTAAGCATATGCTGTAACTCACTGTGCCTAAATTCTAATGTGCACATCCAAAAAGGGGCGTGGTTATGGGTGGGGAAATTTGAATTTTGTGGGCGTTCCCAAATTTACACTTGCTGTTATAGAATATGGCCCAGTCCATGTAAATCTGCATACAGGGATTTTCGCCATGTTTTTGTTGGTGTAAATGGATACACGTAGTTTTAAGTGCTGCAATATCAACTAAGCATATTCTATATACCATGCCTAAATCTTATAGAATACGCTTAGCTGAAAATGATTTCCTTGCAGATTTTACAGGCACCATAGGTAGAATCTCCCCCTAAAATGGTAATTCTATAATTAGGTGCTCAAGGGTGTGTGCTCCTTTAGCATGTAAATGCAAAGAAAAGTAGAACTTACATACTGTTCTATAAGGGTGCACTTAAGTGCTATAGCACACGAATGCAAATAGAACAAACATCTTTGTGGAGCATGGGTGGGACATGGGCAGGGCTCCTATTTACACATGTAGCTTGAAGAATACTATAAGTTACATAGGGCTCCTTTTACCAAGCTGAAGCAAAATGGGACCAGCGCTGGCGTTGGCACGTGTTTTACACGCGCACCGAGGCCCCCTTTTACTGCAGCTGGTAAAAGGGAAGTCTCACTTTCCTACAGGAAATGGCTGGGCGGCAAGTAAAGCACTTGCCGCATAGCCATTTCAGGGGAAAGACCTTACCGTCGCCCATTGAGGTGGCTTTAAGAGCCCCCACGCTAACCCGGCGGTAACTGGGCAGCAAGTGACACTGCCTGATTACCGCAGGGTACACTCCAGTGCTACAAAAATAAATAAATGTTTGTAGCACTGGACTAGGGGTGGGAAGTACCAATGGGCTGCTGCAGTAGCCTGGTGGCACTTCCTGTATAGCAACATTTGGGTCCCCACAGTTGCATAACGTCTATGGCTGGTGTAACAGCAGGAATCTAAATTTAAAGGTGGACTGATGTCAAGTTATGGTCACATTCTATGATGAAACCTGGATGCCCAGATGCTGTGATTGGTTTAGTGGTTGCACCCATTTGGTTCGACCCGAGATTGTTGTGCTGGAGACTGCTGTGAGACAGATTTTGCAGCAATGAAAGTCTAATGGTAAAATCATTGCAATACGATGATATATTGAACAGTTCCTGAAGACGCTCTTGGCGAAACACCAGCTTTGTGTAGAACTGTGAACATCTGATGAGAAAATTTGTTAAGGAATATAATTGAAGATCTGATTGTAGCTGGCGAAAGACACATCATGAGCTGTTTATAGCTGGTAAAAGGTATATCATGAACTGTGAATATCCATTGAGAAGATATACAGTACTATGGAATATAATTGGAAATCCTTTACATATATAGGAGTGCATTGAAGGATAGGAAACAGAGAGTGGGGTTAAATGGGCAGTATTCACAATGGAGAAGGGTAGTTAGTGGGGTTCCTCAGGGGACCGTGCTAGGACCGCTGCTTTTTAATATATTTATAAATGATTTAGAGATGGGAGTAACTAACGAGGTAATTAAATTTGCTGATGACACAAAGTTATTCAAAGTCGTTAAATCGCGACAGGATTGTGAAAAATTACAAGAGGACCTTACGAGACTGGGCGGCTAAATGGCAGATGATGTTTAATGTGAGCAAGTGCAAGGTGATGCATGTGGGAAAAAAGAACCCGAATTATAGCTACGTCATGCAAGGTTCCACGTTAGGAGTTACGGACCAAGAAAGGGATCTGGGTGTCGTCGTCGATAACACACTGAAACCTTCTGCTCAGTGTGCTGCTGCGGCTAAGAAAGCGAATAGAATGTTGGGTATTGTTAGGAAAGGTATGGAAAACAGGTGTGAGGATGTTATAATGCCGTTGTATCGCTCCATGGTGCGACCGCACCTTGAGTATTGTGTTCAATTCTGGTCGCCGCATCTCAAGAAAGATATAGTAGAATTGGAAAAGGTGCAGCGAAGGGCGACTAAAATGATAGCGGGGATGGGACGACTTCCCTATGAAGAAAGACTAAGGAGGCTAGGGCTATACAGCTTGGAGAAGAGACGGCTGAGGGGAGACATGATAGAGGTATATAAAATAATGAGTGGAGTGGAACAGGTGGATGTGAAGCGTCTGTTCACGCTTTCCAAAAATACTAGGACTAGGGGGCATGCGATGAAACTACAGTGTAGTAAATTTAAAACAATTCGGAGAAATTTTTCTTCACCCAACGTGTAATTAAACTCTGGAATTCGTTGCCGGAGAAAGTGGTGAAGGCGGTTAGCTTAGCAGAGTTTAAAAAGGGGTTGGACAGTTTCCTAAAGGACAAGTCCATAAACCGCTACTAAACGGACTTGGAAAAATCCAAAATTCCAGGAATAACATGTATAGAATGTTTGTACGTTTGGGAAGCTTGCCAGGTGCCCTTGGCCTGGATTGGCCGCTGTCGTGGACAGGATGCTGGGCTCGATGGACCCTTGGTCTTTTCCCAGTATGGCATTACTTATGTACTTATGTACATTAAGGAATACAATTGAAAAACAATAAACAACATGGAAGACAGAGTAGACGAGGGGGGGGGGAGCAAGATGGCGGCGGTAATAACTGCTCACATCTGTGACTACTCCAACGCTGCTTAAGTTTTTTTTGATTCCTCTTAGTTTTTTCTAAAACTTACTTGAAAAATTTTTTCCGTCGTTATGCCTCATACTAAGAGGAAGGGAACCGTTAGGACGGGAGCCCAGCCGTCACTGACATCAACGCCCGACCAGCAGACGATGGAACGGTTCCTAATGCGGCAATCCACTCTATTGACGTCTGAAGGTCCCGCTGATTTACCGGCGCAGAGAGACGCTGAGAACCAGGGAATAGACACTTCGTTGTCTCCTCCGACGCTCTTCCCGCCTTTGCAGCCGGCAGTACTCGACTTTGAAGGTGAAGCTATGACCCCGGAAGTCGGAGAAGGAGCCTCGCTGCTGGGCCAACAAGTCGGATTATCTGCCGGAATTCCCCTAACAACGGAATCGAAGGGCAATGTGACCCTGCAAGAGAGGCCAACAACAACAAGAGCCCCACCAACTACGAAGGTAACGCTGGAGGCGATTTGGGAAGTCCTCCAGCGTTTGGACAATACTATGAAGACTTCAACAGGCAAGATTGACAAACTTTCTGAAAATTTTCAAAGTTTAAATGTTGCATTTGCAGATATGAAAAATGATTTGAATGAAAAGATAAACCTTTTGAATGTGGATTCTATTAAAATGAAGGAAATTACCTCAAAATTGATACAGGACAACACACAGATACACCATAGACTTGAATACTTTGAAAATTACAATCGGAGATTAAATCTCCGATTGATAAATTTTCCTCGAACATCTGTGTACTCGCCTTTAGATATATTTAAAAGGTATCTGACTGAAAATTTAAAGTTTGCTTCTACTGATATACCACCTTTGAATAAAATTTATTATCTCCCAATAAAAAAAAAAACAAATGGAGATTTACAGGAATCTCTGAATCTACAAAGAGACCTTAATGTTTCAGAACTGTTGGAAACTTCATTGACTACTATAACTGATAGACAAACATTGCTGGTGTCGTTTGTATTCCAACAAGACTTAGATCATGTGAGAAAAATGGCCTTAAGGAATTTGCAGACTCCTTTTTATGGAGGGAAGATCTGGGTTTTCCCAGACGTCACCAAATTGACACAGGCCAGAAGAAAAGAATTCCTAGAACTACGACCAGCTACTTTGGCATTGGGAGCTACCTTTAATTTGAACTATCCATGTAAATGCAACATAAAATATTTGGGTGTCAAATACATTTTCCTTAATCCTATTCATTTGAAACAATTTATAGATCAGAAAAAGTTGTCATGAAACAGATTGGAGACGCCTAGTATTGGTTCCAGGGTTAAGATGGATAATTATATAGTGGACAAACCGTTAAGCCTTTCTTTAAGTTTTCTTTTTCCTCATGATTTTTCTCTCCTGAGTATAATTAATCAACCCCCCTCAGATGGTGGTCTAAGACAAGACATATCATTTTCTTTTTTTTCCTTTTTTATATATATAAGAATATATTCTTATGTAAATGTTTTCTTTCTGAATTTCCTACTCAAGTGTTTGATGCTTGTAATGTGATTAAAAATCATAAATAAAGATTTAAAAAAAAAAGGAAGACAGAGTAGACAATAGAGTGATGAACATTGTATTGCCAAAGTTTTATGGTCAAGTATACCAAGAACATTATTGGTTACTAGTTTGTATAACAAAACAATAGAATCAATTTGAAGGATTTCAGTTATAAGGACCTATGCATGCAAATGGATATTGTGAAGCAAGGATATGGTTTGTTATGAGATTTATTGTATAAGATTGAGAAGAAATATATTTTATACAAATTTATAATAAATATTGGAAATATCTATTCTTGGTAAATACTTGGTGATTAACACAAGGAAGAATACTGATAAGTGTAAACCCAACACTGCTAATTATTGTAATTAAATTTTAACTGCCAGACCCTTGACCATTCTTCTAACATTCGGAGATCCCTTCTCATCATTTCTACTCCCTCCAGAGTATCCACTCTATTGGCTATTTTCGTGTCATCCGCAAAAAGGCACACCTTTCCTTCCAACCCTTCAGCAATATCTCCCACAAATATATTAAACAGAATAGGCCCCAGCACCGACCCCTGAGGAACTCCACTGCTCACCTTCCTTTCCTCCGAGCGGATATCATTTACCACCACATTCTGCCACTGGTCGGTCAACCAGTTTCTTATCCAGTTCACCACTTTTGGACCTAAGTTCTACCCTTTCAGCTTATTCACGAGTCTTCTGTGGGGACTGTATCAAAGGCTTTGCTGAAGTCCAAGTAGATTACATCTAGCGCATGTCCCTCATCCAGTTCTTTGGTCACCCAGTCAAAGAAGTCAATAAGATTCGTTTGGCAGGATTTTCCTTTGGTAAAACCATATTGCCTCGGGTCCTGTAACCCATCGACTTCTAGACAGTTAACTATCCTTTTTTCAGCAGCGACTCCATTATTTTTCCTACCACCGACATGAGACTTACCAGTCTGTAGTTTCCCACTTCTTCCCTGTCTCCACTTTTGTGAAGAGGGACCACATCCGCTTTTCTCCAATCTCGCGGAACCTCTCCCGTCTCTAAAGATCTATTAAATAAATCTTTAAGCGGTCCCACCAGGACCTCTCTGAGCTCCTTCAATATCCTGGGATATATCCCATCCAGCCCCATAGCTGTGTCAACCTTCAGATTCTCCAGCTGTTTATAAACTCTTTCTTCCGTAAATGGCACAGTATCCACTCCATTCCCAGATGTTCCCTCGGCAGTCAACCGCGGTCCTTCTCCAGGATTTTCCTCCGTGAACAATGAAGAGAAATAATTGTTTAGAAAGTTCACTTTATCTTCATCACTCTCCACATAGCCATTCTCATTACCTTTCAGTCTCGCAATTCCATTCCTATCTCTTCTCCTTTCTCCAATATATCTAAAAAAGGTCACCTCTCTTTACATCTTTAGCCATTTTTTCTTCTGCTCGTGCTTTCGCTAGCCGTATTTCCCTCTTCACTTCGTTGAGTTTAATCCGATAATCTTTACCATGATCCTCTCATTGTGTTTCTTGAACAAAGCCTCTTTTGCTCTTATTTTTCAGCTACTTGTTTGGAGAACCATATAGGCTTCCTGCTTCTCTTGCTTTTGTTTACTTTCCTCACAAAAAGATCAGTTGCCATATTTATAGCAGCCTTTAGCTTGGACCACTGTTTTTCCACTTTTCCTACACCTTCCCAAGCCAATAGCTCCTTCTTCAGGTATTCCCCCATTTTATCAAAATCAGTACGTCTTAAATCCAGTACTTTGAGTTTTGTGCGTCCGCACTCCGCCTTCTTCAAACCATACAGTGTGATGATCACTTTTACATAAGTGGGCACCCACCCGGATATTGGAACACTACCTCCATTAGTGAGCACTAGATCCAGCATCGACCCTTCCCTCGTGGGTTCTGTCACCATTTGCCTGAGCAAGGCACTTTGACAGATATCCACAATCTCCCTACTTCTTTCCGATTCCGCAGGCAGGACGTTCCAATCCACGTCAGACAAATTGAAATCTCCCAACAGTAGCACCTCTCCTTTCATACCAATCTTTTGATTGGTACGGTCACATCCCATTCATGGGAATCGTTGAACTACGTCTCCGTAATAGCAACAATATCCAAGTTTTCTTCAAACATCAGGGCTTGCAAGTCTTGAACCTTTTTACTTAGACTACGAGCATTTGTGCACATAGCTTTCAATGCGCTTAGTGAGTTTGGGTGGTTTTCCTCCCCAGCTTCGCCCATAGACCATCGCAGCACTATCTGGATACTGTTGCAGCAGTCAGAAGAATTATTCAGCAGCACTATCTGGACAGTGCCACTCAGTATTGGATAATCCCCTTTGAACTGAGGGATTATTGAATTATTAGACTAACCATTTTGATGTTACTTTTAAATCTTAAATCCAGGAATTTTCTGATCATAGCCTCATTGATTTCAAGCATGTTTATTGTAGTCAATACATTTCCTGTTTGTGTACTTTGATAAGATTTAAGTTCCATGGAACAGGGACTCTCTTTTTTCTAGCAGCATTATGTAATTATGAAGTATAATACTCTGCTGAATGACTACGTCTCTACATTATTGTGCTGCTGTCCATGTAATCCTGGAATGGCACTCTCTGTTATTCATGAGCATCTAAACCAGTTAGTACCACGAACTACCTGCAGCTCTGAAAATATCTAAAGACCTACCTCTTCAGGAACTTCTATGAGTAAAATATGCACTAATCATTCTGGAACAACAATACACAACACAACCTCT
The DNA here is from genome assembly GCF_901765095.1 of Microcaecilia unicolor. Lineage (NCBI taxonomy): Eukaryota > Metazoa > Chordata > Amphibia > Gymnophiona > Siphonopidae > Microcaecilia > Microcaecilia unicolor. Next base: position 153,191,271 of record NC_044040.1, read on the forward strand.
AACTGTAATGCATCTTTTCATTTAAGAAAAGAACTAAGATATACCTTCCCAAGAAACCCAATGAGTATTCTATATGTACTAATAGTTATCTTGCCAACCACTGTAAAACAAAGCATCTTATAACCTTGTAAATGTAATTGAATCAATGTAATCTCTAACAACTGTTAAATGTAAGCCACATTGAACCGAAACTCGCTTTTGGATAATTGTGGGATACAAGTATAAATAAATAAATAAATGTCAGCTAATAAGCTGATTAGTTCATCCATGCCCAATCTCCTCCCCTGACATTCTCCCTCCAATTTTTTTTTTAATTACAACACACTTAGTACAAAGATAGCAAACATAACATGAAATTCTTTAGCGCAATCTACATTAGGGCAGTTTTGTCGCATGAGGTGCACCTTAGTGCCCAATGCAGCTTAGTAAAAGGGCCCCTTAAGGGATTTACTTTTATTCTTATACAGATGACATATCAATTCTGATTCCTTCAGGTAATGATTTCACACAGCACATCTATAATATCAATGAATGCATTAGGCTTGTGAATAATTGGAGTTCCACTTACAAACCTGAAACCAAATCAGGAGAAAACCAAGTTACTGTGGTTAAGTAATTCTATAAATTTTGTTCCTAATTCTGTCAACATGTCATCAGGGATATGGCTTCGAGCAGAAAAATCTATCACCTGCAACATTTTGTTTAAAAAAGTCTTATTTTTTAATTTATTTATCTTTTCATTTCTAATTGATTTTATATCTCGCTACTTTAAATGCAATAATATCCTGTACCTATCCTTTCGGTAATGGTGCTTGCCATTACGGCATAATGTAAGCCACATTGAGCCTGCAAAGAGGTGAGAAAATGTGGGATACAAATGCAATAAATAAATAAATAAACGCCTGTTTCTCTTATCTATCTATGGGCCTTGTTTACTAAGCCATGCTATAGGTGTGCTAGCGTTTTTAGCACGTGTTAACACTAGAGATACCCATATTTCCAATGGGTGTCTCTAGTGTTAGCACACTAGTAAACACACTAAAAACACTAGTGCACCTTAGTAAAAAGGGCCCTATATGTTCCACTTTTGCTTACACCCTAAGCTGCCTATTAAGATGTTTTATTATTGCACTGACAATGTAAGTAGGATATTATGCCATACCATGTACTGTAATTTGAATATTTTTACTGCTGTAAATGTCTGTTGCCTATGTTCAACTTATTCTTGCTGTACACCACCTTGGATGAATTTTTTTTTTCAAAAAGTAAGTAAATAAATTAAATGAATAAAATGGACAGAAAAACATCCACCTACAAAAAAAAAACATTTAAATCATGATTTTCAAAAAGGCAGAATTGGGATGTTTTTAAGTGAGTTCATCCAAATTGCAATGGGGGGAGGGGGGTTGGAAGCATGACAATGGCGGGACTTGGGTGTGACAAGGGCAGGGCTTGGTGGGACCAGGGCGAGCTGAAAAGTTGAATATCTTTCAGCGATAATAGAACAGGAACAAACATCCAAGGCAAAACATTATGTTTTGTCTGAACCTGTTTCAGTTATGTCCAAGTTACAGAAAGGTGTTCTGACCAGATGACCACTGGAGGGATTAAAGCATGATTCCTCTTTAATCCCCCAGTGGTCACTAACCCACCCCTCCAACTCCCCCCTAAGAAGTGACAATGACAGTGGATACCAGCTGTCTGACAGCTGTAGGTATTATGGGCATACCCAACAGAGCAGCAAGCAGGTCCCTGGATTTGCCTAGTGGTCATTACAGTGGAATGTGCACAAGGGGACCCAGGCCCATATCCCACTTTACCTATTTCATTTATGGTAGAAATTGTGAGCCTCCAGAGCCAACCAAATACTTACTGTACCTAAATACAGGAGACAACTGAAGGTTGGAAGGGGATTGTAATGGTGTACAGTTAAGTACAGTAGTTTTTCCTGTTCCCAGAGAGCTCACAATTCATCATATAGGCTGCAGGATGGACCTATTTTTTTTGACATTATCAGCAAAATGTTCCATTTTGGACTTAAACGACTTTTCAAAAATACCCCGCCATGCTTATATTGGAACGGCAGGTAAATTCAGTAAATAAAGTCTTCTTGAAATTGCGGCAATTACATCCAATATGTTCATTTTGTGAGGAAGAATACTTTCAAGTGTTCAGTAATTGATATTATCGCACCTGGGCTATACTGTATGCTTCTCTGTGTGTACATACAAGATCTAGGCTTCATCTATTGCAAAATACAGCTGCTAAATTGATTTGTTAATCCCATACCTATGTTCATTTCCCTTTAATTAATCTTCACTGGCTACCTTTCCAAGTGAGAATTATACTTATATTAGCTTGTCTCTTATATAAGATATTTGAAACATACAAGCCCTGAGAACTTTATTTGCCTTTTCTTTTCTATGACCTTTAAAGAATAGCCTATGTCTATACTTAACTTTCCACCAGTCCACCAGTGAAATTCTTGTGCTGCAAGAAAGTGTTGGATACTGGTTCTTTTTTTTTTTTCCATATCAAGCAACTATTATCTGGAAAAGCGCTTCATTCTCAACCATCTTTTGTTTTTGTCATGATTTATAAACATTTTTTATTTTGTAAATTTCTATTTTAGTTTTTTTTTTGTTTTTTTTCTTTGACTGTAGAACGTTGTTTATTGAGAAATGCGTACATCCTGGTATCTGCTTTGGTTACTATTTGGCGGAATAATAATGTGTAGATTGTATTTTATTCTATTGATCCTGTGCAATATGATGACTATTTTAGATAGGTTATTGAGATGGGAATTGAGGCATCCAGGCTGGGACTGCTCAATTCCTCTATATTTTGCAAAGGATCTGCTGAACATGGATCATTTTGTAAAATACTAGAAGAATGTCATCAAATGTGTATTTCCCAGTGCATCCACAGGAGCATCAATTTAAAAATAAGCATGGTGAAAAAAAAAAAGCATCTAGATCTCACCTATTGGCATTGCTGCAGCTAGGAACATTGCAGTTTCCTGGCTGCAGTATCACAGACATTAGGCCCCAAGTGATGCCCATTTTCTGTTAAAGAGGCTGGTTCTGGGCTAAGTTAATACATCCCTCAAATCTCCCCTCCATTACAAGCAATCCACCCCACCATGCCACTCCCTCTGCTTCTTGAGTCCCCACTCCTTGACATCCAGACAAACCTCCTCCAGGCTCTTAGCAGGTTTCACTTGTGGCTAGCTAGGGAGGGGGTACAGAGGAGGGGAAGCATGAGTGATCGCCTTCCCATTTGTTGCCTGGGATCAAAATAGCACCTGTGACCCCTAGTGGTAGTCTCATTGCATTACTGCTAGAGGTCAAGCTGCCAAATAAGAGGACATTTTTCAAATCAGATGTGCAGTCCCATTGTGAAACTAAAAGTCACATCAGTTTTGAGGAAATGCTCATGCTCCATTTAAACCTCTGCATCCAGAGATGTAGGTATGTAAATAGCTTTTGAAACTCAATATTTGAATGCATATGTGATCTAGATAGGTAAATGATACTATTTATACATCTAAATGCTTCTAAAATAATCTAAGTACATTTTAAAACATGGCCTGTAAAATACAAATGAATCATAAAAAATGGGCGTAACAAGGTATGTGAACCTATTTACTTGAAATAAAACCATATTATGAAGTGCTTTATGCCATTCATTGCTAGGAAGAGTAACAAGGAAGCAGAAGAGAAAGCAGACAGTATACTTTCTATGGATGAAAAGATTTTCAAAAGGTAGTTGAGTAGGTTGGCACTTTGGAATTCCTATATTTTGGTTACATGTAAGAATACTGTATTCAGTTGTTGCAAATACCTTAAAAAAAACACCTTATGTCTTATTGTTTTTTTGTTGTTGTTTTTTTTTATCTTTGTTGGTTTTATTGAACCAGCTGGTTTAGTATTTCTCATGGACAGATGCATATGAAGGATTGTTTTATTTTGCTTTCCAAAGATGCTCTTAAATGGTCCTTGTGTATGTGACAAAGTAGGCATGCACATTTATCCACAGCACAATCACAGTGTCATATTTTTAATTGGATTTTTTTAAATAGCCCACCAGTGCAGTAAAATTCAGCTATTTACTTGATCCATAGTTACAACGGAAGTGTTATTTCACTTGAAACTATGTTGAAGGAAACAACAGATGAATAATATAACTGCTTTCATACTGTATTGTAGAAAGGTAAGGCGATATTAGCAATGATATGAATCTCAGCTCCTTCAGCTTAATAGCAGACTCTAGTTTAATTGACAAAAAGTTGTGAAATGAAATGCTTAGATCCCTCAATAGCTACATTAAGCAAATAAAGGTCTCCAAGGATTACCTTTTCCTTTCTTTTCTTTTTCCTGAAAAGATTCCACACTATTATATGGGGACAGTTTAGATAGATTGTCCTGGTTGAGAATTCTCCAAAACCTATGCACAGCTTTCCATATGTGGTTTTAACCAAATATGAGACATTCCTGGGGTCATGTTTAGAATGGAATAAAGAGTAATGTAATAATTCTATGTAGCAGTGGCATAGCTAGGGGGGCCATGGGAGCCTGGGCCCCCCAAAATTTAATCTGGGCCCCTGGTTTTGCTGGCGGGGGTCCTCAACCCCAGCCAGCTGAAGCCTTGTTCAGTGCCAGTCTCCGGCACACAGCGTTCCCTGACTTGTGCTCTTTCATCCTCCTGACGTCCTGCACGTTCCTTTAAGTGAAACTGAGCATACTCAGTTTCACTTAAAGGAGTGTGCACCGGATGTCAGGAGGAAGAAAGAGCAGGGCAGCGAATGCAGTGGCGCCAGAGACCGGGCTGAAGAAGGCTTCGGTTAGCAGGGTTGGGGACCCCCGCCAGCAAAGGTATTTGCTGAGGCGGTGGGAGGAGGTAAGGCGGTGGGGGGGGGGGGGCGCAGACTAAAATGTGCCCCCCACCTCAGGCTCTGGTCCCCACTCACCGTGAAGTCTGGCTGTGCCCCTGCTATGTAGTGTGCCCTGCTTTCATATGAGCCTACTGAAGCTCCAGCTGCCCAATCGCATATGTGTGAAAAGTCTCACCTGAACTAGAGCTCCAGTAGGCCAAGCCTAAAAGCCTGCCACTTTCCTGCTGTCTCTTGTCCTGCTCTACCTGGACTACCAGCCAGCACAACAATCTGGACAGATGTGCCTGCCATGAACTGGATCCTAGCTGCCCCCAGAAACACACCGGACCCAAAACGGGACCCAGCACAGCCCTACCAGTTCGTACTGGCTCAGAACTGGTCCGATCTAATACAGGACTGGCTCTTCCCAGCCCACCAGCACTAGCTCTAGTATTTTGCTAAACGTGCTGGAGAACACTTGCTGCCCAATGTGCTTATTTGGATCTAAGTGTAAGTCTGTCTTATAATACATATACACAATCATGAATCAGGAAGCAAAGAGTAGTTTAGGTTCGCTTTAAAAGAAGAGTTGGTAAAGATTGATTCAATCCCAGTTTTAAAAGTGCCTCAGGTAACCTCTAGGACTGATGATGGCCTTCTGCTGTGTGATATGGAATTTTTGCAAAGGTTAATGCTCTATAATGAAAGAGAAAGGTTTTTGAGATCTATAAAAATCTACCATTAGTTGTTACAATATACCTTAGTTGTACATAAATCAGCCCTTCTCTCTGTGGGGTCAATGTGAAAATGATACTTTGCCAAGAGTCATAGTGAAATGATAAAGATTACTGCACTATTATATCCACTTGCATTCCTTCTTAAAGTGATAGTTTGTTTCAGTTTCTTTCATAACATTGAATTTATTTTTCATACCAGCACTATATTTATAGCAATTTCACATTTCACTTTGACTGAAGCCAAATTATTACTACTAAAAATGCATACTTTTTCCCAGATGTAAGTGATGTAGAGGAACTGTAATGTCAGCCTTCATTTAACTTTCCCAACCAGTTTGGAAAACAGTTTAAAAAAAAAGAGAAATCTCTAACAGCATGGCATTTAGTTAAACTGGGTTGAAGCTGATTTTAAATTCTTTCTGAAAGCTGAGAAAACAGTTTTCTGTAGTGAATTGGTGTAATAAATTTCTAATATGTTTTGCTCTCTCTCTCAGTGGGTTATACAGCTGTAAACCCCTGTTAAAGTTAAATTTTACTGGGAGGACCAGATTGTTTTCATGGTCACTAGCGTATGGAAAATGGAACTCGAGTAATAGAAATCTATCTATCTATCTATCTATCTATCTTTCTATCTATGATATTTGTATCAACAACAAGCTCAGGTTCAATATGGCTTACATTCAAGAAAAACATCAAAAATATGATGCAGTCAGATAATTAATTATAACTTTTTAGCATATTAGGAATAATTGTGTGATTGTCATTAAACTTGGCAAGAGTATTATTAAATTAATAAAGAGTATTTATATTAAACTAGCCATTAAGCCCATTAAAACGGGTGAGATTTGTAATTCTCATCTCCATGTCCAGCAAACCTCCTCTCTGCCCTGCTCTCTCCCCCATGTCCAGCAGCCTTCCTGTATCCCCAGGCCTTCCCCCATCCACCAACCATCCTCTCTCCCCTGCCCTCCCCCCATATCCAGCAACCCTCCTCTTTCCCTTGGCCTCCCCCCCTGTCCAGCAACCCTCCTCTCTCCCCTGCCCTCCCCTCCCCTCCATCGATCCATGTCCAGCAACCCTCCTCTCTGCCCTGCTCTCTCCCCATGTCCAGCAACCCTCCTCTCTCCACCCTGCCCTCCCCCCATGTCCAGCTACCCTCCTCGCTGTCACTCCCTCCCCCCTCCATGCCGGGCCCCCTGCACTGACATGAGAGTGCTTCTCACCTCCATGTGAAAGCGCTGCAGGAAGCAGCAGATCGCTCTGCTGCTGCCTGCAGCGCTTCCACACGGAGGTGAGAGGCACTGTCATATCAGTGCAGGGGGCCCGATACGGAAGGAGGAGGGAGTGGCGGCAGCCGTGACGTCGGAGATGGGAGGAGGGTGGAGGTTGGTGCGCCGTTGATGTTCCTTTCCTTCGTCTCCAGGCTCTTCAGCGGCAGCAGCAGGCCAGCAGCATCCATTTCCTTCTCTGTTCCACCCTCTGACATCATTATGTCTTGACGCAAGGGCGGGACAGAGAGGGAAGTGTCTACTGCGCATTTGCGGGTGAGTCGGTCACTTGTCTTTTATATGTTTGATTGAAAGGAAGCAGATTTTCAATGTATCTATACAAACTATGGTACAGAACAAAGCAACTTAAATAAAGTTTTATGTCTTTGGGAGCAATTTTATAAAGAGGTTTCCGAGTTTGATGGTTATTTTATGGAAAAAAAGCTTTTATGAAAAAATGACCTTTGATATGTGTGTGCATAAGCATGCACGCCAACAAAATGGAGCATACGTATACATGCATCTCATGTAGACATTCCTGAGGGTATAGTTTGGTCCAAGAGCACAGTTTTATTGTACTCATGTATTTTATAAAATACCTGAGTAAAAATACCTGAGTGCACACATACCCCCAGATTCTATAAAGCTATAAGCCCACATTTCCGACTAGTACACAAACGTGGTCACAAAATATATATAGAATATGTTTATGATTATTCATTTCTTGGTAAACTGCCCTTCAAAAATCATTATCCACTCCTACCCCAGCTGAGATAATATTTAACCATCTCTCTGATCTCATATGCTACTAAATTTCTAACTCTTCTTACTCTCTTACCTATCTATATGTTCCATCTTTGCTTTACCTTTCACTGTCAATTAAAATGTTCTATTACGTATTGTATTGACATTGTAAGTAGAATACTATGCCATACTTTTTATTGTTATTTGAATATTTGTATTGCTGTAATTGCCTATTGCTCATGTTTGATCTATTCTTACTGTATACTATCTTGAGTGAATGCCTTCAAAAAGGCGATAAATAAATCTTAATAAATAAATAAATTAGCAGAGAAAGGAGAAGTAGCAAACCATGAGAATGAATACTAGTACAAAGCTGCACTGGCACACCATGACCATAGTGCCAGATGCGTGCCTAAATTAATTGTTAAATTAGGTGCAAATTGGTCTTAAATACCAATAATAGCCATTAACCTCTGGATTCTATATAGTGTACCTAGAGATCGGCGCAGATTCTATAACATTGTGCTTAACTTAACTTGCTTAACAAGCTGAGCGCTGAAAACAAGAGCAGTTAACAAGCAATAATGAGCATTAAGTTGCACTGATTAGAATTTAGGCACACAACTAACACACTCAGGCAAAAAGGGGTGTGGTTATAGGTAGGGAAATGGGTGTTTCGTGGGCGTTCCAAAATTTACACGCCTAGTTATAGAATATAGCCTAGTGTGCCTAAATCTATGCACAGGGATTTACACCAAAGTTTCATTGGTGTAAATGGATGCATGTAGATTTTGGCACTGAAATATGAACTAAGCTTATTCTATAATCGGTTCTTAGATTATAGCATACATTTAGTTGGCACTGGTTTCAGCGCCAATTTTTCTCCTCCTAAGTGGTGTGAATTGGAGCTAATGGGCACTAATTTAGTTTATTGGTACTTGATATACCGCCTCTGTCAAATTAAGCAGATCAAAGTAGCTTACACAAAATTAAAATCATAGAAAGGAATTTGTAGTTTTGCACACAACTGTACTTAAACACTATTCTATAAACATACCGGTCGGGAAGGAGTTAACCAGCCAGGAATGGCCACCGACCGGTTAAATCACTTGGCGGCTAAATGGTCATTTTCAGTAACATTTAACCAGTTATCACCACTGAAAATGACTGATTAGTACTGATCTTTAAGCCGTCATATGGACCTGATGATTTTAGGTTCCAATATTTCCTGATATTTCAAAGAGTACCCAGAAGCGTCACCAGGAATTTCTGACACTGTGCCCCAGGGTGCAGTCTCTGGGAACATTTCTTTGTTATGTCATTTAGGGACACTTTTACTGAGCTGCGTAGTGCCTATGCACCCAATGCGTGCCAAAATGGAGTTACCGCCCGGCTACCACATGGCCCTTGCAGTAATTTCATTTTTGGTGCACATCCGCTACGCACGTCTGAAAAATATTTTTCCATCGCGCGATATTCCCCTAGTGTTGGGTACACTGTTAGAGCAAGCTGAGAAGTCTCCTTAAGTGGCTGTCTGATCCATATTATTAGGTTCTATACAAAAATGGTATGGGATTTGCGTTGCAAACCATATGAAGAGAGACTTGCCGACCTGAACATGTATACCTTGGAGGAAGGAGAAACAGGGATGGCATGATACAGACGTTCAAATATTTGAAAGGTGTAAATCCACAAATGAACCTTTTTCGGAGACGGGAAGGTGGTAGAACTAGAGGACATGAATTGAGGTTGAAGGGGGGAAGACTCAGGAGTAAAGTCAGGAAGTATTTTTTCACAGAGAGGGTGGTGGGTATGTGGAATGCCCTCCCGCAGGAAGTGGTGGAGATGAAAACGGTAATGGAATTCAAACATGCGTGGGATAAACACAAAGGAATCATGTTTAGAAGGAATGGATCCACGGAATCTTAGCAAAGATTAGGTGGCGATGCCGGTAATTGGGAAGCAAAACCAGGTGCTGGGCAGACTTCTACGGTCTATGCCCTGATCATGACTGATAGATATGGATGGGCTGGAGTGTAAAATTTAAGGGGTTTCGACGTTAGCTTCAGAACTTAGTACAAGAACAGTACTGGGCAGACTTCTACGGTCTGTGCCCTGAGAATGTCAAGGACAATTCAAACTTGGGTATAAACTATCTCATTTATATATATTTCAAAAAATTGAACTTTTATCTATTGGTCGATGAAGAGGTGGGTGTAGCAAATCTTGCAGTGTAAGATTAGTGCACCAGTAAGTTATTCCACTGAGATCTTGAGATATATGAGTTGGTGACTGTGGATTGTTATGTCTTTAATAACATAGGCATTTTTTGGGACTTCTCACCTTGGCATGCTGTTACATAATTGCCCATTAAATTATTAGCTTCTCTAACCCTGGCTTACGATAACAATGATTAAAGAACTAGTTTCCCCAAGGTGGTACTGGTGAAGCAAAATGATTCTGTGAAAAATATGCTTGACCTGGGAAATATATTATTGAATTTCTCCAACTGTTAGTATCAGAGTTCAGCATTCCTACTCAAGGTAATGACCACCATCTTCAGCAAGGCGGACCTTTTTCATCTTATATTCTTTGCCATCTCTGCTGGGCACATTTCTGAGTGCAAAATCTCTAGATTTAATTTAGCAGCCTCCCTTCAATAAAGGACTTAGAACACAGAATAATGCATGAATCATTTGCTACTGTGATGATCTTTCCTGCTCAGGGTACAAGCCGGGGGTGTTGATATTGGAAGGCTCTTTGCAGTCCTTTAACTTGTGAACATTAGTAAGGGTTTACTGATGAATGGTTTCAGCCTGCATATATTTACTAGAACTAAGGAGGGTCACAATTTTCACAATCTGACATGAGAAATTCTTCAATTTTACCATAAACGGCCATTTATCAGTACACCAAAAACTCTCATAAATTTTATGATTCATCCAAGAAAGATTTTAGCACTGAGATAAATGTAGTCAAGTGAACTAAGAGAAAAGAAAATAGCAGATACATTTGTCATATTCAATGCTGCATGAAAAGTTTCATAACTTCAAGTATAAGTTCAAACATAGCTTCAACTATAACTTTATAACTTCAACTATAAGTTCAAACTTACAGTAAAGTAATATTTTTTGAAAGAAAGTTGACAGATACAATATTGACATACAGTAATATACATTTATATATATATATATATATATATATATATATATATATATATATATATATATTTATTTGTAGCATTTGTACCCCACATTTTCCCACCAATCTGCAGGCTCAATGTGGCTTACATTTGCTGTAATGGCGATTGCCATTTCCGGGTAACAGAGTTACAAATGGTATAGCGTTAAGGTGCATACATGCAGGATGTCATTCATGGAACAGATCATGGTATGTTTATATACCATGTGCATACATACATGGTGAAGAAGAATACATTATAGTATTGCATAAAGGTTCCTGGGTAATAAGAGGTAGAACGTTAAGGTGCATACATACATGGTAACATACATGGAACAGGTCATGGTGTATTTGTATACCATGTGCATACATACATGGTAAGGAAGAATACATTATGGTACTGCATGAAGGTTCCTGAGTAATAAATTGGATTGTGACATACATTAGGTCATCTACTATAGAGAGATTCTACTCGACATAAGGTTTAAAGTGGTAGTGCTCAAAAAGAGGTAGCAAGGAGGGTAATCAATCATGTGATAGGATTTCAGTTTTGTATAGATATTGTACATATGGGTATAATATAGTATAATTATAGTGATTATTTCAACAAATAGATTTGAAATGAGTTTCAAAACAGATTTAAATGTGCTCATGGTGACAGATGGAAGATGGTGGAGTTCCTGCTTTTTATTTTCAGGACTCAGTCATGATGGGAGGGAGATGGGGCAGCTGCTGACTTTCTATAATTGGGACTTTGGGGCTTGGAAGGAAGACTGGCTATTTGGTCATTTCTTTCAAATGTAGTGGACCTCTTATATACTGGGGATAGTCCTGAGGCTGGTGCACAGACAATTTATTGAAGGTCTGTTGCCAAAATGCACTCCACTTCTCCCACAACAGACTAATAAGGGTTCACTAATGGTAGGCTTAAAAGTTGAACATGAATAATAGATAGGTACAATAGATTCAAAGCTAAAGGGTAACTGGTAGACTGTTCTTCATTATAATAAAATTCTCTTTCATTAGACTCTCCAATAATTTACAAGTATATACAAAAGTAGGAATAAAAACAGTAAGGCAAATAGTCCATACAAACAAAATGAGGTAGTTACAAAAAGATATCAAAAAGTCTCAATGGATTAAGACTTGGTCTCTGCTGAACAATATATTCTACTTCAAACTCATGCATCTTTGACGCCTCTTTGAACACTGGATAGTGGCATCAACCCTTACTCTCCTGTGCACTATGTTTATCCTCCTTGATTTTAATCAGTGACTTCCCTCCTTTACCAGTTACAATGGTCTTTTAAACTGTGGTTGAGCCCAGTATTTCACTCCTTTCTCACTCTTGATGGCAAACAATTCATCTGTGCTCCACTTACACTTGTGAATCTATGTTCACCAGTGCTCTTTTCTACTTGATTAGAATCCGGTTGGGTTCTATTTCTTACCATATTAAGCTATGAGCACTCACCAGCTCAGCTGCTCCCAGTACTGTCGTCTGGCAGCTGTCACTCTCTTTCACAGAATCAAGATCAGTTCATCTTGATGACCCTGTCCCTCTGTGTGGATCAGACTTGTTCAGTGTGTGTGTGTGTTTTTTTTAGGAACAGGCCTAATAGGCACCAGGGGACAGCTGTAGACCATTCTAGCAACCCTTGTGCTTAGGACCATCCAGAAGAGCTACGTAGGCAGTGTGGTTACACAAAGTGCAAAAATGACAGGGGTGCAAAAATCAATCCTCGTCCATTGTCTCCCCTGCAGTGGCTGTGATGCAGTGGGCAGGGCGGGCATAGGGAGAATGCTGCATAGAGCACAATTCTAACTCAGGATGACCCTGCCTGTGTTTATCTCTCAGCCCCTAGAACAGGGCACCAAGGCTCCTGTGGACCCCAAAGTAGGGTACCCACTCAGTATAGCTTTACATTTCCTCCTTGCTGAGCCTCTCTTGGAGAGGAAAAAACAAGGTTTTCCCTGAAATCAGAGTTTTATACTTCCTTCCAAAAGCTTAATCTTCAATGCTATTGGGCCAGCCTAATCGTTAGTGCAATGAGCTTTGATCCTGGTGAACTGGGTTCAATTTCCACTGCAGCACCTTGTGACGCCGGGCAAGTCACTTAGCCCTCCATTGCCCAGGTACAAAATAAGTACCTGTACATAATATGTAAACTGCTTTGATTGTAACCATAGAAAGACAGTATATAAAGTCTCATCCCCTTTCCCTTTCTCAGAATAGACCACCCCTTATTCAGATTTGCTTGATATCTTTCTGGAGCAGGGGCTTAGAATGTTCTTTCTGCAACTATACAGGAGCAACCTGCTACATAAATATCAGGGTTTGGGAGTTGGAAGGGGAAGAGGGAGATCAGAGCTGTCAGGGAGGGTTAGAAAACTCTAGGCAGTCAGAGTTAGACCTGCTTTTGCAGGACCTTGATTTGGGCTTTCACATTTAGTGGTTGAACTAAAGATCAGTGCCATCCACCTAATGTTCTTCCCTCAACCTATCCCTACCTTTCCTATCTCTCAGAATTTAGGAGGCAAAATTTAACCACTGAGGGCCTGATATTCTTCTGGTGATGATCAGTGTTTTGTTGACCACCACCAGCATTAAATTCAGAAATTCAATGCTAGGCCATGCCTGCACCACCAGCATTAAATTCAGAAATTCAATGCTAGGCCATGCCTGGGCAACAACATTGAATTTCTGGGTTTGCAGAGCTGGCTAATGCATAGCCAGATAAGTGCAATATTCAGCCCTCAACCGGCTATGGGTTTCCGCGTAAAGACAGGACTGACTTTTATGTGGTCCTATTTATGCAATTAGCATGGCTGGTTAAGTCCCAAATACTGGCACTTAATCAGCTAAATGCAGACTATGCCCCTGAAACACACTCAAAATAGCTGGATTTCATTTTGACGCTAACCAGTTATGTGCCACTGAAATTAGCAGTTAACCCCACATGGGTGACTTAACCCAGCAGGAAACACTTCTGGACTGTTAAATTGTTTTGAATATCAGGCTCTTATGCCCAGATGATCAAAAGCCCTGTGCTGTTCCAAACAGCGTCCTAAAAATAGCGCCGGGACAGCGCAGGGCTTTTCTGCATCGATGATCAAAGATAATGCATGCAAATCTAAGCAGCGCTATTATCTTTGATTATCATGTTTAAAGTGTGGGAGAATTGTGCCGAGCATGCGCTCAGCACAATCCTCCCGCACTTGTTTGACAGGTCTGGGCTGTCAAAAGCCCAAACCTGTCAAACAGCCTGCCGAGGCCCGAACCCCCCCGAACCCCCATAAATCGTGGTGGCCGCCTCCGGCCAAACGCTATCCCACCCTCCCTCCCACTCAGCGACGGGGGGGGGGGGGCTGGAGGTTCGGTGGGTCTCCAGTCCCCCAAACCCCAAGAAATCGTTGTTGCCGCCACCCTGTTATCCATCGACAGAGAGGGGTGGGGGCTGGAGGTCCGGTGGACCTCCAGCCCACCCCAACTCCTCCCCTCTCCCAGCGTTCAGAATCCCTGGTGGTCCGTGGTCACCCACCCTCCGTCGATGGATAACAGAGTGCCGGGGGGGGGGCCGGCAGGGAGGGTGGGTGACCACGGCCCACCATGGATTCTGAACGCTGAGGGAGGGGAGGAGATGGGGTGGGCTGGACCTCCAGCCCCACCTCCCTCCGTCGATGGATAACAGGGTTGTGGCAACAATGATTTCTTGGGGTTCGGGGGGCTGGAGACCCACCGAACCTCCAGCCCCCCCCCCCCGTCGCTGAGTGGGAGGGAGGATGGGATAGCGTTTGGCCGGAGGCGGCCACCATAATTTATGGGGGTTCGGGGGGGGGGGGGGGGCTGGTGACCCACCGGATCTCCAGCCCTCCCTGGGCATGGAGGGGGTCGGATCGTCGGGGGGACCGGAGGTCCACCGGACCTCCAGTCCCCTGTTTGCGTTTGCTTTGGGGGGGAACGGGGGCCTGCCAGCATGCAACTGCATGCTGGACAGGGCTCACCATTCCTCCCCAATGATCCGCAAAGTCTAACGCCAGCTCTGAGCTGGCGTTGATTTTGCCGCGGCCAGCGACCCAATCTTTGGCGCGCTGGCCGCTGATCATTGGGGATGAATGCTGGAAGCCCTGTTTAGCAAGCATTTGCATGCTACTTGCGCTAAGAGCCCTCGAGTGCGTTGTTTCAGGCGCTCGAGGGCTCTGATCATGGGTCGGCTGCAAACTCCGGCGCTAGTATGGTGTTAACAGCCTCTAGCGCCGGAGTTTGCTTTTGATCATGAGGGCCTTAGTGTTTCTCAAACTGTGCACAATGGCAAACTCACAGGGGTGCCGCAGAGGGAGAGGCAAGCACACACTGATTGATCTCTTGCTCCTCTGTGCCTGAACCCAGGTTATCATGTGTTAATGCATTAACTCTGCTCTGCTCTGACCCTGGCAGGTCCTTCTTCCTGTCGCTACTGGCATTATGTTCCATTTTTTTGCAGTGTTACCAACGGTTGTAAAAAAAAATATATATATTTAAATACTATAAAAAAAATGTTGATATTAACCCAATTTTGAAGTAGATTGTGGAATAGAGAACAGCACAGTGAATAATTCTGAAAAACAAAATATCTCTTTTTACTTGTATTAATTTTCAGTCAGTCAAATTACATTGAACTCCCCTGTGCACAGTTAATATTAATTACAGTTAGGCTAGTAATAATTACAGATGGAAGTGCAAGGAAAAAAAAGGTAAGTTGGTAAATAAGAAACTACTGATGTTCCAGGTATCCCAGGATTTAGTGACCAGGTGCAGCCCCCAGGAATACTTTTTTCCCCACAATACCTTTTTTGAAGGGGGGGGGGGGGGGGAGAAATGTGTGGTGAGGGGACATGAAAAATTGCGTGAACACTAAGGGCCCTATTTACTAGGCAATGCTATAGTTGCGCTACTGTTTTTAGCGCACACTAAAAATTAGCGCGAACTAACGCTAGAGACATCAATAGGAATATATGGGTGTCTCTAGTGTTTAGCATGTGCTAAAAATGCTAGCACACCTTAGTAAACAGGGCCCCTAAGGGCACTGTGAACGAAAAACATTTGAGAACCACTGCCTTAGTGAAACTTCAGATGCCAAACATTAGCAACTCGGACTGACAAATTTTCGAATACTGTAATCTAGCTGGTTAAGTGCTTGCTTAACCAGCTGTATCTTTTTGAACATTTACCTCTGTGTAGCAGTGTGTCCAACGTGTGCTTCTGAAATGATTTTACTATTTTTAAAGTGCTGTTTTTCATTTGTTAATTAGATAAACCAGTCATATCTGTTAAGTTAGTTCAATAGCAATAATGCCATTCATCTATTTTTTCTGCACTTTTATTAGTGCTCCTATCACGAAATGCCTAGCCACCCTTACCCCACGGCCACTTAGCGGGTCTATCCCCAGCACAGTTCAGGTCTGCCTGTACCTTTCGCTCGTGCTCTACACTAGCACCCTCCTCCCACCAACTGGGTCACAATGGCCTCTGGGTGAATCTCCTATTCTCAAATTATCCCCAGTGAATTCTAGGTTACTAGAGCCACACTCCAAGTGATCCCAAAGTTTCCAGAAAGCATTCACAGGCCCAACACACAAACTACCAGGATTCTTTATCAGGCCAGACAGGCAGAGGAAACAAACTAATTGTTTATTGTCTTAAAAATTGAACAATGAACAAAAAGAAGTGCAATCAGCAAACAATAACAGGTACATAAGTACATAAGTAATGCCACACTGGGAAAAGACCAAGGGTTCATCGAGCCCAGCAGCCGGTCCACGACAGCGGTCAATCCAGGCCAAGGGCACCTGGCAAGCTTCCCAAACGTACAAACATTCTATACATGTTATTCCCGGAATTGTGGATTTTTCCCAAGTCCAATTAGTAGCGGTTTATGCACTTGTCCTTTAGGAAACCGTCTAACCCCCTTTTAAACTCTGCCTTCACCACGTTCTCCGGCAACAAATTCCAGAATTTAATTACGCGTTGGGTGAAGAAAACTTTTCTCCGATTAGTTTTAAATTTACTACACTGTAGTTTCATCGCATGCCCCCTAGTCCTAGTATTTTTGGAAAGCGTGAACAGATGCTTCACATCCACCTGTTCCACTCCACTCATTATTTTATATACCTCTATCATGTCTCCCCTCAGCCATCTCTTCTCCAAGCTGAAAAGCCCTAGCCTCCTTAGTCTTTCTTCATAGGGAAGTCGTCCCATCCCCACTATCATTTTAGTCGCCCTTCGCTGCACCTTTTCCAATTCCACTATATCTTTCTTGAGATACAGCAACCAGAATTGAACACAATACTCAAGGTGCGGTTGCAACATGGAGCGATATAACGGCATTATAACATCCTCACACCTGTTTTCCATACCTTTCCTAATAATACCCAACATTCTATTCGCTTTCCGAGCCACAGCAGCACACTGAGCAGAAGGTTTCAGTGTATTATCCACAACGACACCCAGATCCCTTTCTTGGTCCGTAACTCCTAACATGGAACCTTGCATGACGTAGCTATAATTCGGGTTCTTGTTTCCCACATGCATCACCTTGCACTTGCTCACATTAAACGTCATCTGTCATTTAGCCACCCAGTCTCCCAGTCTCGTAAGGTCCTTCTGTAATTTTTCACAATCCTGTCGCGAGTTAATGACTTTGAATAACTTTGTGTCATCAGCAAATTTAATTACCTCGCTAGTTACTCCCATCTCTAGATCATTTATAAATATATTAAAAAGCTATGCACAGACCCCTGAGGAACCCCACTAACTACCCTTCTTCATTGTGAATACTGCCCATTTAACCCCACTCTCTGTTTCCTATCCTTCAACCAGTTTTTAATCCATAATAGGACTTTTCCTCCTATCCCATGACCCTCCAATTTCCTCTATAGCCTTTCATGAGGTACCTTGTCAAACGCCTTTTGAAAATCCAGATACACAATATCAACTGGCTCCCCTTTGTCCACATGTTTGTTTACTCCTTCAAAGAATTGAAGTAAATTGGTCAGGCAAGATTTCCCCACACAAAAGCCGTGCTGACTCGGTCTCAGTAATCCATATCCTTGGATGTGCTCTGTAATTTTGTTTTTAATAATAGCCTCTACCATTTTCCCCAGCACCGACGTCAGACTCACCGGTCTACAATTTCCCGGATCTCCCCTGGAACCTTTTTTTAAAAAATGGGTGTTAAATAGGCCACCCTCCAATCTTCCGGTACCATGCTCGATTTTAAGGATAAGTTGCATATCACTAGCAGTAGCTCATCAAGCTCATTTTTCAGTTCTATCAGTACTCCAGGATGAATACCATCCGGTCCAGGAGATTTGCTACTCTTCAGTTTGCTGAACTGCCCCATTACGTCCTCCAGGTTTACTGTGAAGTCAGTAAGTTTCTCTGACTCGTCCGCTTGAAATATCATTTCCGACACTGGTATCCCACCCAAATCTTCCTCGGTGAAGACCGAAGCAAAGAATTCATTCAATCTCTCCGCTACGACTTTGTCTTCTTTGATCGCCCCTTTTACCCCTCGGTCATCCAGCAGCCCAACTGATTCTTTTGCTGGCTTCCTGCTTTTAATATACCGAAAAAAATTTTTACTATGCTTTTTTGCCTCTAATGCTATCTTTTTTTCGTAATCCCCCTTGGCCTTCTTTATCTGCACCTTGCATTTGCTTTGACACTCCTTATGCTGCTTCTTGTTCTTTTCAGACGGTTCCTTCCTCCATTTTCTGAAGGCATTTATTTTAGCCCTAATAGCTTCCTTCACCTCACTTTTCAACTGAAATATGGATGAATTATAACACTAACTAAATATTTGTTTACTTTCTAAAAAGTACCTGGGGAGATCAGGACATATAGCTGCTCACCAGTTATCAAATATAACTGTTTTTGCAGGCCTTTAGCATGACATCCACATCACTTCATTTGAAACTCCAGACACCGCTATTGCTGCCTTCCTTGATATAATGGCAGGTCTAGGATTCATTCAGGTGATCAAATCTCCGAAACATGAAAAGGGCCATATGCTAGACTTGGTGTTCTGCAAAGGGGTTGACATCTTGGAACACAAGGCTGGTGGCATAAAGATAACACCCCTATCATGGACTGATCATTTCCTAATCAAATTTTCTATTAAGGACTAAATACAAAAGATGGGCCCAAAGTTTGGAAGGAAATCCAAGATATGAGAAATCAGACAGCTAAAAACTTCCTAGAGGCCTTGTCCTACCCCCATGTCGACGAAAAGATGATGACAGTGTCAGAATAGGTTGATATCTGGAATTGATGCTTAGCAATGGCATTAGAAGAAACAGCCCCTCTAAAGAAGGTCCAATGTGCCACAAACAAACATTCCTGGTGGTTCTCCACAGAACGATGGATCCTTAAGCATCAAGGATGTCAACTTGAATGAAAATGGAGAAAATATCATCCAGATGAAGGCAGGCTCAACTGTAAGAAACACATGACAATGTACCTGCCAGGCCACAACAACATCCAAAAAACAATATTTTTCTCAACACATAGAACAAGCTGCAAATTAGCCAAGCAGCTATTTAAAATAGTAAACAGCCTACTGCAAACCCCACAACAGAACCAGCCTTCCCAGTCACAACTAAGCAGCAATGAATTTGCCATTATTTTGCCAACAAAATTAAAGGTCTCCATAAGGACCTACAGACACTCTCATCAAAGCTCCTACCAGCTAATGACGAGAACACTCCCTTTCCCCACCATGCACAACCATCTGGAACTCATTCAATCAGGTCACAGAGGAAGCTCTTGAAAATATCCTGAAAGGTCTATGGCCTACAACCTGCCCTCTTGATCCCTGCCCAGCAAAGATTGTAAAACGAGCGTGCACAGGCTTCATTGAAGGGGCCACTAAACTTGTTAACTCCTCTCTTATGGAAGGGCAGCTACCAACAACACTAAGAAGAGCTGTGGTGCACCCCTTACTGAAAAACAGCTTACTGGACCAGGACAAGCTCAAAAACTAACATTCCTTTCCTGGCAAAACTTATAGAATGGACAGTCTGCAGTCAACTCAACAACTGGCCAATTGAAAGTAATTGGCTAGACCCAGGTATCAGTGGCACAGTATTTACTTGGTTCAAATTCTGTCAGATAGACAACAATCAGTTCTGTTCAGCAACAGTGCATCATCACCTAGAGCACTGGACTGTGGTGTGCCACAGGGATCCATATTGTCTCCCATTTTATTTAACATCTACCTCAAGCTTCTAGCTGAGCTGCTTTGGTCAATGGACACAAAATTCTACATCTGTGCTGGTGATGTGCAACTACTCATACCCATTGAACCAGATCTACCCATATAGCTCTGAGAAAACTGACTAACTGCCTAACCGCAACTCAGGAATGGGCAAACAACAACAAACTTCGCCTGAACCCAAATAAAACAGAGATTCTTTGGCTACCAAACACAAGTAGGTAAATACTCGACTTCAAACTACCTTTTGGGAAGTATGAACTCCCCCTAAAATCACAGGTCAGCAATCTTGGGATATTGCTAGACTCATCACTCACTCTAATCCCACAAATTCAGACAGCCTTCAAAAATTGTCTCTATCACCTATGGCAGCTATGAAATCTCTCTCCATATACTGAAAAGACAAGTCTGACCACAGTGGTCCATGCCATGATAACATCATGACTAGACTACTGCAATGCCCTGTATACTGGTCAAACCAAACAGAGTTTCTACCAGCTCCAAGTAATTCAGGATGTTGCAGAATGACTGATAGAAGGTCAAGTGACATGACCACATCACACTCTTTCTGCAAAAGCAACACTGGCTACCAGTACCTTACAGGACCAAATTTAAAACTCTATATTTGATTTTCAAGGTCCTCAGATAAAATGGACCAGAGTACTTAAATAATAAATTAGCTCTTCATACACTTTTTAGACCTCTAAGGTCCTCTCAAGATCATCATTAAATGTACCTTCGTCAAAAAAAATAGAACGATATGATACCCATCAGCGAGCCTTATCAGGAGTAGCCCCCATGCTCTGGAATTTACTCCCAGAGGTGAAAGCCTGGCTCTTCTCCCAAGCCTTTAATACAGAGGGTGACTGACAATGCACTCATTCTGCACCTGGACAAGCTTGCTACACACACTATAACTTAGATTAGTTCCTTATCTCTTGTGTAACTATACAATGAATTTGCCTTGAGTTTAGCTAACCACCAAATTATCCCAACTGACTTTGTACCACACATCTTGGTCCCATTACCTGCTCTTGGTCCCTTAGCTATATGGTAAGCCGTAATGTAGAAATTCTTTAGCATCATATGAATGTTGTAATGTATGCTTATTATGTGTATCATTAGTGTTATGATAAATTGTATTATATCTCTGGTATTTGAATTCCAGTGCTGTTAAATGTGTATATTTTTGATACTGTTTCAAGGTAGTTCTATTATTAGGTTTCAATCTACTTTTTCAAGTTTACCTCACTGTATTTATGTTTATTCTTGGTTATTTTACTATTGTTATTCTGTTAACAAAATTGTAAGTTTTATGAAACTGTACCTGCTGTACACCGCCTTGGGTGAATTTCTTCATAAAGACGGTTAATAAATCCCAATAAATAAAAATAAATAGGTGGTAATGAATAATAATTACCTTGACTGTGACAGCGCCCATGCCACAGGGGCAAATTATTTTTTTATTTCCTACCATGTGTGGCGTTTCCAGCGTTAATCAGCAGTTGGCACATGCTGACCGGTCACTGCGCATGTAGCGTGTGAGCCTTTACCGCTAGATCAATGGGTGGCGCACGCTGGTTTCAATTTTACAGCAGGCTCTTTCCCAGGCCCATTGAAAAAAATCCCTTTTTTCCAGACGCGGTAAAAACTGGCCTGGCATGTACCAAAAACAAGCGTCCACACTACCACAGGTCATTTTGTAGCCACGATTTAGTAAAAGGACCCCATAGGTAGTGTAGACATGGGTGGAGCTTGGGCAGGCTCAAATTTACATATGGAAGTTACATAATACTCTAAGTCACAGGGATATCTGTAGCACTTAGACACTAACACACCAGTTATATGGTTAGTGTAAGTGGTTGCACCTTAATATTAATTGTGCATATACCTGGTTAGGCAAATATTTTATAAAGGAAAATAGGTGCCTACATTCCTTTATGGAATAGACTCCTATCAAATACCTTCCAGGGGCTAGATGCTATACATGGTGCCTGAAAAATCCACGCCGAATAAAAATACCCCTAGGTGTATTCTCTAAAATAAGCCTATAGAATAGGCTTAAATGTCTGCGTGGTATACAGAATATGCTGAGCACCTCTCCACACAACCAAATTTGGTTGCATCCATTTAGGTCATGTTTTACTTGGTGTAAATCCTGATGCCTTAGATGTTATGCACATAAAAGTATGCCCAATGACAAATATATGGGGAATTTTATGTGTCACACGTGGAGGCATGTTCTGAGATGGAGTTTGAATGGAGCTACAATTTTCATAGGTACATTAACGTTCATGCCTGCTACTGATGTAAATGCCCATGCTCTAATCTAGTCACAATTACTGCCAGCTTACCTGAAGAATTTTAAAGACACATATAAAACAGGCCAGAAAGAGCTGCCTTCTTGCTTTTTTCCAAGTTTCAAGTTTATTCAGTATTTGATATACTACCTATTCAGAGGACTTTCTAGGTGGTTTACAATAAGCAATGTAAAATTAAAAGATCGAAAGGAAATACAATACTAAAAACAAAAGATAAGGGTAAAAATTGTAGGTATATAAAATAAGCAGCAGAACCAGTGCTGACTCCATGGTAGCCCACTAGGAACATGTGGAGGCAGGAACAAAATTAATTAATAAACAGTTAAAAGGGTCCTGAAGCAAAAAGTCTTTAATGTTTTCTTAAACACTTCCAAAGAATGTTCCAGTCTAAATGGTATTGGAAGGGCATTCCAGATCAAGAGGCCAGTTACACTAAATAATTTCACTCTGATAGTGTCTAAATAAAATAATGTGGAATGACGGTACAACAAGACAATTTTGTTGTGATGAACTTAGCAACCTAATATGGGCATAAGGGATCAATATTCACGAGAGGTACAACAGAAGTCCAGAACAGTGAACCTTATGGACTAGCATGAAGATTTTAAATGTGATCCTGTGGTTGATGGTTAACTACTACTACTACTACTACTTAACACTTCTAAAGCGCTACTAGGGTTACGCAGCGCTGTACAGTTAAACAAAGAAGGACAGTCCCTGCTCAAAGGAGCTTACAATGTAATGGACAAAATGTGCAGACAATCAAATTGGGCAGACTAGATTTCCTGAATAGAGGTATAATGGTTAGGTGCCGAAGGCGACATTGAAGAGGTGGGCTTTGAGCAAGGATTTGAAGATGGGCAGGGAGGGGGCTTGGCGTATGGGCTCAGGGAGTTTATTCCAAGCATAGGGAGAGGCGAGGCAGAAAGGGCGGAGCCTGGAATTGGCGGTGGTGGAGAAGGGTACAGAGAGGAGGGATTTGTCTTGTGAGCGGAGGTTTCGGGTAGGAGCGTAAGGGGAGATGAGGGTAGAGAGGTAATGAGGGGCAGCAGATTGAGTGCATTTGTAGGTTAGTAGGAGAAGCTTGAACTGTATGCGGTACCTGATCGGAAGCCAGTGAAGTGACTGGGTGATATGAGCATATCGGTCCAGGCGGAAGATAAGACGTGCAGCAGAGTTCTGAACGGATTGAAGGGGGGATAGATGGCTAAGTGGGAGGCCAGTGAGGAGTAGTTTGCAGTAGTCAAGGCGAGAGGAAATGAGAGAGTGGACGAGAGTTCGGGTGGTATGCTCAGAGAGGAAAGGGCAAATTTTGCTGATGTTATAGAGAAAGAAGCGACAGGTCTTGGCTATCTGCTGGATATGCGCAGAGAAGGAGAGGGAGGAGTCGAAGATGACTCCGAGGTTGCGGGCAGATGAGACGGGGAGGATGAGGGTGCCATCGACTGAGATAGAGAGTGGAGGGAGAGGAGAAGTGGGTTTGGGTGGAAAGACAATAAGCTCTGTCTTGGCCATGTTCAGCTTCAGGTGGCGGTTGGACATCCAGGCAGCAATGTCGGATAAGCAGACCGATACGTTGGCCTGGGTTCCCGCAGTGATGTCTGGTGTGGAGAGATAAAGCTGGGTGTCGTCAACATAGAGATGATATTGGAAACCATGAGATAAGATCAGCGAGCCCAGGGAAGAGGTGTAGATTAAAAAAAGAAGGGGTCCAAGGACAGATCCCTGAGGAACTCCAACAGAGAGTGGGATGGGGTGGAGGAAGATCCATAAGAATGTACTCGGAAGGTACGGTGGTTAACCAGTACTTCTCCCATAGTAGGGGGTCACATGATCGAATTTTTTAGAGTTGGTAATCAGTTTAACAACCATAATCTGAACTATTTGAAGTCTTTTAATACCTGATGCTTGGATACCCTGCAGCAGAACATGCAATAGTCCAAACTGCTAATAACAAAGGCATGTACAAGAATATATAAGGCAACGATAGTAAATAAGCGCCTCACTAGATACAACATCTATAAAAAGAAACGTTGAATGACATTAGAATTATACGCTTTGAATCCAAGTGTTGATCTAGCAGTACATCTAGATACCCGTTATAAATGTAGAGTCGGGCTAAAAAATCATTTAGAAGCCACCTAACTTGTCAATGATGTGTGAAGGGTTGTTTGATTATGAATAATGAATTAAAAACATTTTAGTAACTGCAAGCATAAAAGATTTCAGCATTACACAAACTTGCATCTGTTGTTTGAAAGTGGACAAAACTAGACAGGACAGAATGAGAAACTTTCACCATTATGTGACTGTTTCAAATCCATCCCACGTAGTGGGTTGTTTACTAAAGCTTAGCTCGAGTTATCTGCAGCCAGGTCCATAGGAATAAAATGGGCCCTACTGCAGATAAATCGAGCTAAGCTTTAGTAAACAGGGGGGATATTTTGTAATCCTTAGTCTTTACCTTTATGATTTGGAATAAGTTGTGCAGAACCAATTCCCAGCTGGCAAGTGTCGACATAACTTAAAAGCACTATCTATCATTGCTGTGGCTAATTGGCACCTTCTTGGCAGAGAGGCCTCTGACTGAATGATAGAAATGCTTAAGCTCTCCATCCTTTTCAGATTTGCACAGAAAATGCTGTAACTGCTTTGCTAAGGAAAGATATTCTTGCTCACTGACATTTTTCTACAACATTGAAGAAACATAAATGAATCAGATTTTAATACTTGACTGTTGTGTTCTAATATATATACTGCCTTAGGTCTTAAAAATTAAAATCTGGAAATATAAATGTTTTATTGCTATATCAAAATATTATTCTATACATCAGCTCCTATGAAATATGCTAGACTTCGACATTGATTAGATAATGCAACCTGGACATATAATACATTTTTTTCTAACTTATGAAAATAAATTATTTTGGGGGGGAAATAGAACTTATTAAATTGACCCATTCCATGACCATTAAAAAAATACAGTTATGATTTACCTGATAACTTCTTCCTTGAATCTTGCCTGACCATTCCAAACTGGTAAAATCTACCCTCCTACCAGCAGGTAGAAATAGAGCAATTCTGCTTGTTTCCCTCTACATATACAGGTGTATCCAGGAAGCAGATCAGTATGTTACTGCCAATGCTTTCTTTTCATGTAACTTTAAAAACACCAACATTAAAACAACAAAACATTCACTGTTACATTATCTACATTTCTCTCTCTCCCTCTTTTTTTAAATATACATTAATTAATATCTCATGATATAAAACAGCAGATTAAGTCCATATTCTTTGACTATCTGCTAGTTATACTGGACTGGTCTGGCTGAATTCAGGGAATGACAGCTACCAGATATGTCATAATAGTACTTTTCCCTTTCTCCATGCCACATCTTTCTAGACCAGTTGGTGTACAAATTTTTCCCCCTAAGTTGGGTGGGATAAAACCATGGCAACCCTTTTATAATACTGCACAAATTACAATATTCTGTGCTGCATGTGAACTCGGGTCACTATTTTGTTCTCAGACACTGTAATAAGAGGCCTTTTACTAAGCTGTGGTAAAATGGGGACTGCACTAGCATCAGCATGTATTTTTGATGACCGCTGAGGCCTCCTTTTACCACAGTGGGTAAAAGGTTGTCCTTTTTTCTCAAAAAGAAATGGCTGTGCAGTAAGTGAACCACTTGCCGTGTGGCCATTTCAGAAACAGCACTTACTGCCACCCACTGAGGTAGTGGTAGGGGCTCCCACTCTAACCCAGCGATAACTGGGCAGGGCGCCACGCTGCCTGATTTTCACCAGGTAAGCACCAGCGCTACAAAAATATTTTTGTAGCACTAGAAATGGTGCGTGCTGGGGGTGGGAACTACCGCCAGGCTCCTGTAGAAGCCCAGTGGTAGTTCCAGATTGGTGTGCAGCAAGCCAGTTGGTGCACGCCAACCCTTTAGTAAAAGTGTCCCAACTATGCCTTTACAGTTCAAGGACAGATTCCATAAGACAAAAGCGAGACCATTTTGTCTGTGAATTATAAATGTTATAAAATTAGAAAACTGAATAGATCACATAATTAGTCAGTTGAGAGACTGAATTTACAGAAGAGAAATGTTTTCAATTCCTTCTAAATACGAGATAATGACCACAAGATCTTAAAGAAAGAGGAAGTTGGTTGCACAGCTTGGCCATCTGATACTGAATGGAAGAGGAGACTTCTCTAATTGATTCTAGTTTCTTGAACACTGGAAATCTTAACAAAAAAAGGTTTTAAGTCTTGTATCTCATAGCTGAACCTTGCAATAGAGTCACACAGTCTAACATGTAAAGAGGAGCTTCACCAACTACAATTCTAAAAATTGTAACACATAATTTGAAATGTTTTCGTGCAGCTAAAAGAATCCAGTGAAGTTTAGAATAAAACATTTTAAGTGATTCTTATTTGGAGAAACCAAAAATTAATCTAATACCTGCATTCTGACCTAATTACAAACGGTTAATAAGATTTAGAATAAATAATTACAATCAGATTACACTAGTCATGTCTTGATAATATTCATGACTGCACCAGGATCCTAAGTATTTTTTGATGGCACTTAATTTTTTTAACGTTAAAAAGAATTTTTGATAACTGATTGTACATAGCAATGCATTGTCAGTAAATTATCCACTTCCTCTGATCATTTTTGCTTGGGAAGCTCCTCCTTGCTGAAAGCCCCCCTAGCTAATATCATCTAGGAGCTTTCCCCCAGCTGATTGGCTGTCTCTTGTTTCTCTGCCCACCTCAACTGACATCATAGGGCTTTCCCTCAGCCGATTGCCTGTCTGCTCCTATGATGTCAGTTGGGAGGGGGTGGAGAGACAAGCAGACCGGTTGGGGAAAAGCCTCTATGATGTCAGCTGGGGGGGGGGGGGGGTTCAGCAAGGATGAGATTCCCAAGTGAAATCATCAGGTGCAGCCTGAGGGAAGGCAAGTAAGCTACAGGAGAAAGGTGCAGGAGGAAGGTGAAGTCAGCATCAGAGCTATTTGCTATTGAAAAAAGTGCTTCTCCAAGAAGTCGTCCTCTCACAACGACAGCTCCAGACCTCATGGAAAATTTTGCAAGTTAAAGGTAGGCGCTCTTTTCTGTGCATTGCTCAGAAATGGCTGTGTGTCGCTTGGAATGCTCATGTTAATACTAATCAACTCATTATAATACATTTGCATAGGATTATTGTTGCCTGCTACAGTGATCAGTAAGATGGACACAGAACCCCTTTGTGCATTACTTGCTAAATAGAATGTACCCTAAACTGGATAGAACCAGTCAAAATCAGAGTTCCTAGCACAGTAAGCTTTGTGCATTGGCCCCTTAATGTGGATCATGATGATATGCACAGGCCCTCATCTAGTGAAGTCAGTCATGATGGAAACTAGCCCAGCCTAGTGCTGATCATAGTTTTTAGTGCAAAATTAACAATGCATTCTAATCCCATTCTTGTGCCAACAGTAGAGAAAGACACTGCTTTCACTTCAGTACAAAGTGCATTTAGGGTCAGATTCTATATAAAACACCTAAAAAATCTATGCGGTACACATTTTTGCTTAAGCATATTCTATAAACGGCACTTAGATTTAAGGACATTATACAGAATACACTTAGTTGATATCTCAGTGTCTACAACTAAGTGCGCCCATTTCTACCAATGAAAACATGGTACAAATCCCTGCACGTAGATTTACATGCACTGGGCCATATTCTATAACTTTGCACATAAATATGGCAACGCCCACGGAACACCCATTTCTCCACTCTAGCCATACCCATTTTGAACTGCGTGCATTCAAATTTAGGCGCAGTTCATTACAGAATACGCTTAGCGATTATTGCAAATACATTCTAACTATTGCCAATTAGTGTTCATTATTGCTTAAAAGCTGTTAAAAAATGCTAACTGGCTTGTTATGCCAATTTTTATAGATGCTGTTATAGAATATGCCTGGATTTCAGCGTGGATCTCTAGGCGTGCTATATAGAATCCGGCAGTTAAGGGGCAATGAGCTCATGTGAGGAGTGTAGGTTTCACAATGAGTGCTGGTTTCACTCTAGCACAGGAGGCAGCAATGAGAGATGGTTTCACTCTTGGGCTAGCAGAAGAGATGAGCGCAATCAGCAGCACTACACGTTCTACTTGCAGCAGAGCCAGCAAAGAGGGAGCTAAACTACCTGTAGCACAGTTAGCAGTGAGGGACAATAGCCTACCTGTAGTGCATCCAATCAGTAATGCTACGGATGCACTCTCAGCACAGCCTGTCTTTAAACCTAATCATTTTGACCCTGAGATTAAGTTAAAAAGAGAGAGAGAGAGAGAGAACTTCTCTGCTGAGGTTAATTTTTTTCTTTTAAAGAGATAATGCTGCTTTA
Organism: Microcaecilia unicolor; assembly: GCF_901765095.1. Lineage (NCBI taxonomy): Eukaryota > Metazoa > Chordata > Amphibia > Gymnophiona > Siphonopidae > Microcaecilia > Microcaecilia unicolor. The sequence continues at coordinate 153,220,049 of NC_044040.1, forward strand.
ACTACAAGTAAAAATGCAGGCCAGCTAGTTAGAAGGCATTTCTGCTTCTTCAAAATATAAACCTGAAGAGCTAGAGAGCACCAATATATGAAACTAAATAGAAAAAAAAACACTCTCATTAAGCTCTATTGAGTAGGGAGCTTTCCAACATTAAATCAAATTTAGCAAAATGAAACCTCAAGAATCCAGGGGACCTACAGAGATGGTCAACACTTAATTGGACTCATCATCATCATGGGCTTCCCACCAACCTTGAAAACAACCTCAGTGTGAAAAACTCCTAACTGCTTCTTGCCATACCACTATTAGTTTAACACTCTCACTCTTTTTTTTTTGTTTTGATGGTCCATCTTATCCAACTATGGGAAAAGCCTTGATCTAGACCAGGTGTTACATTGAGGGGCCCTTCTACTAAGCATCGGTAAGCCCAACACGGGCTTACCGCTCGCTATTCCAGAACTACTGCAAGGCTACTGCAGTAGCCCAGCAGTAGTTCGCACTCCCTGTGTGACCTATTTCCGGCGCTTCAAATATATATTCTGTTTATGTATCGTCAGTGCTTCCCTGGCGGGAGCCCTTACCACCTCCTCAATGGGTGGTTGTAAGTGCTTTCCCCCAGAAATGGCTGTGTAGCAACTGGTTCACTTATCACATGGCCATTTTTTGTCCTCAGAAAAAGAAAGCCTTTTACCCACTGTGATAAAAAGGGGGTCTCAGCGTGTGTCAAAAACATGTGCTGATGCTAGCGTAGGCCTCCTTTTTTCGCAGCTTAGTAAAATGACCTATGAATGAAGTAATCAAAACACCTGACTCTAAGGTGCACACCCTTAGTTAGCAGTTACAAAGAACTCATGAATTTTGCAGCTAGATAGACCTTTTTTGAAAATTGATCCCAGAATGTAGAAAAGGGCTACTTATCCATGGACGAAGAGACACCTATGATTTTTCACTAGATTCCTTTGAATATGTAAATTCTGCTGCCCCTCTTATCCTTGAATTTGGCTGACTTGTAGTGTTAACAGGTCTGGCACATTTGGTCATATCTGTGTGACAAAGACATGAGCAAGGGTCTGTAGTGTGGACGTTTTATAGAAAAATATGTTTCTGTATTTCTTTGTAACATAGACTGAATAACACTGATATGAACCAACAGTGGCATAGCACTGCTGAGATTCATTCAAGTAGCTGTTTCCAAGTTCTGTTATTAAACTTCATGTCATTACATTCTGAACAATAAAACTCTCACTCATTATTGTGTGCTGCTAGGAAAGTCATTTACAGCTCAGTCAGAAATCTAACTGCCAAGCAAATGAGAGTTTTAGAAAGTCTTTCCATGTGAAAAATCAACGACAGCGCATGCTCATAACTAAGAAGGGCATAGGATAAGAGAAAAGAGGAGGGATATGGAAGACGAGATACAGACTTTTAAATACTGAACAGGTATTAATATACATAAAAATCTTTTCCAGAGATGGGGGAAAGGGTAGAACTAGAGGACATGGATTGAGATTACAGGGCAATAGACTTTGGAGTAAGGTCAGGAAATACTTTTTCACTAAGAGGATGATGGATGTCTGAAATGCCCTCCAGGGGAGGTGGTCGAGAAAAAAACTGACAGAAATCAAAAATGTGTGGGATAAACACAAAGGATCATTATGTGGAAAGAGGATAGAATCAAAATAAAAACTTGTCAGTGCTTAGACAGCAATTCCAGTTGTAGGGAAATAAGTCTAATACTTGATGGACTACTATGGTCTGTGTCCCAAATATGACAAAACAGGGCAGACTTTTACAGTCTGTGTCCCAATAATAGATGGGCAGGAGTGGGCTTTGATGGCTACTCCAGCAATTGGAAAGAAGGGCCAGTGCCGGCCAGACTTCTACGGTCTGTGACCCATGGATAACAGGGACAGATCATGAACAAGTGTGTCTGTTTTTGTGTCATATTCACCTAAAGGTTGATAGTGAGTAAAATGTTGTCAGTTTACAACATAATTGTTGGATTTTTGGTTTAAGTAAGTATTGACAATAAAAGTGACTATTCAAAATTATAAAAACACTTTTCCATGATTGTGTAATGCCAGGCAGTGGCAGAAGGCCCCAGGCAGCTTGGGAGGAGCTATGAAGTCCAGTAGCAGAGGCGGCAGAGCAAGAGGGGTGCAGGCAGAAGGGAGGCTCGGTAGCAGAGGGGTGCAGGAGAGGTGGAGCTTTAAGAGATAGGGTTCTGAGATGGGAAGGCAGAGCAGCAGACACAGACCAGGTCAAGCCAACAGATCCTCTATCATAAACAGTAGGAAGCATTCTAGGCATCAGGGTTGGATTCTGGGCATGGGTAAAAAAGTTAGGCACTTAGCTTAGAGTCAGTAAATAGATGCAATAGAGACACTGCTGGTTCCCCTGAAGAAGCTGCTGCTGAAACGGGCTCCTGTTGGGATCAGTGTCTGAGATAAGTGTTGTTTTTACCCCGCTGATGAAAAGTATATAAGATGAGTATCTTATAAACATTTTTTGCACATTATTTAATGTGGTGGAGGTTCTTGACCAGTGATAAGAATTTTATATGGCAACACATTAGTCCTAATTACCATAGAGGATTTGTGAGTTGATGCAGGATTTCTGAGGTCTTTTCCTCCACCACATATTTTTTGAAATTTAAGTGAGCTGCAACAAACCGTTGTTTTTGTTGTTTGACACTTGTATGTTCTTCAAGGATTTCCCCAACTTGTTGAGCTATAAATTTAGGCCTGCCATTCATTTGCCTATATTTATAAGCCTAGTTCTCAAAATCAGTGCTCAGTGCCTAACTTTTTCTCTCTGCCCAAAATCCACCCCTGTTGCTACCTACTTTTTATGCTTCTTCAGAGTAGAATTTCAAGTATAGAATTATGCACCCAGCCTAGGGTTGTCAACTGGCTGGTTATATGTTCAGTTAGACCTGCTTTACATAGGAGAGGCTAGTGGGTAGCAGGACAAAATCATGACCAATATAAGTAAGTGTTGGTTTTCTGTCAACCACCAATTGCAAGGGCAGTTCTGTCCATTATCTCCCTTCTCCACCTGTCAACAGTCTTGCTGCTGCTCTGTCCTGGCCTCCTCACCTCTGCCCCAGACCTACAGCAGCACCAGCAGCAATAAAAGAAGAGAAATGTGGGGCCTTATTGAGCCTGTGAGCATCCTGAAGGCAAGTCTTCATGTCCCCACAAAACAGGAAATCTGCATCAAAGGGGGAATGATGAATTGTCAGATTCATAACTCGATTCCCTAACCACTGTGCTCAGTGTAAGCTCTTAACAAAACATTGTCCCCCTGATTTTGTAAAACATTCCAAAATTGCACACACAAATTTAGGCATACTCTTGATTTGCGTTCACAATAGACTAATGAGCCAATTAGTGTTAATAATTGGCTTTTTAACAAACAATTGTTGGCACTAATTAGATTTAATTGGGACACAAATGCACAAAATTAGGCGTGGAACCTGTGCCTAAAATTTACATGTGGCCTGAATAAAGGGGTGTGGAAAAGGAAGAGTCATGGGCGTTTTGAGGCAGATTAGGTGGCGTGGTTTTGAGTTACATGTGTAATTGTAGAATAATTTTACTCCGCATGTAAATTTAGGTGCAGGCATTTGCAACACACTTTCGTTGGTGCAAATGGTGGTGTCTAAATTTACGCACCTCTCCACTTAAGCATTAATTCTATAAACCATGCCAAGCTGTAGGTGCGGCTTACGGAATACCACTTGAGAGGTTTGTTTGGCACCAATTTTTTAGGCGCCCTATATAGAATCTAGGCCTGTACTTCTAGTAATCTGCTGCAATCCATTCGTACTTTCTTCTTAAGAAATATAGTTGTACCACTTTTCTCAGTAGATGTCTACATCTGGATTCCCTGCACTAGTTGTTTTGTGATTGACTCCCAAGCTAAATATGCTTAAACATTGAAGGTTAATCCCATAATGCCAGTTAATATTCACAAGACATGAAAAATATCACCTCTGTAATTTTCTAAATACGTTTTTCCAGGAAGGTAGGCCAAGACTTAAAAAGCTGAGACTTTATAACTCACAGGTGCTTTATAAGGATCTTATAGTAAAGTTGTACAGCTCATACTTTAGTAAACAATTATAATGACATAATGTCTCTTGAATATTTTTTTTATCTCTATCAGTTTATCATCATTTCAATCACCCACGATGCACAAATGCATATTCCAAGTCATTGCTCAGTCAATTGAATGAAAACACCACTCTTGTTTTAGCAGATGGCAGCAGATCTGCAATATTAGGTGCAAGAGCACTAATATAGAAATCAATAGCTATTACAGTTTAAATCACATTTTGGGCCTGAAATGATAATAGCAGTCCTTTAAGCTAAAAGCAGATCCTGCTTGTATTAGCAATCTTTTTCATGTTTGTAAAGGTTTCTAGGAGGCAATATTCAGCCAGCAATGGTCAGCATTTTTAAATGCTGTCCACTGCCAGCTAAATTAGGCCCAGATATTCAGGGCTGGTTCCTATCCAGGTATCAACAATGAATATGTGGGTGTTTGGTGGTGCCCCACAGTTATCTGAATGCAACTAATATTCAATGCCATACCTTGATAACTAACTGGGTATAGTCAGGAGAGCATTATATGCAGCTCAACCATTGGTGTAGCTATGTGGGGCCACAGGGGCCTGGGCTCCCCCAAATTTGCTCTGGGCCCTGGTTTGGCTGATGGGGGTCCCCAATCCCCACCAGCTGAAGCTGTCATCCAGCGCTGGACTCCGGCGCTGCTGCATCACCTGCCCTGCTCTCTCTTCCCCTCATGTCCGGCATGCTCCTTTTAGTGAAATTGAGTTGGGACCCCTGCCAGCTAAGGTATTTGTGACAGCGCTGCTTCAGCTGGTATGTATTGGGGACCCCCCCCCATCAGCCAAGATATATTAACAGCGGGTGGGTGGGGAGGAGCAGGGCAGAGAGGCAGCGGAGGGGGATGGTGAGACAGAGAGGGGCGGCGGTGGGGTGGCGGACCAAAATGTGCCCCTCACCTTGGGCTCTGTCCCCCTCCCACCTTGAGGTCTAGCTACGCCCCTGCTCAACATGCCTGGTTGGCTATCTGGGCACCAGCCCTGGATATCTGTGGTGTCCGGATAACTTTAGTAATTGGAGGTTGCCCTATGGAATTAGGAACCTTATTTTATTTTCAGGCACTTGATATACTGCAAGTAATCCTAGAGGCAGCTATCAAGCTTAATTTCGAAAGGGATCGCCGGCGATCTTCCGACATAAATTGGAAGATCGCTGGCGATCTTCTGATCCCGGCCAAATCGGTATTATCGAAAGCCAATTTTGGCCGGCTTCAACTGCTGTTTCGTTGCGGTGCCGGCCAACCTTCAAGGGGGCATGTTGGTAGGGTAGCGAAGGCGGGACAGGGGCGTGGGTACGAGATGGCTGGCTTCGCCTTATAATGTAAAAAAAGAGGCCGGCTCAAACAAGCATTTCGCCAGCCGGACTTGGTTCATTTATTTTTAGGACCAAGTTTGGAAAAAGTGCCCCAACTAACCAGATGACCACTGGAGAGAAGCGGGGATCACCTCCCCTTACTCCCCCAGTGGTCACCAACCCCCTCCCTCCCAAAAAAAATAAATAAAACGTTTTTTTGGCAGCCTGTATGCCAGCCTCAAATGTCATACCCAGCTCCTTGACAGCAGTATGCAGGCCCCTGGAGCAGTTTTGGTGGGTGCAGTGCACTTCAGGCAGGTGGACCTAGGCCCATCCCCCCCTACCTGTTCCACTTGTGGCAGTTAATGTAGAGCCCTCCAAAACCCACTGTACCCACATGTAGGTGTCCCCTTCACCCCTTTAGTGCTATGGTAATGGTATAGAGTTATGGCGAGTGGGTTTTGAGGGGGATTTGGGGGGCTCAGCACACAAGGTAAGGGTGCTATGCACCTGGAAGCTATTTTTGTTTTTTTTTTTTTTAAATTTTAAGTGTGCCCGGTTGGTGTCCTGGCATGTGAGTGGGGCCAGTGCACTACAAATGCTGGCTCCTCCCATGGCCAAATGCCTTGCATTTTGCTGGGTTTGAGATGGCCGGGCCCGGTTTCCATTATGGCTGGAAAATAAAGCCAGCCATTTCATATAAATCCGGCGATCGATTTGGCCGGCGCCAAGCGTATTTTGAAAATACTACTACTACTTATCATTTCTAATGCACTACTAGACGTATGCAGCGCTGTACACTTGAACATGAAGAGACAGTCCCTGCTCGACAGAGCTTACAATCTAATTAGGACAGACAGACAGAACAAACAAGAGATAAAGGAATATTAAAGTGAGGATGATAAAATAAGGGTTCTGAAGAAAGTGAATAAGGGTTAGGAGTTAAAAGCAGCATCAAAAAGGTGGGCTTTTAGCTTAGATTTGAAGAAAGCCAGAGATGGAGCTTGACGTACCGGCTCAGGAAGTCTATTCCAGGCATATAGTGCAGCAAGATAAAAGGAACGGAGTCTGGAGTTAGCAGTGGAAGAGAAGGGTGCAGATAAGAGAGATTTACCCAGTGAACAGAGTTCCCGGGGAGGAATGTAGGGAGAGGTGAGAGTGGAGAGGCCATCGATTTGGACGGTACCGTTCGATTATGCCCCTCTATATGGTTTACAATTTCTATTACAGGTACTTTGCACTGTTCCTAATGAGCTCACAATCTAAGTTATATATTGTACCTTGGGCAATGGAGAGCTAAGTGACTTGCCCAGAGTCACACAGAGCTGCAGAGGGAACTGAACCTGGTTCCCCAGGATCTCAACTGACTACTGACTGTCAGGCAGCAATGGCAATCAAACCCAGTTCCCCAGGTCTGCTGCCCACTGAACTAACCATTAGGCCACACCTCCACTCCTTGGTGAAAATGCCAATTCAACAGCAACCTTTTGGAGGAATGAGCACCCAACTGGTGCCACCTGAGAGGAGAAAAAGAGAGAGCTAACCATTTGGGGCTCGCCCACAGGTGTCAACAACATACAAGAAAGGGAAGAGGAGTGAAATAGTCAAGATGAAATCAGTAGATCCAAAGTACAAAGGGCAATTCTAAGAATAAAGGAGGAACCTAATATCTGTTAATGGTGAGCCTTAAAACCCACAGAACAGACCCCCTCCCCCCCCCCCAGATCTTTCTAAGGATTAACAAAGTCGTTTATGGCATGCATCACTGTGCTTTAAAGACGTCAACCAAAAGAAATGTGCTAGACATCAAGTATTAATTGTCGATGAATTCCCACAATAAAGTTTGTAGGGCTATCCCCTGCATCTCACCTTTTGTAGGCCTGAGGCTTGGTTAGACCATGCATCATCTTTTCTGAAAATTATGGATTCTGCATGACTTCCTTGAATCACTGCGCTAGCTGACACCATCCAAGGAAATGCTGTCCACCTGCATTAGCCCTCAAGCCTATCTTTTGTAAAGCTGTGGTGAAGAGAGTTTCACAGAAACACTGCAATGAGGTAATCCTCATTAGATAGCTTGTTAGCGAGGCATCCAGTACCATTCATGATAAGGTGGACCATCTGGAAGGCCAAGTGCCCTTCATTATTTGTGACTGTATATAATTTGCTGGTCCAGGATAGTCACTTATGGACCTTTAGGGTAGAGCCAACAATGGGATTGGTAAAGAGTTTGGACTAGAAGAGAAAAAGATCTGAGGAGAGGGACTGAATTATTATTATTATTATTAATTGCATTTGTATCCCACATTTTCCCACCTATTTGCAGGCTCAATGTGGCTTACAATACATCATGGGTAGTGGAAATATAATAGAAATTAGACATTTAGTGTTACAGAAAAATTTTTGGCAACATGATAATGATAAGACATGATAGTAGTATAACAATCAAATATTATAAGACATTTCTAACTATGTGATTGATCTTTGTGGTAAGCCTTGTTAAAGAGATGGGTCTTCAGTAGTTTGCAGAAGTTTGTTAGTTCGTAGATCATTTTTAAGTTGCGCGGCAGTGCATTCCATAACTGTGTGCTTAAGTAGGTGAAGTTTCACGCGTGCATTAATTTGTATTTTAGACCTTTGCAGTTAGGGAAGTGCAGATCAAGGAATGTGCGGGATGATCTTTTGGCATTCCTGGGTGGTAAATCTATCAGATCTGACATGTAGGCTGGTGCATCTCCATGAATGCCTAAGAAATGTATCTTTCTTTGTTAAATTCAGTACAAGGAATAATTCAGGAGCTGATTATTTATAACTTCTACCAGACTGAGAATCCAACTGCCTGAGCAGGGCAAGGACTTGTTGGACTATAACCTGATACTAACCAGAGGGTTTGCTGTGTACAGCTGAAGCCCTGAAGAGGTATGAATTCATTACCCATCTGACACCAAAGCTGTGGACATCTAAGGGTTCAGAAGCCAGTCAGTCACTTGTCTTTAGCTTGCTAAAGATTGGTTAATCTCAGGAGATTTGCTTCCCTCTAAAAGAATCCTCAACAAGGTAAAAAAGGAAGCGAGTTAGGGCTTATCTCTGTTTCTGAGTGAGCCCCCTTTGTTATAAGATAGACCTTAGAGGTTATTTTGCATAGCTTGATTATTCTGAAAAAATACACAGTTCTGTTTGCAGGTCTTGAGGAACAGATATTAAAAGTCCTGCTAGCAACAATAAACAATAACCCCCTAATTTTCTATATGGTGCTCAAAACTGCGTGCAAATTTGGGTGAGTATCCAATTTGAGCATGCAATTTAATTGCATCATGAGCCAATTAGAGCTGATAATTGGGCATTGATAATTAATGGCACTAATTGTCAATAATTTGAATTTATATGCTCCTCTTTATGTACACATAAATTTTTACATGAGGATCTGAAAAGTAGGCATGGTCATGGGCAGTTCAGGGATGTTCCGGCAGATCCGTGCCTAATTTAGGCGCAAGGATTCACATCAGATTTCTGTTGGTGTAAATCCTCGAACCAAAAATTGGGAATAGATTCTGGCACCAAATACTATTTTATACATGGCAAAAACTCAGACTGTCATTTATAAAATACTACTTAGCACTCATTTTTTTCGGTGCTGTTTTTTTTTGCCACCACATATAGAATCGAGCCATAAATAAACAAACAAACAAACAAGAAAGAAGAAAAAGCAGTGATAGTGGCAACATCTATCCCTTTTATCAATATACCAGAAGAAAAACCTTTCTACCTTCCATTTGTAACAAAAATTAACAGATGACTCATAACTGGGTCTTTATGATAACAATATTACAGACACACAAAAAAGGGTGCTTATTTTTTTTTATCTTGACCTTGTACCATTCCAATAAATACTTAAATCAACAGCAGTGGTTCTGAACCCAGTCCTCAGGACACACCTAGTCAGTCAGTTTTCAGGATACCCATAATGAATATGCATGAGTTAGATTTGAATAGAATGGAGGTAGGGCATGCAAATCTATCTCTTGCATATTCATTGTGGGTATCCTGAAAATCTGACTAGGTGTGTCCCAAGGACTGGGTTGAGAACACTGTTCTCTGTAAGCTGAGTAGGAGTCCTCCACCTATAGCTATATATTTATATATATATTTATATATATATTTATAAGCCTAGTTCTCAAAATCAGTGCTCAGTGCCTAACTTTTTCTCTCTGCCCAAAATCCACCCCTGTTGCTACCTACTTTTTATGCTTCTTCAGAGTAGAATTTCAAGTATAGAATTATGCACCCAGCCTAGGGTTGTCAACTGGCTGGTTATATGTTCAGTTAGACCTGCTTTACATAGGAGAGGCTAGTGGGTAGCAGGACAAAATCATGACCAATATAAGTAAGTGTTGGTTTTCTGTCAACCACCAATTGCAAGGGCAGTTCTGTCCATTATCTCCCTTCTCCACCTGTCAACAGTCTTGCTGCTGCTCTGTCCTGGCCTCCTCACCTCTGCCCCAGACCTACAGCAGCACCAGCAGCAATAAAAGAAGAGAAATGTGGGGCCTTATTGAGCCTGTGAGCATCCTGAAGGCAAGTCTTCATGCCCCCACAAAACAGGAAATCTGCATCAAAGGGGGAATGATGAATTGTCAGATTCATAACTCGATTCCCTAACCACTGTGCTCAGTGTAAGCTCTTAACAAAACATTGTCCCCCTGATTTTGTAAAACATTCCAAAAATTGCACACACAAATTTAGGCATACTCTTGATTTGCGTTCACAATAGACTAATGAGCCAATTAGTGTTAATAATTGGCTTTTTAACAAACAATTGTTGGCACTAATTAGATTTAATTGGGACACAAATGCACAAAATTAGGCGTGGAACCTGTGCCTAAAATTTACATGTGGCCTGAATAAAGGGGTGTGGAAAAGGAAGAGTCATGGGCGTTTTGAGGCAGATTAGGTGGCGTGGTTTTGAGTTACATGTGTAATTGTAGAATAATTTTACTCCGCATGTAAATTTAGGTGCAGGCATTTGCAACACACTTTCGTTGGTGCAAATGGTGGTGTCTAAATTTACGCACCTCTCCACTTAAGCATTAATTCTATAAACCATGCCAAGCTGTAGGTGCGGCTTACGGAATACCACTTGAGAGGTTTGTTTGGCACCAATTTTTTAGGCGCCCTATATAGAATCTAGGCCTGTACTTCTAGTAATCTGCTGCAATCCATTCGTACTTTCTTCTTAAGAAATATAGTTGTACCACTTTTCTCAGTAGATGTCTACATCTGGATTCCCTGCACTAGTTGTTTTGTGATTGACTCCCAAGCTAAATATGCTTAAACATTGAAGGTTAATCCCATAATGCCAGTTAATATTCACAAGACATGAAAAATATCACCTCTGTAATTTTCTAAATACGTTTTTCCAGGAAGGTAGGCCAAGACTTAAAAAGCTGAGACTTTATAACTCACAGGTGCTTTATAAGGATCTTATAGTAAAGTTGTACAGCTCATACTTTAGTAAACAATTATAATGACATAATGTCTCTTGAATATTTTTTTTTATCTCTATCAGTTTATCATCATTTCAATCACCCACGATGCACAAATGCAATATTCCAAGTCATTGCTCAGTCAATTGAATGAAAAACACCACTCTTGTTTTAGCAGATGGCAGCAGATCTGCAATATTAGGTGCAAGAGCACTAATATAGAAATCAATAGCTATTACAGTTTAAATCACATTTTGGGCCTGAAATGATAATAGCAGTCCTTTAAGCTAAAAGCAGATCCTGCTTGTATTAGCAATCTTTTTCATGTTTGTAAAGGTTTCTAGGAGGCAATATTCAGCCAGCAATGGTCAGCATTTTTAAATGCTGTCCACTGCCAGCTAAATTAGGCCCAGATATTCAGGGCTGGTTCCTATCCAGGTATCAACAATGAATATGTGGGTGTTTGGTGGTGCCCCACAGTTATCTGAATGCAACTAATATTCAATGCCATACCTTGATAACTAACTGGGTATAGTCAGGAGAGCATTATATGCAGCTCAACCATTGGTGTAGCTATGTGGGGCCACAGGGGCCTGGGCTCCCCCAAATTTGCTCTGGGCCCCTGGTTTGGCTGATGGGGGTCCCCAATCCCCACCAGCTGAAGCTGTCATCCAGCGCTGGACTCCGGCGCTGCTGCATCACCTGCCCTGCTCTCTCTTCCCCTCATGTCCGGCATGCTCCTTTTAGTGAAATTGAGTTGGGACCCCTGCCAGCTAAGGTATTTGTGACAGCGCTGCTTCAGCTGGTATGTATTGGGGACCCCCCCCATCAGCCAAGATATATTAACAGCGGGTGGGTGGGGAGGAGCAGGGCAGAGAGGCAGCGGAGGGGGATGGTGAGACAGAGAGGGGCGGCGGTGGGGTGGCGGACCAAAATGTGCCCCTCACCTTGGGCTCTGTCCCCCTCCCACCTTGAGGTCTAGCTACGCCCCTGCTCAACATGCCTGGTTGGCTATCTGGGCACCAGCCCTGGATATCTGTGGTGTCCGGATAACTTTAGTAATTGGAGGTTGCCCTATGGAATTAGGAACCTTATTTATTTTCAGGCACTTGATATACTGCAAGTAATCCTAGAGGCAGCTATCAAGCTTAATTTCGAAAGGGATCGCCGGCGATCTTCCGACATAAATTGGAAGATCGCTGGCGATCTTCTGATCCCGGCCAAATCGGTATTATCGAAAGCCAATTTTGGCCGGCTTCAACTGCTGTTTCGTTGCGGTGCCGGCCAACCTTCAAGGGGGCATGTTGGTAGGGTAGCGAAGGCGGGACAGGGGCGTGGGTACGAGATGGCTGGCTTCGCCTTATAATGTAAAAAAAGAGGCCGGCTCAAACAAGCATTTCGCCAGCCGGACTTGGTTCATTTATTTTTAGGACCAAGTTTGGAAAAAGTGCCCCAACTAACCAGATGACCACTGGAGAGAAGCGGGGATCACCTCCCCTTACTCCCCCAGTGGTCACCAACCCCCTCCCTCCCAAAAAAAATAATAAAACGTTTTTTGGCAGCCTGTATGCCAGCCTCAAATGTCATACCCAGCTCCTTGACAGCAGTATGCAGGCCCCTGGAGCAGTTTTTGGTGGGTGCAGTGCACTTCAGGCAGGTGGACCTAGGCCCATCCCCCCTACCTGTTCCACTTGTGGCAGTTAATGTAGAGCCCTCCAAAACCCACTGTACCCACATGTAGGTGTCCCCCTTCACCCCTTTAGTGCTATGGTAATGGTATAGAGTTATGGCGAGTGGGTTTTGAGGGGGATTTGGGGGGCTCAGCACACAAGGTAAGGGTGCTATGCACCTGGAAGCTATTTTTGTTTTTTTTTTTTTTAAATTTAAGTGTGCCCGGTTGGTGTCCTGGCATGTGAGTGGGGCCAGTGCACTACAAATGCTGGCTCCTCCCATGGCCAAATGCCTTGCATTTTGCTGGGTTTGAGATGGCCGGGCCCGGTTTCCATTATGGCTGGAAAATAAAGCCAGCCATTTCATATAAATCCGGCGATCGATTTGGCCGGCGCCAAGCGTATTTTGAAAATACTACTACTACTTATCATTTCTAATGCACTACTAGACGTATGCAGCGCTGTACACTTGAACATGAAGAGACAGTCCCTGCTCGACAGAGCTTACAATCTAATTAGGACAGACAGACAGAACAAACAAGAGATAAAGGAATATTAAAGTGAGGATGATAAAATAAGGGTTCTGAAGAAAGTGAATAAGGGTTAGGAGTTAAAAGCAGCATCAAAAAGGTGGGCTTTTAGCTTAGATTTGAAGAAAGCCAGAGATGGAGCTTGACGTACCGGCTCAGGAAGTCTATTCCAGGCATATAGTGCAGCAAGATAAAAGGAACGGAGTCTGGAGTTAGCAGTGGAAGAGAAGGGTGCAGATAAGAGAGATTTACCCAGTGAACAGAGTTCCCGGGGAGGAATGTAGGGAGAGGTGAGAGTGGAGAGGCCATCGATTTGGACGGTACCGTTCGATTATGCCCCTCTATATGGTTTACAATTTCTATTACAGGTACTTTGCACTGTTCCTAATGAGCTCACAATCTAAGTTATATATTGTACCTTGGGCAATGGAGAGCTAAGTGACTTGCCAGAGTCACACAGAGCTGCAGAGGGAACTGAACCTGGTTCCCCAGGATCTCAACTGACTACTGACTGTCAGGCAGCAATGGCAATCAAACCCAGTTCCCCAGGTCTGCTGCCCACTGAACTAACCATTAGGCCACACCTCCACTCCTTGGTGAAAATGCCAATTCAACAGCAACCTTTTGGAGGAATGAGCACCCAACTGGTGCCACCTGAGAGGAGAAAAAGAGAGAGCTAACCATTTGGGGCTCGCCCACAGGTGTCAACAACATACAAGAAAGGGAAGAGGAGTGAAATAGTCAAGATGAAATCAGTAGATCCAAAGTACAAAGGGCAATTCTAAGAATAAAGGAGGAACCTAATATCTGTTAATGGTGAGCCTTAAAACCCACAGAACAGACCCCCCCCCCCCCCCCCAGATCTTTCTAAGGATTAACAAAGTCGTTTATGGCATGCATCACTGTGCTTTAAAGACGTCAACCAAAAGAAATGTGCTAGACATCAAGTATTAATTGTCGATGAATTCCCACAATAAAGTTTGTAGGGCTATCCCCTGCATCTCACCTTTTGTAGGCCTGAGGCTTGGTTAGACCATGCATCATCTTTTCTGAAAATTATGGATTCTGCATGACTTCCTTGAATCACTGCGCTAGCTGACACCATCCAAGGAAATGCTGTCCACCTGCATTAGCCCTCAAGCCTATCTTTTGTAAAGCTGTGGTGAAGAGAGTTTCACAGAAACACTGCAATGAGGTAATCCTCATTAGATAGCTTGTTAGCGAGGCATCCAGTACCATTCATGATAAGGTGGACCATCTGGAAGGCCAAGTGCCCTTCATTATTTGTGACTGTATATAATTTGCTGGTCCAGGATAGTCACTTATGGACCTTTAGGGTAGAGCCAACAATGGGATTGGTAAAGAGTTTGGACTAGAAGAGAAAAAGATCTGAGGAGAGGGACTGAATTATTATTATTATTATTAATTGCATTTGTATCCCACATTTTCCCACCTATTTGCAGGCTCAATGTGGCTTACAATACATCATGGGTAGTGGAAATATAATAGAAATTAGACATTTAGTGTTACAGAAAAATTTTTGGCAACATGATAATGATAAGACATGATAGTAGTATAACAATCAAATATTATAAGACATTTCTAACTATGTGATTGATCTTTGTGGTAAGCCTTGTTAAAGAGATGGGTCTTCAGTAGTTTGCAGAAGTTTGTTAGTTCGTAGATCATTTTTAAGTTGCGCGGCAGTGCATTCCATAACTGTGTGCTTAAGTAGGTGAAGTTTCACGCGTGCATTAATTTGTATTTTAGACCTTTGCAGTTAGGGAAGTGCAGATCAAGGAATGTGCGGGATGATCTTTTGGCATTCCTGGGTGGTAAATCTATCAGATCTGACATGTAGGCTGGTGCATCTCCATGAATGCCTAAGAAATGTATCTTTCTTTGTTAAATTCAGTACAAGGAATAATTCAGGAGCTGATTATTTATAACTTCTACCAGACTGAGAATCCAACTGCCTGAGCAGGGCAAGGACTTGTTGGACTATAACCTGATACTAACCAGAGGGTTTGCTGTGTACAGCTGAAGCCCTGAAGAGGTATGAATTCATTACCCATCTGACACCAAAGCTGTGGACATCTAAGGGTTCAGAAGCCAGTCAGTCACTTGTCTTTAGCTTGCTAAAGATTGGTTAATCTCAGGAGATTTGCTTCCCTCTAAAAGAATCCTCAACAAGGTAAAAAAGGAAGCGAGTTAGGGCTTATCTCTGTTTCTGAGTGAGCCCCCTTTGTTATAAGATAGACCTTAGAGGTTATTTTGCATAGCTTGATTATTCTGAAAAAATACACAGTTCTGTTTGCAGGTCTTGAGGAACAGATATTAAAAGTCCTGCTAGCAACAATAAACAATAACCCCCTAATTTTCTATATGGTGCTCAAAACTGCGTGCAAATTTGGGTGAGTATCCAATTTGAGCATGCAATTTAATTGCATCATGAGCCAATTAGAGCTGATAATTGGGCATTGATAATTAATGGCACTAATTGTCAATAATTTGAATTTATATGCTCCTCTTTATGTACACATAAATTTTTACATGAGGATCTGAAAAGTAGGCATGGTCATGGGCAGTTCAGGGATGTTCCGGCAGATCCGTGCCTAATTTAGGCGCAAGGATTCACATCAGATTTCTGTTGGTGTAAATCCTCGAACCAAAAATTGGGAATAGATTCTGGCACCAAATACTATTTTATACATGGCAAAAACTCAGACTGTCATTTATAAAATACTACTTAGCACTCATTTTTTTCGGTGCTGTTTTTTTTTGCCACCACATATAGAATCGAGCCATAAATAAACAAACAAACAAACAAGAAAGAAGAAAAAGCAGTGATAGTGGCAACATCTATCCCTTTTATCAATATACCAGAAGAAAAACCTTTCTACCTTCCATTTGTAACAAAAATTAACAGATGACTCATAACTGGGTCTTTATGATAACAATATTACAGACACACAAAAAAGGGTGCTTATTTTTTTTATCTTGACCTTGTACCATTCCAATAAATACTTAAATCAACAGCAGTGGTTCTGAACCCAGTCCTCAGGACACACCTAGTCAGTCAGTTTTCAGGATACCCATAATGAATATGCATGAGTTAGATTTGAATAGAATGGAGGTAGGGCATGCAAATCTATCTCTTGCATATTCATTGTGGGTATCCTGAAAATCTGACTAGGTGTGTCCCAAGGACTGGGTTGAGAACACTGTTCTCTGTAAGCTGAGTAGGAGTCCTCCACCTATAGCTATATATTTATATATATATTTATATATATATTTATAAGCCTAGTTCTCAAAATCAGTGCTCAGTGCCTAACTTTTTCTCTCTGCCCAAAATCCACCCCTGTTGCTACCTACTTTTTATGCTTCTTCAGAGTAGAATTTCAAGTATAGAATTATGCACCCAGCCTAGGGTTGTCAACTGGCTGGTTATATGTTCAGTTAGACCTGCTTTACATAGGAGAGGCTAGTGGGTAGCAGGACAAAATCATGACCAATATAAGTAAGTGTTGGTTTTCTGTCAACCACCAATTGCAAGGGCAGTTCTGTCCATTATCTCCCTTCTCCACCTGTCAACAGTCTTGCTGCTGCTCTGTCCTGGCCTCCTCACCTCTGCCCCAGACCTACAGCAGCACCAGCAGCAATAAAAGAAGAGAAATGTGGGGCCTTATTGAGCCTGTGAGCATCCTGAAGGCAAGTCTTCATGCCCCCACAAAACAGGAAATCTGCATCAAAGGGGGAATGATGAATTGTCAGATTCATAACTCGATTCCCTAACCACTGTGCTCAGTGTAAGCTCTTAACAAAACATTGTCCCCCTGATTTTGTAAAACATTCCAAAAATTGCACACACAAATTTAGGCATACTCTTGATTTGCGTTCACAATAGACTAATGAGCCAATTAGTGTTAATAATTGGCTTTTTAACAAACAATTGTTGGCACTAATTAGATTTAATTGGGACACAAATGCACAAAATTAGGCGTGGAACCTGTGCCTAAAATTTACATGTGGCCTGAATAAAGGGGTGTGGAAAAGGAAGAGTCATGGGCGTTTTGAGGCAGATTAGGTGGCGTGGTTTTGAGTTACATGTGTAATTGTAGAATAATTTTACTCCGCATGTAAATTTAGGTGCAGGCATTTGCAACACACTTTCGTTGGTGCAAATGGTGGTGTCTAAATTTACGCACCTCTCCACTTAAGCATTAATTCTATAAACCATGCCAAGCTGTAGGTGCGGCTTACGGAATACCACTTGAGAGGTTTGTTTGGCACCAATTTTTTAGGCGCCCTATATAGAATCTAGGCCTGTACTTCTAGTAATCTGCTGCAATCCATTCGTACTTTCTTCTTAAGAAATATAGTTGTACCACTTTTCTCAGTAGATGTCTACATCTGGATTCCCTGCACTAGTTGTTTTGTGATTGACTCCCAAGCTAAATATGCTTAAACATTGAAGGTTAATCCCATAATGCCAGTTAATATTCACAAGACATGAAAAATATCACCTCTGTAATTTTCTAAATACGTTTTTCCAGGAAGGTAGGCCAAGACTTAAAAAGCTGAGACTTTATAACTCACAGGTGCTTTATAAGGATCTTATAGTAAAGTTGTACAGCTCATACTTTAGTAAACAATTATAATGACATAATGTCTCTTGAATATTTTTTTTTATCTCTATCAGTTTATCATCATTTCAATCACCCACGATGCACAAATGCAATATTCCAAGTCATTGCTCAGTCAATTGAATGAAAAACACCACTCTTGTTTTAGCAGATGGCAGCAGATCTGCAATATTAGGTGCAAGAGCACTAATATAGAAATCAATAGCTATTACAGTTTAAATCACATTTTGGGCCTGAAATGATAATAGCAGTCCTTTAAGCTAAAAGCAGATCCTGCTTGTATTAGCAATCTTTTTCATGTTTGTAAAGGTTTCTAGGAGGCAATATTCAGCCAGCAATGGTCAGCATTTTTAAATGCTGTCCACTGCCAGCTAAATTAGGCCCAGATATTCAGGGCTGGTTCCTATCCAGGTATCAACAATGAATATGTGGGTGTTTGGTGGTGCCCCACAGTTATCTGAATGCAACTAATATTCAATGCCATACCTTGATAACTAACTGGGTATAGTCAGGAGAGCATTATATGCAGCTCAACCATTGGTGTAGCTATGTGGGGCCACAGGGGCCTGGGCTCCCCCAAATTTGCTCTGGGCCCCTGGTTTGGCTGATGGGGGTCCCCAATCCCCACCAGCTGAAGCTGTCATCCAGCGCTGGACTCCGGCGCTGCTGCATCACCTGCCCTGCTCTCTCTTCCCCTCATGTCCGGCATGCTCCTTTTAGTGAAATTGAGTTGGGACCCCTGCCAGCTAAGGTATTTGTGACAGCGCTGCTTCAGCTGGTATGTATTGGGGACCCCCCCCATCAGCCAAGATATATTAACAGCGGGTGGGTGGGGAGGAGCAGGGCAGAGAGGCAGCGGAGGGGGATGGTGAGACAGAGAGGGGCGGCGGTGGGGTGGCGGACCAAAATGTGCCCCTCACCTTGGGCTCTGTCCCCCTCCCACCTTGAGGTCTAGCTACGCCCCTGCTCAACATGCCTGGTTGGCTATCTGGGCACCAGCCCTGGATATCTGTGGTGTCCGGATAACTTTAGTAATTGGAGGTTGCCCTATGGAATTAGGAACCTTATTTTATTTTCAGGCACTTGATATACTGCAAGTAATCCTAGAGGCAGCTATCAAGCTTAATTTCGAAAGGGATCGCCGGCGATCTTCCGACATAAATTGGAAGATCGCTGGCGATCTTCTGATCCCGGCCAAATCGGTATTATCGAAAGCCAATTTTGGCCGGCTTCAACTGCTGTTTCGTTGCGGTGCCGGCCAACCTTCAAGGGGGCATGTTGGTAGGGTAGCGAAGGCGGGACAGGGGCGTGGGTACGAGATGGCTGGCTTCGCCTTATAATGTAAAAAAAGAGGCCGGCTCAAACAAGCATTTCGCCAGCCGGACTTGGTTCATTTATTTTTAGGACCAAGTTTGGAAAAAGTGCCCCAACTAACCAGATGACCACTGGAGAGAAGCGGGGATCACCTCCCCTTACTCCCCCAGTGGTCACCAACCCCCTCCCTCCCAAAAAAAATAAATAAAACGTTTTTTTGGCAGCCTGTATGCCAGCCTCAAATGTCATACCCAGCTCCTTGACAGCAGTATGCAGGCCCCTGGAGCAGTTTTTGGTGGGTGCAGTGCACTTCAGGCAGGTGGACCTAGGCCCATCCCCCCCTACCTGTTCCACTTGTGGCAGTTAATGTAGAGCCCTCCAAAACCCACTGTACCCACATGTAGGTGTCCCCCTTCACCCCTTTAGTGCTATGGTAATGGTATAGAGTTATGGCGAGTGGGTTTTGAGGGGGATTTGGGGGGCTCAGCACACAAGGTAAGGGTGCTATGCACCTGGAAGCTATTTTTGTTTTTTTTTTTTTAAATTTTAAGTGTGCCCGGTTGGTGTCCTGGCATGTGAGTGGGGCCAGTGCACTACAAATGCTGGCTCCTCCCATGGCCAAATGCCTTGCATTTTGCTGGGTTTGAGATGGCCGGGCCCGGTTTCCATTATGGCTGGAAAATAAAGCCAGCCATTTCATATAAATCCGGCGATCGATTTGGCCGGCGCCAAGCGTATTTTGAAAATACTACTACTACTTATCATTTCTAATGCACTACTAGACGTATGCAGCGCTGTACACTTGAACATGAAGAGACAGTCCCTGCTCGACAGAGCTTACAATCTAATTAGGACAGACAGACAGAACAAACAAGAGATAAAGGAATATTAAAGTGAGGATGATAAAATAAGGGTTCTGAAGAAAGTGAATAAGGGTTAGGAGTTAAAAGCAGCATCAAAAAGGTGGGCTTTTAGCTTAGATTTGAAGAAAGCCAGAGATGGAGCTTGACGTACCGGCTCAGGAAGTCTATTCCAGGCATATAGTGCAGCAAGATAAAAGGAACGGAGTCTGGAGTTAGCAGTGGAAGAGAAGGGTGCAGATAAGAGAGATTTACCCAGTGAACAGAGTTCCCGGGGAGGAATGTAGGGAGAGGTGAGAGTGGAGAGGCCATCGATTTGGACGGTACCGTTCGATTATGCCCCTCTATATGGTTTACAATTTCTATTACAGGTACTTTGCACTGTTCCTAATGAGCTCACAATCTAAGTTATATATTGTACCTTGGGCAATGGAGAGCTAAGTGACTTGCCCAGAGTCACACAGAGCTGCAGAGGGAACTGAACCTGGTTCCCCAGGATCTCAACTGACTACTGACTGTCAGGCAGCAATGGCAATCAAACCCAGTTCCCCAGGTCTGCTGCCCACTGAACTAACCATTAGGCCACACCTCCACTCCTTGGTGAAAATGCCAATTCAACAGCAACCTTTTGGAGGAATGAGCACCCAACTGGTGCCACCTGAGAGGAGAAAAAGAGAGAGCTAACCATTTGGGGCTCGCCCACAGGTGTCAACAACATACAAGAAAGGGAAGAGGAGTGAAATAGTCAAGATGAAATCAGTAGATCCAAAGTACAAAGGGCAATTCTAAGAATAAAGGAGGAACCTAATATCTGTTAATGGTGAGCCTTAAAACCCACAGAACAGACCCCCTCCCCCCCCCCCAGATCTTTCTAAGGATTAACAAAGTCGTTTATGGCATGCATCACTGTGCTTTAAAGACGTCAACCAAAAGAAATGTGCTAGACATCAAGTATTAATTGTCGATGAATTCCCACAATAAAGTTTGTAGGGCTATCCCCTGCATCTCACCTTTTGTAGGCCTGAGGCTTGGTTAGACCATGCATCATCTTTTCTGAAAATTATGGATTCTGCATGACTTCCTTGAATCACTGCGCTAGCTGACACCATCCAAGGAAATGCTGTCCACCTGCATTAGCCCTCAAGCCTATCTTTTGTAAAGCTGTGGTGAAGAGAGTTTCACAGAAACACTGCAATGAGGTAATCCTCATTAGATAGCTTGTTAGCGAGGCATCCAGTACCATTCATGATAAGGTGGACCATCTGGAAGGCCAAGTGCCCTTCATTATTTGTGACTGTATATAATTTGCTGGTCCAGGATAGTCACTTATGGACCTTTAGGGTAGAGCCAACAATGGGATTGGTAAAGAGTTTGGACTAGAAGAGAAAAAGATCTGAGGAGAGGGACTGAATTATTATTATTATTATTAATTGCATTTGTATCCCACATTTTCCCACCTATTTGCAGGCTCAATGTGGCTTACAATACATCATGGGTAGTGGAAATATAATAGAAATTAGACATTTAGTGTTACAGAAAAATTTTTGGCAACATGATAATGATAAGACATGATAGTAGTATAACAATCAAATATTATAAGACATTTCTAACTATGTGATTGATCTTTGTGGTAAGCCTTGTTAAAGAGATGGGTCTTCAGTAGTTTGCAGAAGTTTGTTAGTTCGTAGATCATTTTTAAGTTGCGCGGCAGTGCATTCCATAACTGTGTGCTTAAGTAGGTGAAGTTTCACGCGTGCATTAATTTGTATTTTAGACCTTTGCAGTTAGGGAAGTGCAGATCAAGGAATGTGCGGGATGATCTTTTGGCATTCCTGGGTGGTAAATCTATCAGATCTGACATGTAGGCTGGTGCATCTCCATGAATGCCTAAGAAATGTATCTTTCTTTGTTAAATTCAGTACAAGGAATAATTCAGGAGCTGATTATTTATAACTTCTACCAGACTGAGAATCCAACTGCCTGAGCAGGGCAAGGACTTGTTGGACTATAACCTGATACTAACCAGAGGGTTTGCTGTGTACAGCTGAAGCCCTGAAGAGGTATGAATTCATTACCCATCTGACACCAAAGCTGTGGACATCTAAGGGTTCAGAAGCCAGTCAGTCACTTGTCTTTAGCTTGCTAAAGATTGGTTAATCTCAGGAGATTTGCTTCCCTCTAAAAGAATCCTCAACAAGGTAAAAAAGGAAGCGAGTTAGGGCTTATCTCTGTTTCTGAGTGAGCCCCCTTTGTTATAAGATAGACCTTAGAGGTTATTTTGCATAGCTTGATTATTCTGAAAAAATACACAGTTCTGTTTGCAGGTCTTGAGGAACAGATATTAAAAGTCCTGCTAGCAACAATAAACAATAACCCCCTAATTTTCTATATGGTGCTCAAAACTGCGTGCAAATTTGGGTGAGTATCCAATTTGAGCATGCAATTTAATTGCATCATGAGCCAATTAGAGCTGATAATTGGGCATTGATAATTAATGGCACTAATTGTCAATAATTTGAATTTATATGCTCCTCTTTATGTACACATAAATTTTTACATGAGGATCTGAAAAGTAGGCATGGTCATGGGCAGTTCAGGGATGTTCCGGCAGATCCGTGCCTAATTTAGGCGCAAGGATTCACATCAGATTTCTGTTGGTGTAAATCCTCGAACCAAAAATTGGGAATAGATTCTGGCACCAAATACTATTTTATACATGGCAAAAACTCAGACTGTCATTTATAAAATACTACTTAGCACTCATTTTTTTCGGTGCTGTTTTTTTTTGCCACCACATATAGAATCGAGCCATAAATAAACAAACAAACAAACAAGAAAGAAGAAAAAGCAGTGATAGTGGCAACATCTATCCCTTTTATCAATATACCAGAAGAAAAACCTTTCTACCTTCCATTTGTAACAAAAATTAACAGATGACTCATAACTGGGTCTTTATGATAACAATATTACAGACACACAAAAAAGGGTGCTTATTTTTTTTTTATCTTGACCTTGTACCATTCCAATAAATACTTAAATCAACAGCAGTGGTTCTGAACCCAGTCCTCAGGACACACCTAGTCAGTCAGTTTTCAGGATACCCATAATGAATATGCATGAGTTAGATTTGAATAGAATGGAGGTAGGGCATGCAAATCTATCTCTTGCATATTCATTGTGGGTATCCTGAAAATCTGACTAGGTGTGTCCCAAGGACTGGGTTGAGAACACTGTTCTCTGTAAGCTGAGTAGGAGTCCTCCACCTATAGCCCTGTCAGTGGCAGGGAGGGGGGGGGGGGGAACTGTTTCGCTATCACATTTTCAATAGTAAAGGACAGGCAAGCTCTGCAGGACTCCAGGGAACCTGTTTGTTACTAGCAATTGAAAACACAATAGTGAAGCACCAACCTCTACTGGCAGCAAAGCAGCTGGAGGACTCCCACTCAGCTAAGAGGGAACAGTGGTTGAGAACCCCTGACCTAGAGGGAACAGCAATAATTTTCTGTCATTTCAGCAAAACTGAGCTTAAAATGAGATCCAAAAGTGAATACTTGCATAATGCTTGACTGATAACTCCCCTGACATCTGTGGCAAACATAAGGCAGTGTCACTAATAAAGTGGTTGTGCTTCTGTATTTTTTCTTTGACATGCACAATGGTGAGTAATATATGCTTTCCTTCTGCAGAATTATAGGGTGACATAAAAATATAAGATCTTACCTCTTTAAAATGAACTAAGAATTAAAACATTTAAATCAAAATACAAGCTAAGCAGACCAGCCCCATGATACAGCTGTAGTATTATGCAGTACAGCCTACACATGTTCCCTTTACATCAAGGCTCATGCACCTTTGACCGTTTCATAGATGTAAAGAACTGAAGGCTGGGGTGTTAGCCAATACTGAAAATGCCTATAAAGGAGATTTGGTTCACTCAGATCTCCATAGGGCATCAAGGTAGGAACTGAGAAATCTAGGGTGAGGAATTCACAATTCCTTGAGTATGTAAAAGGCACCAGGAAAGAGGAGTAGCCTAACAGAGCAGTGGGCTAAGAACCATGGAAGCCTAGTTTAAATTCTACTGTGGCTCATTATGACCCTGAACAAGTCATTTAACCCTCCACTGATCGAGTACAAATTTAGAGGCCCTTTTACCAAACTGTGTTAAGTATTTTCCAGGAGGGTGGCTTGCTATCTAAGGGGCCCTTTTAGTAAGCCAAGTTAGAATATGGGCTTAGCGCATCCTATGGGACTTACTTAAGCCAATTACTAAAGCGGTAGTATTGTAGGCATTTTTCAATTGTTATTTTCATGCACTATTGTTGGCATTAACATGCATTACCTGAAAAAATGTTAATACAAGAACACTGCCTCCTATTTAGGAGGTGTTAAGTGATCCCACATTAATTCTGCATTAACCAATTGTACACTAATGTGAACTCACTAGCTGAGTGAATGCACTAGCTAGTTAATGTTTCCTTGCCCATTCTCTACCCATGAAATGCCCAGTTAGTGCAAGCTAACAGGGTAAAAAAAAGCTTACTGCAAAATGTACTAAAGAGTTTTGCAGTAATTTCCCTGTTAGCTTGCACTAACTCACATGCTGGGAGCATTTCATGGGTAGAGAATGGGCAAGGAAACATTAACTAGCTAGTGCATTCACTCAGCTAGTGAGTTCACATTAGTGTACAATTGGTTAATGCAGAATTAATGTGGGATCACTTAATACCTCCTAAATAGGAGGCAGTGTTCTTGTTTTAACTTTTTTTCAGGTAATGCATGTTAATGCCAACAATTGTGCATGAAAATAATAATTGAAAAATGCCTACAATACTACCGCTTTAGTAAGTCCCATAGGATGCGCTAAGCCCATATTCTAACTTGGCTTACTAAATGGGCCCCTTAGATAGCAAGCTGCACTCCTGGAAAATACTGTTTTTTGACCGTAACTGGCTTTCAGGCTTATTTTCGAAAGAGAAGGGCGCCCATCTTTCGACACAAATCGGGAGATGGGTGTCCTTCTCCCAGGGTCGCTCAAATCGGCATAATCGAAAGCAGATTTTGGGCGTCCTCAACTGCTTTCCATTGCGGGGACGGCCAAAGTTCATGGGGGCGTGTCGGAAGTGTAACGAAGGCGGGACTGGGGCATGCCTAACACATGGGCGTCCTCAACCGATAATGAAAAAAAGAAGGGCGTCCCTGACGAGCACTTGGGTGACTTTACTTGGTCCATTTTTTTTTTACGATCAAGCCTCAAAAAGGTGCCCATACTGACCAGATGACCACTGGAGGGAATCGGGGATAACCTCCCCTTACTCCGCCAGTGGTCACCAACCCCCTCCCACGCTAAAAAAGAAAACTTTAAAAATATTTTTTGCCAGCCTCAAATATCATACCCAGCTCCATGACAGCAGTATGCAGGTCCCTGGAGCAGTGCACTTCAGGCAGGCGGACCCAGGCCCATCCCCCCTACCTGTTACACTTGTGGTGGTAAATGTGAGCCCTTCAAAACCCACCAGAAACCCACTGTACCCACATGTAGGTGCCCCCTTCACCCCTTAGGGCTATGGTGGTGGTGTACAGTTGTGGGGAGTGGGTTTTGGTGTTTTTTTGGGGGGGCTCAGCACACAAGGTAAGGGAGCTATGCACCTGGGAGCAATTTGTGAAGTCCACTGCAGTGCCCCCTAGGGTGCCCGGTTGGTGTCCTTGCATGTCAGGGGGACCAGTGCACTATGAATGCTGGCTCTTCCCATGACCAAATGGCTTGGATTTGGTCGTTTCTGAGATGGGCGTCCTCGGTTTCCATTATGGCCGAAAATTGGGGATGACCATCTCTAAGTTCAACCTAAATTTTGCAATTTGGGCGTCCCCGACTGTATTATCGAAACAAAGCATGGACGCCCATCTTGTTTCGATAATACGAGTTTCCCGCCCCTTTGCCGGGATGTCCTGCGAGGACGTTCTCAGGAAAACTCGGGCGCCCCTTTCGAATATGCCCCTCCACGTGCTGCAACTGAAAAAAAGTGTGAGCCATGCACATGTAAGTAGTGACTTACAATATATGCATGTATGTGTGAGCACTTAAATAAGTAAGTGCTGGATTTCACTAAACTACATATACAGTACAAGAGGAGTCAATTAAGGAGCTAAGGGGTTGTCAGGTAAAGTATTAGACTGGCTTACTTCATATCTTTCCAATCGTACATTTACAATCCTAACTCCCTTTTCTAAATCTGAAGTTCATTCACTTACCTGCGGTGTCCCCCAATGTTCCATTTTATCTCCACTATTTTTCAATATTCACCTAAGCCCACTGGCAACATTAATACAGGAGCATAATATCAGAATCTTCATTTATGCGGACAATATTTTACTGTTTTATCCAACTTCACTTATCACCCCTGATCTTACAGCCCTTCAATCCTGCCTTGATGCTCTTGCTGAATGGCTAGCTAGCCATAAATTGGTCCTTAACCTTTCAAAAACAGTAATGTCATGGATAACAGGCTTTCATGCTTTGCCCCCATTGCTCCTATTCTCTTTCATAGACTAATACCGACTGTCATATCTTTTCGCTATTTAGGTATTTTTCTTGATCCCGGCTTAACTTTTGATCCCCAGATATCCCAATTAGTTAAAACTGGTTTCTTTACTCTCAGGAAATTAAGATCCATTCAGAGCTACATTAACTCTGACGCTTTCAGTATATTAATTCATGCTTTCTTGTTATCACGTTTAGACTACTGAAACTCCATCTACTGTGGAATCATTAAACTTCTTTTATATGGGGTTTTTTTTGGGACCACCTAAAACATGTGCCCCTTATACCTGTGCATATTGGGGGGCAATTCTATAACTGGGCACCTCTTTTTAGGCACCTCAGTGCTCTGTGATGAGAGCCTATTCTATAATGACACCTGGGTGCCCAATTTCTGTTACAGAATACTAGCGTAACCCATAGGAACCAACTTTTCAAAATTATTGGGGGTGCTAAGCCCAGTGGAAATAACCCCTCCCTGGACACATACAAGGAAGTTTCTGAATATTGGGGGTGCTCAAGCACCCACAGAGTCCTATGGCGTAACCCACCATTGGTGCACCTTACATTTAGACACCCACAGTTAAACCAGTCAGAGAGCTAATGTACCTGCAGATGCCTAAATGCAGGAAACTTACAATATTCTGCAAGTTGTGCATATAAGTGCAGCACCCCCATGCCCCTCCTATGCTCCACCCATGTGATTCCCCCTTGCATATATGTGCTATGCCAGTTATGCTCACCTTTACAGAATAAACCAATTAATTGACCAAAAATATTTTTTTAAACAAATGTGGGGACTTAAATATAGCTAAAGTACATAATGTGTCCCAAACTTTGATATTGCAGCAGGAAACTCAACTATAAAATCTACAACAATATGACATTTTTTATATAAGAATATTTGGGGGGGGGGGGGGATATCATCAGATCTTAATGCAACTCACACCATTAGAACATCTTGTTCCTTCTTGATATTGAAAAAAATGGCTGCGGTGCAAATCGTCATTAGATCACCCTGATTTTGTGATTTTTTGGCATATATCTTATGCAGTATTTTATAATTCTTTACAAAAAATGTAGTATAGCACAGCATAACACTTATCTTAATAAGCTGGCGACAGTATCTAGTAGCAGGAGAACACAGAATAGCACTTAGGCACCTTGCTGCCATTTACAGGGGAAAGTGCCAATTTCTGTACATTTATATGCACACAAAGGTGTGCTATGCTGGTGCCCAGTTGTGGCTTTTTAACAGCAGCAATGCAAAATTAGCATTTATATTTGTAGTTCATGCGCACACATAAACACTGCTATTTGGATGTGCAGAAGCCATGCAAGCCCTCTAATATGATCTCCAATATGAGTATCCCTGAATGTGTCAAGGCACCAGAGCAACATAAGAGGTACGGGAGGGAGGGAGAGGGCTGGGGACATGCACACAGAGCCTTGAATTTTAACATTTTGGCAATAGGAGGTAGAAGGATTTGGGAAGGGGTCTGAGCTTGGGGCTGGTTGCTTGGAACAAATATGAAATACAATTAAAGAAAAAAGAAAATCAAATTGGTGTGAGGTTTTATGTTTCTTTAATTTAAATAGCATTTTGGTTGAAATTTCCTGTTTCGTTTGGAATTAAAGCATATCCATACTACATAAAGCCTTGAATTTTTCACCCAGCCCTACTGCCAACGCTGATCATCTCTTCATACTCATTCCCTGTGCCTACCAGAGTTCAGATATGATCTCAAAGTCTTTTCCAATATAAGATGTTTTAAAGATTATTAATAAGTATCTACAGTAAAAGCATATTTAAAAAGTATCACTCTTATTGCAAATCAAAGGAATGGGAAGTACAGGGAGGAGATATTTGGGTGTACTGGATATTTTGTTATCAATTAAGAAAAAGTTTACTTGCAATGATGTATTTAGCTAAGAATATTTATAAAGTGTAATATAATCATCTCAGAATAAATTATTTTTAAAAGAACAAGAAAATGTAACAGGAAAATGAAAAATCTATCATAGAAAGTACAAGAAAATAGTCATGAGGTCACATGAAGCTGTCGACCTGTGATATTTTAGGCTATTTGAAAAAGGACAATGCGTCCTTGCTGAGCTATGTAAAAGCTTGCTAAAGTCACACACAGCACCTAGTGAGTAATGGTAGTGGAGAGAGGACTGTAGAGAGGTAAAAAGGTTTAATTGGGAAGAAATGAGGTTTAAGTCGGACTAATTTCATGATGTTTTAGAAATAATATAACCCATATGTGTGTCAGAAGTTCACATATAGCTTAATCAGACAACCACAATAAATGGTGTTAAACTGTAACCCCGAACCCCCTGTGTAATAAGCAGTATTCAAAGATATATCTCAGTAAAAATCTTCTCAAAGTGAATATATATCAGTGAATTTTTTCTTTTTAAGTTTTTATAATTTATTAAGTAGCATCATATAAAAAAGATCATGTAAACAAGATCCAGCAATTTGATATGTGCTAAAAGTGGGGAAATGGGACTTGATATGGGTTGGGCAATAGTGTATACAGGGTTTAGATTGTGAAAAAAGAAAGAAAGCCAGATCATATACATTATGACCCCCCTCCCCCCCTCCTTTGCTCTATTAGACCATATTTGAACTTTGTCTAGAACTGGAAAGTGGAGAAGAGAAAGAACCAGGGACACCCATTAGACCACAACCGGGCTGAAGGCCAGGGAAGACAGAAGTGTGGGGGAGGGTACAGGGAGGGCCAGCTAGAGAGTAGAGGTAGTAGTGGGAGGGAAACAAGGGGTAGCAAGGGGAGGGGGCAGGAAAGAAGGGGAGGAGCAAGGGAGGAGGAGAGAGGAATTCGAACTGCACAGGAAGTCCTTTTGAATTTGTAGGCAGGAGAAGAGCAACCCTGGGCAGCAGCTCCTGAAATTTTTACAGGCACATGTTTTGTGTCTGCCCTGGGCAGAGCTTGTGCAGAGTACAGCCAAAGAAGCTCTTACAGCAGACCACGACATTCCAGCGAATTGAGAACAATTTTTACGGTATGTAGACATTTAAAACTTTGTGTGGCTGCAAGGCATTTTAGCTTTCTCCTGCCAACCCCCGTTTAGCTTTTCCAGGATGGCCGGCCATCTCGGGTTAGCTGCCTATCTCATGGGATTACGCGCACTAGGCTAGAGTCCCACATACGCTGCCCATGGCGCATGGCAGATGGGTTTGCCACAGCGCGGTTGCAGTTTTTGGCCGGCCACTCAGTGCTCACAATCCGCAGTGCATAGCACGGCACTGAGGCACAACTCGGAAGACCTTGCGCACAGCACTGAACCGAGGCGCAAATAATCTCAGGGAAACGAAAACACCTTTAATGGTACATCATTTTTGCTCTTCTCCTGCCTCAGCGGCACACAGCATGTTAAGATGCGGTGATGGCTGGCCAGTAATACTTGGCCGACAGTTACGCGCTATACGGCAACGGACCTTCGAGCCCCGTTGTGGCCGGCCACGCCGTGTTATCTAATTTGAAAAATTAATGCGTTATAAGCTGTCCATGCCAATACGGCGATGGACCTTAAAACCCGTTATGGCCGTAGATTGTTCTACAGGCACACGTATCTAGGCCCATTTCGGTTGATCTGGCAGACCAAGTGCATAGCACGGCACTGAGGCAAGACTCGGAAGACCTTGTGCACAGCACTAAACCGAAACGGAAACAATCTCAGGGAGACAAAAACACCTTTAACGGTACGTCATTTTTGCTCTTCTCCTGCCTCAGCGGCACACAGCATGTTAAGATGCGGTGATGGCCGGCCAATAATACTTGGCCGATGGACCTTTGAGCCCCGTTGTGGCTGGCCATGCCATGTTATCAAATTCGATAAATTAATATGGTATAAGCCGTCCATGCCATTATGGCGACGGACCTTAAGCCCCGTTATGGCCAGCCACACCGGATTTTCGATGTAATGCGGCAAAAATGAGTGCAGTATAAGTCGCCCATGCTGTATAAGCTGCCCAGGCCACGCAGAGCTATACAAGCCTCATTGTGGTCGGCCACGCCGTGTTATCTAATTCCGTAAAATTTAGTGCGGTATAAGTTGCCCATGTTGTATAAGCCGCCCATGTCACGCAGCACTACGGCCATGCTGTGTTTTCTACTCGGTCGACTACGCTTCATCCTAAACGTTACTTACCAGTGCCATGTCTGTATGATTGGCCTGCCATGCGATATTTGAGATGTGGGTTTTTGCAGAAACGTCCACATTGCGATCCTCGCTAGTCAGGGTCTTCTCTTGCAGGCCACTTAGGGGGAGTCCCAAATTGGCAGGACATGCACTTCGCTACGCGTTGTAATTGCCCGCCCATACAGTCGGCCATTAACCTACAGAGGCACGTACGGCAGCGGTGAATTTCGATAAGGCGGCCATTTGCATGAGTGCCGATTGTAAAAACGGTGGCCACTTTCAATACACCGCCCATTTCAACTAGCAGTAAAATTTGGAAAAGGCGGCCAGTTGTATGGCGCTAAAATTCATTAGGACGGACATTCCAAATACAAATTTAACCGCAGTGGCCACCTTGGATACCGCACGCATGTGTCTTTGACACACTGCATAGGCCGGAACAATTGATATCATATCGTTGGTGCCAGCATAGCGGGACACAGTACTTAGGGGCATCGGACAAACATATCGGTTACAGTATGCTACTCTCAGCTGTAGTTAGGACCAGGTCCACGGGGGAAAGGGTTGGTACAACAGTGTTAGTCCTAGAGGGCCATGTGCACTTAGCGACCATTTTGACTAGAGCGGCCACGTGGACTAAAGCAGCTAATTTGAAGACGGTGGCCATTTTGATATAAGGACCATCGGTCTTACTGATTTATCTGCCGGGTTTACAGGGGCCCGGCCATTTTATTTTTAGCAGCCCATTTTGCATACGGCGGCCGTTTTGAATACCAGGCCAAATTTGAATGTAACGGCCATCGCCCGTGGGGCTTTAGGCCGGGCATTTAAGGAAGGGTGCACTGCGCAGACAGCACACAGCCGGATATGTAGCTGTGAGCAAGGAGGGTACAGTTTACACAGGCGCCATAGGATGCACGCAGCAATTGGGGAAGCCGACGTCACCACAATCAGTTATTATGAGGTCATTTTGCTTTAAATTGTCTATTCTTTTAGTCTCTCCATTGCAGTAATGTCATTGTAGTGTGCGAAGGAGACATATGCACCAGCAAGGCCAGCCAAGCGGCCCACCAAAACTCCGCCAGCTAAGACGCGGAGTGCTGTGGCCCCAGACCTTAGAAGTCACAGTGGACCTACACCACAAGCACAGATGGTGCGGGGGCCTGCAAGGGAGGTAGCAGCACCGCAGACTCCACCTCCATAGTTGCGGGGCTACCGCCAGTACCGGCAAGGGGTAAGTCTAATGACAGCACCACACTCCTTTCAGCGCAGACGCATGTCATAACTAGATATGCAGTACAGGACGATGAGAACGGGTAACGGAGCCCAATATGGCAGGACAGAATGCAGTTGTGGCACCGGTCGGTGCACAGGGGACCAGTCAGGATGTGGGAGTACTTAATCACAGGAGTGATGCATTAGGTACCGTTCTCACAATACAAGTGGATCGATATCTTCTCCCTCCTTGTGTGGGAGTTGCATGAGGAGGGTACCGTAGGCAGGGATAGTGTAACAGATAAGAAGTCCAAGATATTTGGGTCCTTCATTTACTGGTCGTAGGCTGTTCACATACTTAGGACACTCAGCTGTTCACATACTCAGGACACTCACTATAGTGAAGGAAATGGAAAGGGGCCCAGACTTGGTGTGGAATATGGAATATAATTTTAAAAGCGCATGAGATATTTAGGGGACAGGCATGGCTTAACTAAGATATTAAATTTACAAGAAAGCAGTGCAGAGGAGAGGGGGCGTGTCAAGATGGCGGTTGGGCTGGTGGAAGCTCTGCAGCGTCTCTGAATCTTTCCCTGGTGGCTGAGTTTTTGGTACTCTAACGAGCAAAGAAACTGTTTGTATTCTCTAAATATGCCGCACACTAAGCGGAAAGGAGCAGTAAAGGGCTTACTGGCGACAAACCCAGAAACTCCTCTATCTCAGATGACGCTAGACAGATATACTACCAGCACTCCACGGCAGAGTGGTTCGAGTCAAACTCCCGCGGTAGGAGACGTTGGTGGATCGTCTTTTCTACAGGGAGTAGAAACATCATTATCCTCACCAGAGATCAATCCTCCGCCTTGCCCAGCAGCTCTCAGAAGTGGGCTAGACTTCCTGGAGGCGTCCGGAGATGGCGTGAGAGGAGACCTTGTTGCCGGAGCCCAGGCTGAGACACTGGGAGAGTTACACAAAGTTGAACTAAAAGTTCCTGAGGCGGTTACTTTGGATTCTATTTGGAAGGCTATACAGACGTTGACCATTACTGTTGCTCCAATCGTAAGTAAACTGGATTCTTTAACATCTGCATTAGAGACTTTTAAAAAAGACTCAGAAAAAATTAATGGTGCTGTTCAACAGGAATTGTCTACTCTAAAAGTAAAAACAGATTTGTTGGTAAAAGATAAACTGATGGTACACCGAAAGATAGAGCAGTTTGAAAATTATAACAGGCGTTTGAACTTACGATTTTTGAATTTTCCTGTTTCCTCTGAAATGAACGCGCTGGCTATGTTTAAAAAATATCTGACGGAAAACCTTCAATACTCCCCGGATTTAATTCCCCCAGTTAACAAAATATATTATTTACCTGATTTAAAGCGTGGGGAGAAATTGAAGGAATTACAAGGACTGCAAGATTTAACAGCTCTTCTAGAACATTCTGTAATGGAGACTTTCGAAAGGAGAACATTACTTGTATCGTTGGTTTTTGAACAAGACTTAAACTCCATTTAAAAATGTTCTTTAAAAATTCAACAAAACTTTTCCTCGGAGATAGGATATGGATTTACTCGGATGTGGTGAAAACCACACAAGATAGAAGAAAAGCATTTTTGGCTCTTAGAGAAGAGACACGATTGTTGGGGGCAAGATTTATTTTGTCTTATCCTTGTAAATGCTTGGTTAATTATTTAGATAAGAAATATGTCTTCTTTGAAAGTTTTTCTTGAAATGAAGAAAGTGACCAAATAGTCTCTGAATATAAGAAAGATCAAGATTGAGAAAAAATTTAAGTGAAGTGTACCAGGCCACTTTTGTTTATAATATTTTCCTGTATTTATAATATTTTCCACCAGTGTTACTTAACGCCCCCTATTTCTTATTAGTAGGTGGTCTAAGAAAGAGCTATATTTTTCGTCGTTTTACTTATCTCTGAATGTTAAGAATAGGTAAATTTTTTTTTAATTCCTAATGTTTATTGTTTCTGCTCTGTATTTCCGTAACAAGATGTAATGCTTGTAAATTAATGTTGAAATTATAAATAAATAATAATAAAAAAAAAGAAAGCAGTGCAGACAATCCATTCATATCGGGTCAGCACCAGTGGTAGTCCGTTCAGGCAATGCCGTCAGGACAAAGGCAGGACGGAGGCAGCGGACATTGCACCTAGCACACGACACGCCCGCGTGGGCTGGCATGCTGCAGGGCAAGGCAGGCTTCCAGACAGGGAACAGCAATCTAGTAACACGGGACAGGGTACTGAGGGAGCTAGCGCTCCCCCCATCAAGCTTAAGAGACAGGAGACAGCAACCTATTAACTCAGGACAGGGTCTGGAAGCCATCAAGCTTCAAGGTTAGTTCGTTAGCCTGACAGAACGGGTGCATCACCACAGGTTTCCAATCAGGTTGCATGATTCCATATTAGAGGCCAACACCACAGTGACAACACTACCCCAACAATGCATCCTCGATTCACATGCATACCCCAACAATGCATCCTCGACTCACATGCATCGACAGATAGCTGCAGGCAAGATTACCAAAGAACTATTGCTAGGCTGCATAGTGGGGCTGTTTGAGGACCCGCCCTTCAAGGCAACAACAGTGTCTCCGCTAGGCATAATACCAAGGAAGGAGCTGGGGAAAAGTAGGCCCAGTCGTAACTTGTTCCGCCACATAGGAACATCAGTAAATGACTACATTGACCATAGAAGCTGTACAGTATAATATGCATCGGTAGACAACGCCATTCAAATAATTCGGCGGCAAGGCAACTAGGCACATTGGGCTAAGGTGGACGGAGATTCGGCTTTTCGCCCCTTGCCTTTACACCCACAGCCCTTTCCCTTGTTAGGTGTCAGGTTCCAGGAGAGGTTTTATTGCGATAAATGTGTCCCCATGTGTGGCCACATCTAGTGCGCATACTTCAAACAGCTTAGCATGTTTGTGCACGGGGTAGTGGAGCAACTAGCCCCCGCTAGGTCTCTGGTCCTCTATCTGGAGGACTTCCTGTTCAAAGGCCGGGAATCACAAGAGTGGACGGACGTGTTATAGGTCTTTATCCACTTGGCATAGAAAGTGGACATCCCATTAGCTGTCGAAAAAACAGTAGGCCCAGGGCGAATCCTTACGTTGTAGGTATTGAGTTAGAACTAGATGTTCCAGACTGCCAGCTGACAAAATTGATAAGCTTGCCAGTGCGGCGAATATGAGGTGGCATTGTAAAAAAGCAAGGCTGAAGCAGGTACAGGAACTCCTGGTCCAGTAGGCTTCGCAATAGGGTGATTCCTAATAGCTTTAGCAACATCGGGAACAAACAAAGTGCATTTTCATCTCAGACGTACACAGGACATCAAGCGAGATTTAGCAGGTTCTTGGCCCATGAGATTTCATTCTGGCATGATTCACCCACTCTCACGGAAGCCCTGCGTTTTCTTTACAGATGCGGCAGATTTACTTCCAGGGAGCGTGGTGTGCAGCAAGCTCGGGTTCCAGCAGGGACCACGTAGGATATCATGTTTCCTGGGGGGACCTGGCATATCTAACAAGTCAATTGTAATTCCTTCAGACAACATGGCAGTAGTTGTCCGCCATGCACTTCCCACAAGTTATGTGCGCAGACAGATAGTTCCGCAGTGATTACAGCTAAACATATACCAGGCAGGGAGAATGGTTATAGTGGATGCTCTTTCTCGTTTTTAGAGCGCAGACCCGGAATGGGACCCGATGCTGCGACAGTTAACAGACACCTCGTGATCAAGATACACAACCGCACATATAGTCAACACTTAGAAGAGAAGGGTGGTACTGATATATTCCCGGCCCCCGGCATGTATGAAGGGAATTAGCAGAAACCAGGTCTCAATCATGTTCGCAGCCATCAGTTTTCTCACCAAAGCGGTGGCTGTCCAAAATCCATCTAGGTCATTTGTTGTCACGAGACTGATGAGAGGATGGGGCAGGCTGGGAGTACCCTACCCAGGTAAAAGAAAACCCAGTACCGGCAGGGAAATGGGCCGTCTCTTCGCATCATTAGAGGAGATAAGTGACACTGAGTTTGAGGGCCGTCGAGTCAAATGCGCATTCTCATTAGCTTTGCATGCTGCTCTGCGAGTCAGTGAGTTGGTGGCTACGTACAGCATGCCCACCAGGGCCATGTCCCTCTTAATACGTGACGCGGCCATTACAGCCGCAGCAACTGACCTACTTATTCGCAAATCAAAAATGGATCGGAACGGACATGCCCTGTCCTGAACCTTCAAGTCGACTTAAAACAAAGACCAAAGACCAGCCTGCTGATTCATACACTATTTACAGTACCCACTCATTTAGGATTGGGGCAGCTACGGCAGTAGCAGCGCTAGGAGTGTCCACATTGGACCCATTAAGGCATCCACAGCAAAGTGATAATGGTTGCTTGCACTGTGCTAACATGTTGCTTCCCATTATATTCTATTACAGGTATCCATATCCAGAATGAGCTGCAGCAGATTTGGATATGCGGTCACTCATCACTCGTATGTACATTGGGCACAGGGAAAGGCGGTGGGCGCATAGAAGGGCAGCAGTGAGACCGAACAGTGAGAGCCTGGGTTGTCAGGGTGATAGAGGAGCCAGGGCGATAGAGTAGCCATAACAGGGTACAGGTAAGGGAGTGATGCTTCAGGCATTCATGTGTACATTAAAAGCCATACGATCCCACATGACTTGCGAATAGATACAAGCCATAGCGTTAGGGCATGACCGCAGCCAGGAGGGGTGGGGGACCACGGCAAATGAGGTGTCATTGCCATGGCCTGTGGCGTTAGACTACAATGTTTACGCACAGCCAGCAATGGGTACACAGCAGCTTGACACATAACAGTTACAAGTTTGGGGTAACTACTGCTGCAGAAAGAGTTGTGTGGAAAGTTATCAAGTTGATGCAAATGGTAGGCTTGCATGTGAGCAGCCTTGTTATAAGGAAACAACGTGTATACAGCTTGTCTCCTGGCTTCGGCGGCCGGGAGGCCTAGAACGTCATTTTGTAAATGTGGTAGGTGCCTCCTTCAATGGGAAACAACGTGTATACAGCTTGTCTCCTGGCTTCGGCGGCCAGGAGGCCTAGAACGTCATTTTGTAAATGTGGTAGGTGCCTCCTTCAATGGGAGACACCAATTGACGTCGGGTGCTTGGAAAACAGCACAGGGGGCCACAGGGGCTTGGTACGGTTTGGCCTGTGGCCCAGAATATGCAACTCCGTGTAGAAGCTGTGTACCCGGGTAGAAATGCATGCTGGCATAATGATTATTAGAAGATGTAATGTAATTTGTTTAAGTTGTAACAATTTGATGTTCCTGGCTGCGGCCAAAAATAAATCCAATTCTATCGAAGATACGGCTTGTAGTGTGGTATTGAAGGGGGCGGGGGTTGATACGTCTGAGTGTCTGCCGAATGCTCGAGTTGAGGGAAATGATATACTGCCTTTCTGTGGTATGTTGCAACTACATTCAAAGCAGTTTTACATATATAGAGGTACTTATTTGTACCTGGGGGCAATGGAGACTTAAGTGACTTGCCCACAGACACAAGGAGCTACAATGGGAATCAAACCCAGTTCCCCACGATTAAAGTCCACTGCACTAACCACTAGGCTATTCCTCCAAAGCTAAGCATTGGCTCGCTTTTTGATTTGAAATAAATGCATCATTTAAGAGTTAGGGAAGATTTTTAGCCGATGATGAAGCTGTGAACTCCATGAAGTGTTTGGCTTTTAGCCCTAAAAGGAGTCAGTTGAGGCTTTTTCCTTCCGTTTTATATGAAGCTAATTAATAATTCATAAAAACTTAAAAATAAAAACATTTAAAAAATCACTGATATATACTTACTTTGAGAGGATTTTGACTGAGATATATGTATGCTATATGAACCCCTATTAGAAAAATTGCAGACAATATTCAAAGATAACATATGGCAAGTAGCCGATTTCACCCATTAGCTAACTGCAAAATGGGGTTAATATATATGTATTTCACTGCAGGATTGTTATTTTAGACTTTATTGGCAAATGTTAAAAAAAAACTCTAGGAGATGTGTGCATTGAAACTGTCAAAAAAGAAAAAAAACTTATTTAGCGTGTGGGATCTGACTAACCATGAACTGTCCTGATGTCAATAACCAATGTAGACCAAATATGTCAGGACTTCAAAAAGCAGTCCTGGGGACCCCCCAGTCAGCTGGGTTTTCAACACAGACATAATTAATATTCATGAGACAAATTTGCATATGCTAGGTCTTACAATCATGCAGATCTATCTCATTATCTCATGCATATTCATGTGGAAGGTTTACATATCATTGGAGGTGTGGGAGATGGGGGGGTAGAGAGAAATTATGGGTTTCATTGGAACAGAGGAAGATTGAGTCTCATGGAGAAATTCTAAAGCATCAAGAGGCTTTGTTGACAGAAGAGAGGAAGTTATGGGTCTGGTTTAGAGTTTACAAAGCATTGGAGATAGGAACAACGATTGTGGGTCTGGAAGGGGGGCGTTAAATTTTTAGCTCTGGAGAATTTAAGCTAAAGAATAAGGGAGATCATTGGTTCAATGTCTAGTTTCTGCATTGTTGGCTTCCCAGTGGCTAATACTGAAAATCACTGCTTCCTGGCTATCTTACCTCTATCACTAGGATCACCCAGAATTTGAGGAACTAAACAGCCATTAATCCTCAGTCAGGGGTTCTTTTACCAAGCTGCGGTACAAATGCGGTAAGAATGACCATGTGATAGCAGCAGGGGCCTTTTTTCCCACATGCCAGGGCCCTTTTTACTTCAGCGGGTAAAAGCCCCCCCCCCCCAAAAAAAAATGACCATGCAGTAAGATTACTCTTACCGCATGGACATGCGGCGGGGATCACTTACCACCCAATGAGGTGGCAGAAAGGGCTCCCTGGTAACCCAGTGGTAAGCATAAATGTTTTAAAAATAATAAAAATACACATTCACTGTATTGAAGTTATTCTAAAGAAATGCATGAATAATGCGTGGAGGAGTGGTCTAGTGATTAGAGCACTAATCTTGCAATCCAGAGGTGGCCATTTCAAAT
The DNA here is from genome assembly GCF_901765095.1 of Microcaecilia unicolor. NCBI lineage: Eukaryota > Metazoa > Chordata > Amphibia > Gymnophiona > Siphonopidae > Microcaecilia > Microcaecilia unicolor. The sequence goes on from NC_044040.1 coordinate 153,258,983, forward strand.
CCCACTGCTGCTCCTTGTGATCTTGGGCAAGTCACTTAACCCTCCATTGCCTCAGGTACAAACTTAGATTGTGAGCCCTCCTGTGACAGAGAAATATCCAGTGTACCTGAATGTAACTCACCTTGAGCTACTACAGAAAAAGGTGTGAGCAAAATCGAAATAAATTATCACAGCTAAATATAGATCACCTTTTCACTCTCTTGTGAGAAAAGATCAAGAGATGCTGGGTTTCAAGGAGAAAACCAGGTCAAGAAAAATCTTAAAAGGATAAATAATGCTATGCATTACTATTAATTAAAACATTGACATTATAGTATAGTCAGCAATAGAATGTTAAGCAGACCACACTAACAAACTAACCTTCAAGTGTGACACAGCAGGACACAGAAAGGAGTCAGCAAAATGAATCAACAAATCTGCAAGGAACACAACTGTATTTATGTTAAAAAGTTTCTTCAAATATTCAATAATGAAGAATCTATTTCAGAGATGTTCAGATGAAAAAGTAGCTGCATACAATGGACAGCCTGATTCTTAATGTTATGTGATTACCCTCATGGACATAATTTCATATCAGGGCTCTTAAGTACAATCCCCCTCCCCCGCCAAAAAAGTGCCTATTTTATGCTTGTTTTACAGGTAATATAAAAATCTATGTGATGATAAAATAGGTTCTCAGAACTATCTGTAACAGTTCATAAATTCTCTGGCACAATTTCACATCTGCTCCAAAGAAGGTGCAAATGCATATGTGTACCTGATGCATATACAGCCAGATTGTATAAGTAAAAGTGAAAAATGCCCTTTAATTAATTAGACTCAGAAAATAATTCAGTCTCTGCTGTTAAGTGTTAATTTGACTTCAGCAGCATCTTTATCCCTACTAGCATTGAAAGGAAGTATAAATTGACAACACTTATTAATATGTAAGTTAACATGCATTAAATGATTTTTATTTAGATTTGCTCACATCTTTTTCAGTAGTAGCTCAAGGTGAGTTACATTCAGGTACACTGGATATTTCTCTGTCCCAGGAGGGCTCACAACCTAAGTGTGTATCTTAGGCAATGGAGGGTTAAGTGACTTGCTCAAGATCACAAGGAGCAGCAGCAGGATTTGAACTGGCCACCACTGGATTGCAAGACTGCTGCTCTAACCACTAGGCCACTCCTCCACTTGCTATACCTTTTTAAAGGCACACAGCAAATTAATGGATCCTTTTACAAAGTGGCCTTGGTTGTAAAAAGTGGCCTTAACAAGCCCTTATCCCCCGGATTCTATGTAGTGTGCCTAGAGTTACACATGGGTCCGTGCATAAATCTAGGAATATTCTTTAACCTTGCACATAGATTAATTGCTTTTACAAGCTGTTAAGCATTGTTAACAGCTCTTAACAAGCAATAATGAGCACTAATTGGCAAAAAATTAGAATTTACATGTGTACATTGCTAAGCATATTTTGTAATGTACTGCGCTTAAATTCTAACGCGCACAGGGAAGCAGGGGCGTACTTAGGGGCAGAGAAATGGTCATTTCATGGGCATTCCAAAATCTATGCATGCAGTTATAAAATATGGCCAGTGCACTTAAATCTATACGCAGGGATTTAAACCAGCCTGTCACTGGTGTAAATGGACGTGCATAAATTTACTCGCATGAACTATGCCTAAGCATATTCTAAAATTGTGTGTAGATTTATACGTGGTATTTAGAATACCCTTGGGGGTGCTTTGGGAGAATGATACCAGATGGAGGGGCCTGAGGAATGGAGTTTGAGACTGGGGGATGTGGGGGCAGCTTTTTTCAACTTTGGCCATCCCCAAGGTGTTATCTGTGAGCCTCAGGTTGTGGCTTTGCAGCCAGACTCTCCTACGATATTACAATAACTCCAGCTTTTTGCTGGGTTACTTACACAGCTATAATGCAGCTATAAAGCAGTGTTATGTAATTGACATAGTAATGAAGTGCTGGCATTTGTTTTACATCTTAGTACTGTACCCTGTGGTGATTTAACTCAGTGCTTTCCAAGTCCAATCCTGGAATACCCCTTGCCAGTCAGTGTTTCCCCAAGTCCAGTCCTGGAGAACCCCTTGCAAGTCAGGTTTTCAAGATATCCACAATGAATATGCATGAATTTGATTTGCATGCACTTCCTCCATTGTATGCAAATCAAGTTCATGTATATTCATTGTGGATATTCTGAAAACCTGACTGGCAAGGGGTTCTCCAGGACCAGACTTGGGGAAAAACTGATTTAACTAACGCTGCATTATTTATAACAATACAATTTGCGTTAGAACCCTTTAACATACATTATTGGGCAAATAACATGGCATAACTTGCTGGAAGATAATTACCATCTTAATATTTTGTTATGTTTCTTACTGGATTGTTCCTTAATTTTGGGTCCCTTTTACTGAAGTGTGCTGAAATCTGGATTTAGGATTTTCTTCCCTGTGCTAAGCCCAGATGTAATGCAAAACTAAATTGAGCTTTAAAAAAAAACCATTATTTGCAGATTATTACTGTATAAGTTCACTGAAAGCAAGGTAATCTCTCGTGTGATAGTATTATATTCTATTGAGGAAAAGACTTCAGATACTCAGTTTAGGTAACGTTATTCAGTCCCTAAATCCGAGACGCTCAGCGTTTACTTTGGAATAATCCTATTCCTTTATGTAAACCTGCTGGCGAGTATCCTCATGAGTCTGAAAAACCTCTGTACACTTTTTTTTCTTTTAGAATGTTATTAATAATGTAGAATAACTAGTATTTAGCTTCTGTGTAGCCACAAAATTGCTAGGAACGCCCGACAGTGAGCTCCTGTTTCGCAGATGCTTCTTAAGGAGCTGAACCCAACCGTTCTCTACATTATCCTGATTCATGTGTCAGCTCGACTTGTGGACTGAATAGCGTTACCTAAACTGAGTATCTGAAGTCTTTTCCTCGATAGAATATAATACTATTACATGAGAGATTAACTTGCTATCAGTGGACTTATACATTGTTACATTTTTTCAGCAAGTTCCAGATCATTACTATGCAAGATCTGCAAAAAATTAATTTGGGAGAACTTACCACCTCCTATTTAGGAAGCACTAAGTACTCTCATATTAACTCTGCATTATCTGGTTAGTATGTGTTAATCAAAATGCACTAGCAGGATAACACTGGAATTCCCACTCTCTACCCATAACATACCCCTCTAAAAAACGTTTAAAAAATGTAATACATGATTCTTGTGCAAAACAGGCAAAATACCGCAAAACACTTTCATGCATTTTGCTTAGCATGTGTTAGGATTTAACAACCCTTTAGTGAAAGAGACCTTTAGGGCCCTGTTTACTAATGTGCATTAGCATTTTTAACTCACATACAATTAGCGCACGCTCTAACTGTGTAGGCGTCTATAGGGATATTGTAGGCACGTACACAGGTAATGCATGTACATGGTTAACATGCATTAAAAATGTTAAAGCGCTTATGATGCAGCTTAGTAAACAGGGCCCTTAATATCTTAATTCTACATTTTGTTATTATGGGGCTCTTTTACTAAGCCATGGTAGGGCTACTGCATGGGTAGCGCATACCAAATTGGCCCTACATTGGGGTAGCATGGGATCCTGGCAGTAGTTCCAAAGTTGGTGTGCGCAGTTTCCCGTGCTAGAAAATAATTTTCTATTTTCTACTGCGATGGGCGTTCTTGGTGGTAATTGGCACTGTGGCCACATTGACATGCGCTGCCCAATTGCTGCATAAGTAGCACATGAGCCCTTATTGCCTACTAAATAGGTGGCAGTAAGGGCTCAAGCATTAAACAGCTGCACTCTAATTTTAATATTAGTGCATGTCCATTTACAGCCCCATTTAAACCTTTTTCCCGCTACAGTAAACTAGTGCAAGCCACTTTTTACTGTGGCTTAATAAAAGGGCCTCTATATTATTATTGTTTTTTGTTTATTTTAAGTTTTGCTGTTTGATCTATTTTTGGCAACTTATAAAGAATTAGTGGCCATGTGTATTGCATGCTGACATTATAGAACACTGCTGAGAATGCACATAGCACGTATGTATATGAATGTTACATTCACAGGCTTAAGTGCTAGAATTCTACAATCTTAGCATGCAAATGAACTTACATTTAGGTGCTAAGGTAATAGAAAAAGTGTTTAGATGTTCATATCAACAATTTATAAAGAGCAATTCCCTAATTTCTACATTTCACCGTGTTAAAGTTTCTATATTACAGATGCTGGAACTGCTTCTCTCATAAAAATGCATTGGGGTATTTTCCTTTTTTTTAATGGCTTATCTATCTAGAATCCATAGTTTAATCTGAGCTTCTTTTTTTTTTAACTCAATTTGTCTTTTCACTATTTCTTGTCCATGCCAAATTTGTTCCTGTTCTATTAAATTCTCAGAAAGTTATTTTGCCCCCAAAGGGATAGATAGACAGTTTTGCTCCCTTGTATATGCCCAAAACATTGGGTTTGAACAAATAAAATAATAAAATATTGAGATCCTAGCATGGATCTCTCACCTGCAGCTGCTAACTGAAAGCAGGATTATAAGTTCAAGAATGCCATTATGAAAGAATCTGTTTATTTTTAAACTTGAATTAAACCAATATACTTTTCAGTACTTTCCAAAGTATACATTTTCGCCCTGATGCATAAGATGTTCCAAAATTCAGATTCTACCAGAAAGGGCCCTGCGGTAACTGTGGGGGCTGTTTTTCCCGCATGCCAGGGCCCTTTTAACTGCAGCAGGTAAAAAGCCCCCCAAAATGGCCATGCGGTAAGATAACTCTTACCACATGGCCATGTGGTAGGGAGCACTTACCGTCACCCACTTAGGTGGTGCTAAGGGCTCCTGGTAACCCGGTGGTAACCAGGCAGTGTGCGGTGATGCTCGATTACTGTCAGGTTAGCGCAGCGCTAGAAAAAAAAACTTTTTTCCATCCTGCCAGAAATGGTGCACACTTGAGCCAGAGCTACCACCAGCGGCCACATTGGGCCGGTGGTAGTTATGATTTTGCATACAGTAAGCCCACATTGGGCTTACCGACACTTTGTAAAAGGGCCCCTAAATTCTGGCATCTAGTTTTACAGTAGATTTATTTTAACAAGAGAAGCAGTATGTAAAGCAGCTTACATTCCAAATTCAATAGCTTCTAGCATAAAAGGCCTAATTCACTTAAACCTCATGATCACATTACAGCTTACAAAAAAGCCATAATGCATTGTATTTTACTGAAGTCCACTGTATAATATTGCATTTTACATCCAATAAGTAGAAAGCAGGAAGATGGAAAATGCAAGTCTAAACAGTTGGTTGTATATTGATTGCTTTCTGGCTGGTATTCACAGCCCTTCAGGGCCATTCACATGTCACAACAGAAGCACATTTGGCAGATAATAGGAAACCAATTCTTCCATATACAAAATGCTAACACTGAAGTATTATGCAGACAGCAATGGACTCTGCATATGGAAGTGTAAAAGGCTGCAGGACCACATTAATGAGGCACTTCAGTAACAGAACTGCCAATATCCTGCAAAGCAGGAGAACTAGACAGATATTATACTAACTGGAGCCTGCAGTATGTGAGATACATTGGTGAGGGTCTCAGGAGAGCACATGCCACACCTCAAAGAATTGCCGGCAATAGCATTAGTCTAACTGCACCAGGGAGAAAACTTTTCAGTTTAAAGGAAAAAATAAACCCTTCAAAGATAAGATAAATAATGTTAATTTGGGACAATTAAGTGATAATATTCAAGCAACTACTTTGATTGCGGTTTTTGCTGAGACTTCTTTTTACTGACTTCTGATTATGAAGAGGTTTTTTTTTTTTTTTTTAGAAATAATAGAAAAATGAAGACAGATAAAAGACCATGGGCTATCCAGTCTGCTCATCCATGCCATCCACTATTACTTCCTCTCCCTTAGAGATCCTATGTAATTGTCCCAAGCTTTCTTGAATTCAGTTACTGTTTTTGTTTCTACCACCTTCAACAAGAGGCCTTTACATGAATTTATCACCCTTTCTATGAAGATGTGTTTTCTCAGATTACTTCTGAGTTTGTCCCCTTTCACCGTCATCCTATGCCCCCTCATTCCAGAGCCTCCTTTCAATTGAGACTCTCCTCCTGTGCATTTATTGCCATGGATGTATTTAAACATCTCTACAATAACTCCCTCTCCTGCCTTTCTTCTAAAGTATACAGATTGAGATTTTGTGCCCATACACTTTGGCCTAGATTCAATAAATGGTGATCAAAAACCATAACTGAAAAAATTCAGCGTTCGATGCTATTCTATAATGGGCACTCAAAGATAAGCGCACAAAATACAATAGCCATGCCCCCTTTTGGGTAGTGCGCTATCTGCATGATATATAGCGCTATTTAACCAGTCAGAATGGATCCTGACTGGCTAAATAACGCTTAACTGGCTATCTGCCGATATTCAGTGGGGGATAACTGGCTATCCTCTGCTGAATATCCAAGGTTAGTAGCTGTAGATTACCGGTTATATCACGCGATATAACCGGCTACATGCCAATTTTTAAATTGGGTTTGGAGGTCATATTTGGCCTTGTCAAATCCTGGTATATCTTTGGCTGGTTTAAAGATAACCAGCTATGTCTGAATATTGACATAGCCAGTGATCTTCAATTTGGATTCTACATAAGGCACCCAAAGTTAGGCGCTGAACCAAGATGTGCACCCAACTAAATTGACTAACAAGGCAATTAATGCCAATAATTAGATGCTAATTGGCACGAATTAGCACCAATTTGAATTTGCATGCACATCTTGCTATGCACTATTCTATAACAATGTGCACCCTAATCCCATAGGCCCCGATATTTAGACCTAGGGGGATAGCCGGGCTGTCTCCTGCAGTCCTCACTGAGCCTGGATATTCAATGCCAAGACTGCAGGTCTCTCAGTTGGGGGCTCATTTTAATCTGAAATTTCTTTGCAAATATATTATAAGACACACAGGCTTATTTTCGAAAGAGAAGGACGCCCGTCCTTCTCACAGGGTCGCCCAAATTGGCATAATCGAAAGCTGATTTTGGGCGTCTTCAACTGTTTTCCGTCACGGGGATGACCAAAGTTCATGGGGGCGTGTCGGAGGCGTAGCGAAGGTGGGACTGGGGCATGCCTAACACATGGGCGTCCTTGACCGATAATGGAAAAAAAAAGGCGTCCCTGACGAACACTTGGACGACTTCACCTGGTCCTTTTTTTTCTTATGACCAGGCCACAAAAATGTGCCCTAAATGACCAGATGACCACCGGAGGGAATCGGGGATAACCTCCCCTTACTCCCCTAGTGGTCACTAACCCCCTCCCACCCTCAAAAAATTAAAACTTTTTTTTTTCCAGCCTCTATGCCAGCCTCAAATATCATACCCAGCTCCATGACAGCAGTATGCAGGTCCCTGGAGCAGTTTTAGTGGGTGCACTGCACTTCAGGCAGGCAGACCCAGGCCCATCCCCCCCCCACCTGTTACACTTGTGGTGGTAAATGTGAGCCCTTCAAAACCCACCAGAAACCCACTGTACCCACATGTAGGTGCCCCCCTTCACCCATAAGGGCTATGGTAGTAGTGTAGAGTTGTGGGGAATGGGTTTTGGGGGGGGGGGGGGCTCAGCACACAATGTAAGGGAGCTATGCACCTGGGAGCAATTTCTGAAGTCCACTGCAGTGCCCCCTAGGGTGCCCGGCTGGTGTCCTGACATGTGAGGGGGACCAGTGCACTACGAATGCTGGCTCCTCCCATGACCAAAGGGCTTGGATTTGGTCATTTCTGAGATGGACGTCCTCAGTTTCCATTATCGCTGAAAATCAGAAATGACCAATTAAAGCTGGCCTGCTTGCTGCCTAGGACAGGATTAGTTTGGTTCAATATCATTCCAAGAAGGATGTGGAGGGGCGAACGGTCACATAGGGCGGTGGATAACACCAGGAAAAAGATTAACAATTGGATGGGAAAGTTTATGACAGTTTTGAAGGGGCATACAATCCAGCATGATTTATCAACTGAATCTTGTGAAGGACTGTATAGAGCGGATGGGATACATTTGTCGGATGTGGAGTTAGGCATTTTTAATTCTGATATGGAAGACTATTTAGAAGCCATAACTTTAGGAGTTGGCCGCAGTCAGGTTTGGGGGGAGCCCGCAGCAAACGAGGTGTCGTTGCCAGGGGCAGTGGCGGCAGGCTATGAGAGTTATGCAATGACAGTGCCGAGTACACAGCTCCTTAGCAGGTAATATTGCGAAGTGATGTAGTAAATATGTGTTGAAATTAGTTTTGGAAGTTGCACAATTAAGCAAATTCTATGGCTGCATGTTAGCAGGTTTGATAGGACAATGGGACACAGCTTGTCTCCTGGCTTACACGGCCGGGGGGGGGGGGGGGGGGGGCAGAGCTGTGGCTTCGCGAATTGGAGGTGCATCCTTACACGGGATGCATCCAGAGACATCTTGTGCTATGACAGACAGCACTGAGGAGAAGCAGGGTGCTTGGACGGCACAGCCTGTGGAGCAATAATAGGGATAGGAGGTAGCTGTGTACCCAGGAGGTTTTTATAAGTGATATTTGAATATGTTATGTTTATGGTTGGAAAAATGCAATGTTAAAGGCCTGGCTGCGGCCTAAATAAATCCAAATTTATCAAAGAAATGGTTTCTGGTGTAGTATTGTGTATCAGGAAATGGGTATGTCTGAGTGAGTGCTGAATGCCCGAGTTGTGACTATGGAATCCCATTGTACAGATAATAGAGATGACAGTTTTCAAAAGCCATCAAAGGCAAACAAACTATTTGAAAATGGCCCACTGTGTGCATATTATTCCATCGTGTGAGTACAATTATCCATTTCACTGGATGCTTAAGGCAGAATTAAGGCAGGGATTTCACTTTGAATTATGAAAAGCAGGTGTTATTGTAGTCCTTAAAAAATACCTGCAGAGAAAGTGGGTGTGAACATCGATGGATACTTTTTACTTATGCAATTTCAAAGTGAAATTTTAAATGTGAATATTAGGAAACAATAGTGGGATACTGGAGTTGAGATTCAATAAGGATTATCTATTTATTGCATTAGTCAGGCCACACCTTTTAGTAGTAACGGGGGGCAGATCGTATAATGTAATATAGGTCTTTAACAATCTCTTAAATTGTTGAAAATAGCCTTAAACCTCTATTGGATACAAGTGGGCTGTACATGGTAAAATGTTCTTCCATAGTATAATGACTATTCAAAACCAAGTGTAATTGTAACACTTAAGAAACACTGCATATTAAAAAATTGATAGCAAACCAGACAGCGTTTTTACATGTCACATTTTACAAAAATGAACTAACAGATGCCAAGGTTTGCTTTATAGACTTTCTAAGTACTTCAGGCTCAATCCTTAGAATACACATAAGGCATACACTGAAATCCATTAATGAACAATTAGCTGTGTGTTTTTGCTAGCACTATAAGTAATTTTGTCTTACAATATCTTTACAAGTTGACGAAAATATTGAGTGCCATGCACTGTTAATGCACTGAAGGCCATCAATATTTCAATGATGCTAAAATACAGGCAAGGTAGCTTTTGGGACATAAGAGAACTGTCCTACAGCTTGAACCATTTGGTTGGAAAGAAGAAAAAAAGAATCCAATTTTGTGTGAATAGAACAATATGTGTTTGTTGTTGTCGATGTTGTTGGTTTTTTTTTTGTTGTTGTTGTTGTGGTAACAAGAGTACAATACACATCCTTGTAATGCTCCAAATACACAGTGCTTTCATTACACTTCTACAATAACTGCCTTATTCGTAAACATAGTGCTAATATAACCATCTAGTTGTGATAACAAAATGCCATGGGATGAATTAATTGAATAGGAGAAACTGAAAGTTAACTAGTTCCTTGCAAATTTATTACCAAAAATTACTAAGGGGTCCTTTTACCAAGTTGCGATAAAAGGGGGCCTGTGCTGGCATCAGTGCTTGTTTTGGACCCAAGCTAAGGCCCCCTTTTACAGAAGCAGGTAAAAAGCTGTCTTTTTTTTTAAAGAAATGGCCTTGCGGCAAGTGAACCACTCGCCGCGTGGCCATTTTGAGGGGAGCACTTACTGCCACCCATTGAGGTGGTGGTAAGGCCTCCTGCTGTAACCCGGTGGTAACCAGGCAGCACTGCACTATTACCGCCAGGTAAACACCAGTGTTACAAAAATAAAAATATTTTTGTAGCGCCGGAAGTGGCGCACGCTGAGGGTGGGAACTACCGCTGGGCTGCTGCAGTAGCCCAGCAGTAGTTCCAGTTTAGCGAACAGTAAGCCCATGTTGGGCTTACTGCCGCTTCGTAAAAGACCCTCTAAGTGCTGATTGGGTTTGCACACTTTAGCAAACTGATTTTCATACTGCCAACATCATTATGAAGTCTGTGTGATTTTTTACCTGCCGAGTTTGCAGCAATTTTAAAGTGCAAATATCGTTTACTAAGGAACACATGTAATTTTGAAAATGCAAAACTATATGCATTGTTGCAGTCCTTGCCTTCGAAAACATCTCTATTGAATTCAAGTAAAAGTATGCATGTTATTTGTACTATCATTTGTGGATCACCACAAGGTGTAAGCAATGCATGCGTAACAGATTGCAAGACACAAATTAGGGACTTATTCTATAAAGGTTATGCTCCTAAATTACAAGCATAGAGTATACTCGTAATTTAGGAGCACAAATTATGCTCATAAATAGCATAAGTTTTAGGAGTGTAAATTTAGGAACATATCCTTTATAGAATAAGGCAAAAAAAAAAAACCCCACATCAGATAAAACCCCTGCTTCTTGGATATTACAATCTATTAAAGACAGATGAACAAGCCATGTAGACAAGAAATAAGAGACTTTGGAGGGTAGTTATTAAGGTGCGGTAAGAGTTGGGCTTTTACTGCCCCTTAATTTACTGCAAGAGTCACTAACCTTAAAGAGCAGTTTGACCCCCTAGTGGTAGTACTATGAGCCTACTGCTAGGGTTTGCTGACGACATTTTGATCCCAGTATCAGAAGGGGCAGAAGCGACTGGAGATAACTCTTGCCCTTTACCTACTAAACTCATAGGATTTCTAAGAATAGGTCTGAGCAGTTGGAGGTGCCTTGAGAAGAAAGGGAGTGCGATCAGAATTGGAGGACTTTGGGAGAAGGGGAGAGATTACTAATTAGTGCTCAGCATCTCTAAGATTTGGCCTGGGAGCAAGCTGCATTATTTGATTTACCCAGTAATGAGGTGTTATGCTTGTGTGAAGGTGAAAGGGAACAGACTCAGGAGTAACCTGAGGAAATACTTCTTCATTGGAAGGGAGGTGAAGTTGTGGAGTAGCCTCCCAGTGGAAACTAAGGGGCCTTTTTATGGAGCTGCGATAAAGGGGACCTGTACTAGCATCAGCTAGTGTTGTTGACGCACATTGAGGCCCCCTATTACCACAGCGGGTAAAAAGCTGTCTTTTTTTGAGGAAAAGAATTGGCTTTTTGGTAAGCAAAACACTTACCATGTGGCCATTTTAGGGGGAGCCCTTACAGCCACCCACTGAGATGGCGGTAAGGGCTCCAGTGCTCACCCAGTGGTGACTAGGCAGTGTGCAGTGCTGCCTGATTAATGCTGGTTAAGTTTTGGTTCTATAAAAATAGATCATATTTTTGTAGAGCTGGAAATGATGTGCACAAGGGGTGGGAACTACAACTGGGCTCCTGTGATAGCAGTGGCGTAGCCAAGGCTGGGCCTGGGTGGGCCGTAGCAGCACACCTATGAAATGTCTGGCAGGGATTCCCAAGCTCCACCAGCTGAAAATTCCTGTCCTTCCTGCATACCAGCCTTCCCTCTGATGTATTCCCGCCTATGTGGAAACAGGAAGTTGCATCAGAGGGAAGGCTGTGGAACCAACATGAGCAGTGTGTATTATTTGCTGCTTGCTGCCAGTGAAAATCTGCTATTTAAAAGGTATGGGGGAGGGGATGTTTGAAAGACCATATGGCATGCAGGCGAGGGAGGGAGAGACCAAATCACTTGTGGGACAGGGCGGAGTTCTTCTGCCCACCCATCTTGGGCCCAGGCCCACCCAATATTAGGTGTCTGGCTATGCCCGTGTGGTAGTCCAGTGGTAGTTTTGAACTGGTGCATGGTAAGCCTGTGGTGGGCTTACCACTGCTTACTAAAAGGGACCCTAAGACTGTTGAATTCAAGCAAGCTTGGGATGAGTATAGAGGACAGTGGCTCCCAAACCTTTCCTGGGGGACCCCAGCCAGTCAGGTTTTTGGATATCCATACTGAATATGCATGAAAGAAATCTGCATACAGTAGAAATAGAGAATGTAAACCAATCTTATGCATATTCATTATGTATATCTAGAAAACCTGACTGGCTGGGGTTCCTCCAGGACAGGTTTGGGAACCACTGGCACAAGATCTCTAAGGCAGACTGGATAGGCCATATGGGCTAGTTTCTATATGACATAAAAAATTGGCGCTGAGAAAAGGGCTATTCTAGAAGCTGCACTTAAAGTCAGGCATGGTTTTTAGAATAACACTTACACCTAATTTTAGGTGCAGCCATTTGCACTAACTGAAACGTGGTGGAAATGTTATCACTGTTAATTTTAAGAATACCTCCTTTAGGCCCATAACCCCTTTCATTTCCACACCCCCTTTTACTAATAGCATGTAACATTTAGGTGTGCAAATTTCAATTAAATTTAATTAGTGCCAATAATTGCTTGTTAAAAAGCCAATTGTTGGTGCTAATTAGCTTATTTAATTAAATTGCATGCAAGCCCAAATTTGTGTGCATAATTTTTGGTGACTTTTACATGCAGAATTAGGGGGATTATCTGCCTTCATTTTCCTCTCTTTCTATGTGTCCTGTGGTAATTAAAATTAATATGCATTATGGTAATATAACACACATTATTTCTGTATAACTCATTACAGCTGTTTCACATTGTAATAACTATCCCAATTTGAGTTTAAACAGAGGTCATTACTATGGGGTCCTTTTACAAAGGCTTGCTAGCGTTTTTAGCGCACATTAAAAATAAGAGTGTGCGCTAATTGCTAGAGATGCCCATATATTCCTATGGGCGTCTCTAGCATTTAGCGCACACTAAAAATGGTAGCGTGCCTTTGTAAAAGACCCCCTAGGAGAGCTAAAGCAGGTGGGTTATAGGCAGAGGCGTACCTAGATGGGTCTCCAGGGGAGTGGCTGCTCCCCCAAATGGACTTCTGACAGCACCAGTGCCTATTTTTGACGCAATCTGTCACATTTAAAATACGCACTGGTGCCATCGGCATTCTGCTCTTCGCTCCCCCTGTGCCCTCAGCCTCGCTACACTTCTGGTTATAGGTGGCATTATCTGAAGAAGTGAAAGCATTAAGGGGGGTCTTTTACTAAAGCTTCGCTCGAGTTATCTGTAACAGGGCCCATTTTATTCCTATGTGCCCTGCTGCAGATAACTTGAACTAAGCTTTAGTAAAAGACCCCCAGATTGGGCAAAACTGCAAGTAGGGAGACTTTCTATAAGATAAGCAAGATGGAGACAGAGAGGTACATAGAGGAGACCTACAGGGATTGTAGAGAAGTCCCACCTCCAGTCTGGTAGCCCCTGTGCTACCTTGGAGGAGGGAGGTCTCCTAAAAGGTAAGCATCATCCTGGTGAAGTAGAAAGTACTCCTGTACCCAGTACCTGCCCACCAGGGGATGTACTATCCTCTCGCACTGAGGATATGTCTCCAAGTGCTGCCCAGGAGGGAAGGGTTAGGACAGCTGTTGTAGTTGGTGATTCGATCATTAGGCATATAGATAGCTGGGTGGCTGGTGGACATGAGGATCGCCTGGTGACTTGCCTGCCTGGTGCAAAGGTGGCGGACATCACGCGTCATCTATATAGGATTTTACATAGTGCTGGGGAGGAGCTGGCTGTCTTGGTACATGTGGGTACCAATAACATAGGAAAATGTGGGAGACAGGTTCTGGAAGCCAAATTTAGGCTCTTAGGTAGAAAGCTCAAATACAGAACCTCTAGGGTAGCATTTTCTGAAGTGCTACCCGTTCCACGCGCAGGGCCCAAGAGACGGGCAGAGCTCCAGAGTCTCAATGCATGCATGAGACAATGGTGCAGGGAGGAGGGCTTTAGATTTATTAGGAACTGGGCAACATTCTGGGGAAGGGGGAGCCTATAAAGGATGGAGGATGTAATGGGGCAGTTCTACAAACTGAAGAGTAGCAAATCTCCTGGACCGGATGGTATTCATCCCAGCGTACTGATAGAACTGAAAAATAAACTTGCGGAGCTATTGTTAGTAATATGTAATTCACCCTTAAATTCGAGCGAGGTACAGGAAGATTGGAGGGTGGCCAATGTAACGCCGATTTTAAAAAAAAGGTTTCAGAGGAGATCCGGGAAATTATAGACTGGTGAGTCTGACGTCGGTGCCGGGCAAAATGGTAGAGACTATTATAAAGAACAAAATTACAGAGCATATTCAAAAGCATAGATTAATGGGACAAAGTCAACATGGATTTAGTGAAGAGAAATCTTGCCTCACCAATCTATTACATTTCTTTGAAGGGGTGGACAAACATGTGGATAAAGTTGAGTCAGATGATATTGTGTATCTGGATTTTCAGAAGGCATTTGACAAAGTACCTCATGAAAGACTCCAGAGGAAATTGGAGAGTCATGGGATAGGAGGTACTGTCCTATTGTAGATTAAAAACTGGTTAAAATGGGTTAAATGGTCAGTATTCTCAATGGAGAAGGATAGTTAGTGGGGTTCCCCATGGGTCTGTGCTGGGACCACTGCTTTTTAACATATTTATAAATGACCTAGAGATGAAAGTAACTAGTGAGGTAATTAAATTTGCTGACAATTTAAAGTCGTTAAATCGCGGGAGGATTGTGAAAAATTACAAGAGGAGCTTATGAGACTGGGAGACTGGGCGTCTAAATGGCAGATGATGTTTAATGTGAGCAAGTGCAAAGTGATGCATGTGGGAAAGCGAACCCGAATTATAGCTATGTTATGCAAGGTTCCACGTTAGGAGTCACCGACCAAGAAAGGGATCTAGGTGTTGTCATTGATGATATGTTGAAACCTTCTGCACAGTGTGCTGCTGTGGCTAAGAAAGCAAATAGAATGTTAGGTATTATTAGGAAAGGAATGAAAAACAAAAATGAGCAAGTTATAATGCCTTTGTTCGCCCCATGGTGTGACCGCAGCTCGAATATTATGTTCAATTCTGGTCACTGCATCTCAAAAAAGATACAGTGGAATTATAAAAGGTGCAGGGATGGGCTACAAAAATGATAAAGGGGATGGGATGACTTCCCTATGAGGAAAGACTAAAGTGACTAGGGCTTCAGCTTGGAGAAAAGGTGGCTGAGGGGAGATATGATAGAGGTCTATAAAATAATGAGTGGAGTTGAACGGGTAAACGTGAAGCGTCTGTTTATGCTTTCCAAAAATACTAGGACTAGGGGACATGCGACGAAGCTACAAAGTAGTAAATTTAAAATGAATCAGAGAAAATATTTTCTTCACTCAACATGTAATTAAACTCTGGAATTTGTTGCCAGAGAATGTGGTAAAGGCGGTTAGCTTAGCAGAGTTTTAAAAAGGTTTGGACGGCTTCTTAAAGGAAAGGTCCATAGATCATTATTAAATTGGACTTGGGGAAAATCCATTATTTCTGGGATAAGCAGTATAAAATGTTTTGTACTTTTTTGGGATCTTGCCAGGTATTTGTGACCTGGATTGGCCACTGTTGGAACCAGGATGCTGAACTTGATGGACCTTTGGTCTTTCCCAGTATGGCAATACTTACGTACTTATTTACTTAAGGATGTAAGTAGAAAGTTTGAGTAATACTGTACAACTGTAGTGCTAAGCAGTGTAGTAGAGAGAACTGTTAAACATCCTTTGATCTGTGTGAGCAATTTAACTCGCATACAAGGCGGCAATTTTGAAATAACCCATTTTTGCAGAGAAAATTGTTTTTCTACCTGCAAAATGACTTTGGAAAATGACAACCTTTGCCTTATCTTTTACAATTACAACTTTTGTGCATCCTGTGCATATATAAATAATAAAATGTGTTATTTCAGCACGTACTCTAGTTATCATGCAATGAATTTTCGCTTGGGGTACATAAATGCACTTGCAATATTCTTTTTCACTAAACATATTAATTATTTTACCAGCTTGATAACTTTTTAATTATCCAGATGAGTTTATGCAGCAAACGAGGTGTCACAAATAGGAATAATTTGCACTGTATATGGATGATTAAATTCTTTAGCATTTCCTTTGCATGTTAAATTATACAATTTTGCAGGATCTTCTGAAGCATTGCTAGGAATGTTTCTTAAAGTACATTTTCGGATTTTATTTTTATCACATCACATTCTGGTGACAAATAGTTTAGCTAGCAACATATGTGAACTAAAATGGCAACAACTATGTAACTATTTATTTTAATACTATTCCTGAACATATGCAAAATACTTGGCAGAACAGCATGGCCTACTGTAATGGGCATATCTACTCTGTCACTCAGTAATTACAGTACTCTGGTTGCTGAATTTTATATAGAGTTACATACTTATATTAATAGAGCAAGATTATTCTAAAGAATTTAAAAATTATTTGGAAAAATAAATAAAAATCAGAAGTGTGTAGGAATATAGGAAGAGATTGTATATATCACGCCTAAAAGATTGGCACTGAAACAAAATATGCCTAGGTGCAGGGCTTTTTTTGAGGGGGTACTTGGGGGTACTGAGTACCGGCACCTTTTCCATTGCCTGCTAAAATTGACCCATGAACCCCAAGTTTTAAAGATAGAGCTCAGGTTTAACACACCAATTCTGTCTTGTAATAGATTTTGTGACTGGTTGCAGGGGGCCTGGCTATTATGGGGTGGGTCCCTCAGTGATCATCCCACACCTGAAGGGTGGTCTAGCATTTGAGTACCGGCACCTTTTTTGCTAGAAAAAACACACTGCCTAGGTGTATTCCATAAACCTAAATTTCTGTGCAATTTATAGAATATGCTAGGTGCTCATCTGCATGACTAAATTTAGTTGTGGGCAGTTACATCAAGTAACTACGCCTAAATTACATATAACAACATAAGTGTTGCTATATTGGGACAGATCGAAGGTCCATCAAGCTCAGTATCCTGTTTCGAACACTGGTCAATCCAGGTTACACGTACTTGGCAACAGCAAAATAGATTTTATACTGCTTATCCTAGAAATAAGCAGTGGATTTTCCCCAGGTCAATGTTAATAATGGCTTATTGACTTTTTTTTTTTTTTTTTTAGGAAGTGATCCAAACCTTTTCTAAACCCTGGTAAGCTAACTGCTTTTACCACATTCTCTAGCAATAAATTCCAGACTTTAATTACACATTGAGTGAAGAAATATTTTCTCCAATTTACTGCTTAATAGCGTTATTGTGTGCCCCCTAGCATTATAACACTCTCATTTTCGCCTCCCATTCCTTTCTTAATAATACCTATCATTCTATTTGCTATCTTAGCCGCCACTGCACACTGAGCAAAGTATCACCAACAATGACAACTAGATCCTTTTCCTGGTCAGTGACTCCTAATGTGCGGCTTTGCATCACGCAGTTATAGTTTGGGTTCCTCTTTCCCACATGCATCACTTTGCACTTGCTCACAATAAACGCCATCTGCCATTTGGATGCCCAGTCTCCCAGTTTCATAAGGTCATCTTGCAATTAACGACAAACTGAGGAACATAATAATGGGTGATTTCAATCAACCTGATATTGACTGGGTAAATGTAACATCAGGGCATGCAAAGGAGATAAAATTCCTTGATGAAATCAAGGACTGCTTTATGGAGCAGCTGGTTCAGCAACTAACAAGAGGGGGAACAATTCTAGACCTAGTCCTTAGTAGAGTGCATGATCTGGTGCAGCAGATAATGGTTCTGAGATCACTTGATAAACGTGATTATAACATGATCAGATTTGATAGAAGCTCTGGAGTAAGCACACAGGAAATCCAATAAGTAAGCATTTAATTTTGCTCAGATCGTTAGCCTCCCTAATTTCTGATAAGATTTCTGCATCCGTCTGTCCATCCTGGTCAGGTGGATAGTAGAACAATTCTATTACCATCTTTTTCCCCTTTACACATGGAATTTCTATCCATAGGTATTCCAAGATGTTGTTTTGTATCCTGCAGTATTTTTAGTTTATTTGAATCAAGACCCTAGTTAATATATAAGGCTACCCCTCCACCAATTCAGTCCACCCTATCACTGCAATATAATTTGTACCTATTATATCTATCTTTTCATTTAGTGCAATATATTCTAACTCTCCCACCTTATTTCTTAGGCTTCTGGCATTTGCATACAGACATTTCAAACAATGTTTCTTATTCCTATTTAAATCTTGCTCAGCAGTTGACAGTGATAATTTGCAATCTTGAAAATCTGCTTTTTATTTAAAGACATCTGTCTGCTATGGTCTTTATTGCAACCTTGCTATCAAGATGCTCTATTTTCTCTGCTTTAGTGATATCTTTTAAAGATACCTTGTTCCAAACCATGTGCTTTTGAGCAACTGTCGACATTCTCCTAGTTTCTAGTTTAAAAGCTGCTCTATCTCCTGTTTAAATGCTGTTGCCAGCAGCCTGGTTCCACCCTGGTGAAGGTAGAGCCCATTATTCTGGAATAGGCTCCTCCTTCCCCAGAATGTTGCCCAGTTCCTAACAAACCCAAAACTCTCCTCCCTGCACCATCACCTCATCTATGCATTGAGACTCCGTAGCTCTGCCTGGATCAGGTGTATTCTATAACAATACGCATAGATTTTAGAAATGCCCATGATCCAACCCATTCCATACCCATGGCCATGCCCACTTTCCAATTATGAAACTTAGAATTGATGTGCATCATGTTATAGAATACTCTTAGTTTTGCAAGTAAATTCTAATTAATGCCAATTTCTGTCAATAATTGCTTAAATGGCAATTGTCGGCGCTGATTGGCTTGTTAAGTAATTAAGTTGTGTGCGCAAATCCAGAATACAACTGGATTTGCATTTTCAATTCAATTTAGGTCTTATATACCACTAATATCTTCATTTAGGGTTCAGTGTAGTTTACATCATCCATGGGACAAAGTTTATACAATATTATAAGAAAGACATTGAGGTGAGTATAAAATTATAAGTGGACACTGAAGTGGTTGCAGTCTTATTAGTAAGGTGAATTGTTATATAGCACTATAGGGTATTATTGTGGTGGATATAACGCTTGAGAGTTCTCTGGTCCATCCGGGGGGTGCACAGCGGCAATCCGCACTGGGTGGCAGCAGACCAAGGAGTATCACTGATCTAAAGAGCATGTTTGAGTGAAGGCATGTGTTTCTGAAGAATGAGCGTACACATGTGTATAGTCTCACTTGCATAGCATGGATTTATCTCTGGCTCATCCTCTCCCTTCCTAGAACTAAAGCTGCTTTCCCATTGGCTGGAGCCTAACTACTGTGTATTGCTGCTAATGGCTCTAGAAGAATACAGGGCAGGTTCACTCACAAAAAGGGGAAGGATTTGGCTTGCTATAGAGGTCTAAACCCTCAAAAATGTCTACTCGCTTTAGCCATCCTTCTGGCTTCCAGATATTAATGCAAAAATCTGTGTTGTTCTAGAAAACTGGCAGTTGACAACCTTAGCCTCTTGAGTCTTTACCACATCTGACAGGGCCCTTCTAAACATTTGGGCACAAGGCATGTACCTAGTTTGCTTATATCTTAGTCCGGTCAATTCCCTTATCCTCTGCATTCCATTTGCTTTGATATTATTCTTGATATAAAGAGCTTCTCCTTTCCATTTTCAGTCATCTCTCTATACATCTTAAATGGATTATAGCCCAGTATGACTGCATTCTCTTCATGGGACTCGCTGAATCACATGCCTGTAACAGGACAATCTCCAAGTCTTCCTCCATCATTGAGGTTTTAAGTTATGAAACTTTATTGCTTAGAATATGAGCATCTATGTTCATTGCTGACCATAGGCGCCCGGTATCGGAGGCTTGGGGAGGCTAAGCCTCCCCAGCCGAAGATTGGATCCTGATGACGACGCTCGTTCCAACTGCCCGCCCTCTTTCCCCCAAGATCCGTTTCCTTTTTTTTTTAATTTACCTTCAGTCCAGCAGCGCAGCGACAGACAGCATCAGTGAAAGCGCTCCCAGTAAAAGCGCTTCTCTTCGCTCAGTGCCCCACCTTCTTCTGACGTCAGAAGAAGGCGGGGCACTGAGCGAAGAGAAGCGCTTTTACTGGGAGCGCTTTCACTGACGCTGTCTGTCGCTGCGCTGCCGGATTGGAGGTAAATTTGAAAGAAAAAAAAAGTAAAGGGAGCTTGGGGGGAGAAGAGGGTGGGCAGTTGGGGCAGGGGAGAGAGTGAGATGAATGGGATGGCAGGGCTCAGGGAAAGAGGGGATTGCTGAATATGGGTGAATGGAGGGGGGCAGGGGAGAGAGGAGCATGGCTGGACATGGATGGGAGGACTGGGAGGAGAAATTGCTGGACATAGAGAGGGGAGGGAAGAGAGATGACGGAGATGAGGGAAAAGGAAAAGAGAAGAAAAACTGCACATGGATGGAGAAAATAGGCAGAAGCTGGATCCACTGGACAGTCAAGTCTGCGGAGGACCCAGCTTTTACTTAGGATATAGAGCAAGAAATGAAGAAGAAAGGCGGAAAGTAAAGAAATAAATGGAAAGGAAGCCCTGGAAATGGAGTTAAGAGGACAGATAGCAGCAGAATCGGATACTGGGCCAGCATGATCAGAAAAACAAAGTCACCAGACAACAAAGGTAGAAAAGATAATTTTATTTTCATTATAGTGTTTGGAATATGTCCACTTTGAGAATCAGGTGCTCAACATTAAAAGTTTATATTTATTTACTTATTTATGGCATTTTATCCCACATTAAACATGAATTAGGGTGTTTTGTGGCTGTACATGAGAATTGTGATATTATGATCCCTTGTTTCATATTGTTGACGGTCTGCATTTTCCGTATGGGTGGTATATTGGTGTATTAAGTTCTGCCCAGTGTAATATTTATGGTACAGTAAGGTTGAGTGTGTTTTTGCACAAAGTTGTGCATAGTGTTTTGCAGTTGAGCGATTGTGGTTAGTATATGCTTTGAGCAACCACTTTATTCTTTGACATATGATACATATCTCATATCTAAATTTAATAAAAGGTATTGTGACTTTAATTTTTTTTCTGTGTGTTATCAGACAATTATGGATTTAAGCTCCACCCCTAGCCCCACCCCTAACCCCGCCCCCTTTAGCCTCCCCAAACAGTTGGGCCACCGACCGCCTATGTTGCTGACCTACTTCCTGCTAAGAAATTAATTGATATTTTCTCCAACTATCATTATGTTTTATTTTTTTCCTGGAGCTGACATCCCAGCTTCATCCCCTTCCATTTGCCATACCTGTCCTAAATGCCTAGCAAGGTATCACCTGAATTTTTCATTCAGAATGCTTTTTTCTGCCACGGGAAAAAAAATCCTATAACTTCACCAGTAAACCAAATAACAATAACAAAATATAAACCAGGAAAATTATGTCATAAAATAATATAATGTGAAAAGGAGGAACCCTCAGAAACATTATTCACCCATATTTCAGCCCATTTATAAATTATCTGTTACCAGGTAATTTTCAATACTCTCTTTCACAGGGTTACCTCCAGTGACCCTGCACTAAAGTAAAATGATATATAATAATAAGTGCTTTGTGCTGAATCACTTGAGAAATCAATTCAGTATCACTGAACAATAATTTAAATTCAAGAGCCTGTCCTATCTGTAGATTAGACACCATGTACTTATCTTGATTCAAATAACAGTAAGGTCGGCAGTTTCACTTCCATGACTAAACTCCCCTGTAATACTGTGGGTTTCATCTCATGTCACTGCCACAGGGACTTGGGTGAGTGTAAGCCAAGTATGTATATTCAAAATGGATTTTGCTGCGAACAATGCCAAGGATCCAAGGCTCACAAAAAATGGTGTGACAGCATCTGGGCTCCCGGCAAATTTTGTCCAGCTAGTGCCATACAACCTCTGAACTAAAGTAAACCAAACTGAGAATTTTTATTCTGCTATTTACCAGTTAGTTCAATGTGGATCACAATAAGTCTACTAGACATTTCTAGGATGTGACAGTTTCAACAAAGAAACATAATACAGTAGATTCTTGATTATGTGACGTACATGGGACCGACAGGTTGTTTGATAATCAAAAAGTTGGAACATACAGAAAATGTGGATGAGGGATAAAACAGATGTATATTGAATGCATGTTTCAAAAGAGGAAGCGGTATAAAAGAGTGCCTAAGAATTTTACCCAGCACTGCTGCTTTTTAACTAAATGTGATGCTGGGAAAAAGAAAAAGACACGGTAGCTCATGTTGATAACTTTCACCTTTAATCCCTTTAGTTTGTGGAAAATGTAAAATAAATTCTTCTGCAACCAGGAATTTGTGCTTGAAGGAACAAAAATGTTGCTAAATGAAGTATATTTGACAGTGTCTGGCCATGTAAAATCTGGAAGATTATACAAAACAATTTTAAGGTAATCCAAGCCCACATTAGCAAGCAGTGCAGCGCATGTAACAGTGGGGTAGTACTATCAAACTTACTTGCATTATAAATCAGTCAAGCTGTGGTATTCTAAAGAATATGAAGCTTGCTACTTTTTTTTTTTTTTTTCGAACAACCTGTACACAGACTATTACAATAAACTAATTATGGTATAAATGTAAGCCTGCACAATAATCTGAAATTGATTCATTCAAAAATTACTACTTAGGGGTCCTTTTACTAAGGTGTGCTAATGAATTTAGCACACATTAATGATTAGCATATGCTAAAACATAACACATATTATATTCCTATGGGCATCTTATCATTCAGTGTATGCTAATCATTAGCGTGCCCATAGTAAAATGACTCCTGAATCTCTTCAATTTTTGTAGTTTTCACTGTGAACTAAGGCAAGGTGGACAGAGGGAATATTCAGTGGACTATTATGCTGGTCAGCACCTGCTAACTGGAAAATGCCTTGGCATATTGGACAGAACATGTTTAACTGGGTCTTATGTAGACATTGAGGGGCATTTTCAATATGATGTCTAAATCCGTCTTTGGATATTTTGCTGAAAACGTCCAAAAATCAAGTAGTGAAAATGACCATTTTCAAACCAGAAAAATGTCTATTTTTTTTCTTTAAAAATGATCATTTCCTAGATGTTTTATGCTTTTTAGACAATCCACCCCCCCCCCCCCCCACACACACACAAAAATGTCCAAGTGAAAAATACACAAAATCAAGCCATTGGGATGTAGGAGAAGCCATCATTCCTAGTAGACTGGCCACACAGGCATCCCAACAGAACACCTTAAGGGTTCACTGCACTGGACTTCACATAAAAGGTCCTAGGTACACATTTTTTATTTTAGTTATATTTGTACCCCGCGCTTTCCCACTCTTGGCAGGCTCAATGCGGCTATGGAGGGTTGAGTGACTTGCCCAGAGTCACAAGGAGCTGCCTGTGCCAGAGGTGGGAATTGAACTCAGTTCCTCAGTCCACCACCCTAACCACTCCTCCACTCCACTCCACATCTCACCATTACCCCTTATATTGTACAGTGAACCCTTCAAAACCCACAAAAACCTAGCGTACCCAACTATACACTACTACAGTAGACCTTATGGCTGCAAATGTCACCTATATGTGGGTAGAGTAGATTTGGGGGGGGGGGGGGGGGAGGCTCACACTTTCCACCACAAATGGAATAGCTAGAATGTATTGTGGGGGGGCACCTTTTCTACAGTGTTCTGCACCCACCACTAGGCTATTCCAGGTACCTGCTTGCTGCTCTAATAGCACTGGCCATAATATCTGAGGCTGTCATAGAGGCTGGTATGTACTGTTTCATTTACATATTTGCAGGGTGAGAGGGGATCAGTGACCTCTGTAGGAATAAAGGAATGATACCTCCTTACTCCTTCAGTGACATTTAGGGCACTTTTTGTGGTTTATTCATTAATAAAACAAGTCTAGACCAAAATGCTCAATTTCATTAAAACCAAGCATGCATACCATGGGGGGGAATTAAGGCAGGTGGTGTGGCACAGAACAATGCTTTAGGAAGGCTTGTGAAGAGGAGCATGGGGAAACATGCCAGCCCAGGTATGTGGGGTTGTGGCAGGGAGGCGGGGCAAAATGTGCACCCCTCCATTTTTGGCTCAACCTGCCTCCCAAAAAATTTTGAGGTCTGGCTATATGCCTGGTGCACGCTTCTGAAAGAGCAAGCACTCTGTCAATAATGGCATTGCTCCTGTGTAACATAAGTAAAAAACAAACAAACAGAAAACCATTCCTGGGAATGGGACAAGAAACAACACAAAACGAAAATTTTCTGGCTGCACACCCCATAAACTACGCCTGAATAATATTCATACCCAGATAACTTCTAGTGTCCCAAAAGACCTGGATATTCAGTATCAGTAGCTGGATTAGGCCCAGCATTGACATCAGGGTTTAATTCAGCCTGTAGTAGTCATCATTTAAAAAATGCTGACCGCCGTGAGCTGAATATTTCCCTGATCATGGATAACCTATTGTAGCAATTTTAAAAGGGAAATAATGTACACACATTTCCACTTACTTTTTGACATATACAAATATCCCAGTTTCTTTTAAACACATGCATGTGTATTTTCTAAAGCATGTGTGTAAGCCTAATGCAGTCACAAAGAGGCCTCTATTGCTACCTAGGCAACTTAATGCAATGATAAGGCTGCCTACTGGATCCAGATTCGCAGGACAGGGTTGATTCAGTCTTGGGTTTACCGCTCTGCTTGCAGGGACTTGTAGTTCTGATTTCCCCATTGCATTCCCTAAGGAAAGCAAGATTACAAGTCCCATCATGCAATGGGTTAAACCCAGGACTGAATCAACCCTGTTCTACAAATCTGGATCCATTTGGCAGCCTTATGCTATTTGGAGTCGAATCACTTGGGCCATTTGCTAGCGCAATATCTGAAGAATTCAAAAGATCAGCGGAGAGTCCATATCATAGTGGGAGAGGACGGAGAGCCATCTTCTTCTGGCCCTTTAATGTTAGACCAGTTCTACTGGCATTTTCTGCCAGAAAGTCTGTAAAGCATTAAGGTCTTCAAAGTTTCTGATGACATTGTTAAGAGTCCCTCTTAATCAGGCTGGATAAAGCATGCCAAACTTTGCCTCTGACTTCTTGAGCTGTTCCTGAAATGAAAGGAGGAGTTTCCTTCTCTACTGTATGATACTTTGATATCTAGATAAATCATGGTGGTGTGGCCCTGATACTGTGGTAGTACCTTGCTGTAAGCAGTCTGCAGTATGGTGAGCATCTGCTAGTAGTGTAAAACCAATGTTCTGGAAATCATGGTGCTGAATTGCTGCTTAATCTCCAACAGTTCACCTTGTAAGTCAGCAAGAACCTCTATCATATTTAAAAAGTTCTTTAATTTGCAAAAGCTCTGCCATTAATCTTACAAAGTGATGTAGGGCTCCATCCGGGCTGCCATTTTTTGTGGTTAGTGAGGCTTCGTCTTAGACCATTTTATTCTGCAGAATTGCTTAGGTTGAGTATTAGAGTTGTGTTGGCTTCAGCATCATAGAACCGAACAGGTCTGGAATACTTCTGACCAGATTTTTGATGAAGATGTCACTTGTTTGAGGGATTTAACTGCCGTGGTCAGCAGAAGATCAGGCTTTAAGCAGCCATTTTGGGATCCTGATCACTAGAACTCCCCTGTATATGCCTTTATTCTAATCATCTTCTAATATAGCTGCAGGACCCAGAATAGCTTAGTGCAGACAGCTTCAATAGGTGGTGTCATTCACTTCAGTGCAGACAGCTTCACTGAATGATGGTCTTCATGTCAGTTAGAGGGCATTCTCTTCTGTGATGACATCCTCTATGGGTTCTAGTTTCAGTCTGCTGCAATTTTTGTCAGACTTCCCAGAAGCTTCCTGTCCTTCCCTGGTGCAGACCACTTATTCTTGTGCCATCTGATCACTGGACTCCCCTATTATGGCTTCCTGGTATCAACCTGCCCCTTGTTCAGGACAGAGAAACACAATCCAGAGAGCCTGATAAGGGGGATGGGAGGGGCTGAAGCTATGTCACCTAACTACACCATAGCTGATCATCATGGTCTATGTATCCATATTATACCATCCTCACTCAGTGGCATTCCTAGGGGGGGCGGTAGGTGCGGTCCGCCCTGGGTGCACGCCGCTAGGGGGGTGCCGAGCGTGCCTGTCCTCCGTTGTTCCATGCTTCTTCTCTGCCCCGGAACAGGTTACTTCCTGTTCCGGGGCAGGGAAGAAGCATGGAACGGAGGACAGGCGCACGCGACACCCCCCCCCAGCGGCGTGCACCGGGGGGGGGGGGGGTCCGCGCTGCACCTGGGGGGTGGGGTGAATCAGCGATCCGCCCCGGGTGTCAGCCCTCCTAGGATCGCCACTGTCCTCACTGCCCCACTGCTAGAGTCAGCAAAGCATGTGGAGGGATACATTAAGGTACCCCAAAATCCAGAATAAGACAGATGATGAAAGAGTAGTTTGACAGCAGTTGTCTAGCTTTCTGATGAAGTGATCCCATAGGATTTCTGACAGCTCTGGTCTTGAGAGCTCTGAATTGGTAGCACACAGGCAAAGCTAATTAAACACCTGATCTCAATCTGAGATGCTGCTTGGACAGAAAACTAGCCTGTTTGTTCTTTCTGTCTGCCTGCTTAAATCTTACATGCAATCTCAGAGTAAACAGTAATGCTTTTCTTTTTTAAAATCTTTTACCTGACACTTCCATTCCTGCAGTCCCTGATTTCCATCTGGGTATTAGTTAGATTACAAACAACTAGCTTCTACTTTTTACTGCCTTGAACCCTCCTCCAGTCAATGCAACTAGGCAGCTATCTGAGACTGAGAGCAAAACCTTTTCTCAGTGATCCAAATGTAATAAAGAGAGCTCCTAAACAATCACCTTAGTTGGTTTTACACTAACAGGAACTATTTTGATACTAAAGCCTGTTCTTCCTAACTTAGTCAATCATAGTTTTATGTTTCATGGTAGTAATAAAAGTCAACCAACAAGTTAAAACTTCACAACATCACCCTGTATTTGTTCACACCGGAGCCTGCAAAGGCCTCTCTGGTACTATGTAAGCCACATTGGGCCTACAAATAGGTGGGAAAATGTGGGATACAAATGTAACAAACAAATAAATAAATAAAAGGGCAAGCTAAAAGGAAAAAAAGTTTCACATGCTTCTGAGCACTGTCCTCTTTTGTTCCGATTGGTGGAAATATGTGGATATGGAGCTAAGAAGGATGTTCCCCCAATTATAAAAGTATGTTGTGGATTAGATTATGAAGTTGGTGTCTATTCGAAAAATCCTTTATCAAGTAAGTACACTAAAATCATTAATACAGTAAGATAAAAAAAAGTATTTGTTGCTCTCAATGGACAAGTAGAAAGTCAGCCACAAATTGGTGACATCACACAAAAGCATCATGAATAGATTAGCTCTCTTCCAGCTCAAAAAAGCCTAGAAAGGCCTTTCCGAGCATGTCTAAGCAACCCCATCATCATGTCTGTCCCCATTTACTTTAGTTTGTTCTCTTCAACCTACCAGGCAGACAGATGCTTCTGATCCCCTTTACTTTATATTTTCTTTCTCCTCTTAAGCTATATTTCTTGCCTCTCTTCCTAATAAATTTACTCCCTAGGCCCAATGAAAAGAAGATGATCTGTCTTCCTGGAGAATTTTTGCACCCAGGACGGACAATGGAGACCCATCGACCCTGCCACATGAATCTGGGAAACTCCCTCTCCTTGCTGCTATCTCTCTCTAACCATCTTTCTCCTCTCTGGGAAGGCAGGGACTGACCCACAGTCTCCTGGATCTCTCCTTTGCTGAGCCCTCAATGAGGTGTCTTCACATGTTGAACTCACACATGGCCCCACAATCTGACTGTTGGTGATGCAGTGTTCTGGTCTGGATCTTCCCATCTATGGGTTCCTGCTCAAGTTCCTTTAATCCTTATCCTGGTTTTGTCTTCTCTCCACCTACTGAGGTACAATGATGATCCTCCAGTGCTAGGGCCCAGGTCTACATAGGTCCAAGGAACTCCCACCTCACACACACACACACACACACACACACACGCACGCACGCACGCACGCACGCGCACGCACACACACACACACACACACACACACCAATGCTATAGTCAGTTAGCAGTGGAATCTGCTTTGGGAAGGCAGTGAGCTCAAACATTCTCCATTCCGCCCCAATCTAGAGTAATCTTCATACGTCTCTACTTTCCTTCCCGCTCTCCTGATGATCTTCTTACACCATTTGAAGTTCAGCGGCTATGGTGCTGGATGTAGCACATATCTTTTATAATAGTAGCTGAAGGTGAGTTGCATTCAGGTACAACAGGTGTTAGTTATCCTGTGCTTGGAGGCTTACAATCTAACCTCCCTGTTTACTAAGCCATGAGAGTGGCTGCCCTGCGCTAATGCCGACACAGCCCATTCACTCTGATTAGGCTATGTTGGCATTGCTGAGTGGCAGCCACTAGTGTGGCTTAGTAAACAGGGGGGCAAGTTTGTACCAGAGGCAATGGAGAGTTAAGTGATTTGCCCAAGCTCTCAAGGAGCTGCAGTGGAATTTGATCCCTGGCTTCCCTGCTTCTCAGCCTGCTTCTCTAACCATTAGATAGAGCAAATACAGATAATACTTTTTCCAAGCATGTTTAGCAACTCTACAGTAAACTGAAAACCAGCAGATCTAAAGCCCGGTGGCCATTTGGCAACTTACCAAAAAATTTGGTAAGCATATTATTTTGTGGTTGTCAGTAACAACAGGATTTCTGTTACAGTACATAAGTACATAAGCACCGCCACACTGGGAAAAGACCAAGGGTCCATCAAGCCCAGCATCCTGTCTCCGACAGTGGCCAATCCAGGCTTCAAGAACCTAGCAACCCCCCCCCCCCCCAAAAAAAAAAAAAAAAATTAATAATGTTCAATGGACTTTTCCCTCAGGAATCTGTCCAAACGCCCTTTAAATTCAGTAAAGCCAGCTGCTGTCACTACATTCTCCGGCAACGAGTTCCAGAGTCTAACTACACGCTGAGTAAAGAAAAACTTTCTCCTATTTGTTTTAAATCTACCATATTCTAGCTTCATCTTGTGTCCCCTGGTTTTGTTGTTGTTTGAAAGTGTAAACAAATGCTTCACATCTGTCCGCTCTACTCCGCTCATTATCTTGTAGACTTCTATCATATCACCCCTCAGCCGCCTTTTCTCCAAGCTGAAGAGCCCTAACCTTCTCAGCCTTTCCTCATAGGGAAGTCGTTCCATTCCCTTTATCATTTTCGTCGCCCTTCTCTGCACCTTTTCTAATTCCTTTATATCTTTCTTGAGATGCGGCGACCAGAATTGGGTGCGGCACCATGGAGCGATACAACGGCATTATGACATCCGCGTGTTTCTTTTCCATTCTTTTCCTAATAATACTCAACATTCTGTGCGCTTTCTTAGCCACCACAGCACACTGGGCAGACGTTTTTAACGTCTTATCCACGATGACTCCCAGATCCCTTTCTAGGTCCGTAACGCCTAACGCGGAACCTTGCATGACTTAGCTGTAATTCGGGTTCCTCTTACCCACATGTATCACTTTGCACTTGTCAGTGCTGCTGAAAATCACTGTTCATGTGGCCAACAGGAGGCTGCTGGACTGGGGAGCTAGGACTAACTGGGAGTCAAGTGTTAAAGTACCTGCTTTTGACTCGTAACCACTTGTAACCACTCGCCTCCACCTACCCTCCTCTCTTCCTTCCCGTTCACATTAATTGATTTGATTTGCTTACTTTATTTATTTTTTGTCTATTAGATTGTAAGCTCTTTGAGCAGGGACTGTCTTTCTTCTATGTTTGTGCAGCGCTGCGTATGCCTTGTAGCGCTATAGAAATGCTAAATAGTAGTAGTAGTAGCATATATTTCCAGAATACTGCAAATACTATAGCGAAGATACTTCCCTGTAGCAGCTATTCTCCGAGGACAGCAGGCCTTATATTCTCACAAGTGTTGTGATAAAGTCACCTCCAGGATAGTTGGGTTAAGGCAGTTTCAGTCTGAAATACAAGTCCCAGAAGGCATTGTAGGCAAGGAGCCAGAGGGTGAGATGAGGAACCCGGACTGGACTCCTAGCTGCAATCGGGGAAGACATGGGTGTAAGCCGGCAGGTTGTGTAGAGTGGCTGCCAATAGGCGGAAAGAGAGTTAGGAAACCCTGTGTGTAGGAGCTCATCATTGGTCTCATTAGTCTAATGCTCAACTCAGCTGGTATGGGTGTGAGGAAGCTAATGGAAGGAGAATGATTGGTGGTGTGAGCTGAAGCCAGGGATTGATTAGGCAGGTGGGAAGGAGTCCCAGGAGTGCAGTTCAGTTCAGGAGGGAGAAGCAGGAGGATAGAAGGCAGGCTGAAAACCCTTGGGCAGGGAGGTCCCTAAAGTATTTGCAGGCTGAAAACCCTTGGGCAGGGAGGTCCCTAAAGTACTGAAGAAGGCTGTAATTCCTTGGGTAAGAGGAAGTCCCAAAAGTATTGAATTCACTGTGAAGCTGATGCAGGGGAAAACCCTTGGGTAAAAGGAGTCCCTAAAATATTGAACTCTCCTGAAGGTAAAGAGGATAGAAGGTAGAAAATGCTGCTTGGTGACTGAACTGTGATGATGAACTGAAAGAACTGTTTGTCTTGGGAATTGAATTACTATTTATTGTGCACTGGATAAAGAGCCCAGACTGAAGCCTGTAAGCCTGTATTGAATCCTGGTATGTGCTATGCTGCTGTTGGAACTATGTACTAGAAACCGGCATGGAATAAAAGTCCTTAAGATTGAAGTTACGGGTGGACATCTATTTCTTCATTGTACCGGGAGCCTGTGGCTGGAGGAGATTGTTCTATCCTTGGCTGCACAAGAGAGGTGCCTGGTTACAAATGGCACTTTCCCAGATGGGACTGAACATGGATCCATGCAAGCCGGAGAGTCTGGTCATGGTGGCCTAAATGCTGAAATCCTGGATGCCTCACGTAAGAGGTACCTAGGGGGGCCAAGGCTGGATAAAGAGAAGTGGGGAAGACCATGAGTGGACTGGGCAGGCTTGAAAGGAGGACTAGTGTAAAGATGTCGCACTTGGGTCTCTTTCTTTTTTTTTGGCTTTACAGGGTGAATGCGTTGGAGACGGAGGGAAATGCCGGAGCCGGAGTGGAGATCTGGAGCGGGATGCTGAGAGCTGGACACTGGGAGCTGGATACTGGGAGCAGAAGCTGGATGCTGGGAGCTGGATGCTGGGAGCAGAAGCTGGGAGCTGGATGCTGGGAGCAGAAGCTGGGCGTGGAAGCTGGTAGCTTGGGCCAGAATCTCCATGAGATCTGAATATAGTGAGGCCCTCTTGAAAATTGTGAATCCCTGGGAAGGTCCCAAAGGGACTCGCAATTTTTTTAAGTGGGGGGGTATGTGATAAAGTCACCTCCATTATAGTTGGGTTAAGGTAGTTTTAGTCTGAAATACAAGTCCCAGAAGGCATTGTAGGCAAGGAGCCAGGGGGTGAGATGAAGAACCCGGACTGGACTTCTAGCTGCAATTGAGGAAGACATGGGTGTAAGCTAGCAGGTTGTGTAGAGTGGCTGCCACTAGGCGGAAAGAGAGTTAGGAAACCCTGTGTGCAGGAGCTCATCATTGGTCTCATTAGTCTAATGCTCAACTCAGCTGGTATGGGTGTGAGGAAGCTAATGGAAGGAGAATGATTGGTGGTGTGAGCTGAAGCCAGGGATTGATTAGGCAGGTGGGAAGGAGTCCTAGGAGTGTAGTTCAGTTCAGGAGGGAGAAGCAGGAGGATAGAAGGCAGGCTGAAAACCCTTGGGCAGGGAGATCCCTAAAGTATTTGCAGGCTGAAAACCTTTGGGCAGGGAGGTCCCTAAAGTACTGAAGCAGGCTGAAATTCCTTGGGTGAGAGGAAGTCCCAAAAGTATTGAATTCACTGTGAAGCTGATGCAGGGGAAAACCCTTGGGTAAAAGGAGTCCCTAAAATATTGAACTCTCCTGAAGGTAAAGAGGATAGAAGGTAGAAAATGCTGCTTGGTGACTGAACTGTGATAATGAACTGAAAGAACTGTTTGTCTTGGGAATTGAATTACTATTTATTGTGCACTGGATAAAGAGCCCAGACTGAAGCCTGTAAGCCTGTATTGAATCCTGGTATGTGCTATGCTGCTGTTGGAACTGTGTACTAGAAACCGGCATGGAATAAAAGTCCTTAAGATTGAAGTTACGGGTGGACATCTATTTCTTCATTGTACCGGGAGCCTGTGGCTGGAGGAGATTTACTATCCTTGGCTGCACAAGAGAGGTGCCTGGTTACAAATGGCACTTTCCCAGATGGGACTGAACATGGATCCATGCAAGCCGGAGAGTCTGGTCATGGTGGCCTAAATGCTTAAATCCTGGATGCCTCACGTAAGAGGTACCTAGGGGGGCCAAGGCTGGATAAAGAGAAGTGGGGAAGACCATGAGTGGACTTGGCAGGCTTGAAAGGAGGACTAGTGTAAAGATGTCGCACTTGGGTCTCTTTCTTTTTTTTTGGCTTTACAGGGTGAATGCGTTGGAGACGGAGGGAAATGCCGGAGCCGGAGTGGAGATCTGGAGCGGGATGCTGAGAGCTGGACACTGGGAGCTGGATACTGGGAGCAGAAGCTGGATGCTGGGAGCTGGATGCTGGGAGCAGAAGCTGGGAGCTGGATGCTGGGAGCAGAAGCTGGGCGTGGAAGCTGGTAGCTTGGGCCAGAATCTCCATGAGATCTGAATATAGTGAGGCCCTCTTGAAAATTGTGAATCCCTGGGAAGGTCCCAAAGGGACTCGCAATTTTTTTAAGTGGGGGGGTATGTGATAAAGTCACCTCCATTATAGTTGGGTTAAGGTAGTTTTAGTCTGAAATACAAGTCCCAGAAGGCATTGTAGGCAAGGAGCCAGGGGGTGAGATGAAGAACCCGGACTGGACTTCTAGCTGCAATTGGGGAAGACATGGGTGTAAGCTAGCAGGTTGTGTAGAGTGGCTGCCACTAGGCGGAAAGAGAGTTAGGAAACCCTGTGTGCAGGAGCTCATCATTGGTCTCATTAGTCTAATGCTCAACTCAGCTGGTATGGGTGTGAGGAAGCTAATGGAAGGAGAATGATTGGTGGTGTGAGCTGAAGCCAGGGATTGATTAGGCAGGTGGGAAGGAGTCCTAGGAGTGTAGTTCAGTTCAGGAGGGAGAAGCAGGAGGATAGAAGGCAGGCTGAAAACCCTTGGGCAGGGAGATCCCTAAAGTATTTGCAGGCTGAAAACCCTTGGGCAGGGAGGTCCCTAAAGTACTGAAGCAGGCTGAAATTCCTTGGGTGAGAGGAAGTCCCAAAAGTATTGAATTCACTGTGAAGCTGATGCAGGGGAAAACCCTTGGGTAAAAGGAGTCCCTAAAATATTGAACTCTCCTGAAGGTAAAGAGGATAGAAGGTAGAAAATGCTGCTTGGTGACTGAACTGTGATAATGAACTGAAAGAACTGTTTGTCTTGGGAATTGAATTACTGTTTATTGTGCACTGGATAAAGAGCCCAGACTGAAGCCTGTAAGCCTGTATTGAATCCTGGTATGTGCTATGCTGCTGTTGGAACTATGTACTAGAAACCAGCATGGAATAAAAGTCCTTAAGATTGAAGTTACGGGTGGACATCTATTTCTTCATTGTACCGGGAGCCTGTGGCTGGAGGAGATTGTTCTATCCTTGGCTGCACAAGAGAGGTACCTGGTTACAGTGTGTAATGTAGCGCTGCATTACTCAGTCTGGGCTTTAAAACAAGCTTTAAGAGCTTTGTGAAGTGCGAGACATGCTCCACTGTGTATGTGCAGGTGTCTTCATGCACACTGTGACAGCACTGTTACCGCAGTTAAATACTACAGCAAGCAAAATAAAAATGGAGACTACTCCTAGGGGAGGTGGAAATGTTTGTGAGAATATAAGGCCTGCTGTCCTCGGAGAATACCTGCTACAGGTAAGAATCTTTACTTTCTCCAAGGACAAGCAGGCCATTAATTCTCACAAATGGGGTATCCCTAGCATCGAAGCTCACTGAAAACAACGAACTGTGGTCAACTGGGCCTCGCAATGATAAGGACACAACTCAGATTAACCTGAAACTGTATACAACTGTATACAACATCCCATGGCTTTTCCTACCATCTCTATGCTGATGACTCCCAAATCTACCTTTCTACCCCTGATATCTCACCTTGCATCCAAACCAAAGTTTCAGCGTGCTTGTCTGACATTGCTGTCTGGATGTCTCAATGCCACCTGAAATTAAATATGACCAAAACCGAGCTTCTCATTTTCCCCCCCAAACCCACCTCCCTGCTCCCCCCGTTTTCTATTTCTGTTGATGGCTCTCTCATTCTCCGTGTCTCCTCAGCTCGAAACCTTGGGGTCATCTTTGACTCTTCTCTCTCCTTCTCTGCTCATATCCAGCAGATTGCCAAGACCTGTCGTTTCTTTCTTTACAACATCCGTAAAATCCGCCCCTTTCTTTCCGAGCACTCTACCAAAACCCTCATCCACACCCTTGTCACCTCTCATTTAGACTACTGCAATCTGCTTCTTGCTGGCCTCCCACTTAGTCACCTCTCCCCTCTCCAGTCGGTTCAAAACTCTGCTGCCCGTCTCATCTTCTGCCAGGGTCGCTTTACTCATGCTACCCCTCTTCTCAAGACCCTTCACTGGCTCCCTATCCGTTTTCGCATTCTGTTCAAACTTCTTCTACTAACCTATAAATGTACTCACTCTGCTGCTCCCCAGTATCTCTCCACACTTGTCCTTCCCTACACCCCTTCCCGTGCACTCCGCTCCATGGATAAATCCTTCTTATCTGTTCCCTTCTCCACTACTGCCAACTCTAGACTTCGCGCCTTTTGTCTCGCTGCACCCTACGCCTGGAATAAACTTCCTGAGCCCCTACGTCTTGCCCCATCCTCGGCCACCTTTAAATCTAGACTGAAAGCCCACCTCTTTAACATTGCTTTTGACTCGTAACCACTTGCCTCCACCTACCCTCCTCTTTTCCTTCCCGTTCACATTAATTGATTTGATTTGCTTACTTTATTTATTTTTTGTCTATTAGATTGTAAGCTCTTTGAGCAGGGACTGTCTTTCTTCTATGTTTGTGCAGCGCTGCGTATGCCTTGTAGCGCTATAGAAATGCTAAATAGTAGTAGTAGTAGTGACAGTGCTGTCTGGAACAGAATAAAACGGGCCTAGGGGGGTGGGGTTGGATTCTAGACCCAAACAGATTCTGCAACACTGTCTGCCTGAATCGACTATCATGTTGGGTATCCTACTCGAGACAGTAATGAAATGTGAATGTGTGGACTGAAGACCACGTCACAGCCTTGCAAATTTTTTCAGTGGAGGCTGACCGCAAGTGGGCTACTGACACAGCTATGGCTCTGACATTGTGAGCCTTGACATGACCCTCCAGTGTCAGCCCAGTCTGGGTATAAGTGAAAGAAATGCCATCTGCTAGGCGACCCCCATCCTGTTGGGATCAAAAGAATCAAAAGGTTGGGTGGTCTGTCTGTGGGGCCTTGTCCACTCCATGTAGTAGGTCAATGCTCGTTTGAAGTCCAAGGTGTGCAAGGTGCTCTAACCAGGAAGGACGTGAGGTCAGGAAAAGAATGTTGGCAAGACAATCGACTGGTTCAGATGGAACTCTGACACAACCTTTGGTAGAAACTTAGGATGTGTGCGGAGGACTACTCTGTTGTGATGCAATTAGTATAAGGTGCATCCATTACTAGAGCTTGGCGCTCAATAACCCTATTAGCTGAAGTAACAGCCACCAAGAAAATGACCTTCCAGGTCAAGTACTTCAGATGGTAGGAATTCAGTGGCTCAAAAGGAGCTCTCATCAGCTGGGTGAGAATGACATTGAGGTCCGAAGACACAGGCGGAGGTTTAACAGGGGGTTTTGACAAAAGCAAACCTCTAATGAAGCAAACAACTACAGGCTGTCCAGAGATGGACTTACCCTCTACATGTTGATGATAAGCACTAATTGCACTGAGATGAACCCTTATACTCTTGAGACCAGACTTGGACAGATGCAGAAGGTATTCAATCAGGGACTGTGTAAGACAGTACACAGGATCAAGGTCCTTGCCCTCACACCAGATGGCAAACCTCCTCCATCTGAAAGAATAACACCTCTTAGTGGAATCTTTCCTGGAAGCCAGCAAAACCCGTGAGACACCCTCTGACAGACCAAGAGAAGCAAATTCTATGCTTTCAACATACAGGCCATGAGGGCCAGAGACTGAAGGATGGGTTGTAGAAGAGGTCACTTATTCACCATGGTAGAAAAACAACTGTGGTAACTGCGCCCTTGTGGCGGGTGGAGGAGTGTGTCTCATGCTCCACAAAGCTCTTAAAGCTTGTTATAATGGCCTGCTTGTCCTCGGAGAATATGTTTAATAATTTTCATTATTGTGGTACATTATTTGAATGTTTTTTTTGTCACTTAATTCTTTGAAGTATATTCAATGTGTATAATACCATCAGTAATAGAGATACCAGGGGGAAATAGCTGGTGCTTATGCACTAGAGACACAGTGAAGGGGTCCTTTACTGCTGTGTTCAAAAGTGCCCCTACTGTCCCTTTACTGGTGACATGGGTGTTGTCCCCACCCTAAGGATTTTAACTAGCTCCGCCCCAACCCCACCCCACCCCACGTTAGCCTCGCCAAACAGCTGAGTAATCAATTGCATATGCATATGCAGATTTTAACCCTCCCCTCTCTTCTAGCCCTTCAGCCTTGCACTGGCACCTATTTTACAAACGTCTGCCCTCTGACTAGCAGTGCTAGATTTGGGTGATTACCTCAAATCATGACTCAAAAGTTATAGATGACCTGTTCCTTGCAGGCCTACTTCCCCATGCAGACACCTTGCATTGTTACTGCATTGACCCCGTGGTACCATTTCTCCAGGATCCTCTAAGCCCTCATACGCAGGAGAGCTGCAGCTCACCTTCAGCTCTACCAGCTGTGCGGAGGTTATAGACACAGGGAAATCTTTTCTTTCTCCACTTTCCATAGTGTTAAGCCATCTGTGCTGATTCTTTATGGCCCCAATTATTATGCAACTTTTATTCGTTCACTGCAAATCAGCTGGCTGGTGCCTCACTGGAATTACTAACTCTGCCTTTTTTTCTGATGCTGCTTCTCTTCCCTATAGCTCTGTTGTCATACCCTACACTGTGCCTCTTTGTCTGTTCTCGGTGCTTCACCAGTCTGCACTGAGCTCTTCATTCCCCAGTCTCTGTTCCAATTTTAGGCAGCCTGAGAGCAATCCAACTTTCAGGAGCACTGGGGTGGCACTGGGGTGCCAAGGTGGAGCGCTGACATATTTGTACTTATTCTCCCATCCCTACAATGCTATTTTGGTGACTGGTGCTCTGCTCTGTTCCAACCTTTCCTTGATTCATTACACTCTGAACCTCAGCCTGAAATTTTCACAGTGATTGCTACCTGCATTTGATGCTGCTCAAAGGAGACTGCCTGGAGGGAAATCCTTGTTCTTCGGAGTATGTCTTTTCTAGAGCCATCTCTTCTGGATGTTTAAGAGATGAATGCCCTAGTAACTGGAGTACCCAGCTGAGAGCCAAGGAAGCCAGAGTTCTAAATTCCATTGATGGACCTTGGAATCTTGGGTAATTCACTGGAAATAAATAAAGAACCCCTACAGTGGCTCTTAAGTTTATGCCAGGGACAATGCTAATCAACATGCCATTAGAGCTGAGAGCAACACATACCTTAATAATCAGAGGGGCAGACAGAATTTTCAGCACCAAGAAAGAAGTGCCATACATGGGTAAGGACAATGGCATCATTTGTCATGAGAACCATAATACGTTTCAACACTCCTCATCCCTTTGGTCATCTTGTCTCCCAAATTTATAGCCTTTCATAACTATTCACTGGGCTGTAGAGGAGCCCCATTCTTCAAGTCCATTGCTTAACTAGGTCCCCTATGCACTGTTAATAACAAAAAGGCTATTACATAATAAGGTTAATGACACCTTGCTGTCTCTGGCCCTACTTTCATAGTGCCCATTATCTTGCTTGGGCCTCTGCCAGCACAGTTCTTGAGAAGATAAGTCCTCTATACAGGACTATTTCCAGGTGATGCTAGCATCTTTCTTGGTTAAACTTGTTCAGGTTGATGTTCAAAATGATTTAATTGGCCCAAGTCAGGGGCGGCATTGGGGAGGTGTTATGATCCTACTGGGACAAGCATGGTATCGACAGGGTCTCAGTCCTGATTGGCTATGTCAGGGATTGGGCTGATGTGTGAGGCAGATGATGTCAGATGCCAGACTCTATTTAAACCTACCTATGCTTACATAGGATGCTCTAGCGTTAATTTCCTCAGCTGTGAGCTTACTTTGTGATTCTCCATTGTCTGTGTGTGTGGCACAGTTTGAGTTCTCTCTCTGTGTGGTTAGCGTTTAACCCTTTACCTTCTATACTTGCTGTTTAAGTTTGTGAGAACTTGCTCCTTTGTCTAGCTGTGCTGTAGCTCAGCTGTGAGCTGCCTCTCAGTGTGGTTTCCCTTTAACCCTTTACTTGCTGTATCTGTTGTTTGAATCCTGTTTGGGCTGCTCATCCATTAAAACTGTGGGTTCTAGCACAGCTCTGAGCTGCCTCTCTGTGTGGTTTCCCTTTATCCCTTTACTTGTATCTGTTGTTTGAATCCTGTTTGGACTGCTCTTCCATTTAAGCTGTGGGTTCTGGTGCAGTCCTGAGCTGCCTCCCTGTGTGAGTTCCCTTTAACCCATTTTGCTGTATCTGTTGTTTGAATCCTGTTTGGGCTGCTTTTCCATTTATGTCATGGGTTCCAGCACAACCCTGAGCTGCCTGTCCATGTGGTTTCCCTTTTACCCTTATTTGTTGATTTTGTTACTGTGTGTACCTGTGTGTTTGGTCTTGTGACCTTTCGTTGGTGACTGTGTTTTGTGCAGTGTGCGCGGCCTCGTTAGTTTTCCCTTAGGGGGATTTGTTTGGTTCCTTTCCCCTTCCTTCCTGGTTGTTTGGGTTCCAGTTTGGCCTTGCAGCCCATACGCTTAGACTCTGCAGACATCAAAAACACACGTCGATGTCAGCGCAGGCCCCCTTTTGCCGCAGCTTGGTAAAAGGGGCCCTCAATTTCCAAAACTGGGAGTAACATGATCATATTTTGAAAGTCCATATAACAGGCGCACAGTTAAGTTCATCACTACCTGCAATGCCTGTATGTGGACCGCAGGCAGCTCTACATAACAGATACTACAGTAGTCTAAATCCGTCAAAACCAAATTCTGGAGCACCCTATGAAAGTCATTCTGGAAAATCAATGGGTATAATTTACAGAGTAAACGCAACTTGTAAAATGATTTTTTCACCATAGAACGAATCTGAGGGGAAAAAGACAACATAGCACCAAATAATACACCCAGGTTTTTTTTACAACAGAAGAAACAGGAATCACAGCATCAGATAGTACAATCTCAGAAGGAAAAGAAATAGCTTGTTCAAAAGTTACCAACAAAATGTCTGTTTTAGACATATTAAGAGACAGACAGTTCTGAAATATCCAGTGATGGATCCCCTCTAAAACTGCCTGTAATTGAGTAACTAACACAGACACCGGCTTCAGCAACAGGAGAAAAAATTGAATGTCATCTGCATATATGTGATATGCCAATCCAAGATCCCTTAAGGCCCAACCAATAGGCTACTGATACAATCTTTAGTTTTGACCTATTTGGACTACTGCAACGTTCTGTATGTGGGACTAAATGAGGGTCTTCTTAGATTACTTCAAACACTACAAAAAACTGCAGCACACCTAATTTATCAATCGTCTAGATATGTTTCTGCTTTTCCATTCTTGAGTAAGATCCTATATATTGTTAAGCTCTGTTCTATGACTTTAAATAATTTATGGTTATGGTCCCTTATATCTAGGGAACTTAATCCATCTGTCAGTCAGACATTCAGCACTAGGATGCAGATTACCTTTGTAATTACACTGCCCCAGTCCAAGGGGTGTAAAATACAAAACCCAGTTTAATAGAACATTCTTTTTATCAATCGCCACAATGGTAGAATTCATTGCCAATGAATATTTTACAAATTTCTCAATATTCAACATTTAAGAAAGCTAGCAAAACCTTTTTTGATTGAAGTGGCACCTGGTTTTTGTTAGTTAAGTTTTGTTTAGACTATAATTTTAAGTGTATTTGTTAAGTTTTATTTAGTTTCTAATGTTGCATTGGTTTTTAGTGCTTTGCCTAGCACTTCTAGGCTCTTATGTACATCCCAGTTTGTGAATAAGCAATTTGTTAAAACAGAGTATGGCTTTTGGGACAGTTTCTCAGGTAACCACTGGGTGTGGCATGTTTCTTTTTTAAACTTGATTGTTCCATTTTAATTGATCATAATATAGAAGTCATTATAGGGAATCACCCTTTAAAAAACTTTAACAAAGAATAAAAGCTACTACTACTACAAATCATTTCATATAGTCATATGCAGCACTTCACAATTGAACATGAAGAGACAGTCCCTGCTCAAAAGACCTTACAATCTAAGTCAGGACAGACAGACAGGACAAATAAGGGATAAGGGTAGAACAGACAGATAGGACACATAGGGATAAGGGACTATTGAAGACAGGAAGATAAGATAAAGGTTACGAACAAGTGACAAGTTAGGAATCAAAAGCAGCTTTAAACAGGTGGGCCTTTAGCCCGGATTTGAAGGCGGACAGAGATGGAGCGTGACGTAACGGCTCAGGAAGTCTATTCCAGGCATAAGGTGCGTCAAGATAAAAGGAACAGAGTCTGGAGTTAGCGATGGAGGAGAACGGTGCAGCTAGGAGAGATTTACCTAGTGAACGGAGTTCATGGGAAGGAGTGTAGGGCGAGATGAGGGTGGAGAGGTAGTAAGGGGCTGCGGGGTGAATGCAATAGGTCAATAAGAGGAGCTTGAACTGTATACGGAAACGAATAGGGAGCCAGTGAAGTGACTTTAGGAGAGGGCTGATATGAGCATAGCGACTTTGGCGAAATATTAGTCGTGCAGCAGAATTTTGAACAGATTGAAGAAGAGAGAGATGGCTGAGTGGAAGACCTGTGAGAAGCAAGTTGCAGTATTCTAAGCGAGAGGTGATGAGAGTGTGGATGAGGGTTCTGGTAGTGTGCTCAGAGAGGAAAGGGCAAATTTTGGCGATATTATAGAGGAAGAAATGACAGGTTTTAGCAATCTGTTGAATATGTGCAGAGAAGGAGAGGGAGGAGGTTACGAGCAGATGAGACAGGAAGAATGAGCATGTTGTCCACAGAAATAGAGAATAGGGGAAGGGGAGAGGTTGGTTTAGGTGGGAAGATAAGGAGCTCAATTTTGGACATATTAAGTTTCAGGTGGTAGTGAGACATCCAAGCAGCAATGTCAGACAGGCAGGCAGATACCTTGGCCTGGATTTCTGCCGAGATTTCTGGTGTGGAGAGGTAGATCTGGGAATCATCAGCGTAAAGGTGATACTGAAAACCATGGGATGAGATCAGAGCATCAAGGGAGGAAGTATAAATGGAGAAAAGGAGAGTTCCTAGGATGGATCCCTGAGGTACACCCACTGACAGCGGGATAGAGGAAGAGGAAGCTGTCTTATTAGATACCTGTTAATGTAATTACAGGATCCAATTTTCAATTGGATTCCTCAGTTTTGATTCGATGTTTATATTTTAATGCACACTCTGTTTGTGACTCTTATAGTTCATGATTTAATTGATAGTTCTCAGGCCGGCTTGATTTTTATTACAGAACTTGGATTCCAGACCATAGGAGCCAACTTTTCAAAATTATTGGGGGTGCAAAGCCCAATGGAAATAACCCCTCCCTGGATACATACAAGGAATTTTCTCAATATTGGGGGTGCTCAAGCACCCACAGCACCCATAGAGTCGGCTCCAATGTTCCAGACACTACCTCTCCTTACTTGTTAGAACTGTGTCCTTTGGGTTATAAAGTGATTAGCTGTCCAACACCTGATAAAAAGGAAGGGGGTGTTATGTTAGTTTTTAAGAGTTTTTTTTTAAAAATCTGTCTCACATGCAGATAGTTATGCTGATAAATACTTTGAATTAATGATTTGTAACTTGTCTGATGCAGATAATGGCTATTCGACAAGCATGGTTTTAATTTATAAATCACCGGGAAGTAGGTCCAATGTTCAAAGTAAATAATTTGAACTTTTGTCTTATTATGAAACATATTTTGATAGATTAATTATTTTGAGAGATAAAAATGTACATCTATATAGTTTACATGATTCACATATAAGTACTTTCTTACAGTTTATGAGATCCATTAATTTTACTTTACGTCAGATAGTTCCAACTCATGTCAAAGGTCATGTGCTGGATTTTATAGGTTGGATATCTAGATTTAACATTGGCTTGTATCTGGATCATCTGACATGGTCACCAGTTTTGTGGTTGGACCATTGTTTGCTTGAATGTTTTCATAAAATGTCATTTAAAAAAAACCCTGAAAGGATTACAAAAATTAAGTGTACAAATGTTGAGTCTATTAAGTTTTGGAATGAACTTGAATTATATTTAAATTCTTGTGATGCATCAGGAGTTTCAGTTGAGCTTTGGGATTCTGAGATAAATGAATTACTTTCAAAAATGTCCGAGATAAAATCTGTGCAAGTTTTGTGCAGAAATTATCCTTGGTATACTGAGAGTTTAATGTTTCAGAAAAGGTTTTGCAGGAAGCTTGAGAGACAGTTGAGAAAGTCTGGAGATGAGTTACATCGTAATCTCTGG
Source organism: Microcaecilia unicolor (assembly GCF_901765095.1). NCBI lineage: Eukaryota > Metazoa > Chordata > Amphibia > Gymnophiona > Siphonopidae > Microcaecilia > Microcaecilia unicolor. The sequence continues at coordinate 153,302,141 of NC_044040.1, forward strand.
CGTGAAAATATAAAAAAATACAAGGCAGTAGTATCTTTGGCTAAAGTTAATTATTATGATTCATTAATTCAGCAGGTTGATAATTCCTCTAAGGAGTTGTTTCAGATTAAAAAAAAATTACTAATGTAAATATTGTTAGTTCTTCATTTCAGGTATTGCAACCATTAGAGAAGTTTAGCTACTTTTTTCAAACTAAAGTGCAGAAAATTAGACAGACTTTCCATACAGGACCAAATGCATATTTGAACTATACCCCGGGAGTTTTTGATTTGTCTGATGAAATTCCTGCGGAGAGGATGTGGAACTCCTTTTCTGCAATAAATAATGATTTTGCTGGTAAACTTTTGAAAGTTCTTTCTAAGAAATCATGTTACTTGGACATTTGTCCAGCTTATTTGGGGCCCTGTTTACTAAGGTGCACTAGCATTTTTAGCACATGCTAAAAATTAATGCGTGCTAATGCTAGAGACACCCATATACAGTATTCCTATGGGTGTCTCTAGCATTAGCATGCGCTAACCTTTAACGTGTGCTAAAAGTGTTAGCGTGCCTATAGCATGGCTTAGTAAACAGGGCTTTTTGTGTGTACAATTCCACATAAAATGGTTTCTAGACAGGGTATAGCCTGATTCAGTCTCAAATATTGTACTTACACCCATTCCCAAGTTCAGTATTGCTGATCTTTCTCAGGTGGACAATTATCATCCAGTAGCAGGAATCTCATGGACTGCAAAATTTTGGGAGTTTTTGGTGTATGATCAACTTCAAGAATTTTTCTTTTCTAATGATTATCTACATCAGTCACAGCATGGTTTTTGTCCTTCATATAGTACTGAGACTCTGCTTCTTCCCTTAACCTCTGAAATTAGAAACATCTTGAGTAGAGGAGATCAGGCAATATTTACAGTTTTATTTATTTATTTATTTATTGCATTTGTATCCCACATTTTCCCCACCTATTTGCAGGCTCAATGTGGCTTACAGAGTTTGGTTATGACATAATCATTCCATGATCTCAGATACAATTAGTAATGTACAAACATTAAGTAAGGGAAGCGAGAAGGAAGGTGTTAGGCAGGATAGAAGGTGGACTTTAATAACTGGGTGGATTGGTGAGGTATTTTGTAAGGTATGAAACAGTTTTGTAAGTTTTGTAGTTCTGTATGGCTATGGGTTCTCTTTGTAAGCTTTGTTGAAGAGATGTGTCTTCAAGGATTTGCGGAAGTTAGTTATTTCTTCAATCGCTTTCAGGGCTCTGGTAATGCATTCCACAACTGCGTGCTCATGTAAGAGAAGGTGGTGGCGTGTATCTGCTTGTATTTTAGTCCTTTACAGTTGGGGAAGTGCAGATTGAGAAATTTACGGGATGATCTTATGGCATTTCTGGGAGGCAAGTCCAAAAGGTTTAGCTTGTAGATTGACATCTCGATGGCTTTTGATGCCATTGACCATTTGTTACTGCTCTATAGACTTGCAGAACTGGGTGTAGGGGGAAAGATATTGAAATGGTTCTCAGAATTTTTGGTAAAAAGGTCGTATCTGGTAGGTAAGGCGGCATCTTTTCTGACCCTCGGCTACCTGGTTGAGGAGTTTCCCAAGGGTCTCTGCTGTCACCTTTGTTATTTAACAGATATATGAAAATGTTAGATGCCTTGTTTTCATCTCTTGGGTTACAGATAATCAAATATGCTGATGACATTTTTCTGCTTTGTTCTGCTACAGACAATTTTGATGACACTTTATCAATGTTGACTAAGAACATTAATTTGATCAATTCCTGTGTTGGTGCTAATATTTTGAATTTAAACAAACAAAAGACAAATATTGTTTGGTTTGGAGATTATGATTTATTACCTCATAAATTCTTTACAGGTGATGTATTACAGATTTATAATAAATCTAAAATCTTAGGAGTTATATTAGACTCACATTTGTCTTTTAATGATCAAATTGCAGCATTGGTAAAGAAATTTAATTGTAGATTACATCAGTTGCAAGCAGTATGGACTAAACTGAGTAAAGAATGCTTTTGAGCCATAGCATAATCAGTCCTCCTACCATATCTGGAATATTGTAATCTATATATATAAAAGGCAACCCCAATGTTCTATGAAGCCTCCAGCCGGAAGTGTGAAGTGCCAGAGATATCCGGTTTCCCCATGAGTGAAGGAAAACAGCACAGCACGAAATCCCTCTCTCTGTAACAGTGAAGGACTCAGAGGGGGGGAGGGGAGAGAGACGCCCTCACTCTCTCTGTAACACAAACACAGTACAGCAGGAAACTTAACTGAAGGACTGGACTCCGAGGGGGGAGGGGGAGGGAGAGAGGGCAGGGACACTCCCACATGCACACTCTGAAGAAAACCTTGCTAGCCCCCGTTTCATTTGCATCAGGAACTGGGCTTTTTTACTAGTTCTTGATATGATGGTTTGACACTAAAACTTTTGTGGAGGTTGCAGCTGCTCCAAAATATGGGTGCGAGACTGATTTTGAGAGCTGGTACAGTTGATAGAGTAACCCCCCTTTTGGAAAGATTGCATTGGCTACTGGTATATCCCTGTATTAAATTTAAAATAGCATGTATGATTTTCAAAAATTTGGCAGAAAGAATGTAGCCTGCCTTTCAAATTACTTAACTTTGTTATTTACAAGATGTACATCTCAGTTTATTAATTCTAAGTCTTTGATGTTTCCAAGTTTTAAGAGAATTAAGGTTAAAAGTTATTTACTTAACTCCTTTCAATATTTGAGAGTGAAAATATTTGGAATAGTATAAAACATCAGATCAGATCTGTCAAATCTTATTTACAATAGCAGTTAAAAACCTTATTATTTTGGGGGGATAATTATGGTGTGACTCTAGTTGTGATTTAAAGTTTGTAATTCCATCTGACTGTGATGCTTCATATCTTGTGATCCACAGTGAATCCATTTGGAGATACTGTGGAATATAAGCTATGAATAGAACAGAATAGTTATCACTGGGTATTTTAAACTGATATACATCTAGGAGTTTGTCCTGCTTCTTATGACTTTGTGCACCACATAGAATTCTCAGGGGACATTGCGGTATAGAAAAGCAAAATGTAATAATGACACCCCTCTTTCTTCATCTCCAAAAGCAAAGGGAGGAGAGCTCAATTCCAGCTCAAAGAGAAGACCCATGCATTACTAATGAAAGAGAGATGAGGAAAATTGCATGAAAGGATACTTTTTCCAAAGGGGAGAATCATGTGGCCTTCATGGATAGCTTGACGACTACCAGAGATTGAGGATTGAGACTTGTGAGCTTTAGGACCACTGGAAAATCATTAGGGGAGCTTTGGATAGAGAAAGGCAGAGGAGAAGGTTAGATAAAAAGGGATCCATTCTCTTTATCATCTTTTTTCTCCTTACCTCCTTAATCCTCAATCCAGAGTCCTCCTTTACCCAATACTGCTGAGAAGAGCGTGTTTAAGTGTGTATGAGAAATAGTATGCATAGGTTGATTTTAGAGAGAGTTCACACTTTATCCTGGCTCCAACCCTTCACACACAATTTAAGCCCATCCCCACTCTACCTCTCCCCTCAGCTCTACAGTTCCACCTCATTTTTGTCTAGAAATTAGGGGGGGTGTATCCACCTCAGCTACTGTTAAGATAGGTTATTTTACCACTAACTTGTGCTGTTTTAGCAGAGATCCTATTTTATTCAGTGAGTTTTAGGGCTTCTTTTACGAAGCGGCGCTAGCGATTAGTAGTGTACTGAATGTGAAGAAGCCCATTTTATTTATTTATTTATATCATTTATACCCCACAGTTTCCCACCACTGGCAGGCTCAATGTGGCTTACAAAATTTAGTAAACAAACAGTAAAGTACAATAAATTGAAAGTGATATGGGTGGCGTAAAGGTACAGGGTTACGAGAAAGGGTCAGTTCCCTTGTGCTTCTTCCCATTCAGCAAATGCTAATTGGTAGCGCCGCTTTGTAAAGAGGAGCCCTTAGTTACCAATAACCCAGGTTAACAGTAAAATAAACCATCTTAATTCTAACCCATATTAATAACTTCCACCCTAAGTCCTGTGAATGCCTATTTCTCTGTTATGCTTGTCCACCCTGTTTAGACCCTGTATCTGATACTCTAGGTGTGAGTAACAGTTCAGATTTATTAATAACTCTCAATTCTAACATGCACTCTTTAACAACAAGCAATGAAAGCAGTTTCTAACAGTTTCAACCCCAACCACAGTAGCTAAGGCATTACCCACTAAATAAAGATGAATGAGCTTGACAACTTTATAAATCACAAGAAGACAATGACATTACACTATTAGACCTGAAATGATGAGAATAGCCTAATGGAAATGACAGTTTATTTCCTTATCAATACTTTGGGCACATGCGGCCCAAAATGCTCTTAATTGCTTGCCTAGAAGACAGGTTAATGAAAGTTGCCTAATTAAATTCTCATCTGTCACTCTGATTTCATTTAATTTATTCAACAACTCAGCTTTTTCTAAGAAGCATTAGTTTTCAGCACCTGTGATGCTCGATCATTCACCCAGATGCTATTATTTTCACAACTTCCAATCATAGTTAAGTCTGTAAGTTAGTGAAACTATTTTCAAATGCTTGGGATTTTAACTGGAAAACAAGACCATCCATTGAACAGAATTTTGAACAAATGAGTGAATTTTGCCAAATTGGATGAAGGTCAAATCAACAGAATGGATGGGCCATCTTGATTTTTATCTGCTATGTGTTATCTTAGGAGTCCTTTTTACTAAGCTGTGGTAAAATGTGGCCTTAGCGTACCCTTACATGGGTCTTTTCTACAAGTTAAGGCCATTTTTACCACAGGTACAAAAATGTATTTTTCTTTTTTTTTGCATCAATGGCCATACGCTAATGTTCATACAAAAAAGGAATTATCGCTGCATAAAAAAATGATAGCGATGTACTGCCAAGAAACGGAGTACCGCCTCTGATGGTCTGAAGATACCTTTTTTGCTTGAATACTTGAATAGACTATAATAGTAATCAAACATATATTGTTTGTGTATGATTATACATAGTACTGATTACTGAATAGATATTCAAAGTGGGCAATTGGTTGGACACTCATATGCTAATGTTGCCATTAACATATGACAATTTTTTTAAAATTACATATGAGCACTTGCCACCACCCATTTTGAAGGTGGTATGGGCTCCTGCATTATTCTAATGTAGATACACTAACTGGTTAGCATGGGAATGCCAAATCTCTGCCTATGACATGCCTCCTCAAAAAAAAAATTTTGGAAAAATGTTTAGTGCATGGTTAGCGGGTGCAGATTTCAACACCTGAGCGTGTCCCGTGATACTCCATTTTTTTGCTGTTAGGCCTGAATTAGTGCCTAACACAGGGGCCCTTTTACTAAGCCAAGTAGGCGCCTACACGCGCCCAATGCAGGCCAAGTCGGAACTACCGCCCAGCTACCATGTGGCCCAGGCGGTAATTTCATTTTTTATGCGTGTCCAGTACATGCACAGGAGAATATATTTTATTTTCTTGGGCACGGCGCTAACCGGGCGGTAATCGGCATTGTATGCGTGCTGACGATTACTGCCCAGTTAATGCGTGAGACCTTACCACTAAGTGAATGGGTGGTGGTAAGGTCTCGGGCCGAAAATGGATGCGTGCCAATTTTCATTTTGCCACACGTCCATTTTCAGCCCAAAAGAGGCCTTTTATTACAGGTGCACTGAAAAATGGACCTGCGCACATCCAATGCACGCATCCACAACAGCGTAGGCTATTTTTCATCCCACCTTATTAAAAGGACCCTGCAGCTTAGTAAAAGGGCCCCTTACTTTGCTCTGCAAGAAGTAGGGGTTTATAGTTCCGAAAATTTAATTGTGTTTCCATGTTATTTATGTGAAATTTTAAATGTTTTTATTTTGGGGACATTATACATATTAAAGGGAGCGAAGATCTAAATGCATGGTTAACACACACTAACAGGCTACAGCAGAATATTGCCTGTTTCCACACACAAACCCACCTGCTACTGCTAGTAATCATTTCTATAGTGCTACTAGACATTCACAGCACTGTACACATTATATGCAGATACCTTCTCTGTCCCTAGAGGGCTCACAATGTAAGTTTTTGTATCTGGGGCAATGGAGGGTTAAGTGACTTGCCTAAGGTCACAAAGAGCTGCAGTGCGAATCAAACCCTGGTTGCCAGAATGAAAGTCCACTACACTAACCACTAGGCCACTCCTCCACTCCTAACCACAAATTACTGATTTTTTAGGAGTATTTTTTGGAGTGGGTATGTCAGAGGCAGAGCGTAAGCATTCCTGTGTTATCTGGCTAGCATGTTATGATTAGCGTTTTCTGATGAGATAACACAGAGTTAACGTAGAAGCAGTTAATGCCTCCTACAATAGGTGGCATTAACTGCTCCCAAGTTATTTGAAGGTACTTTGTAGTAATGTGAACATTAGTGCACAAACTGCAATTAAACGAAAAGATAAAGCCCTAAAGAATGACTCATTCAATCTGGGCTTAGCATGTGGAGAAAGTCCCATGTAAACCCACGTTAAGCCCAGATTTAACCATAGTTTACTGAAAGGGCTCATACTGCAGTGGTGACTCTACCATTTGGCCACCTGAGGTGGGGGCCTCTGGTGGCACTCTTCTGAGGCGGCATCACCCCCCACTCTTCCTTCCCCATCCCCTTCCTCCAACGTACCTGTTCTTTTCTTGTTTTTAAAAAGGCAGCAGCGAAAGTGGCAGCAGCAATTCCCATAGGCTGCCCTGTCAGTCCTAGCTCCTTCTCTCTACTGCGGCCTGCCTCTCTGATGTAATTTCCTGTTTCCTCAGAGGTGGGCTGCTGTAGAGAGAAGGGTCCAGGACCAGTGGCAGGGCAGCCAATGGGAATTGCTGCCACCACCTCCGCCTTTTGAAAAACAAGAAAGAAAAAGGTAAATTTGGGGAAAGGGGTTGGGGAAGGAACAAGGGAGATGTCAGATTGTGGTGGGGACAGCAGAGGAGGAACCGGGGCAGCAGCTCATTCCTTGCCTCAGGCAGCAGACAGTCTTGGGCTGCCCCGCCATGCTGTGTATTCTTTGGAAAGAGTGGATGCTTTTAGCAAAGAGAGCACACTATTCTTCGATAGTGCATGCATGTATATACTATTTTTCAATTGTGCAAGCAAAGAATACACACTGTTTATTTTTGGATACAGGAAATGTTGGTGACAAATGAAAGCACATCCCTAGTAAGAACTGGAGACAACTGGAAAGCACATTAAAGGTGTGTTTTTTTTAAATTCTTTGCAGCTTGCACAAACATTTAGGAACAAATTATTATAGCATCACATGCTCAACTGTTTTCATTGAAAGCTAATATTCCTATACATATTTTTCTCATTTGGTTTACAATGGGTTGTAATTTTAGGGACACTTTTACAAAGACTGCATTAGGTACTAGTGTGTGCCTAACACAGCTTAAAATGGAGTATCATGGGACATGCTCAGACGTCCTGTGGTAACTGCCAAATTAGTGCACACTAAAAATATTTTAAATTTTTTGAGAGGGCATATGGGGGGGGGGGGGATGTGCATTTCTGCACTAATCAGTTTGTACAGCTACATTACCATGCACTAACTGGCTAGCACAGGAATACCATGTGAGCCCTTACCATCTACAAAATGAGTGGCGGTAAGTGCTGACAGAATACAAGTTTTTAATGGTCATGCATTAATTACTACTACTACTACTACTACTACTACTACTTATCATTTCTATAGCACTACTAGATGTACGCAGCGCTGTACACTTGAACATAAAGAGACAGTCCCTGCTCAACAGAGCTTACAATCTAATTAGGACAAACAAGAGATAAGGGAATATTAAAGTGAGGATGATAAAATAAGGGTTCTGAACAAGTGAATAAGAGTTAGGAGTTAAATGCAGCATCAAAAAGGTAGGCTTTTAGCTTAGATTTGAAGACAGCCAGAGATGGAGCTTGACGTACCGGCTCAGGAAGTCTATTCCAGGCATATGGTGCAGCAAGATAAAAGGAACGGAGTCTGGAGTTAGCAGTGGAGGAGAAGGGTGCAGATAAGAGAGATTTACCCAGTGAATGGAGTTCCCAGGGAGGAATGTAGGGAGAGATGAGAGTGGAGAGGTACTGAGGAGCTGCAGAGTGAATGCACTTATAGGTCAATAAGAGGAGTTTGAACTGTATGCGGAAACGGATAGGAAGCCAGTGAAGTGACTTGAGGAGAGGGCTAATATGAGCATAATGACACTGGCGGAATATTAGACGTGCAGCAGAATTTTGAACAGATTGAAGAGGAGAGAGATGGCTAAGTGGGAGACCTATGAGAAGCAAGTTGCAATAGTCTAAGCGAGAGGTGATAAGAGTGTGGATGAGGGTTCTGGTAGTGTGCTCAGAAAGGAAAGGGCGAATTTTGCTGATATTATAGAGAAAGAAACGACAGGTTTTAGCAGTCTGCTGAATATGTGCAGAGAAGGAGAGGGAGGAGTCGAAGATGACCCCAAGGTTATGAGCTGATGAGACAGGAAGGATGAGAGTGTTATCCACAGAAATAGAGAATGGGGCAGGAGGAGATCAGAGTGCCAAGGGAAGAAGTATAGATGGAGAAAAGAAGAAGTCCCAGGACAGATCCCTGAGGTACACCAAGACAGTGGGATAGAAGTAGAGGAGGATCCACTAGAGTATACACTGAAGGTACGCTGGGAGAGATAAGAAGAAAACCAGGAAAGAACAGACCCCTGAAATCCAAGTGAGGACAGCGTATCAAGGAGTAGGCTGTGAGCAACAGTGTCAAAAGCAGCAGACAGATCAAGAAGGATGAGGATAGAAGGATGTTGCATTAATGGCAACATTAGTGCATGGCTATTAATACAAAAAATACAAAAAGGCCATTTTTATGGCTGCTGTTAAGGGCACACTAAGGCCACTTTTTGCCATAGATTGATAAAAGGACCCTTTAGAGGCTGTTAACACTGCATTAGGCAGCACGTGGTAAGTTTAGCATGCTAACTGCTAAATACCTTCCACACCTACTTTTCACCCATGCAATGTTGCATGACACTAGAAAACCACTTAAACCTGGTTTACCGTTCACTAACTGAGGGCTCCTTTTACTAAGGGGCAGTAAGCCCAACACAGGCTTACCGCTTGTTATACAGGAAATACCGCTGCAGCAGCCCGGCAGTATTTCCCACCCCTCGCGCACCATCATTTCCGGCACTACAAAAATGTATTTATTTTTGTAGCGCTGGAGTGTACCCGGTGGTAATCAGGCAATGCCACGTACTGCCCAGTTACCATCAGGTTAACACAAGAGTCCTTACCACCACCTCAATGGGTGGCGGTAAGGGCTCCCCCCAGAATGGCCATATGGCAATTGCTTTACTTGCTGCCCAGCCATTTCCTGTAGGAAAGAGAGACTTCTTTTTTACCAGCTTCAGTAAAAGAGGGCCTTGGTCCTTTTGCCGCAGCTTGGTAAAATGGGCACTGAGTAAAACCCTTTAATACTCCTTAACCCCTAAAACCCCTTAACACGGCTCTGTACGAGCAGTTAACACGGGGTAGACCAGGCACTAAGGATTAAATTCAGTAAACGATGCCCAAATTAGGGTGCTGAAAAAATATGTGCTGAGCGTTATCCAATAAAAGGCGCTCTGAGTTGGGCATCATTTATAGAATAGCGTGTAGTGCCAGGATTCGTGCCCAATTTCGGGTTTGAAGATTTACACCAACTGAAACCTGGTATAAATCCTCTCGCATACATTTGGCGTGGATCCCCCGAATTCTATAGTACTACATGCATCTTCAGTGAACAACCCTACCATGGCCACACTTCCTTTTCAGTTGTGCTCTAAGGTTGTGCTCTAAGGGGTCCTTCTTCTAAACTGCAGTACAAGGGGGCCTGAACTAGCGTCAGCATGTGTTTTTGACACATGCTGTAGCCTCCTTTTACAGTAGTGGGTAAAAGGCTCTCTTTTTTTCTTTTAAAGAAATGGCCATGTGGTAAGTGAATCACTTACCGTACAGCCATTTCAGGGGGGAGAACTTACTGCTACTCAATGAGGTGGAGGTAAGGGCTCATGGCACTGCCTGATTACCGCCGGGTAAACACCGGCACAGCACTACAAAAATAGAAAATATTTTTGTAGTACCAGAAATGGTGCATGCTGGGGGTGGGGTGAAAAAATATGCACAAGACAAAGAAAGTATTAAATATTTGTGTTTTCAAGACTTTCTTGTTGAAGTTTTTTGTTCTGTTTTGTTTTTTGACACAGGAATCTGATGCAGCTTTGCAAAACATGGTTCAATGTCGGGCTTATGGACCAATTTACTTGAGATGGTTAGCTCTAATTAGATCTAAGATTTTGTTTTGTTTGAACCTTCTTTTTTCCTGTTTGAATTTTTTTGAGTAATGTTGTTAAGAAAGGTGTTGTTTTCCCAATAACTATATTGAAGTGAGCATTTGAAGATAATTGAAGTGTTCATATGTGCTTCTTCTGAGGCTTTTTCCTTCCCAAACTCTATATTTTTTGATATTTTAAAATTGTGATCATGTTGTTATATTTTTAGTGGAGTGTTTGATGCTGTTTAATATTGTTTAGACTCCACTACCTCAGCTTATCTTGTATCATATTAAAAATACCCACATGAAACTGCATTAATGGCAAACAATGCACATTATTGTCATAATGCAGCTTAGTAAAGAGGCACTGCAGTTTGGCAATCAGAAATCTGTCTTTCTCTCTCTCTCTCTCTCTCTCTCTCTTGTCCATATGCAGGTATAACACAGCCAGCTCTGAGAGACTAGCAATGGGCTTTGATGCATCTTTCTATGAATCTCTTATGGCTAGACACATAAGCTTCAATTTCTGAGCAGATAGCACTGTGAATACGGTGGTGAAATGCTTGTGATTTATTATATTAAGGACGTTTGTATAGAAAAACAGCACTTGTACTATTTTCTACTTGGATTTAAAGAGAAAAAATATTCTGCCTTGCTGCACTTTATAGCAAGAAATGTTACACTATTCTGAATAGTCTTTAAAAATGATTAATGAAAGTATGTTCTGTAACAGATGCAGGAGCAGACTGATCATTGGGACAATGAGACAGTGCCGGAGGACCCACAGCAGTAGGGGACCTACTTTCCCCTAGTTTTCATCTAGTTTAATCATTTTTGATAGGTGGTTAGGGGCACAAGACCGTTAGTGCCCCAGGGCCCGCCCCTGAACAGATGAAAACAAAAACTGATGGCAGATAAACATTTGTAGGCACTAAACAGTTGATGCTGTGGTATTCTAAGGACATGAGGGATTAAAATCAGCCCATTTCACTATAGGCCAACTGTTCCATGCAAAAAAGCCTGCGGGGGAGCTGCTGCCAGCTCTTATACAAGCAAGGACAAATAAGAACATCAAGCTCCCTACCCCTCTGTTCTTTATCTGTTAGTTTTAAGACAAGTAAAAAGAACGAGCCCAGAGCAAATGAATACAAGAAACAAATGCTTAATTCCATGTGTTGCTGTCTTTGAAGCAGCAAAGAATATTCTGCTTTCTTCTTTCATGTCATTTTCTCCTCCCTAGGGTACCAATCTTTTTGCTTAACTGTGCAGGTTCATGTGTGAAAGAATCCTGTTTCATTATGCATACATGCCCTGTGGAATGTCTCTACTCAGAAATCTGCAATGGAAATTGGTCCATTATCTACAAAAACATGAAACAGGGTCATCTTGTCAGAAATGGAAGGCGGCACCAATACAACATACAGAGAAGCAGGGCAGTTAATTTTAAGTAACACACGAGGAGATAAAATATGTTCATTATTCTGAAATTTAGCTTCTGAAAATAAAGTTCACAGCTCTAATCTAGATTTATTCTTCAACCTAAATTGCATCTGTGCCTGCAAATGAAGTTTGGCACATTTTGATTTAAGCTGTTGCCATTCATTTGCTGTTCTTTTTAAGGTGTGATATTAAGTGAGCTACTGTCTGCTGCTGAACTCATAATTTCCAGATTTAGAATAATTAAAATATGAAGATGTGATTGATTATTATAACCTAGAGATTACAGAAGAGTTATTATAGAAATAAGGGGGAAACAAGATCACAGCTGTTAAGGGCTTAATTGGCGATAGAATGTGCAGTCTGGGGCCTGCCCTATCCATCTTGCAGCTGCTTGTTTCCCTTGCAGGAGACAGGTCCCATATACCTTCAGGTTTCTGGAGTTTGTTTTTTGGAGCAGGTTTCTAGTTCCTGGAATCAGGGTTCTGGGACTTGTGCCTGCTAAAGCTTGGATGGGTGGTTTCAAAACCAACAGTTGCTTTTTCTGAACTCTGTGATAAATCTCCCTTCCACAAAAAAATAAACAGCCAGATTACTCATTCAACAGACATAAAGGGAACCCTGGCCTAGCTCTAGTACAGAACTGAATACAATGGAGGCCAAATCACTTAGGGGCCCTTTGTCGCACACCAATCTGGCACTACTGCCGGCCAGTGAATGCCATTTCCAGTGCTACCGGGGATTACCTGGAGGTAATCGGGCAGCGCCATGCACTGCCTTGTTACCACCGGGTTAGTACGGATTAGCACTGAAACCCTTACCGTCACCTAAATAGGTGGCGGTAAGGACTCCCCCCCCTCCCCCCCAGAAATGGCCATGTGGCAAGTGTTTACTTACTACACAGCCATTTCCTATTTTGGGCTTTTTATCCACTGTGGTAAAATGGGACCTAGCACACGGTGACACTACCACAGGGCCCCTTGTACCACAGCTTGGTAAAAGCAGCCCTTAATTTCAAAAAGAAAGTAATTCCAAAAGGTGGAATAAAAAAAAAGAAAATTTCTCTGCATGGTATGCTTAAGAGTTCAAATGGTAGCCACTGTGAGATGTTGGAGATTTGTTACCTAGGCAGTTCCTTGAAGGTAAAACGTGGATAAATGTTTAACTTGAGGTGAGAAACTTCAAGTTTTCAACCACCTGGTCTCTGTGTAGTTTGAGCTGGAAACAAACCCTTTCAGTGCCCTGCTGTTATGGTATTCCCTGACTGTGAAGCATGGCCCCAAATACAGTTCACTACTTTCTCCCAGGGACTGAGTGAAATTTATACAGATTATGTCCAGTTCATGGCATTCTTCCTTCTGTCTGTTCCTCTGTGTGTTTCAACTCTAATCCAAAGGAGCCTTTGTATGCAAGAACAGGTAATTACCATTTCCCTCCTTGGAAACTGAGTGGATGCTCTCTCCTTTTGAAATCCTAATTTTTGCTGAACTCTCTGTAAATCAGCAGATTTGTGGGTATCAGCAGACCATATTCCTGACCTCCACTCTCTGTTTGGCACTCTATGGATCCTCTTCTTCTACCTTCCAACTCCCAACTGAACTTTTTATCACTGGTTGCATCAGAGGCATTCAGAAATCAAACAGCCATGATGAAGTTAACCCTTTCACTGCTGGCAGAGTCAGAGGGAGTCAAGCAGCTAACCTGTGAGTTCTCTTGGCATGATTTAAATGAATCCAGCTCAGGTTTTGCCATATACTGCCTGAATACTTTGTTGGAATCCCACACCAAGCAACAATGCTTCTGTTTCTGACTTTACTCCATCCAGGGAAGGAGAACTCCAGAAGTTGGTAAGTTTAATGCTTGGGGCCCTGTTTACTAAGGTGCAATAGCATTTTTAGTGTGTGCTAACCGTGTAGACACCAATAGGAATATTCCCCAGGATTCTATATAGCATGCCTAGAGATCCGCGCCATTCTATAACAATGCGTGCAACTGAATTGACTTACTAAGCTAATGAGCACTGATTACAGCATTTAATAAACAATAATGAGCACTAATTGGAACTGATTAGAATGTAGGCGTCATATATAGAATCTCCCCCATTATGGGCATCTACACAGTTAGTGCATGCTAAAAATGTTAATGACCTCTAGTGCGGCTTAGTAAACAGGGCCCTTGGTATAAGCTTAAGGGGATTGGAACCATTTTGTAGATAGGCTCCTCTCACACATGTAACAGATGAGGTTAGGTGAAGGGCTATTGCTCCAGCGTCTGGAAAAGAAATGATATTACTCAAAAACCACCCTTAGAATTAGGCTATTAGCGTGATACTGTATGAAAAAGAGACGCCCAGGGGAATTGGGTGAAGTACAAGTGAGATTTAGGGTGAGAACTCAATTATACTTGATAATCCCAACAAAGAACATAGCTTACATTTACTAAAAAAAAAAAAATAAAAAGAAAGAAAAAAAAAGTGCAACAACTCAGAGCTTAAATAAACCTGCCTATAAATGATTAAAAAAATACTCACGCTTGTAGCATGGAAAGTTTGGAGACATGTATAAAGTATTGACCTAGCCCTTTGAAATCAAAGGGGGCTTTTGTTGAGATCACATGGTTGTTCTGCAGCAACAACACCCTTAACAAAATAAATATAAACCCAGATGCCCATTTCTGGTAAATCTGGAAGTATATATGTAGAATATGTATATGTGCAGATGATATTACTCTGCGCTCACACCCGTAAAGGGTGAGATTCTATACATGGCGCCTAAAAGAATCGGTGCCAACTAAGCGTATTCTGTCATCGATGCCTAGATTTAGGCACCAATAATAGAATATGTTTAGTTAATATTTCAACGCCTAAATCTATGTACATTAGTTAATATTTCAATGCCTAAATTTATGCGCATCCATTTACACCAATGAAAATGTTGTGTAAATCCTGGCATGTATATTTAGGTGCACTGGGCCATATTCTATAAGTAGGCACGTAAATTTCAGTATGCCCACGAAACACCCATTTCCCCACCCATAACCACACTCCTTTTTGCCTCAGCACGTTAGAAGTTCAGCAGACATCATTACTGAATATTCTTAGTGAGCTGTGCGCCTAAATTCTACTAAGTGCAAATTAGCGCTCATTATTGTTTAAGTACTGTTATCAGTGCTCATTAGTTTAATAAGCCAATTCATTTGCACCAATTGTTATTGAATGCTGGCACGGATCTCTAGGCGCCTTATATAGAATCCAGGGAAAGTGTAAAATTTAATTCCAACATGGTCATCCAGGCTTGTATGGATGCTGTTGGATCGTAGTCACGAAATTCTTGACTTAAGCTAAATGCTGATAAAACAAAAATGATCTGGCTAGGGATTCTGACATCATCACGTATAGATAATGCACTCCCTTTAAAAAATGTATGCTTGAAAAATTAAACAGCACTAAAGGCGTTTGGTGTCTTCCTTGAGTCTATGTTGAATTTTGAGTATCATGCTGCTCATTTGACCAAGCAGATTTTCTGGAAACTGAGGAAATTGCACAGAATACTTCTCTTTTACTCAGTTCAGTTTAATAGTCCACACCCTTACAATTGGCAAATTGGATTATTGTAATTTACTTTATGTTGGTTGCTTAAGGATGTTATGTAGAAGACTGCAACTAGATTGATCCTAGAGGCAAACAAATGAGAAAGAGCAACGTCATTGTTGAGACAACTGCATTGGCTTCCTATAGAAGCATGAGCACTGTTGGAATTATGTATGTTAATATTCAATATTATTCATGGTTTTGCACCTTTGCCATTCACACTGATTCTGTCATTTTCTTCCTCCAGGAAAAGTCTTTTCCTGGTCAGTTAAAGCTAAATTACCCATCTGTTGTTGATATTGGGTACAAATGTGTCCATTCTCTAACGATCCCTTACAAATCTGCAAAAATTTAAAGGGCCCTGTTTACTAAGCTACGTTGTAGGCATGCTAAATTTCAGCATGCACTAATGCTTGAGTCTCTAGCCTAGAGACACCCATATATTCCTATGGGTGTCTCTAGCGTTAGCACACACTAAAAACGCTAGCACACCTTAGTAAATAGAGCCCAAAATATTTTGCCAACAGAAATTAGACTGAAAAGGAATGGTGAAATATCTAAGAAACACTTAAAAACTTTTCTATTTGAGCGGTATTTAAATAATTAAGGGCTCCGTTTACCAAGTGGTGGTAAAAGGGGCCCTGCAGTTGTGGTGGCTCTGTGCCTGCCCGATGCATCCCCTTATTGCTTGGGGGGAGGGGTAATGTGCCTGGGAGAGGGGGGTGCTCTGCCCTAGGTGGCAACCAAGCTAGATTTTTAAAGGGACAGTATATCAGAATTAAGAAAATTAGAAAAACAGTAAAAGGAAAGGTTGCCAGGAGTCAAAGTTTTGCTTGAAGTGTGAACATCATTTAAAAGTTCCATTGTGGAAACCCAGAAAAATATATACCAAGTTTTAAAAAAGGTTGAAAGTCCAAGAATAATTTAATGATGAGGTGGGAAAAGCAACAGAATCCAAAAGGGTATCATTTAGAAAATGTAAAGCAGGCCTTAATGAGGAAAACAGAAATGAATACAAGCACTGACTACAAGCACTGACAAGTTAGAGGTAAAAAAATTAATACAGCAAACCAAGAGAGACTTTGAAAAGAACCTTGCCATAGAGAAAAAAATAATACTAAATTCTTTGTTAAGTAAAATTCAAAACAGAAACTCCATCAGGGAGCTAGTTGCCCTGCTAGATAAAAAAGGGGGAAAGGAGTGCTCAAGGAGGGTAAGAAAGAGTAGAAAAATTAAATTTATTTGTCCCCGTCTTTACCCATACTGGAAACCTTTTTGATAGTGATGACTTAGACTACCTCACTGCTAATCTAGAAGATATAAAGGGGCATTTTTGATATGATGTCTAAATCTGATTTTGCAAAACAGCAAAAGTAGAGGCTGACAAATGCGCAAACCAATAGGGAGATAATCTCAAAAAACAGTTTATTCAGAATATTCATATCAATATCAAGGACCCGACACGGTCCGTGTTTCGGCGCCAAAGCGCCTGCCTCAGGGGTCACAATCAACTTTCTACAAAAAAACAGGACAAATAAAAACATAATATTAAGAGATTTCAAATAAAATATACCCGCCTTAATAAAATATGTAGCCAAACATATACGGACATTCATAATGTTATTGCAAATTTGTGAATGTATACTGATATTATGTTTTTATTTGTCCTGTTTTTTTGTAGAAAGTTGATTGTGACCCCTGAGGCAGGCGCTTTGGCTGTTTTGCTTTGACTTTCCGTGGAGGCTCCTCCTGTCATAAGTACATAAGTACATAAGTAGTGCCATACTGGGAAAGACCAAAGGTCCATCTAGCCCAGCATCCTGTCACCGACAGTGGCCAATCCAGGTCAAGGGCACCTGGCACGCTCCCCAAACGTAAAAACATTCCAGACAAGTTATACCTAAAAATGAGGAATTTTTCCAGTCCATTTAATAGCGGTCTATGGACTTGTCCTTTAGGAATCTATCTAACCCCTTTTTAAACTCCGTCAAGCTAACCGCCCGTACCACGTTCTCCGGCAATGAATTCCAGAGTCTAATTACACGTTGGGTGTAATTAGATTGGAAAAACGTCCAAAAATCCAGTAGCAAACATGGCTATTTTCAAAACAGAAAAATGTTAAACGTTTTGTTTCAAAAATGGTAATTTGCTAGATGTTTTTGTGCTCAGTGCACCTGTATTTTAGGACCATAAAATATACCAATAGTTCATTACATCATTTATGTTTCTATATATATTTCCAATTGTATCTGCACTCTGAAATGGCATATGTCATGACAGAAATTGTAAGCCACATTGAGCCTGCAAATAGGTGGGAAAATGTGGGATACAAATGCAACAAATAAATAAATAAAAAAGTCAAAGGGAAAAATACAGAAAAACAAGCCATTGGGATGTATGGGGGGGAGGGGCAGCATTCTTAGTAGACTGGCCACACAGACATCCCAGCAGAGCACTGGGGTACCCTAGGGGGCGCTGCAGTGGACCTCAAATAAAAGGTCCCAGGTACACATCTCACCATTACCTCCTTATATTCTATGGTGAGCCCTCCAAAACCCACCAAAAACCAACTGTACACCACTACAATAGCCCTTATTCCTGCAGGTGTCACCTATATGTAGTTACAGTAGGTTTTTGGTGGGTTTTGGAAGGTATGTTAGTTAGAGTGGGATATGGGCCTGGTCCCCTTCTCTTTACTGCACTGCACTGACCACTAGGCTACTCCAGGGACCTGCTTGCTGCTCTAAATGGACTGGTCATAACATTTGAGGCTGCAGTTGTAGATTGCAAGGGAGCAACAGCATTACCTCTAACTGCATATAACATGGTACAGGGCCAATCATAAATAAATAAAAGGTCTAGCAAGGTAGTGATTTCCCCCTCCACATCCCTCACTCCCAATCCCCCCAGTCACACTCTCAAATCCCTAACAGTAATGAACCAAATTCCACAGCCCCAATCTGCACAGCCCCATCCCCGCATACTTGCTCAGCACATCAATACCCCCTGCACCCCAGATCAGCACAGACACACCCTCCCCCACAACCCAGCCCCCCCCCCCCCCCCCCCGGCACACTAATACTGCCCCCTGACAGGCCTACCCTCCTCCCGCCCCTTATTCCTTCAGGAATCACCCGGTGATCATCATTCGTAGGCAGTGGAACCATGTAGAAGTGATTCTCCTTTGCTGGGTCAGACCAGCATCCAAAATGGTATCAATGATCCCTTGCAGTACTACAGCTAGGTGTCCTCCCATATATGGTGATTTACTCTGTATAAGGAAGGATGCTCCCTCTTCCCACTTATAAGTAATACATTTACTCCTCCAGTCTAAAAATGCCGACAGGAATTTCTCGTTTTACTGTGAAAGCCCATGCATAATTTTATCAGCTGTGAGTGGACAATGTGCATAGGTATAAACCTATTTACTCAGGTAGTTTACTCAAAATTTACCCTCCCTATGCAAATGCTGGCATGACTACAGTTGACTGAAACAGGATATAACGATGTTCACTAATGTAGTGTCCTGTATCTCATTGCCAAGCCCTTCTTGGTCAGAAAACAATTCACAGTTCCTGCCTCTAGTCTCTTCCTGCAATTCTTCCTTTTATGCTGCCACTAATGCAATGGCAGGTCATGTGGTAGTTTTTCTTTCAAGAAGTATGCTGAGTATGCAGAATCTACAAAACATGTTTTTAAAGTATGACATTTGTGCACTGCATAATGTAATGTTAAATGTGTTCATTAGTGTAGACAATAGGCTGCCTACATATAGCAGGCAAAAACAAAAATATTCTCACTGGAATTGGAGCTGCTAGTGGAGGCCAGCACTTGTTATAGAACATGGACACATTTGAATCAGATACGGAAAGCAGTGGTAGGAAGTTGGGAGCAGGGCTGAGAAGTTGAGTGAACTTAGTGATACAGTAAGTTGTAGGGTAGCTGGGTTGGTACTTGTAGGCCAATATTTCCCCAAAATATGCTGGGTCAGTGCATGACTAGGTACTTTCCAGCAAGGTGAAATGATAAATAACAAGAAAAATATAAAACATGAATAAGCAACATCACATCTCATCTGCAGATTGCAACTGCCTACAAACCAACTGGCAGACTAGCAGTGGCTAGGTACAATCTACAAGGGTTGGTTGTCACTACAGGGACCTCGACATCTGGGTTTTTGGGTAGAACTTTTATTTTGATGTGCATTTGGATTGTGGCAAGGTAAATGGGAGCAATGGGCACTGATGGGAGTTGGATTTGATGTGGGAAATTGTGTGTTCCCCTGCATGAAATGTTGGAAAACCAAAGAGGAAAATAGCAAAAAACTTTCTTAGATAAGGAACAACATCCCACAAGAAGTCAAAGTTCAATACTGAAAAAGGTTTAATCGGGCAGAAGAGGCTTCTGCCTGGTTAAACCTACTGAGCTGGCCAACCACCGATATCTAGCAGCATGTTCAACAATTTAAACAATGTTTGAAAATTCATTATTTTTTGAAGGCTTTTATGGAAGAATGAAGGACATTATAAACGATTGTTTTTTAGTTAGTTGAAGGAATGTATTGATTATTATTATTATTTTTTAGTTGGTCAGGATTTTGTGTTTTATTGATTATGGGGCCCTTTTACAGAGTGGCAGTAGGCCCAACGCGGGCTTACCACTTGCTCTACCGGAGCTACCGTAAGCTCAACGTGGCTGCCGGCGGTAGTCTTGCCCTGACCGTGCGTCATTTCCGGGGGAAAAAGAAAACTCCTGGAAATGGCTTGCACAGCGGTAACCCGGTGATAACTGGGCATTGCTGCGAGCTGTCCAGTTACCACTGGGTTAGCATAGGAGCCCTTATCGCCACCTCAATGGGTGGCGGTAAGGACTCCCTGTCACATGGTCATGCAGTAAGAATTCTCTTACCACATGGCCACATATGCCTGGGGTCTTTTTACCTACTGCAGTAAAAAGGGCTCTGGCATGAGGGAAAAATGGCCCCTGTCGCTAGGACAGAGCCCTTTTCCCCACAGCTTGGTAAAAGGACCCCTATGTGTGTTTTTCTTGTTTCCAACTTTGGATAAAAGTGGGATATAAATATATAGTAGTAAATAGTGCTGCATAATATCTCTGCTGACTGGTCATTCCCTAACCGACTAGGTTAAGGGAGGTCTGGGGACAGAGCAGTTAACCAGCTAGTGGTGATATTTAGTCTACTAACCGGTAAAGTAAGTATAACGTTAGGATAGCAAAAAGGCTGCCTTAACTTTATGCGCTGTTAACTGAGCACTGTTCTGAAAATTGGCTGGTTCCCCATTAATCTCCGGATCAGTGCACATATCTGGATATTCAATGCCGGCAGCCACACATTCCCCAGCATGAACATCTGGGGTTAGTTCATCCCTTACAAGCCGCTTACCTCTGCAGGCTGAATATTACCCCCCCCCCCCCCCCCCAAGTTTCTATGGCTGGCAGATGGGCTGTATTCTTAGCAATCTTACTGAGCAAAGTAGGTTGGTCAAATGGTCTTTTTCTACTGTCATCCACTATGTTAGTACGATACCCTCAGTTTCTGGATAACAGTTATTTGTATTCCATTCACAACTTCATCTTGTACAACGTATCACAAATAGGCAGTGCATATAACTCAAGTTACAACCCTACGCACTTAAGTTCTCCAGTTGACTTTTACACTGTGGGTAACTCCAATTATGTAGGAGCCTCAGCAGCAACTCATTTCACACTGGGATAAACCCTGTGGCTTGCCTGCATCGTCATCGGCTTCCCTTGCAAAACTTTTAAACTGTTTATATTTTAATACAATATAGTATGAACTTTAAAATTTATTTTTTAATTTCAAAATAGCAACTTTGGACCCACGCCAACATGGGTCATGTTTCGCCATGCTGTGTCAGGGCTATAGGTCCAATAGTAAGACTAGTAAGACGCCTGCATGTTCATGCTTCAAAATGAAGACATATCAGAAAGACCATCACATATTAAACCATTTTCACACATCATTGACATGCAACTATATGTTAATAATAACAAGAGATTACCTATTATTATTCTCTTATATATATATATATATATATATATATATATATATATATATATATATATGTACAGCTTTTTATTACTATTTATGTTTTACTGATTATATAATTTGGTGGGTGTTTTAATCTTTATTATCTGTTTTAATCTTTATTATCTATATTATTGATGAATGACATTTTAAAATTATATTTACGTTAGCGTTCTTGCAAGTATTTTTTACATATTCTTTTTATTGTTATATTTACAGTGGGGGAAATAAGTATTTGATCCCTTGCTGATTTTGTAAGTTTGCCCACTGACAAAGACATGAGCAGCCCATAATTGAAGGGTAGGTTATTGGTAACAGTGAGAGATAGCACATCACAAATTAAATCCGGAAAATCACATTGTGGAAAGTATATGAATTTATTTGCATTCTGCAGAGGGAAATAAGTATTTGATCCCCCACCAACCAGTAAGAGATCTGGCCCCTACAGACCAGGTAGATGCTCCAAATCAACTCGTTACCTGCATGACAGACAGCTGTCGGCAATGGTCACCTGTATGAAAGACACCTGTCCACAGACTCAGTGAATCAGTCAGACTCTAACCTCTACAAAATGGCCAAGAGCAAGGAGCTGTCTAAGGATGTCAGGGACAAGATCATACACCTGCACAAGGCTGGAATGGGCTACAAAACCATCAGTAAGACGCTGGGCGAGAAGGAGACAACTGTTGGTGCCATAGTAAGAAAATGGAAGAAGTACAAAATGACTGTCAATCGACAAAGATCTGGGGCTCCACGCAAAATCTCACCTCGTGGGGTATCCTTGATCATGAGGAAGGTTAGAAATCAGCCTACAACTACAAGGGGGGAACTTGTCAATGATCTCAAGGCAGCTGGGACCACTGTCACCACGAAAACCATTGGTAACACATTACGACATAACGGATTGCAATCCTGCAGTGCCCGCAAGGTCCCCCTGCTCCGGAAGGCACATGTGACGGCCCGTCTGAAGTTTGCCAGTGAACACCTGGATGATGCCGAGAGTGATTGGGAGAAGGTGCTGTGGTCAGATGAGACAAAAATTGAGCTCTTTGGCATGAACTCAACTCGCCGTGTTTGGAGGAAGAGAAATGCTGCCTATGACCCAAAGAACACCGTCCCCACTGTCAAGCATGGAGGTGGAAATGTTATGTTTTGGGGGTGTTTCTCTGCTAAGGGCACAGGACTACTTCACCGCATCAATGGGAGAATGGATGGGGCCATGTACCGTACAATTCTGAGTGACAACCTCCTTCCCTCCGCCAGGGCCTTAAAAATGGGTCGTGGCTGGGTCTTCCAGCACGACAATGACCCAAAACATACAGCCAAGGCAACAAAGGAGTGGCTCAGGAAGAAGCACATTAGGGTCATGGAGTGGCCTAGCCAGTCACCAGACCTTAATCCCATTGAAAACTTATGGAGGGAGCTGAAGCTGCGAGTTGCCAAGCGACAGCCCAGAACTCTTAATGATTTAGAGATGATCTGCAAAGAGGAGTGGACCAAAATTCCTCCTGACATGTGTGCAAACCTCATCATCAACTACAGAAGACGTCTGACCGCTGTGCTTGCCAACAAGGGTTTTGCCACCAAGTATTAGGTCTTGTTTGCCAGAGGGATTAAATACTTATTTCCCTCTGCAGAATGCAAATAAATTCATATACTTTCCACAATGTGATTTTCCGGATTTAATTTGTGATGTGCTATCTCTCACTGTTACCAATAACCTACCCTTCAATTATGGGCTGCTCATGTCTTTGTCAGTGGGCAAACTTACAAAATCAGCAAGGGATCAAATACTTATTTCCCCCACTGTATTTCATTTTATTCAATCATCAGGTTCATTGACCCCCTGAGGCAGGCCTATGTGCCGAAACACAACTGTGACTGCTACAATAAAGTTCTTTTTTTTTTTTAAATTCTCCTTGCATTTGCCTAACTTTCTTCTGGTTGATGCTCACTTTTCTGTGAGGACATTGTTTCCCTTCTCTTTTTGTTTTCCTTTTACCCAAATATGTTTAATTTTGTAAAGTTTTGATCACTTTCTTTTTAGCAAATATTATGATTCTAAATTGCAAGATAATTTGTTGAATTTGTATTTTGGTTACTGCTTTAGCTATAAGCTAATGTTTTTAGGAAGTTAGTCATTATCCCCGGGATTTTATATATGGCACCTTAATTTCCGTGTGGAAATTGAAGCGTATTCTATAACAATGCACATAATTTAATTGGTTAACTAGCTAATCACTCTGTTATTTGGACATTAACAAGCAGTTATCAGCACTAATTGGCATTAAGATTTACACACATAACTCGCTAAGGGCCCTGTTTACTAAGCCGCGCTAGCGTTTTTAGTGCACACTAATGATTAGCACGTGCTAAATGTTAAAGTCGCCCATAGAAACGTATGGGTGACTCTAGCATTTAGCATGTGCTAATTTTAGTGCATGCTAAAAATACTAGTGCACCTTAGTAAACAGTGCCCTAAGTGTGTTCTGTAACATAGTGTATGTAAATTCTAAGTTGCATAGTTGAAATGGGGGTGTGGCCATCTATGCACGTTGTTATAAAATACATCCATTCTGTGCCTAATCTAGGTGTCGGGATTTACAACAAGCAAAATATGGCATAAGTGGCCATGACTAAATTTGGTCATGTGGAGAGGCACTCAGTATTACTCTATATACCGCGCATTTAAGCCTATTTTATAAAATGTAGGTGTACTTTACAGAATATGCCTAGATGTATTTTTTTCCATGTGGAATTTTCAGGCACCATATATAGAACCTAGCCCTATGTAACCCGCTTTGGTTCCAAAGCTGATATAAGCAGAATAAAAATGCTGGTATAGTATTGTATAGTAAACTATGTGTATGCTTACATTTTGAAAATGTACCTGTACTCCACAGTGAAAAAAATCTTCACACAGTATTTGTGAATCTGAGCATTTATAAAATGACCTCCTTTGAGTACAAATAAAAGGGGCCCTTTTACTAAGCAACGGTAGGGCTACCATGTGGGTAGCGCTTGCCAAATTGGTCATACCACCAAGATAGCGCAGCAGCCTGGTGGTAGTTCTGAAGTTGCAGCGTGAAGTTTTCCGCAGTAGAAAAATAAATTTCTGTTTTCTACCATAGGGGGTGTTCCCAGTAGTAATTGGCAGCATAGCCACATTACCATGCACTGCCTGATTACCATACGAGTAGTGTGTGAGCCCTTACCACCTGCTAAATAGGTGGCGGTAAGGACTCAGGCAGTAAATAGCTGCGTGCTAATTTTAATATTAGTGCACAGCTATTTATTGCTCCATTTTAAAAAAAGGCCTTTTCCTGTTATGGTAAAAAGTGGCCCAGCACATGCCAATTTCACGTTCCAAAACTAGCGCAGGCCACTTTTTACCGCAGCTTAGTAAAAGGGGCCCAAAGAAAGATTCTGTTGGCGTTAACGAGTTTCTTCCTAGGATTGTCTTCACATACCATTAGGAATACCTTGCCTCTGCTTCCACTTTTTCTCCTTTTTTATATATGACACTCATTTTTATAATAGTGTCCTAAAAATGCCCACAGCCGAAAGCATACCCAGTAAATGGGCATTTAGAAAATGAGTTTTTCAGATGATCCAGTAAAAGTATGGAATCCAAGGACAAGTTGTTTTATATTATAGGATCTCTAGTCTGCATTTAACCTATAAACAAACTTTTCTGTTGTCTAGTAAATGCATTGTTAAGGCCAGAGTGGACCGTTTCATGGTTGATGGGCAGCTGTTCGCATGGTTAGGCCCATTATAATGAATGAGACTGCTCAAAGCTGCCAGCCCTTGTTATGAGGCTATTGGTGCATTTGACAAAAACTGTACTTGACGTATTCAATACAGACTAAGCAACTACCATTTCAATCTGTGTCATTATCATACCTCTACCTTAGCATTACTTTCTGCTCCAGCACTGGATCCATTTCTTTCTTAAGAGCTCGCTGTGATGCTACAGTCAGAAAAAATGGAAACACCATTCTTCTCTTATAATTTTATATTTCTTTCATCTTGATATTCTGATACATCTCAAAAATGCTCAAAACAGATTACAAAATAAATATTGTCCAATACATCAATAAAGACAGTAACAACACATTAAAAGCCCCTAAACCAATATCTTTCACTTAATAAAACCCATCCACAATAACAGAGGACATTCTATTTCCTCCAGAGCAACGCTAAGCATAGGAAATTCCTGTTATAGGTGTAACCATGAAAGTTATTTTGTATTATGCTATGAACACAAACAAAATCCCCTTCCCCCCTCCCCCCCCCCCCCGATCTTCAGCCAGCGATAGTCAGCATTTTTTTAAATGCTGATCGCTGCCAACTAAATTATTTCCCAATATTCAGTGCTGCATCATATATGGGCACCAGCACTGAATATCAGGGGATACGTTTTTGTGGGCAGGATGCTGGAGCTTATGTGGGCCTGGCTGAATATCAGGCCGGGACTCGCATTAAAAATAATGACTTTCCCCTTTCTCATTCCACTCCAGGCACCCACCCTGATGTGTGCCTCCCCCCCCCCCAACAATAGCTCCCTCCAATGTGTGGCCCCTTGTTGGCATCATCTACTCCTATCCCCTTCCCCTGGTCAGGATCCCCCCCCCCCCCGGCCTACCTGACCACTCAGGTGGTCTAGCAGGGCATTGGGAACAGGAGCAAGCCCCCTTCACTACTGCTCCTAGGGGTAGCTGCTTCAAAATGGCTGCCACAACCTTTTGTGGCACTCTTGTGGCAAGAAGTCACAGCAGCCATTTTGAAGAAGCTGTCTCTATGGACAGGAACATGGAGGGGTTTGCTCCTGCCCCTGACGCCCCACTGGACCACCAGAGAGGTCAGGTACGCCCGGGGAGGGGTCCTATCCTGACTGGGGGGGTGGACGGGGTGGACATGGAGATGCTACACAGGGGGTGTCGCAGGAGGGCACCTTGGGGGGGGGGGGGGGGCTATTGTTGGAAGGCTGCCAGGAGGGGAGTAGGAAGGGGGAAATCCTTTTTATTAATGCGATTCCCGGCCCAATATTCAGCTGGGGCCTGCACAAGATAAGCGGGTGAATTTAAGACAGCTTTTGAGCTGTCCTAAATTCACCCACTTAACTTATGAGGGCCTTGGCTTAATATTGCCAGTGCCTACATAAGTCCCTGCTCCTCGCCAGCAATGCTCCCTAGCCTGCTCCTGACCAGCTCACTTTTTGGGGGATGGTCGTCAGAGGCAATATTCAGCAGCACTGCCCGCATTAGTGTTGCTGATTATCAATGGTTGGGTGGAGACAGGTGATTTAAGGGAGCAACTTCTTCCTGTTCATATCACTTTGTATATTGGCCCCAATGCCCCCTAAGCAAACAAACAAACAGAATACAGAAAACAACAACATCAAAACCAATTACGGAGCCTAATGTAGGCAAGTTCACCCTTCTGGAGACTGATGATTTTCAGTTTACATTCTTTAATATTTTACAGTATGTCACAAAATATTAAACAAAACCAGTGGCTGATTTAATATAATTGTAATGGATCCCAATTCTGTATATAAACTCTTATCACAGGTATCCAATAGTTCTCCAGTAGATGAATTACAAAAGAACCAAAATTCACAATCACTGACATTCTTTAATGCACCATCTTCACAGTATATTGGTGACCTCAGCGGTGCTCATTGCTAATACATGGGCATAGCAATGTAACCAGCACCCACCTCTTCATCGGCTCACCCGATTAATTATTTTGTTTACTATTTACTAATTAGTAGTATTTTTTCAACTTATCTTTTTATGTCAAACCCAGGGGTTTTATTGTCCGACATTCATGATTCACCCGAAGATGAGCTGTCTCAAGGACACTCCCCCATAAGAGAAAAGAAACAATGTTTTGCCTACTACCACCACTTGAGAATCCTATCCTTTACTAATTCCCATGCAGTGATAACTTAAAGTTAAATTCACAGAATTTCCTTACCCCAAGCCTCCATGAGCGCCAGCTCGGCTTCTACTATTCGGGACCAACCCCCTTGCAAAGATGGCGACGGCGTTTCCTCAACCTGTTTAAATACCTTAAACTCCTGATGACATAATGATCCCTCCCCTTAGCTCCCATAGGGCACTCAATCTTTCCTATTACCTTCTTCAAATCAGCGACGCCCATTCCAGCTCAGTATTTAAGCCATCCGGAAAGACCGTTTGCAAAGTGTAAATATACCACTGTTCCCTGTAATTCAACAATTTCCCAACTGATCCACCTTCCTTACCCAACCACACATGTTCTACTATTCTCCATCTGATATCATCCACAGTGTGCTGTTGCTGCAACCAATGGTCCACCAAAGGTGCCTGACTATTCTGAGTGGTAATGCGAGATTTGTGTTCAGTAAGACGCATCTTAATAGGCTGTGCACTCCTCCCCACATACATGAGTTTACAAGAAAAAAAGTTGCCTTCGAGGGGGTCCTCTGATGATAGTGAAAAGGTAATAGTCAAGAAAGATTGAGTGCCCTATGGGAGCTAAGGAGAGGGATCATTACGTCATCAGGAGTTTAAGGGATTTAAACATGTTGAGGAAATGCCTCTGCCGCCATCTTTGCAAGGGAGTTGGTCATGAATAGTAGAAGCAGAGCTGGCGCTAATGGAGGCTTGGGATAAGGAAATTCTGTGAATTTAACTTTAAGTTATCACTGCATGGGAATTAGTACAGGATAGGATTCTCAAGTGGTGGTAGTAGGTAAAACATTGTTTCTTTTCTCTTATAGGGGAGTGTCCTTGAGACAGCTCGTCTTCAGACGAAACATGCATGTCGGACAATAAAACCCCTGGGTTTGACATAAAAAGATAAGTTGAAAAAATAGTACTAATTAGTAAATAGTAAATAACTTAAAAGAATTAATCAGGTGAGCCGATGAAGAGGTGGGTGCTGGTTATATTGCTATGCCCATGTATTAGCAATGAGCACCGCTGAGGTCACCAATATACTGTGAAGATGGTGCATTAAAGAATATCAGTGATTGTGAATTTTGGTTCTTTTGTAATTCATCGACTGGATAACTATTGGATACCCGTGATAAGAGTTTATATACAAAATATTGAACAACATGGAAGTTCATAAATGTGAGGTCATCCCCACACTAAATATCTTTATGAATATAGAAATGTTTTAGGACATATGGACCATCATAAATAAGTGCTCACACAGCAGCTCCACAGTTTAATCATCAGTCTGTTAGTCAAATAATTTTTCCATATACCATATTAAAGGACTCTTTTACCAAATAGCGGGAAAAAGTGGCCACAGCGCTCCCTTACCGAGTCATTTCTACGCACTAAGGCCATTTTTACTGTTGGAGTAAAATGGCTGAAATTCCTATTTTGCTATTAAAGACCAACAGGCTTATTTTCGAAAGAGAAGGGCGCCCATCTTTCGACACAAATCGGGAGATGGGTGTCCTTCTCCCAGGTTTGCCCAAATCGGCATAATCGAAAGCCAATTTTGGGTGTCCTCAACTGCTTTCCGTCGCGAGGACGACCAAAGTTCACGGGGGGGCATGTCGAAAGCGTAGCGAAGGTGGGACTGGGGCGTCCTAACACATGGGCATCCTCTACTGATAATGGAAAAAAGAAGGGCGTCCCTGACGAGCACTTGGGCGACTTTATTTGGTCCATTTTTTCTTATGACCAAGCCTCAAAAAGCTGCCTGAACTGACCAGATGACCACCGGAGGGAATCAGGGATGACCTCCCCTTACTCCCACACTCATCACTAACTCCTTCCCACCCTAAAAAAAATTAAATTTTTTTCCAGCCTCTATGGCAGCCTCAAATATCATACCCAGCTCCATGACAGCAGTATGCAGGTCCCAGGAGCAGTTTTAGGGGGTACTGCAGTGCACTTCAGGCAGGCGGACCCAGGCCCATCCCCTCCTACCTGTTACACTTGTGGTGGTAAATGTGAGCCCTCCAAAACCTACCACAAACCCACTGTACCCACATCTAGGTGTCCCCTTCATCTCTAAGGGCTATGGTAGTGGTGTACAGTTGTGCGGAGTGGGTTTTGGGGGGGGGGGGTTGGGGGCACAGCATACAAAGTAAGGGAGCTATACACCTGGGAACTTTTTCTGAAGTCCACTGCAGTGCCCCCTAGGGTGTCTGGTTGGTGTCTTGGCATGTGAGGGGGACCAGTGCACTACGAATGATGGCTCCTCCCACGACCAAATGGCTTGGACTTGGTCGTTTCTGAGATGGGCGTCCTCAGTTTCCATTATCGCCGAAAATCGGGGACAACCATCTCTAAGGTCGAACTAAATGTTGAGATTTGGGCGTCCCTGCCCGTATTATTGAAAGGAAAGATGGACGCCCATCTTGTTTCAATAATACAGGTTTGCCCGCCCCTTCGCGGGGACGTCCTCAGGAAAACTTGGGCTCCCCGTTCGATTATGCCCCTCAAAGTGTTAATCTTGCCATTAGCACATAGCCATTAAAACAAATTAGCGTGTGAGTCTTTACCACCACCCATTATGTAGGTGGTAAAGGCTCATGAGCTAAGTATGCGCTAATCAGTTAGTATGCGGTAATGTACCTGTGCTAACTGATTAGCGCAGAACATGCCCACTCTGTGCCCCCAGACACGTCCCCCTGCACCAAAAAATGCATTTTATTTTTTAGCACATGGGTAGATTGGACACGGCAAAATTACTACAAGACACCTCAGTGCAGCTTTGTAAAATATTTCACCCTAAATTATTTTCACCAGTGATCATAATTAACACAAGCAAAGCGAATAGCAGAGATTAGGTAGCAACAACGCTAATTAGGAAGTAAAGCCAGTGATGGGCAAGACTTCTAACGTCTGTGCCTTGATTGTGGCTGAATAGTTTTGGATGGGCTGCAGTGGAGCTTTTCAGGGGCTTCAACAACTTCAGAAATTTAGAAAAGACTTCTACTGTCTATGCCCTGTGAATGGCAAGGACAAATCAAGATCAGGTATCCATATGAAGTATTACATCATAAACTCATTAAATATGGTATCTTGTTGGGCAGACTGGATGGATCATACAGGTCTTTATCTGCCATTATCTACTATGTTATGTTACTATGAATAAAGTATTTAGCGTAAAATTAGGAGATCTCCACTCTGAAAAATAACCAAACAAAATATAGCACAGCTTGTTAAATTGTGTGCTGGACTGGCTGTTTCTGATCTCATTTCCCATACCGTGAATATGGTCAGGAAGGACAATTTTTCTACTTCTGCCACAGTCCTGGTAGCCATCTGTGAAATTTACATAGCACCTTATCAACTAATAATGGCACTATTATAAAGCCAAATAAAGAAAATTAATGTTGTAAAAGTGTAAAATGCCAAAGCATTTGCCGTACTTTGTTCAATACTATAGGACTTCAAATTGCTAAGTGCTTCTTCAGCATTTACATTTTATAAACATCTATGAAACAAGTTGCAGAAATTACAGCAATGGATTTAACTGAGGTGAAAGATGAAATTACTGT
Organism: Microcaecilia unicolor; assembly: GCF_901765095.1. Classification (NCBI taxonomy): domain Eukaryota; kingdom Metazoa; phylum Chordata; class Amphibia; order Gymnophiona; family Siphonopidae; genus Microcaecilia; species Microcaecilia unicolor. The sequence continues at coordinate 153,333,135 of NC_044040.1, forward strand.
ATTTTCATGTTTGTCTTATTTTTCTGTAGCACTCACAAGATGTTTTTATGTTTATTCAAGCACTTGATATATGAGTACTTGCCTTTTGTAAAAACATAAAAACAGCAGATGCTGGATTCACTGTCAAGGTTAATGAATATACTGGGATCAGACAGCCTGGAATGTGTTATAGGGAGTTCCCTGCTGCAACAAGCTGACAATGTAAGTACAAAGAAATGGATGTAGGACTTTTTCAGTGAAAGGCCTTGAATTATGAAATTCCATGAATCTGGAAATGAGGTAAGAGAAAAATTACACAAAGAGGAACATTTTTGATATGACATCTAAGTCTGACTTTGGATGTTTTGCAAAAAACGTCCAAAATCTGAATAGTAAAGAAAGTCATTTTCAAAAAAGAAAAATGTCTATCTTTTGTTTAAAAAAAAAACCCAACATATCCTAGTGCAAAATGCACAAAATCAAGCCATTGGGATGTAGGAGGAGCCAGCATTTTTAGTACACTGGTCCCCCTGACATCCCAGGAAAGAAATAGGGCACCCTAGGGGGCACTGCAGTGGACTTCATGAAATGCTCCCAGGTACACATCTGACCATTGCTCCCTTACTTTGTCTGCTGAGCCCTCCAAAACCCACCCAACACCCACTACCCCCAACTGTACACCACTACCATAGCCCTTACGGGTGAATGGGGCACCTATATGTGGGTACAGTGGGTTTCTGGTGAGTTTTGGAGGGTTCACAGTTTCCTTCACAAGTGTAACAGGTAGGGGGAGGTAGAAGCTAGGGCCCACCTGTCTACAGTGCACTGCACCCACCACTAGACTACTCCAGGTGTTCTAATGGACCTGAGTATAACATCTGAGGCTGGCACCGAGGCTGGCAGGTAATGTTTTTCATCACATTTTTGGGGGGTGGGAGGAGGTTAGTGACCACTGGGGGAATATAGGAAGGTCATCCCTGATTCCCTCCAGTCGTCATCTGGTTATTTAGGGCACCTTTTTGTGCCTTATTCGTTATAAAAAACAAGTCTAGCTCAAAACATCTTAGTTTTAGTCTAGACATTTTGTTTTCTTCCATTATGGCTGAAAAACGTCTCTAAGTCTCAAGAACACCCAAGTTCCACCCTGAACATGCCCCTGTTGAGATTTGGATGCACTTTTGACGGTCTTCAAAGGAGAAAAACATCCAAATGCTGATTTATGCCACTTTTTAGATGTTTTTCTGTTTTGAAAATGAGCCCAACAGTGTCATAAATTCCTCAAAACATGATTTTGGGGACAGGTTGGAGATCTGTTCAGCTAGGATACCTACAGTAATATGGTGGTGGTCTGTAGAGAGATTATAGGGCTCTCAAACTAAGGTGTGGTAAGGTTTTGCACTTACCATAGTTGCAAAAACTAGTCCACAGTAAGTGCAAAGCCTATCTGGTAAATGCAGAGGGTGTGTCAAGCATCTGCCCCAAATCTACCACACAGGGCACACACATAGCACACGGCACCACATTAACTGATGTACTACATAGCTTGTGATATCTGACACTGCAGTAATATAGTATGGGAGTACTCAAAAATAAATAATTACCACACAGCACTGCCATAGCAGTGCACCCCTCCCCACCCACATGTCCCCCAACTTTTGATTCCCCCTCCTGATACCACCCTAATTTCAGTCGCCTCTCAAGACATCCCCTCACATCTGATTCCACCCTGCACATCCAATCCCCTTGAAGGCCCCTCCACAAATCTGATCCCCCCGGAAACCCCCAATGGTTCCATCCCACCCCCATGTGTAAGCCACACACCCATCCTAACCCCCCCCCCAAAGAACATTTCCTCAACCCCCACCACTATCAATGTGTTATAAATTGACAGGGTTAGGATTTCTATGAAGGGTGACTGGAGGCAGTTAAGTATTTATTCTTCATGTGCAGGAAGAAACATATTTTATTGTTTTATGTGTAATATTGTTTTAAATGTTTGAAACTGCTTTGGACAGTATTTATATTGGCCAAACAGCATATAGGCAATAATGAAATGGAATGAGGATTGGGATGGTTGCTTGAAAGGGACATGGGAATTTTTTTTATTAGGCTGTCTTTGAGGGTCACATAAGGTATTTAAATATCTCTATCATATCTCCACTCTTCTGCCTTTCTTCCAAAGTATACATGTAGAGATCTTTAAGTCTGACCCTATAAGCTTTATGATGAAGACCACAGACCATCTTAATAGCCAGCCTCTGGACCAGATCTCCAAAATTGTACACAATATTCCAAATGAGGTATCACCAGAGTCTTAAACAGGGGTTTCATCATCTCCTTTTTTCTACTGGTCATTCCTCTCCCTATGCACCCACACATCATTCTAGCTTTTGCAGTCACCTTTTCTACCTGTTTGGCTACCTTAAGATCACCATATACAATCACAGCCAAGCCTTGCTCCTCTTTTGTGCACAAAAGTTCTTCACCCCCAAAACTGTACTGTTCCCTCAGGTTTTTACAGCATTATATCTAAGCTGCTAAATTCCAGACCATTGCTCTAGCTTCGCTAAGTCCTTCCTCATGTTATCCACACACTAAGGGGGGTGTTACTGGATCCTCAGTGCTGCCACTAGTGTATTAAGAGAGGTCTGGCATACTCTGGTTGAATTCTGAGGTTCCTGACACCTGCCAGGAGGGAGCTAGTACCTTCCAGAAAGGAATAGAAAGCTCAAGAATCTGGTAGAACATTGGGAGTGCCTATTATAATCAGTGGGAAGGTTCTTGTGGTGGCAGCAGAGACCCCCCCATCTATAAAATGCATTTTCTGCCCAGAAACAGTGTCTTATGTCCCATCTCCACCCTTTGACCAAGTGCCATCTAGAGAGATGCCTTCCAGCCTGCCTTATATGTAAGAAACAGAAGAAACTCTTGGTCTTGCTGAGTGACCCAGGATCAGCAATAAAGGGCACACTTGACAGTGAGAAGTGGGAGTTTAGAGGGGTTGGGGAGCCCTCTGGATTCTCCTTGAGCTGCAAGTAAGACAAGAGTGAAAGGTGGAGTGAAAGGTATAGGAATCAGAAGGTCTGACCTTCCTGGATCCTCAGAGGGTTTGGGGGGCCCTCTGAATCCCTTCTATTCTTGGAGAAGCAGGAGAAATATAAAAGTACCTGATCTACATTTTGCAACATCCCAGGCATCCTGACTGCCATCTTGCAGATCAGGAACAAAGAAAATACATTAGGGCTGAAGGACATTTTGGAAGACATTAGCCAGCAGAAATCCTTACCATGTCTTGCTGAATTCATTAACATCTCCAGAACTGATGACATCTAGCTTTAACCTGGATGCTGGCTAAAGAGTAAGGTAATCAGCACTGATAACCATCTTGCTTGTGCAATTAACAACTGCACTGCATAGATGCACTGAGAATACAACTGTAACTACTTAATACCATCTGGAAGGAAGGAGTGTTTTGTATACAGTTAAAACCCAAGTTGAAATATCCTGTTGCGATTCAAGTTGATTTTGGTGTGCTGTGAACTTCAAGCAAGTTTTCAGTAAAGGTTCTGGTTCAGTTAAAGACTTTGGAGTTGGGTGAATTATTATGTGGAATTTATTTGGTGTGATCCTGCTTATTCAGCCTCCTTGTGTAAACCAGTCCTGGCTCTGCCCTCAACCAAGAAGTGTGAATTTATACCCCTATCCCTACTCCAGTGACCTCACTCTAGGCAAATGCCTAGGTTATACATGCCTACTCGCAAAAGTGAAAATGATTTGCAATTCTTCATGTATAAAAATGCTGCTGCATAGAGACAAATACCTATGCAGAGGAACATCTTCTATCAGGTTAATTCTTCTCCAGACACTCTATAGCAGCTGGTCTGTAATAATCTTGGCCAAGTGCTATATATTTGTAACAAACATAGGGGGTCTTTTACTAAAGCTTAGCTTGAGGTATCTGCAGCAGGGCTCATAGGAATGAAATGGGCCCTGCTGCAGATAACTTGAACTAAGCATTAGTTAAAAGACCTCCATACTTCATACATAAAATGCACTTTACCATACAAACTCTCTCCTCTGTTTGGGTATGGGTATTGCTCATACATTTGATTTACTACCTTTTTTGTGATACAACCAATGTTTTGTGAGGAGTATAACATCATAAAAATTGCCTCATCAGCTAATAATTTTGCAAATTTGATTTACCATCATTCTGTACATTGTAGGTTTGAACAATTATACTACTGGTATTACACTGAAACTATGGTGCGTGTGAACTATATTTGTGCTCCATGCTCTGGTAATATAGGGGCCCTTTTATAAAGTGGCGGTAAACCCAACGCGGGCTTTCTGCACACTATGCCAGAACTACCGCTGGCCCAATGTGGCCACCGACAATAGTTCCGGCTCGACCACACACTATTTCTGGCACTCCGAGAATTTTCTTTTGTGTATAGTGCGGCGCTAACTGTCAGTAATCAGGCATCACTGTGTGCTGCCTGGTTACCACTGGGTTACCGTGGGAGCACTTACCGCCACCTCAGTGGGTGACGTTAAGTGCTCCCCACCTCATGGACACATGGTAAGACTTATCTTACTGTGTGGCCACTTTGTTTTTTTTTTTTTTGGGGGGGGGGGGCATTTTACTGGCTGCAGTAAAAAGGGCCCTGGCATGCGGGAAAAACAGCCCCTCAGCTACCACAGGGCCCTTTTTACCATAGCTTGGTAAAACGATCCCATAGTAAGCAATTTGGCTCATAGTTGTTTTACTTTACAGTGGCATTTGTATGGAATTGTTATGGCCTTGAAACTATATTTTCTTGAGGGCCTTACTTATGAAAGTTCAGTAAACTGGTGTATTATTGTGATATTTTATTGGTGAAAAGTTACCACAGGATTTACTAAATCTCCTAGTAATATCTGTAGCATTGTCATAGAAAGATATGTCATGTATTCCTGGCCACAACAACGCATAATGATGACTTGTAAAGGCTCAGCATGTATACAAAATATGCTTCCAGCCCCCCCTCCCTATAGTGCAGTAATCCTGGTGGTCTATAAGATCCTTCTTCCACCACCCATGCCCTTCCCCCCCAATTCTGCCCTTCAAAATATAAAATTACAAGTCTCATGAAAACTCACTAACAGTTCAAATGCCCTATTCCTTTAATGCAGAGAAAGTGGCAGTTAGGGTCAGCTGGCTCCAAGTGAGGCAGGGGCAAGTAGGAATTGCTTCTGCTTCTAATAGCCCCCAGGGATTCCAAGTAAGGTAAAAAAGGGGCTCAGGAGGGAAAGGGTTGGCACGGGCGAAGTATCAAGGGGCTTCTATTTTTGTATTTGAAAGGCTGGATGTGGATGTGAGTGGAGGAAGCAAGGAGATACCACAGACTACCAGTGGTTTTTGCCCTAGGAAGGGAAGTGTGTATTTTTTTGGTGTACTGGTCCTTTAAGATTTTCCCCAGGAGAACTGATTTGAGATAGCAAAGCATGCCTTCTGGACCTGTTTTACATTTCTTATTTACTGATAGCTTAGAGATGCTTGTTGTTCCTCTCAGGGCCGTGCCGATGCGGTAAGCGAGGTAAGCGCCGCAGGGGGGCGCCCACCTCTGGAGGGCGCCGCCGCGGAGCTTACCCTCGCCCCGCCGAGGCCTTTAAATCTTTTGGTCGCCCCGGGTGTCACCAGAAAGGGGGGTGCCGCCGCTCCCGCTGTCTTCATCCTGGCACCCCCCCCCCCCGCACCAGCCCTTTAAATTTATTTGCCGACGCGATAGCGAGCGCAGCACCTCGTGTGGAAGTAAAGGAAGCGGATCCGATCATCTCATTGGGCCTTCCCTCACTGTCCCGCCCTCCTCTGACGCAACTTCCTATTTCCTCTAGGGCGGGACAGTGAAGGAAGGCCCAATGAGATGATCGGATTCGCTTCTTTTACTTCCACACGAGGTGCTGCGCTCGCTATCGCGTCGGCAATTTCTTTTTAAAAACGAGTGGCAGGGAGAAGACGAGGCAGGGTGAGGGTGGGGGACAGATGGGGTGACCGTGAAGGTGGGGGAGGACTCGGATAGCAGAAGGGACTGGGTGGGAGACAGATGGGGTGAGGGGGACTCGGATGGGCAGAAGGGACTGGGTGAGGGGGACTCGGATGGGCAGAAGGGACTGGGTGGGAGCCAGATGGGGTGAGGGGGACTCGGATGGGCAGAAGGGACTGGGTGGGAGACAGATGGGGTGAGAGTGGGGGGCACTTGGATAGCAGAAGGGACTGGGTGGGAGCCAGATGGGGTGAGGGGGACTCGGATGGGCAGAAGGGACTGGGTGGGAGACAGATGGGGTGAGGGTGGGGGGCACTTGGATAGCAGAAGGGACTAGGTGGGAGACAGATGGGGTGAGGAGGACTCGGATGGGCAGAAGGGACTGGGTGGGAGACAGATGATGGGGTGAGCGTGCGGGGCACTTGGATAGCAGAAGGGACTGGGTGGGAGACAGATGGGGTGAGGGGGACTCGGATGGGCAGAAGGGACTGGGTGGGAGCCAGATGGGGTGAGGGGGACTCGGATGGGCAGAAGGGACTGGGTGGGAGACAGATAGGGTGAGAGTGGGGGGCACTTGGATAGCAGAAGGGACTGGGTGGGAGCCAGATGGGGTGAGGGGGACTCGGATGGGCAGAAGGGACTGGGTGGGAGACAGATGGGGTGAGGGGGACTCGGATGGGCAGAAGGGACTGGGTGGGAGACAGATGGGAGAAGGGGCATGAAGCTGGAACTGGGGTCTGAAAAGTGAGCAGGAGGGAGAATGGGGTCATGCCTGGGGCAGGGGTGGATGGGAGAATCAATGGATCTGGAACTAGGGGCAGCCGCAGGTGGGAACTGGGAGCCGAAAAGAGGGGGCAGTGAGAGAGGGGGGATAGATCCTGGATGGAATGGGGAGTGAGAGGGAGGGCAGACCCTGAATGGATGGGAGGGGGAAAGAGAGAGGGCAAATGGTGAATCGAAGGAGCAGAGAGAAAGGGCAGACAGTGGATAGAAGGGAGTGAAAGAGCAGAAAGTGGATGGAAGGGGGCAGAGATAGAGGGCAAATGCTAGAGGGAAAGGAGAGAGAGAGGGCAGATGGTGGATGGAAGGGGGAGAGAGAGATGGCAGACTGGGGCAGATGGTGGATGGAAGGAGCAGAAATAGAGGGCAGATGTGGATGGAAGGGACATTAGAGAGGGCAGACACTGGAGAGCAGAGAGAGAGCGAAGACAGATGCTGGATGGAAGGAAGACGGTGAAAAGAAGATGAGGAAAGCAGAAACCAAAGACAACAAACTGTAAATATATATTTTTATTATTTTGCTTTAGGATATAGTATTTTAGCTGTGTTAATAAATGTTTATAAATAGAACATGTAAATAAGGTAATCTTTTTATTGGACTAATTTTAATACATTTTGACTTAACTTTCAGAGAACAAAACCCCCTTCCTCAGATCAGGATAGGATACTGTAACAGCACTATACTGTATTGACCTGAGGAAGGAGATTTTGGCCTCTGGAAGCTAAATGTATTAGTCCAATAAAATGGTATTATTTTATTTTCTGTATTTGTTTTATTTCTATTTGTTAATTTGTAAAGTGGTGATTGGTATTTGTTAGTTTTTTCAAATTTACATCTGCTGTCTTTATATTTTGCACAGTACTAGGGGACAGTTTCTGTTTCTGTGGTGTTGCATTGTATACAGAGTCTGGCATCAGGGGTTCAGTTTAATTTTTGTCTAAATAGAAAGTTTATGATTACTTATTCTATAGTGGATTAGGGTGTATCTATTTGTGAAAAAGACATGGCTTTTGGTTGGCATTGACTGTGCAGGATCGACGATCTGTACTAATCTGTCTGTTTTCGTTTTACAATAGGTGAATTGATGTTCTAGTGCTCACTAGTGTTTAAGATGCTTTCCTTTCCCTTGTGTGACTCGTAGAAACGACTGCTTATGGTATGGTAAAATTGCTCTATAGGTCGTGAGTGTTTTGTATTCTCGGTATGCCTAGTACTGGATTTGGGGGGGGGGGGGTGTGGGTGTTAAACAATGACCGGCCCCGGGTGTCAACTACCCTAGCTACGCCACTGCTGCCGACGTCTCCCTTGCCTTGCACTCGTTGGTTCCCTCAGTGTCCTGCCTTCTTCTGACGTCAGAAGAAGGCGGACACTGAGGGAACCAAGAGCGCAAAGGGAAGGGAGACGTCGGCAGCGCTCCGCTTTCACTGACGCTGCTGCGACCGGAAGTAAAAGATTTAAAGGCCCCAGGGTGCGGAGGGAAGGGCAGAGAGGCATGGATGGGAGGGCAGGGCCCAAGGAGAGGACAAATTGCTGGAAGGGAAGGGGAGGGGAGAGAGGATTGCTGGCTATGGATGGAGGAGGGAAGGGCAGAGAGGGACAAGGATGGACATGGGGGCTCAGGGAGAGGACAAATTGCTGGAAATGGAGGGGAGGGGATAGAGGAGGCAAGGATTGCTGGCTATGGATGGAGGAGGGAAGGGCAGAGAGGGACAAGGATGGACATGGGGGCCCAGGGAGAGGACAAATTGCTGGAAATGGAGGGGAGGGGAGAGAGGAGGATTGCTGGCTATGGATGGAGGAGGGAAGGGCAGAGAGGGACAAGAATGGACATGGATGGGAGGGCAGGACCCAGGGAGAGAGGAGAAATTGCTGGAAATGGATATATAGCAAGAAATGAAGAAGAAAGGAGAAAAGTAAAGAAATAAATGGAAAGGAAGCCCTGGAAATGGAGTTAAGAGGACATATAGCAGCAGAATCAGATACTGGACCAGCATGATTGAAAAAAAAAAGTCACCAGACAACAAAGGTAGAAAAAAATTATTTTATTTTCATTTTAGCGTTTGGAATATGTCCACTTTGAGAATTTACATCTGCTATCTTATTTTGCAATGTATAGCAATTTGTTTCTAAGAATATTGCTGACAATTCCTTTCAGTGTGGCAAGTGGTGAGCGATCATTTTCATGGGGGGGGGGGGGGCGTGATCATTTTCACGGGGGGGGGGGGGGGGGGGGGGCGCCAACTGATAGTCTGCAGGGGGGCGCCAGAGACCCTAGGCACGGCCCTGGTTCCTCTTGTCACTCTCAGTATGTGAACTTCAACTAGGAATTTTTTACCTCTGTCTCCAGATTTGCTACTGCTGTTGTGGAGTTAAGACCCACCCACATATAATGTCATTTATTGGCCAGTAAAGCCTAAAGCCAGACCAGTGAGCCCCTTGACATGGTGGCTGGCATGTGTCTTTCTATTTAAATCTGAGCTGCTACTAATGAGATCAGCATCTGTGCATACATGGTAATGTAATACCCCTGGCTTCCTGCTATGTGGTAAAAATATATATGGTGATTTAGGACGGTGTTGATTTCCAGGTAATGGAAATACTAAGAGGGGCATAATCAAAAGGGACGCCCAAGTTTTCCTGAGGACGTCCTCGCAGGACGTGCCGGCGAAGAGGCGGGGAAACCCGTATTATCGAAACAAGATGGGGGGGTCCATCTTTTGTTTCGATAATACGGTCGGGGACGCCCAAATCGCTAAATTTAGGTCGAACTTAGAGATGGTCGTCCCCGATTTTCAGCGATAATGGAAACCAAGGACGCCCATCTCTCATGACCAAATCCAAGCCCTTTGGTCGTGGGAGGAGCCAGCGTTCGTAGTGCACTGGTACCCCTGACATGCCAGGACACCAACCGGGCACCCTAGGGAGCACTGCAGTGGACTTCACAAATTGCTCCCAGGTGCATAGCTCCCTTACCTTGTGTGCTGAGCCCACCAAAACCCACTCCCCACAACTGTACACCACTACCATAGCCCTAAGGTCTGAAGGGGGGCACCTACATGTGGGTACAGTGGGTTTCTAGTGGGTTTTGAAGGGCTTACATTTACCACCACAAGTGCAACAGGTAGGGGGGATGGGCCTGGTCCGCCTGCCTGAAGTGCACTGCACCCACTAAAACTGCTCCAGGGACCTGCATACTGCTGTCATGGAGCTGGGTATAACATTTGAGTCTGGCATAGAGGCTGGCAAAAAAGATTTTAAAAGATTTTTTTTTTAGGGTGGGAGGGGGTTGCTGACCACTGGGGGAGTAAGGGGAGGTTATCCCTGATTCCCTCTGGTGGTCATCTGATCAGTTCGGGCACTTTTTTTGAGGCTTGGTCGTAAGAAAATATGGACCAAGTAAAGTCGCCCAAGTGCTTGTGAGGGACACCCTTCTTTTTTCCATTATCAGTCGAGGACGCCCATGTGTTAGTTACGCCCCAGTCCCGCCTTCGCTACTCTTCCGACACGTCCCCGTGAACTTTGGTCATCCCTGCGACAGAAAGCAGTTGAGGATGCCCAAAATCGGCTTTTAATTATGCCGATTTGGGCGACCCTGAGAGAAGGATGCCCATCTCCCGATTTGTGTCGAAAGATGGGTGCCCTTCTCTTTCGAAAATAAGCCTGATAGAGGGGCATAATCGAACGGGGCGCCCAAATTTTCCTGAGGACATCCTTGTGGGATGTCCCCGCGAAGGGGCGGGGAAACCCGTATTAACGAAACAAGATGGGCGTCCATCTTTCATTTCAATAATACGGTCAGGGACGCCCAAATCTCAACATTTAGGTCAACCTTAGAGATGGTCGTCCCTGATTTTCGGCCATAATGGAAACTGAGGACGCCCATCTCAGAAACGACCAAATCCAAGCCATTTGGTCATGGGAGGAGCCAGCATTCATAGTGCACTGGTCCCCCTCACATACCAGGACACCAACCATACACCCTAGGGGGCACTGCAGTGGCATTTCTTTCCTGGATGGCACCCAGGGCGGAGCGCCGATGCGCCCCCCCCCCCCCCCGGGTGCAGCGCCCCCCCCCCTAAATTAACCTTCCCCCCCTCCGGTGAAATGACACCCCCCGGGTGCACGCCAAGGGGGGGGGGGTGCCACGGCGCGCGCCTGCTCAAAGTTCGCTAAACTTCTTTGCTCGTTCGCTAGAGCTCCCTCTACCCCGGAACAGGAAGTAACCTGTTCCAGGGCAGAGGGAGCTGCAGCGAACGAGCAAAGAAGTTTAGCGAACTCGGAGCAGGCGCGCGCCGCAGCACCCCCCAGCGGCATGCACCCGGGGCGGACCGCCCCCACCTTGGTACGCCACTGGGGCAGTGCAGTGAACTTCAGAAAAAGCTCCCAGGTGCATAGCTCCCTTACCTTGTGCGCTGTGCCCAGTGGTGTGCTGGTAAAATTTTAACAACAGGCTCTCTCCCCGGTCTACCTCGGCGCCCCCCCATCCACCTCTGCACCTCCCACCTCTGCGCCCCCCCAAAATTGCAGAGCTGGCTATAGCCGGGGGGGGGGGGGGGGTCAATGCATTACTCTCTCCAGGAAAAAAAAAATTAAATGATCCCAGGTTCCAATCTAATTCATGCTTAATATGGGATAAAATGCCATAAATAAGTAAATAAATATAAACGTTTAACGTTCAGCACCTGATTCTCAAAGTGGACATATTCCAAACACTATAATGAAAATAAATTAATTTTTTTCTACCTTTGTTGTCTGGTGACTTTGTTTCTCTGATCATGCTGGCCCAGTATTTGATTCTGCTGCTCTCTATCTGTTCCCTTGACTCCGTTTCCAGGGCTTCCTTTCCATTTATTTATTTTCTTTCCTCCTTTCTTCTTCATTTCTGGTCCTCCGCAGACTTGACTGTACAGTAGATCCAGCTTCTGCCTATTTTCTCCATCCATGTGCAGTTTCTCTCCTCACTTCCTTTTCCCTCATCTAATCTCCTTCCTCTATCTTCCCTCCATGTCTAGCATTTCTTTTCTCTCCCTTCCCTTCCCTCCCCTCCATCCATGTCCAGAATTTCTCTTGCCCTCCCCTCCATCCATGTCCTGAAACTCTCTTTTCTCCCCTGCCCTCCTCTACCCATCCATGCCCAGCAATTCTCTTCTCTCCCCTGCCCCCCTCTACCCATCCATGCCCAGCAATTTTCTCCCCTGCCTCCCTCTGCCCATCCATGCCCAGCAATTCTCTCCCCTGCCTCCCTCTGCCCATCCATGCCCAGCAGTTCTCTCCCCTGCCCCCTCTGCCCATCCATGCCCAGCAATTCTCTCCCCTGCCTCCCTCTGCCCATCCATGCCCAGCAATTCTCTCCCCTGCCTCCCTCTGCCCATCCATGTCCAGCAATTCTCCTCCCTCCCCTGCCCTCCTGCTCCCATCCATGTCTAGCGATGTCCCTCGCCCCCACCCTCCCCTCCTGCTCCCATCCGTCAGTTTCAATTACCTCCCTCGAAGCGCCGCATTATTTAAGGCCCTGCTGCCCGTCACCAGCTGCCTTCCCTGCTTGCTTCTGAAGAGTTTGCGCCCTTAGTCCTGCCGTCACAGAAAAAGGAAATGACGTCAGAATGACATCAGAAGGCGGGACTAAGGGCGCAAACTCCTCAGAAGCAAGCAGGGAAGGCAGCTGGAGATGGGCAGCAGGGCTTTAAATAAGGCGGCACTTCGAGGGAGGTAATTGAAACTGACGGATGGGAGCGGCAGGGGAGGGTGGGGGCGAAGGACATCGCTAGACATGGATGGGAGCGGGAGGGGAGGTAAGCATGGCGCCCTCCTGTCATGCTTACCTTGTGCAATGGAGCCGGCTCGCCCCGAACAACAACTGGCTTGTAAGAGCTGTCAAAATTTAACAAGCGGCTCTTGCGAGCCGGTGCGAGCTGGCTCCAGCACACCACTGGCTGTGCCCCTCAACCCCCCCCCCCAAAACCCACTCCCCACAACGGTAGACCACTACCATAGCCCTTAGGGATAAAGGGGGGCACCTAGATGTGGGTACAGTGGTTTTTTGGTGGGTTTTGGAGGGCTCACATTTAACACTACAAGTGTAACAGATAGGGGGGATGGGCCTGGGTCTGTCTGCCTGAAGTGCACTGCAGTACCCCCTAAAACTGCTCCTGGGCAGCCAATGTAAGAAAACCATAGATGTTTCTTCTCTGTCTGACTATCTGCTCCCACAATGCTTACATTCACATGGTCCATTAAGACAAAGTATTTGATTTGGAACATTTAGGAAATCCATATTAATTAATGTTAGATCAGGGTAAATGGCACATTTTACAGGATTTCATAATTGAGCATCAAATTGACCTTCTGCTTATGACTGGAACATAATTTAATGATAAGGAATAAATGTATCTTAATTGCTGACTCCAGATTATGCTATATTTTCTTTCTTTCTTTCTTTAAATTTGCCTTACACTTTTTCCACTTGAAACTCAAGGCAAGTTACATTCAGAGGTATAGTAGATATTCTCCTGCCCCTGACAAACTTGCAATCTAAGGGGCTCGTTTACTAAAGGACATTAAGGGCTTGATTCTATATATGGCGCCTGAAAATTCTGCACCGAAAAAAATACGCCTAGGCGTATTCTGTAAAGTATGCCTAAATTTTATAGAATAGGCTTAAATTTCCACAGGCTATATAGAATAACACAGAGTGCCTTTCCGAGTGACCAAATGTAGTCATGGCCATTTAGGCCATGTTTAACTTAGCATAAATCCTGACGCCTAAATAAGGTGCAGAGCGGGTGTATTCTATAACAACGCACATAGATTTCAACTATGTGACTTAGAATGTAGGCACACCAAGTTATAGAATACGCTTAGCAAATTATGCACATAAATTTTAATTAATGCCAATTAGTACTGATAAATGCTTGTTAACATCCAATTAACAGCACTGATTAGCTATTTAACCAATTAGGTTACGTGCATTGCTATAGAATACACTTTGATTTCTGTGTGGAAATGAAGGTGCCATATATAGAATCACGGGGTAAGCCCTTAACGCGCAGTGAGCGCACACAAACAAGCTACTGCTTAAACGTATTAATGCGTTTTGTGGTATGTTCTCTGTTTTTGTGTGCTAAACTGTGCGCAACAAATTTAAAAACTACATTTTTGGGAGGGGCAAGGTATGGGTGAGGATTGGTGTGTCTGAATTAACCGTTTAGCACATTTTGATTTGCACACAATAAAGGCCAGATTCTGTAAATGGTATCTAAAATCTAGATGCATCTGAAAAAACTACTTAGCGCTAATCTATATAGCTGTTATGATTGTGGTCATAACCCCTCTCAAACTTACCTTTTGCCTGGGGGTCAGCTTTTTAGCTGGCTTCTGTTCCGTTTTTCTGTCCTGTTTGAGCTAGCTCTCTCTCTCTCTGTGCCGGCTGCTGCCAGCATAGGGCTAATTGTCTCACTTTACTACAGCTGTGGGTGTTGCCTGAGTTGCTCTACTCTCTCTTTGGGTGTACTGGCTTCAAGTGCTTCACGGTGCTGCATTGGTGTGGGTTGGGCCTCTGTGGGTTTCAGTGTGCTCTCTGGGTCAGTGTGCTGTTGCCTGGGTCTAGGGAGTGTGACATCACCAGGGAGGGCCTTGATAAGGAAGTGGTGTTCTTTCCTTCAGAGCCTTCGCAATGGTGGCGTTGGCTTTAGGTAGGGTGGTGCAGTGTGCACTTCTGACTTTGTGTCTAGGTTCTCTGCTTGCTTTTGCTAAAGGTCCAGGTTAGTGGTTGTGCAGTGTGCACTTTGAGTTGTGTTTAGCTTTCCTGCTTTTCCCTTGTGGTTCCCCTGCTTTTCCCTCTTGGTTTTGGAAGCACCTTGATAGTTTGTGTCTAGCTTGCTAGAGTAGTGCTTAGGAAGCACCTTGATAGTTTGTGTCTAGCTTGCTAGGGTAGTGCTTAGGAAGCACCTTGTTAGTTTTGTATCTAGCTTGCTAGAGTAGTGCTTAGGAAGCTTGTTAATTTTGTGTTTAGCTTCTTAGTATAGAGCTTAGGAAGTCCTTTTGTTAGTGTAGGCCTAGGAGTGCCCTGGTTAGTCCAGTTCCTTGGAGCACTGCTGTCTCTTCTGTTTCCAGTCCTGGTCCTTGTGTCATCCGGTATCCGGTAAGTCCTGCCGGCCACTCGAACCCAAGGGCTCAACCTTTAGGGGGGATAGTGGCCAAGTGCAGGTGAAGCTGTACGGACCAGTCTAGTGTGCTCCAGTCCAGTGTGTTCCGGTTCGGTGTGTGTTCCAGTCCTGTGTCCTCCAGTCCGGGGGATTAAAGTCCAGTGTTCCAGTCCTGTGTCCTCCAGTCCGGGGGATTCCAGTCCGTGTGTTCCGGCTCGCTGGGCGGTGCCTGCAGTCCCGGCCGGTGCCGGTGTGCTTGCCCAGCATTGGTTTGTGGGTTTTGCCTGCTGCTGTCGCTCCTCGTCAGCAGCCCAAGGGCTCACGTTTGCTCCAGAGCCCGGCCCCGCGGGCTCTGAACCTGGGAACCTGACAATAGCATGCCTAAAGTTAGATGAAGTGTATAGAATAGCGCATAGGGCCAGGGAATGCCACTGCATTTAGGCACAACCATTTACGCCACTGAAAACCTGGTGTAAATACCCATGCCTAAATGTTGGTTTTGAGAAACACAACCTCCCATGGTTATGCCCCCTTTTCAGCTATGCACCTTAAAATTTATGTGTGCCCCTTTTTAGAATGCACCTAAAAAGAAGTGCACGTAAATTCCAGTTATTGCCAATAAGTGATGATAATTGGTTATTGGCCAATTATCATCACTGATTGGCTCACTACTCAGTTAAGTAGTGCATGTAAATTGGGTGCATGCCCAATTTAATGCGCGCTACTCACTGTGCCTTATATAGAATCTGGGAGTAAATGGTTAACACAGACCTAACTCAGGAGCACTTAGCACTTCCTTAATTAGAAGGCACTAACCCCTGGAATATATGTATTGCACTGAGATAACTGTGCACATAACTTAATTAGTTAACAAGCTAATTAGCACTAATAATTGGATGTTAACAAACAATTATCAGCACCAATTGGCATTAATTAGAATTTATGCATACTACCTGCTAAACATAATCTACAAAGCAGTGCACATAAATTCTAACGTGTGCTGCCAAAAAGGAGCATGGCTATGGGCGTGGGAATTCTGGAAAACCATATGCAAGGTAACAGAATACACCTGCTTTGTGCCTAACTGAGGCACAGTATTTACACCAAGTTTTACGTACTGTAAATAGCTGCATCTAGAGTTAGGTACTTTCATGGCTGCTTGGAGTATTCTATATGCCACATGGAAATTTAGGCTTATTCTAAAGGTAATAAATAGAAATCAAAACATAGAAAAGAAAATAAGATGATATCTTTTTTACTAGACTAACAATACATGTTTTTATTAGCTTTCAAACAAAGCTAATCAAAAATGTATTAAGTCAGTCCAATAAAAAATATAGAAATACCAAATTTAACAGACTATAAACATACCGAATAATGTTTTATAACATTATATCTAACCAACAAGAATGTATTCACCCAATGACTTACTATAAAACTGTAACTGCTTTTCCACTAATGTTGTAAACCACACTGAGAGGGGGATGATCAGAAGCAAACGCCAGCGCTAGAGACTGTTAGCGCCATACTAGCACCTGCGTTTGCTAACGCCTCATGATCAGAGTTCCCGAGCAAGTGAAACAACACACTCGCGGGCTCTGAATGCAACTAGCATGCAAAACAGGGCTCTTAGTGCAAATAGCATGCAAATTTATTTATTTATTTATTACATTTGTATCCCGCGCTTTCCCACATACAGCAGGTTCAGTGTGGCTTACATGGTAAAAAAAAACCATTACAAAAAACATGTAAGAAGAATATTATAAACTGTGAAGGATACAATGGCAGCAGTGCCCAAGAATATATGAATTGGGATAGGGAAGGTAGACAAGGATAGGATGGTAAAAGGGAAGGAGATAGGGAGGGATACGTTAAAAAGGATGTTAAAGAAAATATTAGAGATTGGGTATAAGGGGGATTTGAAAGTAAGATCAGAGGTATAATTGGTGACAGTGTCATTGTCACAGTAGGAGTATTGTAGGTGGGCTGGTATTAGAATTAGGTTGGTCCATTAGGGTAAGCTTGCTTGAAAAAATGGGACTTTAACATTTTCCTGAATGGTAAATAGTTGTTAATTGCTCGGATGGGTCTTGGTAGAGCATTCCAAAGTTGACTACCCAAAAAGGAGAAACTGGATGCATAGTAGGTTTTGTATTTGATACATTTGCAGTTGGGAAGGTGTAAATTGAGATATGTTCATGATGACATTGATCTGTTTCTAATTGGAAGGTCAGTCAAGTTGTTCATATAGGTAGAGGATTCTCCTGATATGATCTTATGGATCATAGTATGGACCTTGAAGTATATTCTCTCTTTGATGGGGAGCCAGTGATGTTTCTTTCGAAGGGGTGATGTGCTTTCAAATCTTGACTTGCCAAAGATGAGTCTGGCTGCTTCAAATGCATGCTAAACCTATTCAGACCCAATGATCACAGACCAGCGTGCCAAAGATTGGGTTGCTGGCTTCGGCAAACTCTACGCCAGCTCCGAGCTGGTGTTAGGGTTTGCAGACCATTGGGGAGGAATGGTGAGCCCTGTCCAGCATGCAGCCCATTCCCCCCAATGAAGCAAACCCCCCAGGAACCGATGACCCCCCCCCCCCGAGACAGGGAGCTGGAGGTCCGGCAGACCTCCGGTTCCATCCAACGACCCCCCCCCCCCAGGTTCAAGGAGGGCTAATCCCCAGTCTTCCCCTACCGACACAGTTCAGGGAGGGCTGCAGATCCAGTGGGTCTCCAGCCCCCCCCAACCCCCTAGCATTAACAAGGGGTCCCTGGTGGTCCAGTGTCAATCCCTCTACCCCTAGCACCCCCTACCTTGAGTTCGAGGAGGGAGGTAGCCTGCCTCCCTTTTCTTCCTTCGACGACAATGCCTTCAAAATGGCGGTGCCCAGCCCTGCCCAGTGTATCCTGGGATACCCAGACTTGTCAAACAATTGCAGGAGGATTGTGATGAGTGCATGCTCAGGCACAATTCTCCCGCACTTCTATCCCATGATTAGAGATAATTGCGTGCTTAAACTTGCATGTCATTATCTCTGATCATAGGTCTAACACTCCGCGCTGTTCCAAAGCTATTTTTAGAGCGCTGTTTGGAACAGCACTGGGCTTTTGATCATCTAAACAGGGGATATAAGACCTAAACTGAATTGAATTAGCGCACAACCTGAAAAGTCCATAAAAACCAAATGTGCTAATTTTGCAGTTAGTACATGGGAAAATCCCATGTTTTTTTTTCTTACATTTGTACCCCGCGCTTTCCCACTCATAGCAGGTTCAATGCGGCTTACATATTATATACAGGTACTTATTTGTACCTGGGGCAATGGAGGGTTAAGTGACTTGCCCAGAGTCACAAGAAGCTGCCTGTGCCTGCAGTGGGAATTAGATTGCTCTAATGGCAAACAGTAGTGCATTTTAGGAAACAGTCCCATAAGTTTCTTCCCTAGAGGCAGTGACTTGCCCAAGATCATAAGGATCCACAGTGAGATCTGGCTCTAACCATTAGGCTGCTTCCTATAAGAGACAAAAGAACAAGGAGGTGGGTATGATTATAGGGAAAATGGTCTAATTTTTTGGCCCCTATTTCAGAATGGGGAAGAAGAAACAAGTAGCTTTTCTACTGATTTATAGAATGCCCAAACAACTTGATGATGGCTTTGAGAAATTATTAAGAACTCATTATGGAAGTGATGCTCAAATTTCTGACTCCGATAGGACTGGTTTTTTTTAATGTACATAAAGACGATAGTAATTCTTTTTGTCTGGCTAATCATTTATTGGACACTTTGTCCTTGTTAGCCTTAGTACAACAGATTAATGGCTCTAAACATGTGGCAGGCCACAGTCTTGATTATCATTTTCTCTTTCAGAAGACCAATTAATCTCTGGAAAGGATGTTCTTATTCAATCGGTTTCTTGAAAGGATCATTACTTAATTCACTTTTCAGCTAAATTTACTGGATCCAATTTGTAGGAATAATGGTCAGTTATTAAATTTTGTTCCATAAATAAGTCATCTTCAAAAACCAGGGATGTGCCCATCCCAAAAATTGTGATTTGTTTTTGCTTTGCTTGGCTTTCTTCCCAGATTTTTGGTTTATTTCACACATTCATTTTCATAACTGTTTTTTAAAACATGCATTAGAAAAATTTAATGCACACATATTTGGGGCAATTCTATAAACTGGCATATCAGTTCAGGTGCCCCAGTGCCATTTCTTTAACAGCATCTTGGTGACTAAATTACCTACAATGCTAGCATATATGAGCATCGGCATGCCCATCCTATGGTTCGCAGTCTTATGCCATGAAAGGGGTAAGATGGAGCATCTAAGTGCACTGAGATACAAATAATTTCTAGCTAGTCTACAAACTAGGCATGTAACTAGGAGACATACCCTTGGCCTACTCATACTCCACCCAAGTAGATACTCCCCTAGCAGTTACGTATTATGGAACTTATGGGCCTTTTATAAAGTGGTGGTAAGCCCAACATGGGCTTTCTACAAGCTAATCTGGTGTTATGACCCGGTAGTAGTGAGCCCTTGTGCCCCGACAGAGCACGGCAGAGATGGAGTGTTACCGCACTCAGTCAGGCAGCCAGACAACCCCTAGCTTCACCTGGAAAGCAAACCATTCACCGGGAGTTGAGCTCCCAGCTGCAGGCGGCCACCAGGACTTCTGGAACCAGTGGGGTTGCGCAGCCGCTGACCAGGATGGCAGGAAACAGACACAGTCCAGAACCAGTACTCCGACAGGCAAAGAATAGTCAAAATTAGTCCAGGGTCAAGGCAGGCAGCAAACAAGTGTAATCCGAGAAAACTAGCCAAGGTCCGGTGCACAGGTAAACAGGAACAGAAGAATAGTCAGAACAGCACTCCCACAGCAACTCCTCAGAACAATTGAGGCCGAAGCAATGAAGGCCTGGAGGCAGTGCTTTAAATAGTGAAGCAATCTCAGCAAACCAAACTCAGGTGAATCCAACATGGCTGCCCCCATAGGAAATCCTCCCAAGACCAAATATGTAGTTCCTTCCTGTTCTCATTTATACAAGATGGCTGCCCCCTCCTGAGCTAGCCAAGGTGGCTGCTGCCCTTGCTCCAAGCCGGATGACGGCTGCTAGACTTAGGAAACTGAAACAGACCCTCCTAAGACTGAACCTTGTCCCTTTTGGAAGGAGCTGAGGAATGACTTAGCCGGGAGGAGCGTTGAACAGGTGAGGGACGTAACATCTGGAGCTATTGCCAGCTCAACATGGGCGCCGGAGGTAGTTCCAGCCCCAGCATGTACCATTTCCCGTGCTAGGGAAAATCGGCCCGGATATTTTAGCGCAGCACTAACCCCGGTAGTAATCAAGCAGCATCGCATGCTGCTATCTGGTTACTGCTGGATTAGCGCAGGAGCCCTTACTGCCATCTCAGTGGGTGGCAGTAAGTGCTTCCCCTCGCATGGTCATGTGGTAAGAGCAATCGTACCGCATGGCACTGGATATTTTCAGCCTTTTTTACCTGCTGCGGAGAAAAAGGCCTAAGTGTGCAGCAAAAATGGCTCCTCCCACTAGTGCAGGGCTCTTTATACTACAACTTGGTAAAAGGAGCCCTAAGTGCACATAGATGTCTGTCCATCATGGCGCCTTTGACGCAACTAAGTGGTACATACCTTTAGGCACCAGCTTATATTATTCCCCAAACAGAAAATTAGGCAGATAAAGACTATGGAGGAGATTCTATATATGGTGCCTAAAAAATCGGCGCTGAAATCAGTGCCGACTAAGCGCATTCTATAATTGGCACCTAGATTTAGGCACCGATTATAGAATATGCTTAGTTGATATTTCAGCACCGATATCTGTACACATCCATTTACACCAACGAAAACCTGGTGTAAATCTCAGCGTTTAGATTTAGGCGCACTGGGCCATATTCTATAACTAGGTGCCTAAATTTTGGAACGCCTATGAAACACCCATTTCCCCTGCAATAATAATGCCCCTTTTTGCCTCCACGCATTAGATGTTTGACGCACATCATTACAGAATAGCTTAGCAATTTGTGCGCCAAAATTCTAATCGGTGTCAATTAGTGCTCATTATTGCTTGTCAATTGCTGTTATCAGCGCTCATTATCTTGTAAAGCCAATTGAGTTACATGTGGTATTATAGAATCTGTACCGATTTTGGCGCCTACATCTAAACGCACTATATAGAACCTGGGGGTATATGGCCTATCCAGTCTGCCCATCCATGCCATCAACTATTCCTGTCCCTTTGAGATCCTTTGTACTTGTCCCATGCTTTTTGTACACATGCTAATTAGTGCTTTACATTGATTTTGCGCACACTAACATTTCTAAGGCACTTGGGCAAACCACATGCATGCTAATGAATGCATATTTATTTATTTGTTACATTTGTATCCCACATTGCCCCACCTATTTGTAGGCTCAATGTGGCTTACATAGTACCGGAGAGGCCTTTGCAGGCTCCGGTGTGAACAAATACAGGGTGATGTTGTGGTAAGATCAAGTTCATGTGGCACAGCCACATTAGGGAATCAGAGAACGAAAGAGTTGTGTTATGTCCATTACGTGCTTTAGTTTGGTTTTGTTCTGGAACACTTGATATATCAGGGTCACAATTCAATGGGGTTTAAATAGGCAGGAGGTTTAAACCATGCTCACTGGGCCATTCCTAAATGTTCAGTGGCATTAACCACACAGTGCTGCTGAATATCCCCTCTGATAGTCTTGGTACTGTGCGGTTAGTGCTGGGGTGGCCCATAGGCATAAAGGGGCATAATCGAACGTCGCCGGCGATTTTGGTGGCGGCGCAACAGCTGGCCGTAACCGTATTATCAAAAAAAAATGGCCGGCCATCTTTTTTTTTTATAATACTGTTTAGGCCGGCTAAATGCCAGAGTTTGCCGGGTTTGAGATAGCCGGTTTTGTTTTTCAGAAATAATGGAAAAAAATGCCGGCCATCCCGAACCCGGCGAAATCCAAGGCATTTGGTTGTCGGAGGAGCCAGCATTTGTAGTGCACTGGTCCCCCTGACTTGCCAGGACACCAACTGGGTAGCCTAGGGGTCAGTGCGGTGGACTTCAGAAAACCTCCCACATGCATAGCTCCCTTACTTTAGGTGCTGAGCCCCCCAACCCCCCCCCCCCCAAAACCCACTACCCACAAATGCACAACACTACTGTAGCTCTTAGGGGTGAAGGGGGCAACTACATGTGGGTACAGTGGGTTTTGGGGGGCTCCTATTTACCAGCACAAGTGTTACAGGTAGGGGGGGATGGGCCTCGGTCCGCCTGCCTTAAGTGCACTGTGGTACCCACTAAAAGTGCTTCAGGGACCTGCATACACTCAGGCCTCTAGGACTTGTTGCTGCTGTATAACCTTGGCACACTAGTTGACACCTGAAGACTAATCTCTTTGAAAAAGTCCTTTATTTGAATAAGCATGTTTACTCACAGTTAACTGTAGATCAGAGGTTGTGCCCCACTGGCAAAGAGTCTCCCTGGTACTGAGATTAGCAGTAGGTCAGAGCTGGCAGAATGGTGTACAATGCCCTCTTTCAGCAACATTCAAGGTAATAACTAAGTTCTCTAACGTGGGTAACACATGAAAGGGATCTAAAAGTGGCTGACAAAAATGGCCACTACCTCATGGACTACCGGAAACAAAACTGGACACACTCTGACCCAGTCAGTAGGGGGAAAAGCACCATGGGAGAACAGCCCACTACCCTACACCCACCACAATGCATTGCTGATGTGACTCTGCAGTGCATCTAACAGAAAAGGTATCACACTCACCCGAGAGCCACATCACAACCAGGGAAAGGCTGTCAGAGGATAGAACACATTCTGCTGTCATGGAGGTGGGTACGGCATTTGAGGCTGGCATACAGGCTAGCAAAATCTACTATAATAAAACTCACCCTCAACGTTCTGAAGACAACGTTCTGAAGTCACTCAGTCACTCACTGAAGGGTTCATGGATTCATGGTGGTGAAGCCAGAACACCGACCATGTCTCTCTGCCCCGCCCTCGCATGACGGACCAATCAGAAAAAACACACTCAACATTCTGAAACACAAAGGACCATCACAACACCGTTCCCAGGCAACACTAGGCAACGTAAGACGGACCAATCAGAGGAAACTACGTGACAATAAGGGAGGAGCATTCACCAGCAGAATGGCTCATTATCTGTGCAGCACGGAGAGCACAGAACCACCGCTGGAATGAGAGAAGAATATTCCTGCTGTGGGTATGTGCAAAAATAGACCGGGGGAGAGGGGGGGGGAATTTTTAAATGCCTAATGCCAGTACTGAAGAGTGCCAGAGGGCCTATAGCACAGACTATATTTGGGATTGCTTGACATGGAGTCAGAGGAGCCGGAAAACAACGTGCCCGTCACCATCTGGGACGTGGGCGAACAGGACAAGCTGCGGCCCAGCTGGAAGGATTACCCGCGACCCAGCCAGCAGCAAACAGCGACCAAGGAAGGGGGAGGAGTAGGGAAACACGCGGAACGTGTTTCCCTACTCCTTCCCTGCCCAGGAATCGCTGGAGACTGGCTGCCAAACTAACGAAACAACCGCACACCGACACACCACCTCCATCATTCGAAAGGCATCCACTCTTTCTTCAACAGAAATGCAAAATAATAATACAAAACAAACAAAGAATACATGGTTTCTCAGGCGGCTGCAGGTAACTCCCCACCCCCTTCCTCTTCCCCTTTTGCCGAAGCGGCCAAGGACGTGCCCAACCATCCCCAGCCTCAGGCAAGCTGTCTCCCACCTCGGGGATTCCCCGAGCACCCGGAAAAAGACGGCGCTGATTCCTGCAGCGCATAAATGTTCCAGCAATCCCCTGCAGCCGGCCTGAAATGGACCAAACATATTGGATCACCCCCCGACGGCCCGAGACCGTGCTTTTCTCCCTTCCGCCAACTTAAAACAACCATCCCCGTCCTCAGGCAAGCCGTCACCCACCTCCAGGATGCCCAGAACCCCAGCCCAATGGAAAAAGATGGCGCTGCTTCCAACAGCACATTTCTCTTCCAGCATTCCCCTACAGCAGCCCTGAAACGGCCAAAAAATACCGACAGACAAAGAACGTGCTCCTCTACCTTCCGCCCATCTAAAACAACACTGCTGCCTCAGCACAACACAAAAAAAAAAAAAACATGGAAAAAAAAAACAACACTCAAAGGCTGACCCCCCCTACAACCACATTTACATTTCACCAACAAAGACCCCCCTCCACAAACCTCCTTGACAGACAAAACCACACACACACAATACAACAGAAACACACCCTCAAAGCCACACACCAATCCAACCCACTTTGCCAGCACAGCACAGCACATCCCCCAACCCCAAGCAAAAAACAAAACAAAACAAAAAGAGACACACATCAACAACCTGCACACACACCGCACCCTCACACACTCACACACACAAAAAATAACTCCGTGACACATACACACACACACAAAAAAAACCACATGAAAGTACCCGTTTCATTGGTTTTGGAAATGGGCCTTTTTTACTAGTATGTTTATAATTGTGTTTTTTAGTGTGGGAGGGGGTTGGTGACCACTGGGGGAGTACGGGGAGGTCATCCCCGATTCCTTCCGGTGGTCATCTGGTCAGTTGGGGCACCTTTTTGAGGCTTGGTCGTGAAAATTAAAGGACCAAGTAAACCCGGTGAAATACTGATGAATGCCGTTTTTTTCCATTATCTGCGAAAGCCGGCCATCTGGTAGCCACGCCCATGCCTGCTCATGTCCCGCCTTTCTTACGCCGCCGAACGTCCCCTTGAACTTTCGCTGGCGAGGCGACGGGAAAGCGGCGATGCTGTCAAAAAAGCCACTTTCGATTATACCAATTTGGCCGCTTTTGAGAGATCGCCGGCCATCTCCCGATTTATGTCGGAAGATGGCCGGTGATCACTTTTAAAAATAAGCCTGATAGTCAGCGAGGACCCAGCAGTTTTGTGGGCACCAGCTATATTTTGTGCCAGTTCCCGCATAGCTATCCAAGGAGACAGAACCACAGAAAAGGCAGTCTTATCTTAGCCTACTTAAATATGCGAGTGCCGGCACTGACTATCAGCTGGGCTGTATGGGCATTAGTGCCCCGGCAGCCGCCAGCGCGGCTTTGAATAAGGGGGGCCTAAAATAGCTGTTTATTGGATAAACATTGGAAAAACACCACATCCCCTGGTACTCCATTATCCCTCCCCTTGCTTGTTTTGTATGCCTTTTCTGTATTAATGACTTCTAAGTGACACAAATGAACATGTTTGATTATACCAGGAAATGTACCCAGCTATGGTACCTGCAGTATGAAAACACCAATAAACACAGATATTTTGTCCCATCAAACAAACTATAATTAGCTGGAAAATAAACACTTAAATTTACAAGTTATAAACACCTAGCTAGCTTGAATTATACTCACTCTGGGCTCCTTTTACTAAGCGGCAGTAAGCCCAACGTGGGCTTACCGCTCGCTATACAGGAAGTACCGCCGGGCTACCGTAGGAGCCCCGTGGTGCTTCCCACCCCTAGCATGCCATCATTTCTGGCGTTATTAAAATTAATTTTTGTGGCGCCGGAATGTACCTGGCGTTAATCGGGACGTGCCATGCACTGCCTGGTTATCACCGGGTTAGCGTGGCAGCCCTTAGTGCCACCTCAATGGGTGGCGGTAAGGGCTCCCCCCCAAAATGGCTGCACAAGGCCATTTCCTGTAGGAAAGCGAGACTTCCTTTTACTAGCTGCGGTAAAACGGGGCCTCAGCGCATGTGAAAAACATGCGTCGATGCCAGCGCAGGCCCCGTTTTGCCGCAGCTTGGTAAAAGGAGCCCTCTGTTAGCAGCTCAGAATAGATCTAAAGCAGCTTTTCCAGTGTATTATGGTAGAAAGGCAATCGGGAGGTTTCCATAAGAGCACAATGCAATTCTTTTTCTCATTGTTTTAGATATATAATTTGTATGGTGTGAGAGGATATTCTCAAGGTCATTGAATGATCGAAGAAGATTCTATTCTGGAAGTGGTATGTGAGCCCCATATTAAAAATCTACATCAAGCAACAATAGAAGAGCTATTGAATATAGTTAGTACATCATTGATATTCCAATTTGTTCAGAAGTAACATATTTGGGTTTTATTTAGGGTTGTCATTTATCTATGCAAAAGCAAATAACTAAAGGGCCATTTTACTAAGCTGCATTAGGTGCTAATGTGCACCTAGCACAGCCAAAAAAATGGAGTACTGTGGGATGTGCTCAGGCGTCCTGCAGTAATATTGAAATCTGTGTGCGCTAACTGCATGCTAAAATTTTTTCTAATATTTTTTTGAGGGGGGTATCGTGGATGGAGAGTGGAAGTTCCTGTGCTAACCAGTTAGCACATCTACATAAAGTGTTAACTGGTTAACGTATGGATAACTCATGGGCTCTGGCTTAGGCAGTGGACAGCAGAATTGGCTTCTAAGTCACATTTAGCAAAGCTACCATTTAGAGTTAAGCTTCGGTTTGGAGAACATCTAGAGAAGTTGGGATAAAAACTATGCACTTATTTACATGGTGGATTTGCATCATTTTTGAAAGAAAAGTATATGCATACTTTTGTTTTAAAATTTATTGTGTCTCTTAGAACTACTTTTTTCTTGGTCATAGATGTTTGCTGGAAAAAGATGTACCACCTGAAATTCAGAGGCTTCCTGCTTAAATTGCTTGGGGCTGCCTAACCACTGATATTCAGCAGCAGTTAACCAGTTAGTGTTGCTGAGTATCTGCTCTAGGGTTACCATATTTTGTCCCCCCAAAAGGAGGACACATGCCCCGCCCCCTTTCACACTCCACCCCTCCCCCTTTCATGCCCTCGTCCTGCCCCCTGTCACATTTTCCCCTCCCCCCTATCACACACCCCGTCACTCCCCATCCGCTTACCTTACTACTGCCCTGGTGGTCTAGTGACATCTTCGGGGCAGGAAAGAGCCCCCTCTTTCCTGTCCGGAGCGCTGCCCTGCATGCATCCTTCTTGTTTGTGATATCGGTGCCGATTCAAAATGGTCACCGAGAGTTGAAGTCTCACGAGGTCACGTCAACTCTCGGCGGCCATTTTGAATCGGCGCCGAGATCATGAACAGGAAGGATGCATGCAGGGCAGCGCTCCGGGCAGGAAAGAGGGGGCTCTTTCCTGCCCCGAAGGCGGAAGAGGTCACTAGACCACCAGGGCAGTAGTAAGTAAGGGGAGGGGAGGCTAGCAATCTGCTCATGTGTCCGGATTTCTGGACAAATGGGCAGGCTGGCGGGTAGGCGGGCGGTCCTATAGGACAGCCCGCCCACCAGCCTGCCTGTTTGTCCAGAAATCCGGACAAACAGGCAGATTGGCAAAACCCACCCGATTGCCTGGACATGTCCTCAAAAAGAAGACATGTCCGGGTAAATCCCGACATATGGTAACCCTAATCTGCTCTGACCAGCCACGTTTAAA
This sequence comes from Microcaecilia unicolor, assembly GCF_901765095.1. Classification (NCBI taxonomy): domain Eukaryota; kingdom Metazoa; phylum Chordata; class Amphibia; order Gymnophiona; family Siphonopidae; genus Microcaecilia; species Microcaecilia unicolor. The sequence goes on from NC_044040.1 coordinate 153,360,584, forward strand.
GTGGTCATATCAGGGGCAATACAGGGGGTGGAGTTGGGGATGAGCCAGCAGTTATGCAGGTTAAGAACCTAAGGGTAGCCATACTGGGTCAGACCAATGGTAAATCTAGCCCAGTATCCTGTTTCCAACAGTGGCCAAGCCAAGTCACAAGTACCTGACAGAATTCCAAATAGTAGCAAGAATCATGCTACTGATCCCAGGGATAAGCAATGGCTTTCTCCATGTATCTCAATAGCAGACTATGGACTTTTCCTCCAGGAACTTGTCTAAACCTTTGTTAAACCCAGATACGCTAACCGCTGTTACCACATCCTCCGCCAAAGAGTTCCAGAGCTTAACTATTCATTGAGTGAAAAAATATTTCTCCTATTTGTTTTAAAAGTATTTCCAGCAGTATTCAGTGCCAGCACCGGCATAGATAATGAGGCAAATTTAGGACAGCTTCTAGAGGTCATGGCAGCCATTTTGCTACAGCAGCCACTACGGGTAGGAGTGAGTGGAGTTATCTCCTGCCTGCACCACCCCCACTAAATTGCCAGGGATCCTAGGTAGGCCCAGGGAGCCCATCAAGACTGGGGTGAGGGATGGGGGTTCCATCCTTTCTGAGAAGAAAGGAGGGGGATCAGAAGCAGGGGAGCTGTTTCAGGTGGGTGGGAGGATCAGAAGGGGGACATTCCAGGGGGATGAGGATCAGAAGGGCTCAACAAAGTTATGTGAGTACACCGATATTCAGCTGGGGCCTGCATAACTGTCTTATATGGGTCCCGGTTGAATATCGGTCTGAACAGCCACAGTTAGCCCCTAATATTCACTGCTGGTTTTTGAACATGGCCCAGCACTGAGTATCTGGGGGTAATGTAGCCAGCAACTGTCAGCAGACCTTAACGTTTGGAGGGTCCGGAGCCCAAAGTGGGGGGCATAGTTTGGCCTGCTGCCCCGCCACAACCCAACATACCTTAGCTAATGTAGCTGGCAATTTGTGCATGCTTAGTTTCACTAAAATCGAGCATGCATGCAATGTGAGGGGAAGCAAGGCAGGCAATGCTACTACTACTACTACTACTACTATTTAGCATTTCTATAGCGCTACAAGGCATACGCAGCGCTGCACAAACATAGAAGAAAGACAGTCCCTGCTCAAAGAGCTTACAATCTAATAGAAAAAAAAAAAATAAAGTAAGCAAATCAAATCAATTAATGTGAACGGGAAGGAAGAGAGGAGGGTAGGTGGAGGCGAGTGGTTACAAGTGGTTACGAGTCAAAAGCAATGTTAAAGAGGTGGGTTTTCAGTCTAGATTTAAAGGTGGCCAAGGATGGGGCAAGACGTAGGGGCTCAGGAAGTTTATTCCAGGCGTAGGGTGCAGCGAGACAGAAGGCGCGAAGTCTGGAGTTGGCAGTAGTGGAGAAGGGAACAGATAAGAAGGATTTATCCATGGAGCGGAGTGCACGGGAAGGGGTGTAGGGAAGGACGAGTGTGGAGAGATACTGGGGAGCAGCAGAGTGAATACATTTATAGGTTAGTAGAAGAAGTTTGAACAGGATGCGAAAACGGATAGGGAGCCAGTGAAGGGTCTTGAGGAGAGGGGTAGTATGAGTAAAGCGACCCTGGCGGAAGATGAGACGGGCAGCAGAGTTTTGAAACCGACTGGAGAGGGGAGAGGTGACTAAGTGGGAGGCCAGCAAGAAGCAGATTGCAGTAGTCTAAACGAGAGGTGACAAGGGTGTGGATGAGGGTTTTGGTAGAGTGCTCGGAAAGAAAGGGGCGGATTTTACGGATGTTGTAAAGAAAGAAACGACAGGTCTTGGTGGTTTGCTGGATATGAGCAGAGAAGGAGAGAGAAGAGTCAAAGATGACCCCAAGGTTTCGAGCTGAGGAGACAGGGAGAATGAGAGAGCCATCACAGAAATAGAAAATGGGGGGAGCGGGGAGGTGGGTTTGGGGGGGGAAATGAGAAGCTCGGTTTTGGTCATATTTAATTTCAGGTGGCGTTGAGACATCCAGGCAGCAATGTCAGACAAGAACACTGAAACTTTGGTTTGGATGCAAGGTGAGATATCAGGGGTAGAAAGGTAGATTTGGGAGTCATCAGCATAGAGATGGTAGGAAAAGCCATGGGATGAGATTAATGAACCAAGGGAAGAAGTGTAGATAGAAAAGAGGAGGGGACCAAGAACAGAACCCTGAGGTACGCCGACAGGCAGAGGGATAGAAGTAGATGAGGATCCACCAGAGTGAACACTAAAGGTGCGGAGGGAGAGGTAGGAAGAGAACCAGGAAAGGACAGAGCCCTGGAATCCAAGTGAGGACAGGGTATCGAGAAGTATGCTGTGATCGACAGTGTCAAAAGCAGCGGAAAGATCAAGAAGAATGAGGATGGAATATTGACCTCTGGATTTAGCCAGTAATAGGTCATTGGAGAATTTAGTAAGCGCAGTTTCGGTTGAGTGGAGAGGGCGAAAACCAGATTGTAATGGGTCAAGAATAGCATGTGAGGAGAGAAAATCAAGGCAGCGGCGGTGAACAGCACGCTCAAGTAATTTGGAGAGAAAAGGAAGGAGGGAGATGGGTCGGTAATTAGAGGGACAAGTAGGGTCAAGTGAAGGCTTCTTAAGGAGAGGTGTGACCACAGCATGTTTAAAGGCAGCAGGGACAGTCGCAGTGGAAAGTGAGAGGTTGAGAATGTGACAGATAAAAGGAATAAGAGCAGGAGAGATGGCATTAAGAAGGTGGGTGGGAATGGGATCAGAGGAACAGGTGGTACATTTTGAGGAAGAAAGGAGAAGTGTAGTTTCCTCAATAGTAACTTCAGGAAAGGAGGAAAGGGAATGAGGGGAAGGAGAGAGAGGGGACGGACTAGTGGAGGGAGAGGTGGTGAGGTAGAGAAAGCAAGGTTTATCTTTTGAACCTTGTTGTGAAAGAATTCAGCAAGGGTCTGAGGAGATAATGAAGGGGGAGTTGGGGGAGGGGGCACCTTGAGGAGAGAGTTCAATGTGGTGAAGAGAAGTCGAGGATTAGAGCCAAGAGAGTTGGTCAGTTGGATATAATAATCCTGTTTGGCACGTAAAAGAGCAGATTGGAAGGAGGTCAGCATGAACTTAAAGTGTAAGAAATCAGCAAGGGTCCGAGATTTCCGCCAGAGGCGTTCGGCGGAGCGGGTACAGGAACGTAGGTAGCGGATATTAGAAGTCAGCCAAGGTTGGGGTTTTGTACGCCTTACAGGGCGGGTCATCAAAGGTGCAAGAGTGTCTAAGGCAGAGGATAGAGTATTGTTGTAAGAAGAAAGAGCCTCGTTGACAGACGTGGATGGTGCCACAGTAGAGAGGAGGTTTGAAACATGGGAGGATAGAGATGAAGGGTCAATATCGTGAAGATTCCTAGATAAATTAGATAGGATAGGACGGGACTGGGAGGGAGGAGATTTAAGTGTGAAAGTTATAAGATGGTGATCAGAGGAGGGATGATCAGAGGCAAGGAAACTAGAAGGTGAACAGTTGGAGGAGAAGATGAGATCAAGACAGTGACCATTTTGATGAGTGGAGGAGGTGGAGCATAGTTGGAGATTAAAGGACGACGTTAAAGCGAGTAACTTGGAAATATAAGAGTTGGAAGGATCATTAGCAGGAATATTAAAGTCACCAAGGATGAGAGAGGGGGAGGAAGGATCATGGAAGAAGGCAAGCCAGGCGTCAAAGTTACTGAGAAAGGATGAAAGGGACTTATCAGGGGGACGATAAATGACCGCTATTCGAAGAGGCAGAGGAGAGAAAAGGCAGATAGAGTGGACTTCAAAGGAGGAAAAACAGTGAGATTGAGGTGGAAGAAGGGGTTGAAATCTGGAGGAGGGAGAGAGAAGTAGTCCAACACCGCCCCCACGGCCAGCAGGGCGAGGAGTATGTGAAAATAGATAACCGCCATGGCACAGGGCTGCGACTGAAGCAGAGTCATCAGGGCAGAGCCAGGTTTCTGTTAAGGCGAGCAGATGGAGGTGACGCGAGATAAAGAGGTCCTGGATATAGGGGAGTTTGTTACAGGTGCAAAGAACAGTGCTGGAGAAAGGCTTCAGCTGGTGGGGGTTGGGGATGCTTATGTTCTCATGTTTTTAAATTCTTAAAGTGATTAGTGAATATAAGGAAATGCTTAAAACTTCTACAAAAATTATTCTATTAGATCAGATTTGAATAATACTAAACAGCTGTTCCAACTTGTTAATTCATTATTAACATAGCTTTCCAGTCTTTTATCTTCTATTAAACCTCCTACTTTTGATCATTCCACTATTCACCCTCCTCCTCCTCTGTTTTCTGTCAAATAACCAATTCCTAATCTACAGAAGAACAATGTCTCCTATTCCATGACTTTTTAATTTTCTCAGGAGCCTCTCATGAGGAACTTTGTCAAAAGCTTTCTGAAAATCTAGATACACTACATCAACCGGCTCACCTTTATCCACATGTGCTCCTACTGCATTTACACAGCCACAGTTATGCCAGGTTTATGTCTAGTGTAACTGTGGGCGTGTAAATGCAAGACAATTTTACATCTGGATGTCATTATTGAATAAGCACTCACTGTGTGATGTTGGGGCGCCTGAACTGAAGCACCCACTTACAGAATTGCCCCATATTAAGAAAGTAGCAATTAAGGGGATAATGGACCTAAAATCATTGGTCATGGTATTTTTCTCAAATTACGTTTCAATACAAATCCACTTAACTGTAGAATGGCTTGACATCTTATAATAAAGGCCTTTTAGCAAAACAGTGTAAAGGCACACAACTAATGCATCCATTGTAGTATTTCACAGAACAAGACCCCTTGAGGCTATACTGTTACCAGCAAGATAATAACAAATTGTGTTAATGGCTATAGCAGAAACAGTGTCATGGTTAAGCAAAGACATCTGTAATGCAATAAATGCACATCAAAATATATCTTAACAACTCATTTAAAGAACAAATTCTTTTCAGGGCAGGCTGTGATACATTTCATTGATTCTTCAGTAGAAAAAAAGGTACTGAATCTGTGTGAGCAGCCCGAACATACAAAGCACACTCATGGGCTTAAAATAGCTCTTTGGCTATAACAGGATAAGAAATGCGATAGAACCCTGATTTTCACTTACTAGTAAAGCATATGAACTATACTGTGAGTGAGAGTGGAGGGCTAATCTATTTCCTAAGGTGAACACCCCCAGAGTGACCAAATGTGGTAGAGTCTAGCCACTGGTCAGTATGGGGTCCTTTTACTAAGCTGTGTAAACGTCTATGCATGCCCAATGCGTGCCAAAATGGAGTTACAGCCCAACTACCGTGTGGTTCTTGCGGTAATTTCATTTTTGGTGTGTATCCGATACACGCGACTGAAAAATATTTTTTATTTTTGGACGCACGTAACGGACGCGCACCAAGTGGCATTTGATGCGTGTAGATTATTACCGTCCGGATTCTTTACTGCTAGGTCAATGGCTGCCGATAAGGTCTGAGACCCAAAATGGACGCGTGGAAATTTTGATTTTGCCACACGTCCATTTTCATTTTTTTTTAAAAAGAGCTTTTTTCACAGGTGCGCTGAAAATGGATTGGTGTGCGCCCAAAACCCGCACCTACACTACCGCAAGACATTTTTCATTGTGCCCTTGTAAAATGACTCCTATGTGTCCACATGATGTTTTAAGGGATTTCTTGCAAGACACTAAGGAGAAAACATCCTTTTATTGAGCTCCAAAGAGCAAGACAAATTTGTGACATGAGAAGAAAAATGGCAGGTTATACCATGTATCTTCCTCAGAAAGAAGGGATTAGCCTCCAGGCAGGAAACAGATATAGAAGCAGCTGAGACATACATTTAGCTGTGGAAGTGTGCAAATATTTAAAATTAAGGATAAATTCTGAATGAAAAACAGAAACCAGAAGAGGTGCTTATAATGGGTGGAAATGGGGGGACAAGGGAAAGGGTAAAATACTAGGGAAATAGGAAGCTGGGGAAGGAGTGAAAGTGAGGGAGTGTGAGAGATCTGGGAGGGGATTAAATTGAGTGGAAAATTGACAGGTGAGAAGTGAAAAAAAAAGGAACTGGGTATAACAGTGTGAGAGATGTGGAGAGGGAGGGGTGATAGAGGGACAAAGAAGAGAGAAACAGAAAGATCAATGTCTCTGTTCTCTGTGTGTGATGGAAGTATGGTATCTTAGCATACAGTTTCTGCATAGTGATCTGTTGCAGTTGACTTTGTTCCGTTTCCCTACTAGCAGATGTATTGGTGCCCATGCCAAGGTAATGTCTCAGAATGAGTTTGTTTTGCATATACTGTGAGAGGAATGAATCTCACCCTAAGCCAGGTTCTAGGCCCTCTAGTAATATTTGCAGTGTTGCCTTTTCACAGAACTGCTGCTGTTTGTTTTCTGGGAATGAATGCTGTTTTGGTATGGCATAAATTCTGCATACAAATGTTTCTGAACCGATTGTTTTGGAGTTATTATAAAGTTTGATGTATGCATCAGATTTATTTATTCTTCCACTTATTCATTCATTAATACCACTGCAATTTAAAATTTGCTAACATTAATGTGATGTAACTAGTTGTAGGTAATAATATACTGGCATTCACATTGTTTGGAGGATTTAAAACTGTATGTTATGATGGGCGCACAAAATGCTTACCTCCTTATTCTATAACCTCAGGGGGTCTTTTATTAAGGCACATTAGTGTTTTTAGCATGCGTAGCATGTAAAAGCAAGGGGGAATTCATATGGGGAGAGGTATGTATGGGGCATAGGCATGTCACGATTTTACATACATAGATTAGAGAATATGTCATTTATATGAGAACCCCTGGATTCTATATATCGTGCTGAGATTTCTGCGTGGAAATCGAAAGGTATTCTATAACAATGTGCATAACCTAATTGGTTAAGAAGCCAATCAGCGCTGATAATTGCCAATTAACACGCAATTATTGACACTAATTGGCATTAATTAGAATTTACACACAGAACTGTCTATGCGTATTCTGTAATGTGTTGCATGTAAATTCTAAGTCACGTGGAGGGGCATAATCGAACGGGGATGACCATCTCTAAAGGCGCCCATCTCTGAGGATGTCCCTGTGAATGGGCGTGGCATTCCATATTATCAAAACAAGATGGGCATCCATCTTTCATTTTGATAATACAGTTGGGGACACCCAAATCTCAACATTTAGGTCTACCTTAGAGATGGTCGACCTAATGTTGAGATGGTCGACCTTAGAGATGGGTGACCTCAGTTTTCGACGATAATGGAAACTGAGGACGCCCATCTCAAAAACGACCAAATCCATGGCATTTGGTTGTGGGAGGAGGAGCCAGCATTCGTAGTGCACTTGTCCCCCTCACATGCCAGGACACCAACTGAGCACCCTAGGGGGCACTGCAGCGGACTTCACAAATTGCTCCCAGGTGCATAGCTCCCTTACCTTCGCTGCTGAGCCCCCCAAAACCCACTCCCCACAACTGTACACCACTACCATAGCCCTTAGGGATGAAGGGAGGCACTTACATTTGGGTACAGTGAGTTTCGGGCGGATTTTGGAGGGCTCACATTTACCACCACAAGTGTAATAGGTGGTGGGGGGGGGATGGGCCTGGGTCCGCCTGCCTGAAGTGCACTGCACCCACTAAAAACTGCTCCAGAGACCTGCATACTGCTGTGATGGAGCTGGGTATGACGTTTCAGGCTGGCACAGAGGCTGGCAAAAAATGTTTTAAAAATATTTTTTGGATGGGAGGGGGTTGGTGACCACTGAGGGAGTAAGGGGAGGTCATCCCCGATTCCCTCTGGTGCTCATCTGGTCAGTTCGGGCACCTTTTCGAGGCTTGGTCGTGAAAAAAAAGGGACCAAGTAAAGTCGGCTAAATGCTCATCAGGGCACCCTTCTTTTTTCCATTATCAGCCGAGGACGCCCATCTCTTAACGATGCCCCCGTCCCGCCTTCAGTACACTGCCGACACGCCCCCGTGAAGTTTGGTTGTCCCCGCGACGGAAAGCAGTTGAGGATGCCCAAAATCGGCTTTCGATTATGCCAATTTGGGTGACCCTGAGAGAAGGATGCCCATCTCCCGATTTGTGTCGAAAGACAGGCGCCCTTCTCTTTCAATTATGCCCCTGATAGTTGACAAGGAGCTATGACCATAGGTGGGTAATGGGCATTTCTACAATCTATGTGCATTGCTACAGAATACAGCTGGTCTGTGCCTAATTTATGCATCAGCATTTACACCAGGTTTAACTTGGCGTAACTGCCTACAACTAAATAATTTAGGCTAATTCTATAAAGTATGCCTAAATTAAGACGTACTTTATAGAATGTGCATAGGCAAATTTCATTTCAGCGCCAAATTGTTAGGTATGATATATAGAATCTAGTCTTAAGCTGTTACATTTAGGCATATGAATTTATGCCAGCTGTTGACATGCTGTTAAGTCGGTGCGTCTAAATGTTTGGTATTCTGTAATGGAATCTGGGCACTCAGATGCCATAATAGAATTCCTGCTCAGTGTGCTGCATTCTGGCACCTACATTTTGGCACACATTATAGATATGCTCCTTTATTGTGTGGGGCTCACCAAACCTAGGTACCTAGGTTCCTTTGTAGAATGGGCTCCTATCGCACTCCCTCTTGGAGACCTAATTGGAGGTGCCCAGTTATAGAATTGTCTCCTATTTGTGTATTTTAGTTATGCAAGAGGCAAAGATTGCATACACAGTCGTTATTCTCCTCTATTATTTATACATATCTCTTTTCCAGCATATTTCCAGAGAATTCATATAATTAAATAGGAAGTCACTTATCTATTTTTTTAAATTTGATATACAGTGGGGGAAATAAGTATTTGATCCCTTGCTGATTTTGTAAGTTTGCCCACTGACAAAGACATGAGCAGCCCATAATTGAAGGGTAGGTTATTGGTAACAGTGAGAGATAGCACATCACAAATTAAATCCGGAAAATCACATTGTGGAAAGTATATGAATTTATTTGCATTCTGCAGAGGGAAATAAGTATTTGATCCCTCTGGCAAACAAGACCTAATACTTGGTGGCAAAACCCTTGTTGGCAAGCACAGCGGTCAGACGTCTTCTGTAGTTGATGATGAGGTTTGCACACATGTCAGGAGGAATTTTGGTCCACTCCTCTTTGCAGATCATCTCTAAATCATTAAGAGTTCTGGGCTGTCGCTTGGCAACTCGCAGCTTCAGCTCCCTCCATAAGTTTTCAATGGGATTAAGGTCTGGTGACTGGCTAGGCCACTCCATGACCCTAATGTGCTTCTTCCTGAGCCACTCCTTTGTTGCCTTGGCTGTATGTTTTGGGTCATTGTCGTGCTGGAAGACCCAGCCACGACCCATTTTTAAGGCCCTGGCGGAGGGAAGGAGGTTGTCACTCAGAATTGTACGGTACATGGCCCCATCCATTCTCCCATTGATGCGGTGAAGTAGTCCTGTGCCCTTAGCAGAGAAAACACCCCCAAAACATAACATTTCCACCTCCATGCTTGACAGTGGGGACGGTGTTCTTTGGGTCATAGGCAGCATTTCTCTTCCTCCAAACACGGCGAGTTGAGTTCATGCCAAAGAGCTCAATTTTTGTCTCATCTGACCACAGCACCTTCTCCCAATCACTCTCGGCATCATCCAGGTGTTCACTGGCAAACTTCAGACGGGCCGTCACATGTGCCTTCCGGAGCAGGGGGACCTTGCGGGCACTGCAGGATTGCAATCCGTTATGTCGTAATGTGTTACCAATGGTTTTCGTGGTGACAGTGGTCCCAGCTGCCTTGAGATCATTGACAAGTTCCCCCCTTGTAGTTGTAGGCTGATTTCTAACCTTCCTCATGATCAAGGATACCCCACGAGGTGAGATTTTGCGTGGAGCCCCAGATCTTTGTCGATTGACAGTCATTTTGTACTTCTTCCATTTTCTTACTATGGCACCAACAGTTGTCTCCTTCTCGCCCAGCGTCTTACTGATGGTTTTGTAGCCCATTCCAGCCTTGTGCAGGTGTATGATCTTGTCCCTGACATCCTTAGACAGCTCCTTGCTCTTGGCCATTTTGTAGAGGTTAGAGTCTGACTGATTCACTGAGTCTGTGGACAGGTGTCTTTCATACAGGTGACCATTGCCGACAGCTGTCTGTCATGCAGGTAACGAGTTGATTTGGAGCATCTACCTGGTCTGTAGGGGCCAGATCTCTTACTGGTTGGTGGGGGATCAAATACTTATTTCCCTCTGCAGAATGCAAATAAATTCATATACTTTCCACAATGTGATTTTCCGGATTTAATTTGTGATGTGCTATCTCTCACTGTTACCAATAACCTACCCTTCAATTATGGGCTGCTCATGTCTTTGTCAGTGGGCAAGCTTACAAAATCAGCAAGGGATCAAATACTTATTTCCCCCACTGTACTTCTTTGCCATCATATAGTTAACTGTTGGAATGAACTTCTGCATCCTGAACTGATTTGTCAGAAATATTGAATACAATGATGCACACTTCAAAACTCTGTAGGCTTAAATTGAAATGTTACTGGCATGTGTTCTCTAGCTTTGTCAATTTAGGTACTGTCTAATGACAAATTGGCATCTAGACTGGTTGATTTACTGTCTTCCAGCGCATAAATCATACTGTCTAGGTTCCTAGAGATTTATTAGTTTGTAATTCTTAAACCTACAGGAACAGGATGGTATGTGTTTCTTAATTTTGGCTGCCAGATATATGAGCAGATGCTGCCTCAAACTGACCAAGTTTCCTAGACATAAACAAAATTGGCATGGGAGAAGTCATTTCACCCTGTACAAATCTGATAACACAGACTTCACAATTAAAATTCCTGAACGCACACCTCACCTTTCCTTCCACATTCTTCCTCTTCATAATTCCCTTTACCTCTTTCCCTATCCCTCCCTCCTTGCATCTCTCCTCTACAACACTCTCTTTATCCTTCCTTCCTTCTTTCTTTCTCCTTCTGGTCCCTCCCCACCCCTTCATACCCTCTCACCTCTCATCTTCTTCCATCCATATCCTCCCTCTACCCTTGATTTTTCCATCTTTTCTCTCCACCCATTATCTCTTTCCTTCTCACTCCTCACAACTCACCTCCTATTTCTCCCAAGTTTCATCTTCCACCTCACCAGCACACAAACACACTCTCTTTCGCCTTCCCCTTTTTCATCCTAGCACTCTCACCCTCCAACCCCTCTGGCACACTCTCTCCCCATCTCTCTCTTTCTCCCCCCCCCCCCCCAGCACTTTTCCTCAGGGGCATCAGAACATCTTTTTACTTGGGAGGGCCAAACAAACCAAGCTCTGTCCCTGCCTCCCCCCTCTCTAGTGTTGATACTTTGTGGATTAAAAAAAATTGCTAGGGTCATGGTCCCTGTAAACTACAGCATTCCATTGCCTATGCGCTCCCTCTCATCCCCTTCCCCAACACACTGAAACTTAGTTGTTGGAAATGGTACCTGAAATCAGACTGGCTCTTAGTAAGGGAAAGCAAATGATTTTTGCTACAATTCGATATATTAGCCGCCTTTGATGTGGTGAATTATGATCAACTGTTGAATAGGATTAGTGAGATAGGAGTAAGTGGTACTGTTTTGAAATGGTTTAGTGAGTTCTTATAGAGGAGAATATATAGTATAAGAAAGGATTCTAAGATATCCTTGCAGTGGATTGCAGATTCTTTATTCAACATTTATCTAACTACGATGGGAACAGTGCTGTCCACCTTGGGAGTATGGGTCTACTCATATGCTGAAGATATCTTCCTTCTATGTGAAGCTCGAGAAAAGTGTGAAGATACTATGACTTTCTTGAGGTAGACTGTCATTAAACTAATAACTGGGTTAAAGCTAATTTTCTGAAAATGAATAGACTACAGACTAAGGTTGTTTGGTTTGGAGATTATGAGAAGCTGACAGCTAAGTGTTTGGAATTGGGTACAGGTAAGAAACTAATCAGGACCACTCAAAAGTGTTGGGAGTCTTATTTGATTCAGGCTTAACTTTTGAATTGCATGTGAAGGCTTTATCAAAAAAATGTTTTTCCGATTACGGCAGCTGAAAACAAATTCAATCTAAATTACACCTGGTGGAACAGTGGCACAGGCAACCCTGATTCCATACTTAGATTATTGTAACTCACTATTTGAGGGTCTTACTAAAAAACTCACTGTGCTGACTGCTAGCCTCCTGGGGCTATTGCCTCATGTAAGTGCATGCTTCGAATAGTGGGTCAGTGTCTCTGCAAGATAATCTTCAATATTTGTTAGGTCTGGTTGGAAGGGTTGTTGCTGGATTTAATGCCCACAAATGGAGAGAGTCCTCACAATATTCAGCACTATTTAACTGGCCAGGAAGGGAAAATTAGGTTCTTACCTTGGTAATTTTCTTTCCTTTAGTCATAGCAGATGAAGCAATTACGTATGGGTTATGTCCATCAACCAGCAGGGGAGATAGAGAGCACTCAAACTTTCACAGTGCCCTCTTGGCCAGCTAGCTCCACTGCCTCTTCAGTATTTGAAGCTTCCAAAGCAGTATGGCAAACCGCAATGGGAATCACAAGAGCTTTCCTCACAGCGAACGATGGCCCATCACAAGGGCATGAGCTCATAAAGGAGGGAATGCACATCCTCCTGGAGGGAATAAACTCATCCTCCTTATTGTATAAGTGGAGGGGAACACACGCGCCTCCTGGAGGGAATCACACATCCTCCCAACACACTGGAGGGAATGAACTCATCCTCCTATTTATAGAACTGGAGGGGAACACACGCGCCTCCTGGAGGGAATGAACACATCCTCCTAAATTTAAACTGAACATGAATCCTGAAGATTGTTTTCCAACTTTCTCCCAAGAAAGGAACTTCAGGAAATTAGAACAGAACCTGAAAAACAGATTCACAGCATACAGACAATTATACAGGGAGGGCTCATGGCTTCATCTGCTATGACTAAAGGAAAGAAAATTACCAAGGTAAGAACCTAATTTTCCCTTCCTTGTCATCAAGCAGATGAAGCCATTACGTATGGGATGTAACAAAGCAATCCCTAGATAGGGTGGGAACAAGCCACGCCATGCGCTAGCACTTGTGCACCAAAACGTGCATCCCTCCTGGCAGCCACATCCAGCCTGTAATGTCGGGCAAAGGAGAGCTTAGAAGCCCATGTTGCTGCACTGCGTATCTCTTGAAGAGAGAGTGCTCCAGTTTCAGCCCAAGAGGAAGAAATCGCTCTAGTAGAATGTGCCTTAAAGGCTACAGGCGGAACCCTGCCGGCCAGCAGATAAGCTGAAAAGATAGTTTCCTTTGAGCCAGCGGGCAATAGTGGCTTTAGACTCTGGAGACCCTCTGCGAGAACCGGATAGCAAAACAAACAGATGATCAGAAGTCCTGAAAGAGTTAGTAACTCGCAGATACTGCAGCAGAGTCCTGCGCACATCCAAAAGGTGCAGCTGCCCAAAAGATTCTGGAAACTCTTCCTCTGAAAAAGAGGGCAAGAAAATAGGCTGGTTTAGGTGAAAGGCTGAAACCACCTTAGGCATAAAGGAAGGCACGGTCCGAACCGTGACTCCGGACTCTGAAAATTGCAGAAATGGGTCTCTACAGGACAGCGCCTGGAGCTCTGACACCCGTCTCGCCGAGGTAATGGCCACCAGAAAAATGGCCTTCAGTGTCAAATCTTTCTCCGATGCTCGCCGAAGCGGCTCAAAAGGAGATGCCTGCAGGGATTTCAAACTAGCCCCAGGTTCCAAGCTGGACAGGGTGCTCGCACTGGAGGTCGGAGCCGAAGCACCCCTCTAAGAAACCGTGCCACATCTGGGTGAGCAGCCAAAGACACGCCTTCCACCTTACCACAAAGGGAGGCCAACGCTGCCACCTGCACCCGCAGGGAATTATAGGCCAAGCCTTTTTGTACACCTTCCTGCAAAAAGTCCAGAATCGGCGAGACAGGAGCCCGCACTGGAGCAATGGCTCTGGAAGCACACCAAGACTCAAACAGGCACCAAATCCTGGCATAAGCCACGGAAGTGGACCGCTTGCGGGATTGCAGGAGAGTGGAAATAACTTTATTGGAATAACCTTTATCCCTCAATTGCGCCCTCTCAGTAGCCATGCCGTAAGACCAAAGCGGCCGGCGTCCTCCATGGCTACCGGTCCCTGAGTCAACAGGTTCGGTACCAGAGGTAACGGCAGAGGAGCCTCCAGGAGCATCTGTCGGAGGTCTGCATACCAAGGTCTCCTTGGCCAATCCGGGGCGATGAGGACCACTTCTCCTGGGTGCAGCCGAATCCGCAAGAGCAGGCGCCCTATCAAGGGCCATGGGGGAAACACATAAAGTAGACCCGGAGGCCAGGGTTGAGCCAAGGCATCCAACCCCGCCGAGCGAGGATCTCTCCGTCTGCTGAAGAGGCACGGGACTTTGGTATTGGCACTTGTCGCCATTAGATCCATCACGGGCTTGCCCCATTTGGCACAGATCTGCAGGAATACTTCGTCTGCCAGATTCCATTCTGCTGGATCGATCTGATGCCTGCTCAGATAATCGGCCTGCACATTGCTCTGACCTGCAATATGAGCTGCCGACAGACACTGAAGATGCAGCTCGGCCCAGTGGCAAATCAGTTCGGCCTGCGCGGCTAGTGCTCTGCACCTTGTTCCGCCTTGTCGATTTATATAGGCCACCGTTGTCGTGTTGTCCGACATCACTCTGACAGCCAATCCTTCCAGGGTCACTTGAAAGGCCAGAAGCGCCTGAAACACCGCTTTCAACTCTAGGCGGTTGATGGACCACTCCGACTCCTCGGGTGTCCATAGACCCTGGGCATGCTTCCCCTTGCAGTGTGCGCCCCAGCCCTTCAGGCTGGCATCTGTTACCACCAGGCACCAAACGGGGAGCGTCAGCGGCATTCCTCGCCGCAGCATGCTGTCCGAGAGCCACCACTCCATGAGACGGGCCGCAGGGAGCCAAGTAAGTCTGCATTGGTAATCCTGAGAAATAGGAGACCATCTCCGGAGTAGGGAATACTGTAGAGGTCTCAGGTGCGCTCTCGCCCAGGGTACCACTTCCATCGTGGCTGTCATCGATCCCAGCAGCTGGACAATGTCCCAAGCTTGCGGGCGGGGCATCCTCAGGAGCACACGGACCTGATTCTGAAGCTTGCACCGCCTTAGCTCGGGTAGGAACACATAGCCCGAGACTGTGTCGAACCTGGCCCCCAAAAACTCTAGAGATTGTGAAGGGGACAGGTGACTTTTGGCCATATTGACGACCCAGCCTAGAGATTGCAGTACTGAGACCACTCTGGCTGTAGCTTGTAAGCTCTCTGTTGCAGAGTCTGCTCTGATGAGCCAGTCGTCTAGGTACGGGTGAACCCTGATACCTTCTCGCCTGAGAAAAGCAGCTACTACCACCATTACCTTCGAAAAGGTTCGGGAAGCTGTGGCGAGGCCAAAAGGCAAGGCCCTGAACTGGAAATGTTTTCCCAACACCGCAAACCTCAGAAACTTCTGGTGCGGGGGCCAAATCGGTATGTGCAAGTAAGCTTCTTTCAGGTCTAGAGACGTGAGAAACTCTCCTGGCTGAACCGCCGCAATGATGGAGCGCAGGGATTCCATGTGGAAATGCCGCACTCTCAGGGACTTGTTAATTTCTTTTAAGTCCAGAATAGGGCGAAAGGACCCACCTTTTCGCGGCACCACAAAGTAGATGGAGTATCGGCCGCAGCCTTGCTCGGCGGGAGGCACCGGGGTCACAGCCCCTAATTGAATCAGACCTTGTACAGTCTCCTCCACCGCCGCCCGTTTGACGGCAGAACCGCATCGGGACTCCACAAACACGTCTCTTACTGGGGCGTTGAATTCTATTCTGTATCCATCTCTGATCAGGTCCAGAACCCACTGATCTGAGGAAATCTTGGCCCACTCCTCGACAAAGAGGGAAAGCCGTCCTCCGATGACAGGCATCGAGGAGAGGGCCGGCGCACCATCATTGAGAGGGTCACCCCTGAACTCCTGGTCTTGAGCCACCGGCTGCGGAACGCTTGTCCGAGCGAAAGGAGTTCCTCTGCTGACCACGGGCACGTGAAGTGAACCCAGCAGAACGCCCCGGGCGGTACCTTCTAGCTTCACGGAAGCGAGGTCTGTACGAGGAGTGGATCGCCTGGCCCTTAGAGGAAGGCCTCTGCCTATTTTCGGGCAAGCGCTGGGGTTTTGGATCACCCAGGCCTTTCACAATTTTCTCCAACTCCTCACCAAATAGGAGAAGTCCTTGAAAAGGCAACTTCACCAACCTTTGCTTAGAGGCCATGTCCGCTGCCCAGTGTCGTAGCCACAGACGACGGCGAGCCGCCACTGCTACTGAAATTTGTTTAGCCGAAGCTCTGACAAGGTCATAAAGGGCATCAGCCAGAAAGTACAAGGCCACCTCCATCCGCGGAGCCACATCTAAGAAGGGCTCCGCTCCATCTCCGGGCTGAGCCACTGCCTGTTGCAGCCAAGCTAGGCAGGCTCTCACAGCATAACAGCTGCATGCAGACGCCCGAACAGTGAGACCTGCAATTTCAAAGGACCGTTTCAATGCTGTTTCCAGCCTACGGTCTTGAACATCCTTCAGGGCAACACCTCCTTCAACAGGGAGGGTAGTTCTCTTTGTCACCGCAGTGACTAGGGCATCCACTGTAGGCATTTGAAAACGAGCCATATGTCCCTCAAGCAGAGGGTATAACTGCCCCATAGCCCTGGAAACTCTCAAAGGTCCCTCGGGGTCAGCCCACTGAGCCGAAACAAGCTCTAGGATGGAGTCATGCAAAGGGAAGGCCCGAGCAGCTTTCTTGGTACTAGCCATCCTGGGATTACCCGAGGAGGCCATGCCACTGTCAGGATCTTCAATCGAGAGGGCCTGCAGGGTATCTGAAATAAGCGCTGGCAGCTCATCACGGTGGAAAATCCTCACCGCAGAGGGATCATCCAGATCCTGTGGTAAATCCGCACCTGACTCTGGTTCCTCAGACCAAGAACGTCTGTCAGAGTTCTCCGAATCCTCACACCCCGACCACGGGGGGGGGAAAAAGGGTGCACCACAATCTGAAGGGGAATTAACCCTTCTGCGCTTATCTTTAGGCCAAGCATCCGGGAAAAAAGCCTCACTGGGCAGTCCCAGGCCAGAATCCATCGGGGGGGGGGGGGGGGGGCAATCAGAGGAGCCTCAGGCGACCCTTGAGGAAGGGCTCTTTTCATCATGTATGCTTTATGCAGCAAAAGCACAAAATCCGGGGAGAAAATCTCACCCTGGGCACCCAAGTCCTGTCCGGTGCTAGCCACTCCTGAAATAACCTCATCTCGAGGTGCCCCACCCGGCTCAGGTCTCTCCGTGTCCACGGAGGCCGCGCCATGCGGTGTAAGCACAATGGCGCCCGCTGCCAGCTCAGAGCGGGAAGAAACATCGCTCGCCATGCTCGGGCCGGCTCCTACGCCAGTACAGCACGATTTACAGAGCCCTGCTGCTGATTTGCGCTTGCCACAAGTGGAACAGCGCTTTACATTGTCCGCAGCCATCGCCGAAAAAACGGCGGTAAAATCCAAAATGGCGGTTTCGCGCCAAAATCGCCCCGATCGTGGGCCCACCCCGGAGGAGTTGGAAAACACTCTTACCTCAAAGGATCTAGTGTACAACTACGATCCTGCTGAAAATCAGGTCAAAAACCTCTGTTCCAGCGTCTCTGCGTTTAAAAACGCGACACAACTTTTTTTTTTTTTTTTTTTTTTAAGCTGTGAGGAAAGCAGAGGTATTGAAGACTCTGGAGGCTCAGATGAGTGGGAAAGGCAGGGAAAGGGCGAACCTATATGCCTGCATCCACTGTTGGTGGGTAAGGACAGGGAAAGCAAGGCAATATGTCCACATCCACAGAGGTATGGGTAAGGCAGGGAAAGGGCTAACCTATGTGCCTTTAAACTGAAGCTGCTATAGCCTCCAACACCCCGATTAACAACTGGCAAGCCAGGAACCACCTCCCGGCAGATTTTTCTGGAGCTCGAACAAGCTGCAGCCACCCTGCTAAGGGAGATAGAGAATACTGAAGAGGCAGTGGAGCTAGCTGGCCAAGAGGGCACTGTGAAAGTTTGAGTGCTCTCTATCTCCCCTGCTGGTTGATGGACATAACCCATACGTAATGGCTTCATCTGCTTGATGACAAGGAATGGCTCCTGGCTTGTTAACTAGTGTTTAGCCGGCTAACAACTAATATTCAGTGGAAGATAGCCAGTTATCTCCGTTGAATATTTGTGGTTAGTGCATAGCAGCTAACCAGCTATATTGGGTGATGTGGAGAGGTGTAATCGAACGGGGCGCCCAAGTTTTCATGAGGGCGTCCTCGCAGGACGGCCCCACAAAGGGGCGGGGAAACCTGTATTATTGAAACAAGATGGGCGTCCATTTTTCATTTCGATAATACGGTCGGGGACGCCCAAATCTCAACATTTAGGTCGACCTTAGAGATGGTCGTCCCCGGTATTCGGTCATAATGGAAACTGAAGACGCCCATCTCAAAAATGACCAAATCCTAGCTGTTTGGTCATGGAAGGAGCCAGAATTCATAGTGCACTGGTCCCCCTCACATGCCAGGACACCAGCTGGGCACCCTAGGGGGCACTGCAGTGGACTTTGCAAATTGCTCCCAGGTGCATAGGTCCTTTACCTTGGGTGCTGAGCCCCAAACTCCCCCCCCCCAATCCCACTCCTCACAACTGTACACCACTACCATAGCCCTAAGGGGTGAAGGGGGGCACCTACATGTGGGTACAGTGGGTTTCAGGTGGGTTTGGGAGGGCTCACATTTACCACCACAAGTGTAACAGGTAGGGGGGATGGGCCTGGGTCCGCCTGGCTGAAGTGCGCTGCACCCACTAAAACTACTCCAGGGACCTGCATACTGCTGTGATGGAGCTGGGTATGACATTTCAGGCTGGCACAGAGGCTGGCAAAAAAAAAAATAAGTTTTTTTTTAGGGTGGGAGGGGGTTGGTGACCACTGGGGGAGTATGGGGAGGTCATCCCCAATTCCCTCCGGTGGTCATCTGGTCAGTTCGGGCACCTTTGATCGCAAGAAAAAATGGACCAAGTAAAGTCGGCCAAGTGCTCGTCAGGGACGCCCTTCTTTTTTCCATTATTGACCGAGGATGCCCATCTCCTAATCACACCCCAGTCCCGCCTTCGCTATGGTGCCGACATGCCCCCGTGAACTTTGGTTGTCCTCATGACGGGAAGCAGTTGAGGATGCCCAAAATCGGCTTTCCATTATGCTGATTTGGGGAACCCTGCGAGAAGGACGCCCATCTACCGATTTGTGTCAGAAGATGGGCGCCCTTCTCTTTCGAAAATAAGCCTGATAGCCAGTTAGTGCTGATATTCAGCACTGGTTAAGCAGTTAAATAGGACCACATAAATAGCAGTCCTATCTTTAACCGCTAGGAACTTAACTGGTTAGCGCTGAACATCGGCTTAACAGGTTAAGTTCTGGTGGCCAAAAATGAAACCAGATATTCAATGCCTGTCATCGTAAATGGCCCAACATTGATTATCTGGGGTCAGCGCCAACCACAGCACCTATGCAGGCTGCCTCCTGCTAACTGAATATTGCCCCCAATGTGTCCATTATCCAAGTGGTCACCCAAATGTGTGGCTATGAACATTGGACAGTATGGTTTGATATGAGAGCTAAAGTGGAATTCGGTCACGCCAAACTTAAAGTCCTGGAAACCAAGCATTCATACTTCACCAAAATGGAGACATACTTGATGGAAGATGAGGGGCCATGAAAAAGGCAACATATCTTTATAGAAGAAAAGTAACCAAAAGCAAGAGGAAAAGGAAACCAATATGGTTCTCCAAAGAGATGGGTGCGGATTATAACAAATCAAGATAGCCAGTTATCTCCGCTGAATATTTTCGGTTAGTGCATAGCAGCTAACCAGCTATATTGCGTGATATAGCTGGTTAGTGCTGATATTTAGCACTGGGTTAAGCGGTTAAATAGGACTACATAAATAGCAGTCCTATCTTTAACCGCTAGGAACTTAACCCGTTAGCGCTGAATATTGGCTTAACTGATTACGTTCTGGCAGTCAAAAATGAATCTGAATATTCAATGTCAGTCACAGTGAGTGGCCCACCATTAAATTTCTGGGGTCACCGCCAATCACAGAACTTATACGGGCTGACTGAATATCGCTCCCAGTGTGTCCAATATCCAAGTGGTCACCCAAATGGGTGGCTATAATCACTGGATAGTATGGTTTGATATGACAGCCAAAGTGGAATCTGGTCACACCAACCTCAAAGTCCTGGAAACAAAGCATGCAGACTTCAGCAAAATGGAGACATACTTAATGGAGGATCTGGCAAGGTGAGAGGCAATAAAGGACTGTGGGATCAACTAAAAGGGGCCATAAAGAGCAAATTAATTTAGCTAAGAGAATTTTTATAATTGGGAAATAGAAAAATTGCCCAATTCTATGAACATGCTGTTCATAAGTTTGGATGACATGATTAACGCAAATACTTTTCTCATGATTCCAGTTTCTCTATAACCTAGTACAGAACAACTAGCACTATTCTTTCAGAGTAAAGACAATAAAATTAGACAATCATTTCCTCCTATAAATTTAGAAAATACTCCTATACTATCAGAGAATAATTGTATGTATGTATGTATGATGTTCCTGGGGTTAGAGTCTGGAATAGTTTTGAGATAATCTCTTTGCAGGCAATTAAGGCATTGCTATGCAGCTCATTAAGAAATCTTCCTTCTTAGATATTTGTCCATCTTACCTGTTAGCCACAGTTCCTATGAGTATTCTTTATTGGCTTACTGAGGGCCTTATTATAAAGGCACACTAGCACTTTTAGCACACTAAAAATTAGCGTATGCTAAACATTACAGATGCCCATATATTCCTATGAGCGTCTCTAGTGTTTAGTGCACGCTAATCATTAGTATACACAAGGAAGGCAACAACCGGTGGTCAGCCGCTGATGGCCAGCATTTTGTCCCCTGAGCAGCAAGTACATAAGTACATAAGTAATGCCACACTGGGAAAAGACCAAGGGTCCATCGAGCCCAGCATCCTGTCCACGACAGCAGCCAATCCAGACCAAGGTACCTGGCAAGCTTCCCAAACGTACAAACATTCTATACATGTTATTCCAGGAATTGTGGATTTTTCCAAAGTCCATTTAGTAGTGGTTTATGGACTTGTCCTTTAGGAAACCGTCTAACCCCGTTTTAATTTCTGCTAAGCTAACCGCCTTCACCATGTTCTCCGGCAACAAATTCCAGAGTTTAATTATGTGTTGGGTGAAGAAATATTTTCTCTGATTTGTTTTAAATTTACTACACTGTAATTTCATCGCATGCTCCCGTCCTAGTATTTTTGGAAAGCATGAACAGACGCTTCACATCCACCTGTTCCATTCCACTCATTATTTTATATACCTCTATCATGTCTCCCCTCAGCTGTCTCTTCTCCAAGCTGAAAAGCCCTAGCCTCCTTAGTCTTTCTTCATAGGGAAGTCGTCCCATCCCCGCTATCATTTTAATCGCCCTTCGCTGCACCTTTTGCAATTCTACTATATCTTTCTTGAGATGTGGCGTCCAGAATTGAACACAATACTCAAGGTGCGGTCGCACCATGAAGCGATACAACGGCATTATAACATCCTCACACCTATTTTCCATACCTTTCCTAATAATACCCAACATTCTATTCGCTTTCTTAGCCGCAGCAGCACACTGAGCAGAAGGTTTCGGTGTATTATCGACGACGACACCCAGATCCCTTTCTTGGTCCGTAACTCCTAACGTGGAACCTTGCATGACGTAGCTATAATTTGGGTTCTTTTTTCCCACATGCATCACTTTGCACTTGCTCACATTAAATGTCATCTGCCATTTAGCCGCCCAGTCACCCAGTCTCGTAAGGTCCTCTTGTAATTTTTCACAATCCTGTCGCGAGTTAACGACTTTGAATAACTTTGTGTCATCAGCAAATTTATTCAAAGTCGTTAGCTGCGCGTCGAACTGCCCACAGATGAAAGGGTTGGAGAGTCCTTTGATTAGCGCCGGCGAAGGAATGTTGACGCTCTTAGACTTGGAAAAACAACTCCATCGCTCCCGAATTATTCAACCACCATGTCCAAAGGAGTGGAGGAGTGAGTTAGAGGCATATGCTGAAACGGAGGACGTTTACAGCAGAACCCGAATCGGCGGAACCACTCCTAAACACCTCAAGAGAAATCACCTTGGAGTTTTTGGCTTCTGTGTAGGTTACATTGAATGCCATTTGGAAGGTGCTTCGGGACCTGACGGTGGTAGTAAATAACTTTGTTTCAGATATAATCATAATGGAGAGTTACATGGACAATTTGACTGAACCCTTTGAGAGTGAGAAATTGATATAATAAATGAAGTTCTACACAAGCTAGAAGTGGTTATGATCCTGAAAATGATAATGGACCAGAAACTTTGAATGATAAGGTGGATGTTATTGTGGATGATTAATGTCGAGATTATTGTTTTTCCCAGAGTTCCAGGTATGACTCCTAAAGTTTTCCTCAGAAATATTTCCTTAATTATTACTTCGAAAGGAGTGAAGCCTGTGAAAACTGGGATTGCTTTAATCAGTGGGATTTGGAGACTTAAGTATATGTATTGTTAAATAATTTCTGATTTTTAAAAGAGAGAGAATGTAATCAGATGTATTATTTCCAACTAAAATCTGGACAATAAGTATGTTCTCAATGAAATGAATTGACTATATACCGTATTTGATCTTGAAGAAGCCAACCAGATGATCAATGTGGAATAATGAATTAGATGAGTAATATCTGGGGATAATCAGGTTAATACCATGTTTTCTTTTTTCTGTTTACTGTTTAATTGATCTCATTGTCTTATCTCACTCTCCCTATTTTTCTTCACTTTGTGGTCTAAGAAAGAGAAAGATTGTATATAATCCATATATCCCGTTGGGATTGTTTTCTTCTTATCTTGTATTAATGTGCAGTCATCTCTGTATTACTGTTTGCAAGTGACCCTTGTAAAATGAAAAATTATAAACAAATGATTAAAAAAAAGTATACACTAAAAACTCTAGCACACCTTTGTAAAAGACCCCCTGAGTTTATAAACTCTATGTTACAATCTGGTTGTTATTGGGAGAGTCTTTCAGATATTATTTTAACTCCTTTATCTAAATCAATGAATGCTGATTTTTAACTATTGTTGACAATTATCATATCGGATCACCAGCATTCCTTGGATGGCAAAGTTATTTGAATTTTTGGTAAATGAACAGTTAAAAAACTACTTAGAAACACACAATAGCTTATATAAACATCAACATGGGTTTAGACCAAGATATAGCACAGAAACACTTCTCTTAACCCTTACAACATAGGTCAATCAATTGTTAAATAAAAGCAGGCAGGCTATTAGATTGTAAGCTCTGTCAAGCAGGGACTGTCTCTTCATGTTCACGTGGCATACGTCTAGTAGCGCTATAGAAATGATAAGTAGTAGTAGTAGTATTTTGCTGCAATTTCATATTTTTGCAGCTTTTAATGTGAAATCATTCTCTGTTATTACATACATTAAGTGAGCTGGGAATAGCTAGGTTTGTCTTGTGCTGGTTTGAACAATTTTTGAAATTCAGAACTTATCAAGTATAAGGGAAGGGTAGTTCTTCATCACATTGGAGCCCTGGCTGCGGTGTGCCACAGGGTTACCCACTCTCCCCACTTTTATTTAATATATATTTAAGATCACTCAGCTCCTTATTTAAAGATTCAGACACTATCACCCTGTCTTATGCTGACGATATCTTCTTGTTATGCCCTGTTTTGGAAAATCTGGATGACATTCTGGCCTCTTTATTTTGTATAACTGTATTTCAGTTGTGGGTAGATGGGAATTTGATCATCACCTAAAGTTAAACAAAAATAACATGAAAATTCTGTGGTTTTGGAACTTAACCCTCCATTGCCCCAGGTACAAATAAGTACCTGTATACAATATGTAAGCCGCATTGAGCCTGCCATGAGTGGGAAAGCGCGGGGTACAAATGTAACAAAAATAACAAATAGATCTTTATGTAAAGAACTTTCACTGCCTACAGGTGAAAAATAAACAATTGATAATCAGCCTAAACCGTTAGGGTTTATCTTGGACTCAAATTTGACTTATACTGATCAGATTAATGCACTTAGCAGGAAGTTGTTGGTTTTTTTTTTAATGATTAGACAACTTAGAGCAATTAGGTCATCACTCCACCAACATAATTTTACGATTTTGGCTCAAACAATTTTGCTCCCACTGCTGGATAACTGCAACTCTTTGTATAGTGTATTTCAGTTAACTTGCAGCATTGGTTACAAGTACTGCAAAATACAGCAGTTAGACTGATATTCAGTAGAGGACGTTTTGACTCTGTGACTATTTTTATGAGAGATGGCTATCTATTAATCAGAGGATTAGATTTAAGCTTGCTTGCTTGGTTTTCAAGTCAATCTGTGGTCTGAACTCAGAGGATATAGTGGATCTTTTGGGTTTTTTGGCCTATGGGCATAGTAATTGTTTTTTGTACACTTTATAAATGGGTTATCCCACACCTAGAAATATATGTTTAAAAACTGTTCATGAGAGTTTGTTTCCTTTGAAGGCAGTTAAGATTTGGAATGATCTTCCTTGAGACACTAGACTTATACCTTCATACTTTACATTTAGAAAGGCTTTAAAAACATTTTTGGAGCTTTAGTATAGATGTAAAATGATTGTAATGCTTAGGGGATTATAATATATATTTTTTTCATATGTGTAGATTATATCCTGTTTGTTAACTGCTTTGAATCTTTTGGGAGAGCTGGCAGTATTCAAGACATGAATAGAAAGGAATAGAAAAAGAAAGGTTAATAATCTCTGAACAATACATAATAAGGACCTATTACATAAATACACAAATCATGTCTTCAGAAACTTTCTAAATAGGTTTTTAACAATTTATGAAATGTTAAGTATGAGGGTTAACATCTAATCTGTTCAGGGAGAGAATTCCAGTATTTAACAGCTAGGTAATGAAATGAGGAATCAAAACAATCACCTATAGTGACTCTGTTTCATAGATGGAAAAAGCAAGGAAAGGTTACTCCTAGTCAATGAGCATTTAAGTAAAAACAACTATGGAAAGTAACTGGGAATGTTACCATAAACAATTCTGAAAACAGTATTAAAGAGTTTAAACAAACAACATGCATAAATAGGGAGCCAATGAAGTCTTTTCAAATATGGGGTAATGTTTTCATTGTGTTACAATCCAAAAATTACTCTGCAATATTTGATATGGACTGTGTATGGCAGAAGAACTAAGATATAGGAGATAACAATAATCAAACAATGACAGAATGACAAACTGAGTCAGTAAAATAAATTGCTCCTGAGAGAAGCAATACTTAATATGTTTTAATATTTTCAGTTTTTTATTAAAAAAATGAACAAGTTAATTGATTTAACTGGCCCCTCATAGTAAGACAACAAGGATGCTTGTCTGCATTGAAAGGGGTATAACCAGCAGAAAAGAAGGAGGTGATAATGCCCCTATACAAGTACTGTGTTCAGTTTTGGAGGCTGTATCTTGCTAAGCACATAAGTCTCAAAGCTGTTCAGAGGACAGCGACCAAAATGGTATGAGGTCTGCGCCAGATATCTATATATATAAAAGGCACCTCCAATGTTCCAATGAAGCCTCAAGCCGGATGAGGCGCCCGAGATATCCGGTTTGGCCTGCAGTCACTGTAGCTCCGCCCTCACGTCAAAACGCGATGACGTCGAGGGCGGGGCGGCAAAGGCGCAACGCGCGAGTCTGACATTCACTTATAGCAGTGGGGAGAGCGCTGCAAACATTCATCGCAAACTCGCATCTGAAGTGAGTGAGGGAGGGACGGAGGGAGGGAGGGAGGAAGAGGGGGGTGTGGAACTCGGAAGGAACGGACGGAGGGGGGTCTGGAACTCGGGAGGGAGGATGGGGGGGGGGGGATTACCTCGCTAGAGCCCGTTTCATTTTTTCCCCGAAACGGGCATGTCTTACTAGTATATGAATAAATTCAAAAACTTGAATAGGCATATCATGGAGGAGAAGACATATTGGGGAAATATGATACACAGACATTTAAATTTGTCATAGATCTGGATGGTGAGCCCTTGGGCCATTGCTGGGTTCCAACCCTGGAGATCAGGGGGGCCCCGAAAGAAGCCAGAAGAGTCATTCTAAAGTAGAGTAATAATGCAGATGACCCTGAAAATGTCCCTTGGGGGGCATGCCCGGCAGAATTGGGACTTGGAGTGGGTCTGAAGAGCCCTTGGACATGGATGCAGCAGGATCAGGACCTGGAGTGACTCTGAGAAGAGCCCTTAGGGGCAGGCCCAGCAGAACCAAGACCTGAGCAAGGCAAAGGAATGCAGAAGCAGGGCTGGAGACAGGAACACCAAGGCTGGGCTGGAGACACGAACACCAAGGCTAGGCCGAAGACAGGAACACCAAGGCTAGGCCAAAGACAGGAACACCACAGCTGAGCTGAAGACAAGGCAAGGCAGGCAAGGCTGGAGACAAGGCAGGGTTTGGAGCTGGAGACAAGGCAGAGCTCGGAGCTGAAATCAATGTTGAGAAGGTAGAACAGTTGTGAAGGCAAGGTAGAAGGAGAGTCCCCTGGTGGGATGTCATAAGAGAGTGCTGCCATGCTTGGGGCTGCTTGGCCCATTTAAAATCTTTTATTTCATCTTAATGCCATATAGGGAAAGTAGCATTTAAAAGTAGCGCTTAAGTGTGCGTGTATGCCTTGGGAAGCCGGCTGCTGCCAGCATTGTGGCATGAAATACAGAGGCTGAGGTGCATTGGAGCCACTGGGGATGCCACATGAGTGACTCATCATGGTGGGGTGATAGCAGAAGCCCCAAAGATGCCCCAAGGTGAG
The DNA here is from genome assembly GCF_901765095.1 of Microcaecilia unicolor. NCBI lineage: Eukaryota > Metazoa > Chordata > Amphibia > Gymnophiona > Siphonopidae > Microcaecilia > Microcaecilia unicolor. The sequence goes on from NC_044040.1 coordinate 153,387,640, forward strand.
TCAGGGGACCAGGGCACAGCTGTGGCCAGGACAAAATTCTTGAAAGAGGGAAGAAAATGACTTTTAAAAAATGGAGAGGCTATAGAATAAGAGGACATGAAGTGATTTGCAATGAGGGAAACTTAGAAGCAACTTCAGGACATACTGTTTCACAGGGTGGTGGATGCCTGGAATGTTCTTTCATGTGAAGTGACAGAATTAAATAAATGTGTGGAATAAATACAGAGGTTTCTTATATGTCATGAAGATGAAATAAAAGTTTAATCCTGGATTCAATATATAGTGCTTACAGTTTAATTGAGTAACAATCCAATTAGTGCCCAAAATTGAGCACTGTCAATTATTGGCATTAAGTGGCAACAATCTGGATTTACGTACGCATCTTGCTAAGCACTATCCTATAAAGATGCACGCATAAATCTTTTGGCATGCAACTGAAAAGGGGGTGTGGAAAAGGGGGTGTGGTCATGGAAGGTGTATGGGTAGGTTAGGGATGTTCACTAAAGATGCATGCAGTATTACAGAATTTGGGGGATCTGCATCTAATTTACCCTGTGATTACTGTTATTATTGATTGATATCTTATGTAATTTTTTTTTCTGGATTGTAGTTATGAATGATTTGTGTCAATTACTATGAATGAAGTATTTTTGTTTGCTATCCTATATTTTAATGGAGTTCTTTTATGTTACTTGTTTTTAATATTGTAAACCGATCTGACTTGCTATGCAAATAGTTTAGGTATAGAAAAAAACAATAAACAATAAATTATTTCAGTTCGTATAAATCCTTGCACCTAAAGTTGGTTGCAGATGCCAGCTCTCATGCTTTTCTATAAACAGTGCCCAACTCAGAATGCCATTTACAGAACAGCACTCAGTGTTTAATTTTTTTTTTTGGGGGCGCTTAATTTGGGCACCATTTACGGATTTCTCCAAACTAAAACTTAAAATAACTTTCACACTTTAAAAGAAAAAGAAAAGAGGAATAGAGGGGGGTTAGACTGCTCCAGGCCTTACTTACAACCCTAAAGGCAAAAGGGGAAAATCCACATAGAGTCACAGGTACATCTCTTGACACCTTTCTGGGCAGACTGGATGGGCCATGCTGGTCTTTATATGCTATCATGTACTAGTATATCTTGCTATAGTGACAGTATAGCCATAAAGAATAGTTAGATATCAACAACAACATAGTATACAATTAGAACAGCAAAGTAAACTTTGAAATAGCACATTTGAAAAGAAAACATCCCTGTCATTAGTAGTGTTGTTAACTCAGATATGCCAGTAGTAGTTTGAAATAAACACTTTCTACATTCAATATGAATCCATCAGCAGCATCAGTCATAGTAAAACCATCCCTACAGCAATAAGTACAAATTACAATAAATCTGAAACCTGTTTAGGATCCAATTTTTGCAGGTTAGCTTAGTAGACAAATATGCACTGTAGAAGCTATTCAAAAATAAGATTACCTCACGATGATTTAAAAGTCTTTCTATACCTGCTGCCATTTGGTTCCAGTAATGCTGTCTAAATGGCTAATGTTACTTTCCAGCTGAGAAATGTAATTATTTAGTGACTGAAGCTCAGTATCTCTCTGACATACAGATTCAGGAGCCCTTTTACTAAGCAGCGTTAAGCAGCTAATGTGAATTTTACAACCTGGTAAACAGTAACATGGATCCATGTTACTGTCCTTTGTACTAAAATGGGAAAAACCTGTATTAGCTGCATAACACAAGAGAGGACAAGAAATGGGCATGACATGGGCAGGCAGAGGCATGGTGGGTAACAGCTAGTCCACAGGTCATTACCACATGAAAGCCGTCATGATTGCCAACAGCCCAGCTGCACTTTACCACAGTACTACCATGGTGACGCATTCTCTTCCATATCTGTCCCCAACATCGATCCTCCCCACACAACAAATCTCCCCAACATCCTTCTAATCCTCGCCTCATAGCACCAACTCATTCCCAAAGTTCCAATCTCCTCATCCTCTTACTGTAAATTTGATCCCTCCTAAAAGGCCCTGAGCTATCCCATCCAACCTGTATATAAACCATGCTCCATCCTAAAACCCTACTGTAACTAGTCCCCCCCCCCCCCCCCCAGACAGGGTTATTTCCCAGAGATGTGGTCTCAGGACAGTGATGTTATAGTCGTGGCTGCTGTCAGAAAACACACTCAGGATTAGGGGACTAGTGCAGGATACTATCCTCGTCTTCCGCCCTCAAAGGACGGAAGAGGAATTAAAACTAAAGTTCAGGATTTTTCTGATAAAGGTGTCAGGTTCTCAGGTTCAGAGCCCGCGGGGCTGGGCTCTGGAGCAAACGTGAGCCCTTGGGCTGCTGACGAGGAGCGACAGCAGCAGGCAAAACCCACCAACCAACGCTGGGCAAGCACAACGACACCGGCAGGGACTGCAGGCACCGCCCAGCGAACCGGAACACATGGACCCCCGGACTGGAGTACACAGGACTGGAACACACACCGGACCGGAACACACTGGACTGGAGCACACCAGACTGGAACACACACCGGACCGGAACACACTGGACTGGAGCACACTGGACTGGTCCGCACAGCTTCACCTGTGCTTAGCTACTAAGCCCCCCAGAAGTTGAGCTCCTGGGTTTGAGTAGCCGACAGGACTTACTGGATACCGGATGACATAGGGACCAGGACTGGAAACAGAAGTGCTCCTAAACCTAAACCAGCAGGAGTGTTCCTAACAGAAAACTGACAAAAGGACTTCCTAAGCCCTATACTAAACAGGAGCTCCTAAGCCCTGCTCAAGAAAGGGACTTCCTAAGCCCTAAACTAACAGAGCAGGGAACTAAACACAAAGCTAACACAGGTGCTACTAAGCACCAAGCTACAAGCAGAGCTTTACAGTAATAAGCTAAACACAAAACTGACCAGCTACCTAAGCACTGCTCTAGCAAGCTAGATACAACTAACAAGGTGCTTCCTAAGCACTACTCTGGCAAGCAACCAGAAGAGCTCCTAGCACTAAAAGGGAAGACAGGGGAGCCACAAGGAAAAAACAGGGAAGCTAACACTAAAGCCAAAAGTGATTCTAAATCACCAAACACCAACAGCAAAGACTGCAATGCTCCTAATTGCACAAACACCAGAAGTACTTCTAACAGCAAACTCTGCAGTGTTCCTAACAACACCAAACCCTGAAGTACTTCTATCAGCAACAGAGCTTCCAAAGCCCTACACATAGCAATGCTTCCAAAACCAAGAGGGAAAAGCAGGGGGACCATAAGGGAAAAGCAGGAAAGCTAAACACACAGTCACCAGTGCACACTGCACTAACACTAACCTGGCCCTTAGCAAAAGCAAGCAGGGAAACTAGACACAGTCAGAAGTGCACACTGCACCACCCTACCTACAGCAAACACCACTGTTGCAAAGGCCCTGAAGGAAACAACACCACTTCCTTATCAAGGCCCTCCCTGATGATGTCACACTCCCTAGACCTAGGCAAAAGCACACTGACCCAGAGAGGCCCAACCCACACCAATGCAAAACCGTGAAACACTTGAAGCCAGTACACCCAAAGAGAGTTAGAGCAACTCAGACTACACCCACAGCTGCAGTGAAGAGACAATTAGCCCCATGCTGCTGGAAGCTGCCAGCACAGAGAGACAGAGCCAGCTCAGAAAGGAAAGAGAAAAGAAACAGAAGCCAGCTAAGAAGCTGACCCCCAGGAAAGAGGTAAGTTTGAGAGGGGTTCAGACCCCAATCATAACAAAAGGAGAACAAACTTAGTTTCCCATGTTGTTTTAAACAGTTTTAATTTAATAACTTAAGCATTTAAAACGAACATAAACTCAACTCTCTTGTACAGTTAATCAAACTTTGCTTAAAACTCTATAACCAAACATATAATACTTTTTTTTATTATTAAAATAACTTTTTATCTTCCTACAGATAAATCAAACATCTACTTGTATTCAGCGCACTGTCAGATAAGTGTCTCTTTCTTTAACCTTTTCCTTGGGAGATGTAAATGTTATTGTGTATCATTCACGTGAGTATAGTTTGACAAGAATTTGATTCTTTGCTTTTCTCTCTTTTCAGGTTTTCAGCCAATTTTCTTTGCCATGGACTTTGGGTAAGTATCTCTTTTTTTATTTTCTTTCATGTATTTCTGTGTATATTTCTTTCCTATTATGTTTCTTGTTCAGTGTATACAGTTACTTAGCTGTAGAAGTTTTCTTTCTTTCTCTTCCCGGCCTTGCTTGCGTTGGAGCTCGTGAGTTGTCCGGTTTTCTTCACTTTTTCTATGGTCTTCCTCCTTCACCTCTCTCTTAATTAAAATAATTGGAAGGAAAACCTTACTCTTCCTACTTTCTTCTTTTAATAATCTTTATCAGGGAGTGCTGTCAACAGCGGAACTCTGGGCTCTATTTAAGTAAAATCAATATAAATAAATGGCCCTTACTTTCCAGCGCCTATGCTATTGATTTCTCTTCCCTACTCTTAACCAGTGCGTTTGGTCTCTCTCTCAGTGGTGCAGCAGTTTCAACATTCCACCAGCAGCACAGCTCTGAACATTCCACTCACTGTTCTCACCCTACATACACAGTTTTTTTTTTAAATTCTTTTCCCCTTACAATGTATAATTTTCCCCCAAAATGTATTAAACCTACTCAATCCCCCTACTTAACCTCCCTACTTAACCTCTCTCACACATTCATTAAATTTTAACTAAGCTCTTACACATACCTTTCACACACTAACCCCACCAAACACATAAATTGCAGCAAAAACACTTCCCTCTTAAAACAGACACTTCTCCTAGTTCTCTCCCCACCTTCAATTATCCCAACTACCTTTAAAATTATTTTTCCTTTCTTTTTCCACTCAAATTACTCCTCTCTCACTCACACACAACCAGTGCAGTGCTTCCTCTCCCTCTGAGACCCAAACTCACTCTCTCTCAACTGCCAGCTGCTGTTACCAAGCCAACAGAAGCTCAGGTCTCAGCAAATTCTAAGGACCTATGCTGCTGGCCACAATGGAACTCTGGGACCCAGGTAATTTTATTTATTTTATTAACCCCTCGGGTTACACTACCCCCAAAGAATAAAATCTCTCCTCATAGACCCCGCCTCTTCTCCACCACCCTGACCTTCCCTTGGGGAGCTACCCAAAGTCTTCTGTGATAGCTCAATGGTCCTTGGTTGGTCTCCAAAATAGCCAGAATATCATTAGGGTTCATAGCGGCCATCTTGGAGACCAGTTGAAGCAAGGTGGGAGCAAAGTGGAACCACTGTTGCCCAGAGCCGCTGAGCTATCACAGAAGACAGCTGGGTAGGTTCCAAGTGTTGAGGGAGGGGGAGATTCTGTAGGAAGAGGATATATTTTTACATGGGGTTTTAATGCACAGTGGTGGTATGAGACTAGTGTGGGGCTTTGGGGGGGGGGGGAATTTGTGGCAGGGGGATCAGGGGATAAGGTTTTTGCAAAACAGGTTGGTGCTTCAAGGAAGGATCAGTGGGATGTCAGTTGCTAATCATTATGTACTGAATCTAACTCAGATATTCAATGCCAGGCCATGTTCACACACTGGCATTGAACATCTGGGTCAGCCACAGACCCAGAACCTATCTATGCAAGTGCCGGCCAATATTCAATACAGCACCCACATAGCTAACCAGACAAAGATATTTATTACAGGGATTTTTCAAATTTGTCTCCTTCTGTCCACACCCCTCTACCAATTGCTTATGACTTTTGGAAAGTAAAGAAATACTTCCCCAGAGAAAAGCTTTATGCAAAATTAGGTTCAGCAAATCAAATCATTCTAAAAATGTTCATGATAGGAAATATAATCTCATTGCCATATAAACAATCAGAAGTCAAAGACCAACTAAAATTTAATTCCATCCAACTAAAGTTCCTTATGCCCTAAGTCTGAAGAAAATGTTTCATTAAAAATAACCCATTGTTCCTTTAGATATGAGTTAACCCTGCCCCCATGCATTATTTGTGAGTAAAGTTTTGGGTTTGCCCACTCTTATATCCCTTCAAATCAGTTGCCAACTCTGATAGGCCCCTTGTCTATTGTCATAAAATATTTTGTTTAGAAAGTGAAATGGGAGGCACACTCACACAGACGAAGTTAAGCACTTGATAAGCCTTTAATAGAACCAATACAGAACATCCATGTGAGCAGATTTCTCACAGGTCATTGTCTCCACTTTCCCCAATCCATCATTAAAGCTCATTTTACGTTAGTAACAGGTGTTCCAAAAATACAATGCAGAAAGAACACACACTATATTTTGCCAACTGGTAAAGATCCCTAGATTTGGCAATTCCTTTCAAAGAGCACCAAACAACTAACAGAACACTGTACCAAATTATCTCACACACATACGAGATCTGACAGGTCTCTATTTGCTGTAATGACATTCTATACTTAGTATGAACAAATCAAATACTGTTCATCGAGATGAAATTTGTGACTGTTCTGAACATGACTTTTACCCCAGGAACTCGAGGGAATTGCAATGAAGTGATGTGAAGATTTTTAATAACTACTTGAAAGTACAATTTTTGAAGTACTGCAATCTGAATAGCACTAATTGCTTTATCAACATCTAAAATTTTATGCAGTTCATGGTGGGCACTATAAAGTTACACAGGCAATTATTATATTTTATAATCTATGATACTTAACAGGAATTTGATTAACTAGGTTAAGACATCCATTCATAATATGTCACATGGTGGCTGCCATAGTAACGGCTGCATTCAAGTATCCCTCACAGACATTTGACAAGAAATAATGTGAGCCTTCTAATTCCTGCTGATTAATTTTAAAGCAACTTTTACTCCCTTTATTGTTTTAGATTTTCAGATATGGTTACATTTCAGAATGCTCTCCCACCCAAGTTACGTTTGGACTTCAATCAAGTTTAAGAAGGGTCTGGAAATTTCTCTCTTTCAGTATGTAATTAACATAACAATAATATAACACAATATCTTAGAGTCTGCTATTTACCTTTTGGTTCTATGCAGATTACAAAAGATAAATCTAGAAATTGCCAGAGATTAACAATGTTATATTATGACAGAAAATAAAATTCCCTTTAAAATTTATAATAAAGTCAATGACAAGGTAATAAATGACCGATAATCATTAATCTACAGAATTTAACACAAATTTCCTAAACTAGTATGTTTTAATCGTATGCCTAAAATGCCTGTAATCTAAGGTAGAAAGCATAAAATTCAAAATAGTTTTATCTAGTTTTGCTGCTTGGAAAGCTGAGATGTTCTTTTACTAAGGTACGCTGAAAAATGGTCTGTGCTAGTGTAGGTGCATGTTTTGGATGTGCGCAGATCCATTTTTCAGTGCGCTTGTAAAAAAGGCCTTTTTTTGGCCGAAAATGGACATGCGGCAAAATGAAAATCGGTGTGTGTCCATTTTGGGCCTGAGTCCTTACCGCTACCCATTCACTTAGCGGTAAGGTCTCATGCGTTAACCAGGTGATAACTGTCAGCGTGTGTTTAATGCCAATTACTGCCCGGTTAGTGCCATGCACCAGAAAATAAAATATATTTTATGGAGCGCATAGAGGACGTGTGTAAAAATTGCAATTACCACCTGGGCCACGCGGTAGTTCTAAACTGGCGTGCATTGGACACACATACACTCCTAAGCGGCTTAGTAAAAGGCCCCCTGAGATTCTCCAATAACTTGTGTCTCTTTCTATCTTTTAAAAAGGGATAACTGAATAAACTGCAAGCTCTTTTGTCTCTCACTGAAATTGAAAAGACAAAATGATTAGCAAAATATAAGGGAGCTAGACCAAGCACAACCTTATGAGTCAAACACAAAAATTTGAATAAGATTCTGGCATATATTGGTAACCAATGAACCTCTATATATACTGGAGAAATACTATCAGATTTTTTAAAAGAGTAAATCAATTGTAAGGCCATGCTTTGAACAGTCTGTAATTTTGTAAACAACTGCTTGGAACAGCCAAGTGTTATGATGTCTTGTGGTTGGTTTATCTTTGGTTATGATTATTTGGGAACTATGTTGTAACTATTGTATTGTTATATAATTGATTTAATGTACACAATAGGGAATAGATTCAGATCTGCTATATAAAAATATGAATAAATATTTTTTTCCATTTTAAGTATTTAGCAAATATTTTCTAAGCTAAAATATGAATGCTGCAAAAATGGAAGCCTATATTTTACACAGTATGCCAACTACTATCTACAAACACAATTACAAATCAGTGGCATACGTTTGAGTATCAGCACTCCAGCTGAAATGTGATTTGCTATTCTAACTTGGGTGGTAATTGACTGAAGACCTGTTTTGTTAACATGAGTAGTATATTCCTAACAAACTGAATGTCATATTTAACTGCTTGATATTCAATTAAAGTATGATTGTCAGCTTTTACTTGTGCATTCTAAAATATTATTATGCTTTAATGATAGTGTTAACATAAACAAAATTGAGTAGTCTGTTCTATTTCTACAGTAGAAACCTTTCCTTTACAACTGCCATAAGTGGGTTTGATTCATCCAATTTGAGGCCTAGAAGGCAGCCTCAGCAAATACTTCTTTGAGAAGGCCGGTGCTTATAACAAGACCTCAAGAAGCCTTGTATAATAATAGGGATTTGCTATACTAGGAGAAAGAGATTACGCCTTCTGATGAAATTTGTCATAAAACATGGGGCAGAAGTGGAAAATGTTTCCAGAATGATCAAATGACACTGGAAGGTAGCAAAACATTACCACCATTTAAGAATAGGAGATGAGAATAGCTTATTGCAGGGGTTACATTTTCAAAGAACTATTGAATCTGGGAATGCTTCTATTGACAACACGGCAAATGTATGAAGTGAAAGGTCACCATAAGTTATACATGTAAACACACATCAGTTGTCTTATTTCACAAATCCTACTAACCATAAGTAGTATAAGATACACTGCTTTACCACAAATGACTCAGACTTTCTAGAATACCATATATATCCCTGTGAAAAACTTTATATATGGCACACCTCTAGGACATTCATAATTCGGATAAATGAGCACAGTAGTTGCATTAAGAAGAGAGAGGAGGTGCTGTTGGTACCACATTGTATTTACAAACATCAATATGAGGAACATAGATGTTTTGTTTTTTGATCATATTCCGACATTGATAAGGGGAGGTAACAGGAAAAGAAGATTACAGCAGTGCGAACAAGTACTTCACTTGTTGCTTGGACATTTCCTGAAAAAAAGAAAGACCTACCTTTTACCTGCTTAAATAAAGGGGGGGCCTCAGTGCGCATCACAAATATGCACCAATGCCAACGCAGACCCCCTTTTGCCACAGCTTCGTAAAAGGGGCCCTAATTGCTATTGTGTTAAGTCTGCATTATCCAAATATGCTAGTTGGATAATGCATTCATGTCCATTCCCTGCCCATGACACACCCCTCCTGAAAAAAAAACATAGTGTGCACTTAGCAGGCGTTGACGAGTCTTTTTTCCACATTAAGCACTCGTTATTGCTTAACATGGTTTAGTAACAAGGCCCCACGTCACAACCTGAGGGTGAGAGGGTATTATATATAAATGTACAACAAAACAAAACTCTCATGTAATGGCAAAAAAAAGTAATTTCAACAATAGACTAAAGATTCTGTGGAAAAGCTTCTGAATTTAATCCAACCTCCAAACCAAGTAGTCATTTAGTAATAACAAGGGTTAAGAAAGCTTCTGCTGGGAATTATATCATCATAGGCAAAATCCCTTTTAGTTCCAAAATGAATGAAAAGATGCTAAAACCTGAACAGAATCAGCTTGGGATCCATATAGCATGTGAAAGTCAAAAGAGTAACTTAACTTTCAAGTGCAGATACAATGCAACAAGTGGGTCATCGGTCAAACACACTGACTTCGGCCAAGGTTTCGCTAGTAACGCTGTGTCAAGGCATGAGTAACCATAAAAGTTCACAATATGAGCATGCTTCCTGTTTGCTCATTATATATAAAAAAGGCTCCTTAAAGCTCGTAAATGACCCTACTGGCCTGAGGAAACCAGTGGTGTGCACAGAAATCTAGTGCAGTATGTGCTGCGCATCCTCCAGTATTGAGCAAGCTCCTTCACTGTGTCCATGGATGGGGTAATTTCTGTTGCATTTAGCACCCCCCTCAAGCCATTTTGAAAAACTGGCTCCCATGATGCAGTGGTAGCTGAGGCTCTTTTCATCTAGAAGAGGATAACATTTTCTTTACAACAGACGCCTTGCCGGCTAGGAATCCATAAACTCTGGTTGCCTGTGCAAGTGTAGGCTCAGTACACAAAAGCGGAAAATGCAAGTCACAATCTCGAAGGTGATCAGTAGAAAGTGTTTATTTTCCAAATATAATATATAACGGTGCTGACAGTATGAATCCAACATGGGCCGTGTTTGTGATTTGCAGATAGAAGGATTACATACAGTTTTTATGATTGAAATTATGAGATTTATATTGATTTATGCCCTCACAGCTGACTTATATGAACTCCTGAAGAAGGCTTGGGTACCGAACCACAGCTAACATTGGGTGCATACTGTCAGCACTGTTGTATGTTATACTTTCTACTGATCACCTTGTAGATTATGACTGGCATCTTCCACTTTTGTGTACTGTGGAAGTTTTGTTTTCTTGTTTTGCTTTTGCAAGTATAGACTCAGTCACTGAAAGGGGTATTAATTCAGTATTATAATCACCTGTCTAGAAACACTTTATCTTGATTGTATTAATGTTGAACTAGTGTTCTCGCCTCATAACACATACTGTAGGATGGAAGCCAACATTTTTATTTGTCATTAAGAATATTGGCTGCAGCAGAATTGAAATACTATAGCATACCAGCTTTATCCTAAGGCAACATGAATTTATTTTTACTTAAAATCAGAGCTGGCTATAAAAAGGAGCCACTGTGCTTTATAAAATATTAAAGATAAAATTACATTAAAAATTCTATTTAGAAATTATTTATTTGGCAGAATATTACTGCAATCTTCTTGTTTATTCTTAAATTGTAGGCCAGAGACTAATCAACAACATTCGGCCATGCCAGCAAAAAGTCAAAACAACCCACAACAATAATGAAGTATAAAGATTCCAGAATAATTACTGTACATGAATCTTACTTTTATGCCAGGATAGGTTACTGTGAGAGAGTGTTTAGGTTACTGGATCCCCTTAACAACACTCCATCACAGAATTTCATGAACCAGGCAAGGCAGAGCAGGGAGGACGTGGTACAGGCAGTGAGAAAAACGCTCTGATCACAGGCAGAGAGGAAAGAGGTACATATACCTCGGAGGAGGAAAATAGGAGGTGGTGAGTATTTCTATGGTAATTTGTTTTTAAATGGTCACATGGTAGTGTTTGCATGAATAGAGCTTCTAAAATAAAGCCTATAATATCATATATTGCTTGAACTAATCAAATCCCCCTGAAATGTGATTTGTGACATCTGTAAATACAGCGAATTAGCAATAAAACATGGGAGGCCTATTTCTGGAGGATTAATTATTAAAGAAATATCCACCCCCTCCCCCCAATGCTAACTTTACACCAACCATCTAACCTGAAACAAAAACTTATAAGATGTAAACTCCAAACAGAACAACAAATTGAAAAATGGTACAAAACCTTACAAGAATCCACAGACCCTAAAGTGACTCAGATGGGAAAGATATTAAAAATAAAAGGCTTACATTCATTCTTCTCCATGAATATATGATCTAGTTTTGAGATGGACACAAAGCACAAAAGAGGAATTGACTTTCTCACCTATATCAGACATAAGGCCTTTGAACTGTAAAGTATTAGGGGGGAAGTTATCAATATGGGCTACCTTTAACCTGGGCTATTTTATCACAAGTCACGGTATTATAGCACAGGGTCGTATGTTATGCAATGAGACCCTGGGCAAAAATAGCAAAACTTGTGGTAAAATAACCAATTGTAATAGTAGCTCACGTTGATAACTTTCCCCCTTAATGTCTCATCACTTCTGTCTATCCTCCTACCCCTGTTTCACTGAGCTATACAAATATAGGTTGACAAAGTACATCCTAGCTGCATTTGCACAATATAAACCCAGTATGACTGTATTGTTTCTTTGCTGACCTGAAGACGCAATGATAATTCTCAAAAGATTGTCAATGTTAATACAATAAAAAGGTATCGCCTACTGCTTGGTTGTTGGCCTCTATTTCCAAATACACAAGAGGGGTAACAGGGCCATCACAATTCTGTGCTCGGTAAAACCTGTGGAATGTTTCTTGCTAGACTAGGAACTCAGTAGCACACAGAGGATCCAATAAGGGCTAACATTAATATAATTCTTGGCAATGGTAAGAACAGACAAAATTTATTATAGAATGCAGCTGAAATATCACTTCTTGGGTACATTGGGAAGGTGAAGAGTTTAGCATTATCAAAGACAGATGGTTATCCAGATGTTAGCATTAAATTATATCCCACCTCCACACTGTGTTGTCTCTTTAAAAAGGTTGCCACTACTTTTCTGTCTTGCCATGTCCTATGCACTTTAGCATCTTGTCCAGGCTTTTATCAACCTCACCTCATTGGTATATTATTATAGGGCCACAAATGTCATGAATACATTTTGAGATATTTTGGCATAAGAAGGGTACAAATTCCCATTGTCTCTTAGAACTTAAAATTTCTGTTACAGGAAAGTTGAATATAAATATATCTTTTAATTTCCTGCTTCTTAGAGCCACTTGGTGCCAGGAAATATCCTTTTTGTCAGTTATTAATGCCTAATTAATGTGTTCTTCTACTCAAGATAGCATTTTAATACCCTCATCAACATATGGTACATTTCAGAAGGAATTAAAATACAACTATTTTCCATATACACCATTTTAAATAAACATAATTCATCAAATTTGTACCAATTAAGATTTCCCATGACTCAGATTTGGAGAAACTCCAAAAAGAAATGAAGCCAGACTTGTTTCTTAGTTATGTTTTATCACCTCTGCTTCTGTGTTAAAATCTCAGAGTGAGCAGGGTCATTGCTTTCAGTCTACACTATCATGACTCCATGAACAGGACATTATTTCAAGATAGATTTAGCATAATTATTTTTGTATTCTTTTAAACTTTCAGTTGTCTGCTTTTTTCCAGAAGAGGATTATAGAAGAAAATGATTGATGCAGCTCTCCCACTGCAATACGACAAAATATATTTTTGCAGCGAAAAGGGAGGCATAATGAGTGAAAGAGCAATGTGCTCACTAAAAATATAAAGATAAGGGCAAGTGAAAAATAACAAAGCATCCAAGTAATCATACAAGTGAATAGGAAAGACAAGGTGGATGAAGAAAGATGGGGATGTGAGGCACACAAGTCTTAAGAAAGCCTATTAGATAACATAGGAAAAATACAATTTTGATATTATCTGGGATAATTTCCAGCAAAAATAGAAGCTATAAGCCAATGAAAAGAGAAGTTGTGATCATGACTAAGGGTATTCTGCCTCAAGCAAAACAAAGGCATGAGAATTACGGTGAAGAATTTTGCATGGAGAGAGTTTATCAAAAGAATGTATTTAGACAAAACACAGGAAATGCCAAGTCCATCACAGTGTTTTCTAGTTAACATGATAAATGGGAATGCAGGAAAGGACAGGCCTACTCTTATTAATGCAGAAATCATCTAAAGAAAGTGGATGGTTTGAGGAGTAATAAGAAATGGCACTTTCTGAATTTTCACATAATAGAAGTAACATAGAAACAGAGAAAATGACAGCAGACAAAGACCATATGGCTCATCCAGGGGTCCTTTTTACTAAGGTGCGCTGAAAAATGGCCCGCGGTAGTGTAGATGCATGTTTTGGGTGCGTGCAGAATTATTTTTCAGCGCACCTACAAAAAATGCCTTTTTTGGCCGAAAACGGACATGCAGCAAAATCAAAATTGATGCACGTCCATTTTTGGTCTAAGATCTTACCACCAGCCATTGACCTAGCAGTAAAGAATCTGGGCGGTAATGACCTAAGCGCGTCAAATGCCACTCGGCATGTGTCCGCACATAAAAAATATTTTTCAGACAAGTGTATCAGACGCGTGCCAAAAATGAAATTACCGTACGAGCCATGTGGTAGTTGGGTGGTAACTCCATTTTGGTACACGTTGGGCGTGCGTAAACACTTATGCGGCTTAGTAAAAGGGCCCTCCAGTCTGCCCATCCATACTAACTACAATCCCTTTTTCTCTCTTAGAAATCCACTGTACTTCTCCCATGTTTTCTTCAATTCAGAAACAATCTTCACCTCCACCTCCTCTGTAAGGCCATTCCATGCATCCAGCATCCCTTTTTGAAAAGAAATTCCATAGATTATATTTGAGTAATACTCTTTCACCTTCATCCTATGCCCCATTGTTACAGAGCTCTTTTCAGATGAAAGAGATTTGCCTCCTGTGAATTTATTCCACAGGGTTATTTGTCTATAATAATATCTCCTCTTTTCCCACCTTTCTTCCAAAGTATAACAGTGAGATCTTTAAGTCTATCCTCATATGCTTTATGACAAATACAATTGACCATTTTAGGAGCCACTAATGGGCTGAATCCATTCTGTTCACTTCTTTTTAATGTATGATCTTCAGTCTCCAAAGAGGTCTTACTAAAGACTTACACAGGGGTTCTCTTATCTTCTTTTTCCTGCTGGCCATTCCTCTCTTGTGCACCTAGCTATCCTTCTGGTTTTTGTTATCATCTTTTTGGTTTAACTACCTTAAAATCATCAAATTCGATCACTCCTAGGTTCCGTTCTTCTTTTGTGTACAAAAGTTCTTCACTCTAAACTGTACTACTGATCTGGTTTTTATAACCCAAATGCATTACTATGCCTTTAACATTAAATCTTAGGTTGCCAAATTCTAAATCAATCTCTTTTCTTAGTCTGTTTATTTATTCAATGTGACAAAAAAGCAAATATTTACAGAACAGAAACAAGGCAGTCCAAAAAGAAAATCAATAGCAAAGAAACAATAAATTATATGGATACAGAATTATACATCAATTTTGCAGAAGACAAAGAGAGAGCAATCCCTGCTAAAGCAGGATTCTGATGTTTTGAACTATAAAGAACACCAAGCACCAACATAAGAACATTAACCTGCTATTAAATCCCTTCTGTTGCCTTGAAAAGCATTCACATGTTGAGCTAGGAGACACCGTTTTTCCATAAAATTGTGCCTCTGGCCAGTATTTTTGGCTATTATTCTTATTTGTTACATTTGTATCCCATATTTTCTCACCTATTTGCAGGCTCAATGTGGCTTACATAGTACCGTATCGGCGTTCGTCAATTCCGGTATGAACAAATACAGGTGATATTGTGGTAGTATAAGGGTAATGTGTGACAGACTCGTTAGGGGATCTTATGGAGGAAGAGTTAAGTTATGTCCATTCCGAGCTTTGGTTTTGTTGTGTTGCAGGTATTCATTCTTTTATATTGGGTCAGTGTGGTATGCCTATTTGAATAACAAGACTCGAATCAGTAGGTTAAACATATCAGATTCACCACCTTTGGTGTGAAATTTGAGACAGATCATTACAGTTTTTCAGAAATTTTTTGAGTGCAAAAGACAATAACATATCAAACAAAAACCAGTCTGCAGGGTTAAGCAATTGGTATAAAATAAAAGATTTTAGTATGACTACCTATGTGATGTCAAAATGGATTCAAAATATACCTTTAATGTTGGTCCACACTAAGCTCCAATATGGATGCTAGGAAATACAATCAAATATTAGATGTCTAAAGAATCTGGTTCTGAATGAAATGTCCAGCAAATACTGGAAACCAAAGTGTTAATTTGCCACAACTGTCAGGAATGGTGAGCCCTTGGACCAAAGCCGGAGCTTTGGCAGACAAATCACCGGGGCTGGCACAGGCAGGAATCAGAACAGACTGGACTAGGATAAACTAACAGACTCAACAAGGCAGGGCAGAGGTAACTAAACACAATGGACAACACAAGAACCGGATCCAGACGAGGTAAGGAAAAGAAGGCAAAGGGCCAGAACTGGAACAAGGCAAGACTCGGAACTGGATTAAAACTGGGACTGGGACCCAGAAATGCAAGACAAGGCAAAACAGGGAAGTAGATTAAAACTGGGTCCAGAAAAGGACAAGACAAGGCAAGAACTGGATCCAGTCAGGACTAGACTGAAAAAGACAAGACAAAGCACTACTAATTGGACTGGCCCTCATAGAGCTGGGTAAAAACATACTAGAGGTTCCAGAATATGGGACAGATGCTGCCAAAGTTCCTTCAAGCAGAAAATCTTCTGCAGCAGAAGTAAGCCATTCGGCACCACGATGTAACAGAATGTCTTGGTAATACAAATACAACTTCTGGAAAATTAATTCCTCCTTTCAACCTAAGAGCCTTTAGCTTGATTAATGAAATTCTTGAGGGTTTATTAGCCCATAAGAATTTGACTACTTCTTTTTCCATAGATGTGTAAAAGGATAAATAGGAGGTGGAAATTCTAGACTATTTATCAAATTTTACTTGATTCCCCTTCATCTTATCCATACCTCCCAGGGTATATACCCATACAGATTTTGGTATCTACAAAAAGGCAAATCTTACCCAACAATCTGTAATATTGCTCACAAAAAATGTTAAAAAGAACTAGAACAAGGATTGATACATGTGGCGCATCAATGGGAATACCCTTATCCTCAGAGTGAACTCCATACACCACTACCCTTTGTTGTCTCGTACTCTACCAGTTTCTAATTCAGTCAATCACTTTAGGGCTCACACCGTGAACTGATATGTTTCTCAATTCATATCTTATGGATTTTAAACAGATTTTGTTTAGTAGAAAAACATATCTAAAGGGCCCTTTTACTAAGCTGTGTTAAGCAGCTAGCTCAGGTTTTACTACGTGGTAGATACAGATTAATGCTAACACCTACCACATGTTAAAACCAGCAGTATAGTAAAAAACAAACAAAAAGCCATGCTAGATGATTAATACAGGTAGGAGTGAGGGTTGGACATTACATAGCCAGCTCAGATGTGTGACCAGCTGTGACAGCTAGTGTGCAGATTGGTATTGAACTCTGTTACGACTGCCAGTAGCGTGGCTACACTACCACCACTTAAAGAGGAAGCTCTATGTGCAGCCACTCTCCAGCAGCCTGGTAGCATGGCCGTGGACCAAATGGTAGAGGATGACAGCACCCCTTTCCTTCCTTCCCAACATCCTATCCCTCCAACACACCCCTAAACACAACCCTCATGCTCCTAGACCCCCCCCCCCCAATCTCATCCCTCCACCTTCATCTTCCTGACACCCCAATCACAAATCCTCAACCCCCTACATCCCCAGATCCCATCAGCTGGTAAGACCATTCCCAAACTCAAACTCTACCCACAAGTGTAAATGAAAACTCTCTCCCACCCGTTCCCACCCCAGACAATTTCCTTATATTGAAGGACACTCACTACAGGCAGTAACATGAAATTACCACTAAGGATCATGCTGGCCATTTTGTTTTCTACAGCCAGAAAAGGCCAGAGCAGAGGTGAAAGGTGGACTGCTCTTATCCCAGCCCACTACATCACCATAGATCACCATGGGTGCATGGGGGTGAAGTAGAGTTTCCATTCATACAAGTGGGCATGACTTGGTTTAGGAAGGGGCACACAGGCTGATGAAATCCAGGGTTGTCAGGGGGATTGAGGGCTGTGATCTGTGGTGTTGGTGTTGATGATTGAGGGTTCTGATTCGGGTTGTCAGGGGGAGGGTTGGTCAAAACTGTGGGTGTGGCATAAGGATTAGATGTGGTGGGGGAATAATGTTTGGGGGGAGTGCTGCCATGACAAATCTATGTTGCTCATATTTACTTAGACTTGGGCCTGCATCACATTACCTGTTGTGACAGCACAAGTGCCCATGCTATCTGTCACTATAGGTAATGCAGTGCTGTGTGGTAGGTGTCTGCTCTGTGCAGTTAATGAGAAGATGTGTGACACAATTCATGCACTTACTGTTGAGACTTTGCACCAACAGTGCACTAGTTTTTGCAATTAATGCACTGCATATGCAAAAAATTACCACAATTTTGTAAAACAACCCCTTAGTTTGTCTGTTTAAAATTATGGGGTCAATAATCCACCAGAGGCAGTTGACTGCTTCCAGCTTTATTCCTGGAATTTCAATGCTGGGCCAAGTCCAGGCACCAGCATTGAATATCCAAGTACATACAGCTGGTTAAGGGGCCCTTTTACTAAGGCACCTCAAAAAATGGCCTGTGCTGGTGTGGGTGCATGTATCGGATGCGTGCAGGTCCATTTTTCAGTGCACCTGCAAAAAAAAGACCTTTTTTGTGGCCAAAAATGAACGAGCGGCAAAATTAAAATGAGCGCACATCCATTTTGGGCCTCAGACCTTACTGTCACCCACTGACTTAGTGGTAAGGTCTCACATGTTAACCAGGCAGTAATCATCAACGCACATACACTGCCGATTACTGCTTAATTAGTGCCATGCAGTAAAAAAATAGAAAATATTTTCTGCCTTGCATTTTGGACGTGTGTCAAAAATAGAATTACTGCCCGGGGCACGCAGTATCCAGGTGGTAGTTCTAATTTGACACATGTTGGACGCACCAAGGCACCTACACACCTTAGTAAAGGGGCCCCTAAGTGTGATATTCAGCACTTAATGGCTATAATGAGGTCCTTTCCCCCTCCCCTTTCTACAGTAAATCTACTCACAGTATTTATAATAAGCTTAGGTATAGTTCACGTGACTAAAACTACACGTGTCCATTTATGCCAAGGAAAACCTGGAGTAAATCCCTGCACATAGATTTATGCGCACTGGCCCATATTTTATAACCGCAGGCACAAAAGGGGTTCGAAGTTTCCACAAAAAGTACAACAAAAAAGAAGAAAAAAAAAGAAGAAAAAAGTGGAAAAACACAACTTCAAGAGATCAATCCGAGACAAGGGGTGAGATGCTCCAGGAAAACTTTATTAAGGTTCCATATTTTATAACAACATGCATAGATTTTGGAATGCCCATGAAATGCCCCTTTTTGCCTACGCATGTTAGAATTTAGGCACAGTACATTACAGAATACGCTTAGCAATGTACGCATTTAAATTCTAATTTTTGCCAATTAGTGCTCGGAGCAGTTTTCTGTTATGTCACTTGAGGTGGGGCTAATCCCCCAAATACATGTGATTTACATTTTACATGGTACTCGTCCTTTGCCTACAGGGATTTTTAAAAAATATCATATTTTCAGTTCTGGTCGCCAGGTGTGGTGCTGGTTATGTTACCAGTCTGATTTCTCAGCATGTGACTCCTTTACCCCTGGATTCTATATAGAGCGCCTGGAGATCTGCACTGAAATCGGTAAAGATTTTAAACAATGTGTGTAACTTAACAGGCTTAATAAGCTAATGAGCGCTGATAACAGCACTTAACAAGCAATAATGAGCATATTAGAATTTAGGTGCACAACTCGCAAAGCACATTCTGTAATGCAGTGTGCCTAACTTCTAACATGCGCAGGCAAAAAGAGGTGTAGTTATGGGTGTTTCACAGGCATTCCAAAATTTACATGCCTAGTTATAGAATATGGCCTAGTGCGCCTATATCTATGTGCATATCAACTCCTAACAGTTATATTCAATACTTTTTATTCATTATATAACATATATTTTTAACTTCTTCACCTATAAGAAAATACCTACATTCATCCTCATTCACACTCATTCAAACTACTTCACATATCAAGACCACTAACTAATACATTGAATGCCTATCTACCAACCTAAGCTCTTCAGTTCTACTAGTCCACATATTTTGTGCACACCGTAATTATTCAATCCGCTGATTAATCCACTGGTTTATCCACGAAAATCTTTACTTCACAAGCCAGCACTCAACCTGGGCGCTGACTCCACTGATAAGTTCATCATCACACGTATTTTGAACTTCACAAATCAGCACTTTTTATATTGTTTTTCCAACGGTAATGCCATCACAAAATGTTTTTTGTTACAAGGTTTCTTGGTAGAGACACTCCTTCTCCAGGTCTTAAACTCAATTTTGTAATCAATCCGTTGTAGATCACCCCATACTCTACACAGTCTGTGTTTCACTACTCGAGCGTCATCAGGAGTTGGGTTCCTAAATAGATTAATACACTAATGGTGCTTAGAGATGAAGTAGGCTTACCTCTCTCATACAAATATCAAATTTAATCTACTTACAATTTGTGAATATCCACAATTCTCAGATACAAGACAGGTAGAAACTCAACCGTCCACAAGCACACATCCCCAGCGACAACATGCCGGCACATGTGTGTGGACTACTGACTAACACAGCTGATTTAAACCTGCTTAACCACGCCCTCTCAAACATTCAACCATTCTACTTCTCTGTTCAATCCAGCTGGCTCGATGGTATTCCACGTAAAAATTATCCGCTGTTCTCGTCGTAACAACATGGACAGCATATACCATAGACACATTGTTTTGTGTTACAATCAGTTTGCGATCGCAACATAAACAAACGCCCACCTAAATGAGGTATCTCCACTTGGTTCGTTTGAACTGCATAACGACAATACACCCCCCCCACACACACACACTCTATGTCCTACAGATGACTCTTCACTACCTACAGTGGTGGAAATAAGTATTTGATCCCTTGCTGATTTTGTAAGTTTGCCCACTGACAAAGACATGAGCAGCCCATAATTGAAGGGTAGGTTATTGGTAACAGTGAGAGATAGCACATCACAAATTAAATCCGGAAAATCACATTGTGGAAAGTATATGAATTTATTTGCATTCTGCAGAGGGAAATAAGTATTTAATCCCTCTGGCAAACAAGACCTAATACTTGGTGGCAAAACCCTTGTTGGCAAGCACAGCGGTCAGACGTCTTCTGTAGTTGATGATGAGGTTTGCACACATGTCAGGAGGAATTTTGGTCCACTCCTCTTTGCAGATCATCTCTAAATCATTAAGAGTTCTGGGCTGTCGCTTGGCAACTCGCAGCTTCAGCTCCCTCCATAAGTTTTCAATGGGATTAAGGTCTGGTGACTGGCTAGGCCACTCCATGACCCTAATGTGCTTCTTCCTGAGCCACTCCTTTGTTGCCTTGGCTATATGTTTTGGGTCATTGTCGTGCTGGAAGACCCAGCCACGACCCATTTTTAAGGCCCTGGCGGAGGGAAGGAGGTTGTCACTCAGAATTGTACGGTACATGGCCCCATCCATTCTCCCATTGATGCGGTGAAGTAGTCCTGTGCCCTTAGCAGAGAAACACCCCCAAAACATAACATTTCCACCTCCATGCTTGACAGTGGGGACGGTGTTCTTTGGGTCATAGGCAGCATTTCTCTTCCTCCAAACACGGCGAGTTGAGTTCATGCCAAAGAGCTCAATTTTTGTCTCATCTGACCACAGCACCTTCTCCCAATCACTCTCGGCATCATCCAGGTGTTCACTGGCAAACTTCAGACGGGCCGTCACATGTGCCTTCCGGAGCAGGGGGACCTTGCGGGCACTGCAGGATTGCAATCCGTTATGTCGTAATGTGTTACCAATGGTTTTCGTGGTGACAGTGGTCCCAGCTGCCTTGAGATCATTGACAAGTTCCCCCCTTGTAGTTGTAGGCTGATTTCTAACCTTCCTCATGATCAAGGATACCCCACGAGGTGAGATTTTGCGTGGAGCCCCAGATCTTTGTCGATTGACAGTCATTTTGTACTTCTTCCATTTTCTTACTATGGCACCAACAGTTGTCTCCTTCTCGCCCAGCGTCTTACTGATGGTTTTGTAGCCCATTCCAGCCTTGTGCAGGTGTATGATCTTGTCCCTGACATCCTTAGACAGCTCCTTGCTCTTGGCCATTTTGTAGAGGTTAGAGTCTGACTGATTCACTGAGTCTGTGGACAGGTGTCTTTCATACAGGTGACCATTGCCGACAGCAGTCTGTCATGCAGGTAACGAGTTGATTTGGAGCATCTACCTGGTCTGTAGGGGCCAGATCTCTTACTGGTTGGTGGGGGATCAAATACTTATTTCCCTCTGCAGAATGCAAATAAATTCATATACTTTCCACAATGTGATTTTCCGGATTTAATTTGTGATGTGCTATCTCTCACTGTTACCAATAACCTACCCTTCAATTATGGGCTGCTCATGTCTTTGTCAGTGGGCAAACTTACAAAATCAGCAAGGGATCAAATACTTATTTCCACCACTGTATATCTTCCATTTTTTTATAATAAGACATGATTTCCCCCATATTCCGCCCACGTGTATATGTGAACCGCGGCATTTCATGAAACTCATTATGCACAGCTAAAATAGGCCACAACCCTCTGTGTAAGGTAATATGCATGTCAATTTGCGAGGCTGTTGTTGCTGCTGCTGTTGAACACGAATAGAGAACCACTCATGTTGGGCATTAAATGCCTGCTTTGCTGCCCTATGAACCACCCGGGAAGGATAACCTCGCTGTTTAAACCTGTGGATCATGCCAGCTGCCTGCTCTTCATAAGTACTCCAGGAGGAACACAGTCTTCGAATTCGCAAGAACTGGCCAGTTGGTATACTATTCTTAAGCCGCATGGGATTTCTTGACTTTCATTTACGCACCTGCCTGAAAACTATTCGATCCTATGTAAGGGATTCTAATCATTTGCTCCAATTGTTGGGTAGCTATAAGAACATGATGGGATGTGAAGTCATACTTGTGACATCACATTAGATGTGGTTTCATTATATACAAACATACCACAACGTGATGCTGTGCAAATGATAGAACAATTGTTAAATACTTTACAATTATCGGAGAAACGCATAGCTTTGTTGAACCAACTGGCGCAGATGATTATTTTGCATAATTTTTTCAAGTTTGGGGATGATCATTTTTTTACAAGTAAAGGGTGTCGCCATGGGGGCAACTGTTGCCCCCACGGTGGCATGTCTTTACATGGCGCAGAATGAGGAACTCTGGGTCTATGGGTCTCCTTACTTTGATAAGGTAATTGGGTGGCTACGGTATATAGATGACGTCTTGATGATTTGGTGTGGTGATAGACAACAATTGGCAGAATTTCTCAAATATTTAAATGAACAAGATATTAATATCAAGTTTGAGCATTTTATTGGAGGGAATTCTGTCAATTTTCTTGATGTTAACTACCTGTCATCAAGGTTCTTTTACTACACAATCATTTCGCAAGCATACAGATCAGAATGCTGTGTTGCATTACCGTAGCTACCATCCCATGTGGCTTAAGAATAGTATACCAACGGGCCAGTTCTTGCGAATTCGAAGACTGTGTTCCTTCCGGAGTACTTATGAAGAGCAGGCAGCTGGCATGATCCACAGGTTTAAACAGCGAGGTTATCCTTCCCGGGTGGTTCATAGGGTAGCAAAGCGGGCATTTAATGCCCAACGTGAGTGGTTCTCTACTTGTGGTCAACAGCAGCAGCAACAACAGCCTCGCAAATTGATATGCATATTACCTTACACAGAGGGTTGTATAGCAGTTGAAAAGGTCATAAAAAGATTGTGGCCTATTTTAGCTGTGCATAATGAATTTCGTGAAATGCCCCGGTTCACATATACACGTCCCTCAGTGATCACCCTATCCCTGAAGGATGGCCTGGCATTTGAGTACCGGCACCTTTTTTGCTAGAAAAATTGCACTGGTTACAGACCACTTCTACTTTGCCCTCCTCCCACGACTTTGGTTATATGCAATTACATCATTATCTTTCTACACTAATGTGGACTGACTTGACTGAAGATGTCCAGGACACACTCACTGAGGTTTTAATATTGGGAGCCCATCAGAGAGTTCCCCTGACTTTTCATCATAGACATCTACAAGACATCAATATGGATACTGACTATGCAGAATTGGCGGGGTTTTGGACTCAAGACCTCTCCTATACAGTATGTTCTCAGCTACTTCAAGTATGTTTATGTTATCTGCACAAACATTTAACAAATGAACTTCATAAAGAAACCCTGTATAAGTTTTTTTGCACTTATACATATCACCTCATTGAGCGTGTAGGGCTGGTTTGGTGTCCGGAGGTCAATGTCCAAAATATGGGCTAGGGCATGTGAGCTTGGGACATATGTTTTGGCAATGCCCGAAGATTCAGAGATTTTGGGCTTCTTTGTTTCATAATCTTTCTACTCTTTGGTCTTCTACAGTCACTTTTCAGCCTCTTATCTTGTTTGGACACTATATATTGAGTGACCCCATACCAAGTGGATTTCAGAGTTTTTCACACTTCTCTCTTTTGTTCGGCCTCAAGTCAATTTTACATGGTTGGATGCAGCCCACTTCTCCCTCACTTCAATGTTGGAGATCCTATATGATTGAGCAGCTATATATGGAATGCCTCCAAGCACATGACCTCAACAGTTCCAAAGGCAAAACTTTTTTATAAACCTGGGAGCATTTTTGGTTGACA
Organism: Microcaecilia unicolor; assembly: GCF_901765095.1. Taxonomy (NCBI): domain Eukaryota; kingdom Metazoa; phylum Chordata; class Amphibia; order Gymnophiona; family Siphonopidae; genus Microcaecilia; species Microcaecilia unicolor. The sequence continues at coordinate 153,412,223 of NC_044040.1, forward strand.
TGTCCCATCAGGCACACAGTTGTCTATTGAACTGTTGATTCCTTTACTTTTCTAACAGTTTCATTTATGTCCTTACATTGTGTCCCTAGTTTTGGGGAAGAGGGTTTTAGATGGGAGGGTCGTTCACCTTTGTCTGTTAAGTTTGTACTCTTATGTAATTCTCTGTAAGCCACATTGCGCCTGCATGTGTGGGAAAATGTGGGATATAAGTAACAAATAAATAAATAAATAAATAAATATACAATGGTTATCTTGTGTTATTTGTTATATGCCCATAATAGAAACATTGAAACATAAATGGTAAATCACTTGGAGTTTCTTGTGATTTGTGTAAGAGTTTCCCTGCATTGAAGATTTTAGTCTGATGTAAGCATATGTTATTGTTATCAAATAGCAACATAAACATTTATGTGCCAGAATATGTTAGCTATTTTAGAAATATAAACCTGCATTTTTTCCAAAGCTGTTGCACAGCCCAGTCTTCCTTGCCAGATTTGCTTTTGAGAGAGCGGAGAGAATATTAACCAATTGGGGGAATAAGAATGCAACATCCTCTAATCCCTCCAGTGGAGCACTGCTTAACAGGAACACTTTTCTGAAATTTAGACATCCCAGATAGCAGGTGTAAATGCCTTGCCATATGTTCCTTGCCATAAGCATATTTTAGAGTATGGACTGGTTTTGTAAAATCTGGATTCAGACTTTTATGGGATCAATTTAGATGCTAAATTAAATTTCCAATATCACTTTCTCTCCACTCATACAGAAATACATTTTCAAACTATGCTTATTTTACTCTGTATGCCTTTGTTTCCAATACTCTGCACTAGGAATCCTGGTACATGTTCTTGTGCTGTAGATTACTGCAATGCCCTCTTTCACGGATTACACTCAGTTGATCTGAAGTGTCTTAACATGATTGAAAACATCATTGTAAATTTAATTACTAACACAAAGAAATCCAATCATGTAACACCTCTACTTGAAGAGGAATATTGCCTTTATATTACTTCTAGAGTTCTTTTTAAAGTTCCCGATGCTTGTCCATAAGGTTTACTATCCAGCTTATAATTGAAAAAGAAAAACGCCTATATTGCGACCCAAATCGGGAGATAGACGTTTATCTCACAAAAACAAATAAAGCGGTATAATCGAAAGCCAAATTTGGACGTTTTCAACTGCACTCCGTCGCGGATGCGGACAAAGTTGATGGGGGCGTGTCAAAGGCGTGGTGAAGGCGGAACTGGGGCGTGGTTATCGGCCGATCAGAGATAGGCGCCTTTCGCCGATAATGGAAAAAAAAATATGCGTTTTTAGCGAGAATTTAGGGCACTTTTCCTGGACCCTGTTTTTCCATGAATAGGGCCCCAAAAAGTGCCCTAAACGACCAGATGACCACTGGATGGAGTCGGGGATGACCTCCCCTGACTCCCCCAGTGGTCACAAACCCCCTCCCACCACAAAAATATGCCGTTTCACAACTTTTTATGTTCACCCTCAAATGTCATACCCACCTCCCTGGCAGCAGTATGCAGGTCACTGGAGCAGTTATTAGGGGGTGCAGTGGACTTCAGGCAGGTGGACCCAGGCCCATTCCCCCCCCTCCCACATGTTACACTTGTGCTGGTAAATGGGAGCCCTCCAAACCGCCCCCCAAACCCACTGTACCCACATTTAGGTGCCCCCCTTCACCCCTTAGGGCTATAATAATGGTGTAGACATGTGGGCAGTGGGTTTTGAGGGGGATTTGGGGGGCTCAACACACAAGGAAAGGATGCTATGCACCTGGGAGCTCTTTTACCTTTTTTTTTGTTTTTGTAAAAGTGCCCCCTAGGGTTCCCGGTTGGTGTCCTGGCATGTGAGGGGGACCAGTGCACTATGACTCCTGGCCCCTCCCACGAACAAATGCCTTGGATTTATTCGTTTTTGAGCTGGGCGCTTTCATTTTCCATTATCACTGAAAAACAAAAACGCCCAGCTCACAAATTGTCGAATAAAACATGGACGTCTATTTTTTCACAAAATATGGTTCGGTCCGCCCCTTCACGGACCCGTTCTTGGAGATAAACGCCCATGGAGATAGACGTTTTCGTTCGATTATGCCCCTCCACATAGGCATGCCACTATTTCTGTCTTTTTTGATCATATCCTACTCCCTGTTAGGACACAACTCTTCAAAACTTATTTGTGGTATAGCATTCGAAAATTTGATTAGATATTATTTGTCATTATATTTGCAGTTTATTGGCCCCTCCCATTAGGACAATCTCCCTTCTTACCTCAGACAATCAATAGAAATAAAACAAAATAAAACATGAAAAAGAAAATAAGATGATACCTTTTTGATTGGACATAATACATTTCTTGATTAGCTTTCGAAAGTTGCCCTTCTTAGTCAGATCGGAAATAAGCAAATGTTAGTAGATGACAGTATATATAAGTGAAACATCAAAGCATTCCAGTGACAGTCTAACAGGATGGGGGTGGATAGATGAGAGAAAGGAAGAGGGACAGGTGAGATATGCATGGAGACAGGAGGGTGTCAAAGCAGTACAATTTTCAAAGCAGCACAATTTTATGGTTTATAATGGGCTAGAAAACCCAGACCTTTGTTAAGTCTTGTCTGGTGGGTGTCAACATATGTAATCATTCTGACTTCAAAGGTCTTATGTTCCTGTATTGAAGTTAGAATGATTAAATATTGAAGTCAGAATGATTACATATGTTGACACCCACCAGACAGGACAACACTACCACTGCTTTTGATCCCTAACCACTACTCACTTGCCCTGTCCTTTATCCTCACCTATTTATTCCCTTACCCTTAATCGTTCTGTCTGTTTACCTGTCTTATCTAGATTGTAAGCTCTTTGAGCAGGGACTGTCTTTTTGTGTATGATGTACAGCGCTGCATATGCCTTGTAGCGCTATAGAAATGATAAAATGTTAAGTAGTAGTAGTAGTAGTAGTAAGTTAAAACTTAACTATTTCAAAAAAGCTTATGAAGTATGGGCTGAATTCTATATTTGACACTGAAAAAATCGGTGCTGATTGAAAATGCACCAACGTGTATTCTATAAACAACACCTGAAGTTAGATGCAGTTTATAGAATACACATAGCACCACCCACATGACTAAAATTTGACGCAGCCATTTACATCAGTGAAATGGTGTAAATGTCCACGCCAACCTTTAGGCGTGGAATGGGTTATTCTATAACGCTGCGTGTAAATTTTAGGAATGCCCATGACCTGCCCATGCTCCTCCCATGGTCACACCCCCTTTTGCAATTCACATGGTAGAATTTACGTGGACTACTTTATAGAATATGCTTAGTGAGTAGTGCATGTAAATTCTAATCAGTGCCAATAAGTGCTGATAGTTACTTAACATCCAATTACCTGCACTGATTGGCTTATTAAGCAATGTGCAAACCAGAATATGCCCAGATTTATGTGCATAACTTTATTCACACTAAATATAATCTGGGGATATATGTCCACTCCAGTTGGTAACGTGGCACAATGCACAGAAGGTGTATGATCATGAACACAGCTCTCTTAAATTTCTACTTCCTCTGGCATTGACTCTTTTCTGTCTCAATCTTTGTGTGTGTATGTGTTTTTTTTTAATTGTAAACTGCTAAGAGACTTTGAAAATTCAGCAGTGCATCAAGAATAACTGAACTTCAAATGTCAGTTTATGCAAGTCTAATACCCAATCAGTACTTCTAAAGTAAGCACCTTTGTGTCACTGAAGAGTGATGGCTGAGTCTTCCTTTCACTGAGGGCTGTAAGCACTGTCTGTTTAGCAACACAGACACTGGCTGCCCAAAGAAGAATCAAATCCCAGCCATCTCCGTAGAAACTTCCAGTGCAGGGCAGTCTCACTGCCCTTATTCTTATCATAATGATGTGTTATGTTTCTGGTGCTTTTTAGCTTGGTGCCTTAAAAAGCACACAGCTCATCATAAGAAAGAGCCTATGTTAGAAAAATAAAGAAATAGTTTGAACTTTTGATTTAATTACAGTGTTTTAAATATTGTTATATGGATAGATTTTAGACCACCAACTGTGAAGAATCAGTCACCCGGAGGTGGATGGTACCTACAAGCTGTCTCTGAACTAATTTGTTTACAGAGAACAAAAGTCAATGTATCTGACACTAGAAAAGCAGTCTTGTGCTTTACTTGTTCACTGTTAGAGAGATTCTCCACAGTAATCTAAATAGTAGTAGAAATGCTAAATAGTAGTAGTAGTAGTAGTAGTAGTAATCTGAAGAGGGATAAGTAACTGTCCCCCAAATTCTCTCAAGTGCATAATTAAAGAGCCCCACAGAGCAAACTATCCTCAGAAATGTTTAGGGTGCCCTTCCAAATATTTTCTCATGGTACTTTATTGCTCCATTAACAATATAAGGAGAAATATTATACTATCTGTGGCAATCAAGAATTACCTATTTGAATTTAAACCTCACTTTTCCAGAACAAACAGCAGCTTGAGACAATCAGTTTCAAACAATACAAAGTTACATATGTGTACAGGTTTAAATTGATCAATCCATCTATATTCTATAATATTCCCACATTGTCTATCATTAACATTTATAGGCCACTAAAAACTCACCCATCTCCAACTTATCTCAACTGCTCCTCAGTAAAATCAGGAGTCAAAATTAGATAGCTTTCAATAAAAAATAGCTCTCAAGAAAGATTATCCAAGCAATGGTTATTCCATCATTTTTTTCTCCCTATATTTTTAATCCTATCTGCCTAGAGTGAACTTTCATCATCCTTTTCACCAGTGGCGTAGCCAGAAGTCAATTTTTGGGTGGGCCAACAGGTTGGATGAGTGGGCACTAGACAGTGGTTTGCTGGTAAATGTTTAACAACAGGCTCTCTCCCCGGTCCACCTCTGCACCCCCCCCCCCCTCAAAATTGCAGAGCTGGCTATAGCCGGGGAGAGAGCCTGGGGGGGGGGGAGGCAATGCATTACTCTCTCCAGGAAAAAAAAAAAATTAAATGATCCCAGGTTCCAATCTAATTCATGTTTAATGTGGGATAATATGCCATAAATAAATATAAACTTTTAATGTTGAGCACCTGATTCTCAAAGTGGACATATTCCAAACACTATAATGAAAATAAAATGATTTTTTTCTACCTTTGTTGTCTGGTGACTTTGTTTTTCTGATCATGCTGGCCCAGTATCTGATTCTGCTGCTATCTGTCCTCTTAACTCCGTTTCCAGGGCTTCCTTTCCATTTATTTCTTTACTTTCCTCCTTTCTTCTTCATTTCTTGCTCTACATCCGTAAGTAAAAGCTGGGTCCTCTGCAGACTTGACTGTCCAGTGGATCCAGCTTCTGCCTATTTTCTCCATCCATGTGCTGTTTTTCTCCTCTCTTCCTTTTCCCTCATATATTCTTTCTCTCTCTTCCCTCCCCTCCATCCATGTCAGCATTTCTTCTCTCTCCCTTTCCCTCCATCCATGTGCATCTCCTTCCTCTGTCTTCCCTCCCCTCCATCCATGTCCAGAATTTCTTCTTCTTTCTCCCCTCCATCCATGTGCATCTCCTTCCTGTCTTCCCTTCCTCATCCATGTCCAACAATTCTCTCCCTGCCCTCCCCTCCATCCACCCATGTCCAGCAACCATCCTCTCTCCACTGCCCTTCCTTCCATCCATGTCCAGCAACTCTCTTCTACCCTCCCCTCCATCCACCTATGTCCAACAACTCTCCTCTCCCCTGCCCTCCGCTCTATCCACCCATGTCCAGCAACTCCCCTGCCCTCCATTCATCTATCCATCCATATCCAGCAATTCTCCTCTCTCCCCTGCCCCCTCCATCCATCCATATCCAGAAATTCTCCTCTCTCCCCTGCCCTCCCCTCCATGTCCAGCAATTTCTCCTCTCTCCCTGGTCCTTGTCCTCCCATCCATGTCCATCGATGCTCCTTTCTCCCCTTTGACCACCTCCCTCTCATTCCCTCTCCAGCACTCCCATTCCCCCCTCTGTCTCTCCCTTACCCAGTCTCCTAAATTCCTCCCCCATCTTTCACCCACTTCATTAGTCCCCCATTCCCCATACTCTGTACTTACCACCCCTCCCAGTCCCATCCATCTTCTGCGCCTTCCCTCAACTCACTACCCCTCCCAGTCCCATCCTTCCCTCTGCTCACCACCCTCTGTTGAATAAAGAAGACAACGTGGATGCAGAGAGCACAGCAGCTCACTGGTTTGCTTGCTGTGCTTTAAGTGAATGGCGACGGCTGCGCAGGGGAGTAGAAACAGATTTTTAAAAAATGGCTTCCTTCTGGAGTTGCAGCGGCGAACTGGCGGGCAGCGGCACTAAAAGCATAAAGCAGCGAAGCTCTTCGAGTCCATCCTTCGCTTTCCGTTTCCTGCCCTCTCAGCGTCCCGCCTTCCTTTGATGTCATTTCCTTTCGGGCGGGCAGGACGCTGAGAGGGCAGGAAACGGAAAGCGAAGGACGGACTCGAAGAGCTTCGCTGCTTTATGCTTTTAGTGCCGCCGCCCGCCAGTTCGCCCCTGCTGCAAGTCTGCAGAGATCAGCTGGGTGGGCCTGAGCTGAAATTGGGTGGGCCTGGGCCCACCCAGGCCCACCCGTAGCTACGCCCCTGCTTTTCACTAGCTCATTGTGAGGGAAGGTACCGGAGGTTACCAGTTCCTGTTAAAAACACTCCCTTACAGAGCTACCTTAAAGGCATAGCCCAGGCAAGGTTGAGCAGGGAGGGCATGGTGCAGGCAGTGAGATAAAACCTCTCAGCCCAGACAGGTTTCTCGAACTGAATAGAATGCAGGACCCCAGGCTTCACTAGAGGAGAGGCAGGTCCTGTCAGATGAATCTGATTGATTTCTTTGACTGGGTGACCAAACAGTTGGCCGTGGGAGGGGCGCTAGATGTGGTATACTTAGATTTCAGCCTTTGACACGGTTCCGCACAGGCGACTGATAAATAAATTGAGTGCCCTCGGTATGGGACCTAGAGTAACTGATTGGGTTAAAAATTGGTTGAATGGAAGAAGACAGAGGGTAGTGGTAAATGGAGCTTGCTCTGAAGAAAGGGATGCTATCAGTGAAGTACTGCAGGGATTGGTCCTCGGGCCGGCTCTTTTTAACATCTTTGTAAGTGATATTGCAGAGGGGCTGTCTGGTAAGGTTTGTCTCTTTGTGGATGATACCAAACTCTGCAACAGGGTGGACACCCTGGAGGGTGTAGATGACATGAGAAAGGACCTAGCAAAGCTGGAGGAATGGTCCAATATTCGGCAACTAAGATTTAATGCTAAAAAATGCAGGGTCATGCATTTAGGTCACAAGAATCTGAGGGAATGGTACAATATAGGGTGTGAAGTACTTCTGTATACGAAGGAAGAGAAGGACTTGGGGGGTGATTGTGTCTGATGACCTTAAAGCTTCCAAACAGGTAGAAAAAGCAAAGGTCAAAGCCAGAAGGATGCTTGGGTGCATAAAAAGAGGGATGAGCAGCTGGAAAAAGAGGTGATAGTACCCTTGTATAAGTATCCAGTAAGACCCCATTTAGAGTACTGCTTGCAGTTCTAGAGGCCACACCTATGGAAAGATATAAACAGGATGGAGTCGGTCCAGAAGGCGGCTACAAAATTGGTAAGTGGTCTTGAACACAAAACATATAGGGAACAGGCTTATGAATCTTAACATGTATACGCTGGGACAGAGGAGTTATGAAAGAGACGTTTAAATATCTCAAAGGCATTAATGTACAGGAAGTGAGCCTTTTTCAACTGAAGGAAAACTCTGGAATAAGGGGGGATATGATGAAGATAAGAGGGAATAGGCTTAGGAGGAATCTAAGAAAGTATTATTTCACAGAAAGGGTGGTGGAAGCGTGGAATGGCCTCCTGATGGAGGTCGTAGAGACGAGGACTGTGTCAGAATTTAAGAAAGCGTGGGACAAGCACGTCAGATCCCTTAGGAAAAGGAAGAGTTAGAGGTTACAGAGGATGGGCAGATTGGATGGGTCATTTGGCCTTTTTCTGCCATCATGTTTCTATGTTTCTTTTTTTTTTAATTCTTTATTAATATTTTAAAATACATTTAACAAGGATATCCTTGTGATAGAAACACAGGCAGAAAATAAGTAATAATAGCATTCACATCCTGCTTCATTACAAATCAATAAATTAAAGGCAATTTCTTAAACAAAGCAAGAAAATTAGAATTAACTAATCAATAATCTAAAGAAATACATTTAGCCTTTCTTAGACTCCAAAATCAAGAGGGGGAGTGATAGAGTTTGAGAAGTATACAAAATAAGTAACCACTGATTAAAGTAAAAGCTGTCTATTTCTCCAAGTTATTCCTATATTTACTTCAACTGTTTCATTTCTAGAAACGATTTAAGTTGTTCCGGTGAAAAGAAATTATACTTAGTTTGACCTAATTTTACTACACATTTAGCTGGATATGCCAAAAAGAAGGAACCCCCAATATCCATTGTCTTTTTTTCAAAGCAAGAAACGCCTTTCTTTTTTGTTGTGTTTGCTTAGTCACGTCTGGATACATCCAAACTTTAGATCCGCAGAATTGAGCCTTAGAGTTCCGAAAGTATAATCTTAGAATATTATTATAATCTTGCTCAAAAACAAGATAAATTATTAATGTGGCTTTATCAAGAATTAATTCTGAAGATTGTTCCAATATTTCAGAGATGTTCTGTAAATCAGGAATGTTATGATCCATGTTTCTATGTTTCTATGATAGATGTTGAAGGAAGAAAAGGGAAGAGTCATTGGTCGAAGATCCTATCATCATGCACATGCTATAAAATTAAAGTCTTTCTTTAGTGTTCTCTCATTTACTAGAACTTTCTACAGGTCTGATAACAAACAATGCAGATGTTTTTCTTGTGTTATTGAGCCCACAGTATAGAAAACACAATGCAGAGGTACAGTGCTAGAATATTCCATAAAAGAGTGTTTTACTTTCCTCTGAGTAAATTAACCCTTCAATCTTCCTTCCTTCCTTGCTCAACTGCCAAATCCTTCCCCACCCCAAGTCCATATCCTCATCATCCTCCTTCATCTCTGCCCTGCCTATCTCTGATCCTTTTTGTTTTGTCCTTTCCTTGTGCCAGCCCAAGTCACAAGTATTTCCTAAAAGCATCTGCTTGGTGATAGTGCTGATTTTGGCCTGGGTGACCTTTGGGCAGGGAGGAAAGTCTATAAAATGTTTTTTTAAGGAAAATAAATGGCAGCCAGTGAGGAATGAAAGTGCTTGTAGTACTGGCAGCTACAGCTATATGTCAACAGATTGGGCTCTGCCAGAAACCCTGGACCCATCCAGTTTTTGGTGGCAAGCTGTGCCATCCACTTTTTCTCAATTTGTAGCTCACAGACACAGCTGTCCCACTCTGTTTTGACTTAGTCCCATTATCTGCCTTGCCATCTCTATACAGGGATTAAGGGTGGGCAGCCCAAAAATTATTGTTTTGTGTTCTTTCCCATGTAATTTCTGGGAATGTTTATTTCGCTCATTTTCATTTGGCTATTTTTTCTTTGTTACAGGGGCAAAGTTATATACCCCTGGATTCTATATATGGTGCACAACTTAGTCGCCTAATGAGCTGTTAACCATCAATAACTGAATGCTAACAACCAATTATTGATGTTAATTGGCACCAATTAGAATTTACATGCACATCTGGCTGTGTGCTATTCTATAACACTGGCTGCCTAAATCCCAAAAGGGGGTGTGGCCATAGGAGGGGCATGGGCAGGTCAGCAACATCGCAAAAAGTTGCATGCAGTATTATAGAATAATGGGTCAGTGCACCTAGCTTGGGCGCCATGATTTGAAGCAGGTTTCAGCTGGCATAAGTCTGGTGCCCAAAGAATCAACGCTAAGCACTATTTTGTAAAAGGCATGCACTCTTTATGGCATAGCACCTACTGCTGATCTTTTCCACTACCCATTTCTGAGATTCATTTATAGAATTCCCCCCATCGTGCACACTCTTTCTAAAGTGTGCACACCATTTGGAAAAGGGAGCACTTTTTCCAAAACAGTGCACACTCTTTTCCTGAGAGCATGCCAATATGCATTCTATTCGCAATGGCACACGCTCAGGAAATAATGTGCATTCCTTCAGAAAAGTTGTGCCCTTTTACAAATAATGAGCACTTTTTCAAAAGAGTGCTCACTATTATTGGCAAGTGAAAAAAATAATTCTGCTCATTTTCAGGTTTTAATGATATGCAATGACATGGGGGTATGTCGTTGACATATTCCATGTTCTTACAAATGGCAGTATGAAGCAAAATCGACATACACACAGAAGCAACAAATCTCTGCAAGAGTATATGGTATGAAACAAAACAGCGAAGATGACTCAAAAGCAATGGACGACGCTTCAGATAACAAAAACTGTTTATTGGGGATGGTGGAGACTCAACATAGCTGTGTTTTAGCCAGCTAGGCCTGCATCAGGAGTCCATTACGGAAAATCATAATGAAAAAATAAATAATACAAATTAAATAAAATCAGTTTAAAACATAAAAGTATGAAGACATAAAAATATAAAAACAAACTCTGACACAGTTAAACAATTGTAAACAATTATAACAGGTTTTGATACCACTCTATAGATGAATTTGGATGAAATTAAATGGTAGATTGAGAATTTCAGTGAGTCTATTCTGTTACATTTCATTCAGATCTGTGCAATCTACAGCAGGCTGCAGAGAAATACACACACACATAAAAACTCAAGATAATGCCAGCAGAAGTTTTTCTTCCAAGAGGAAACACATGTAGAATGGGATATCAATAATTTCTGTTAGGAAACAGCAAAAATCCGTTGTGAAACAATAAATATTTATCCAACTAGCTACACATCTTGGTTGCACAAGTTAAATTATCAGCTCTACATATGAATGTGCCATCTTTACCTGTTTGTTGGATTTTGTCACCTGATCCCTGGCATCCATCCTCATCATCACAATCACCACTTGAGTCTATCTCTTCATATTTTCCATCTCCACTGCCATCTTCTCTAAGAACAAACCTTTCTGATTTTGTTCTTTTCTTTTCTGTGTCCATCTGAAAAACAGTTGAGTTATTTGAAGTTTAATATATCTACAATTCATTTTGTACATTTTCTGGACACTGTAGTAACCCTAGTTATTTTTACTTGGAATTAGATATTGAGACACAGTGGGGACAGAAATGTGCTTTAAGATAATTGTTCCATATTCTTTTACTTTGAAAACTGGGGTACAGTTGGTAGGTTAAAGGTACCCGCATTAATGTAGGCAATTAACAAAATTACCCCTTAACCCCCTCATTCTATAACCTGGTACTTAAAGTTGGGCACTAACCCCTGGATTCCATATAGTGCAACTTAAGTTGCGAGTGCAAATACAGTCTTATTCTGTATTTGCACATGCAACTTATTTAGTAACAAGCCAATCAGCTCTGAAAATTGCCAATTAACAAGCAATTACTGACACTAATTGGCATTAATAAGAATTTATGGGCACAACTATATAAGTGTAATCTATAACCTGATGCGTGTAATTTCCAAGTTGCACAGTTGAAAGGAGGCATGGCCATGGGCGTGAAATGGGTGGGTTGTGGGGTTTTCTAAAATCTATGTGCGTTGTTATAGAATACACCTGGTATGCAGTTAATTTAGGTGTCAGGATTTACACGAAGTTTTACTTGGCATAACTGCCCACAACTAAGTTTAATCGAATGGACAAGCGCTCAGCATATTCTGTAAGCTGCATGGAAATTTAGGATTATTCTATAAAGTACAACTAAGCGCGATTCTATAAAGGGCCTGTGCCATACTTACGCCTGCTGAAACCTGGTGTAAACGCTCGCACCCAAGTTGGGCATGCTCACCGAGTATACTAGAACAACGTCTGCAACTTTTTGGAACACCCGTAGCATGCCCATGCCCCTCCCATGACCACATCCCTTTTGAGTTACACGCTATGGGAGTTAGGCTCGCTGCTTTATAGAATGGAATGCAGACAGATGCATACACAAATTCTAATGGGCGCCAATTAACTTCAAAATTGGTTGTTATTGAATGAATTTGCATGCGCATTTTGGCAGTGCATCTAAATTTGTGTGTATAAATCTGGGTGCCATATATAGAATCCAGGGGATTGTGCATGTGAGTGCTAGCTACTATTCCATAATTTATATGCATAAATTAATCAGCATGTAAATGTGCATATGATATACCTATGGGCTGAGCATGGGTGGTTAATGCCTGCTAATACAGTATGGTGCCATGTTAACTGTTAGCATATGCTAACTGCTATCTGAATGGAAGTAATTTTGAATATAGCACACACTTTTTCAGCAGTTAACTCAAGGTGACTTACATTCAGGTACAGTAGGTATCTTCTTGTCTCCAGAGGACTTACAATCTAAAGTTTGTACCTGAGATGATAGAGATTTAAGTGACTTGTCTAAGATTATAAGGAGTGACAGTGAGATTTGAATCTGGCTTGCACGATCCCCCAGCTTCTATCAAGATCACCCAAACTTGGGCACCCAAAATTGGGCACAAATCCCAGATTGACACCCAAAACAATTAGTTAATGGGCTCTAATGATTTCATTATTGGAGCTAACAAGCACTTAATTGGCACTAGTTATGATTTGGGCACCAATCTGGCTATTTGCTATTCTGTAACAATGGGTGACTAAGTTGGATCACACGCAACTAAAAAGGGGGCATAGCCATGGAAGGGGCAGGGTGAGGGAAGGGCATTCGCAAAAGATGCAAGCATAGTTACAGAATAATGGGGATCTGTGCCCAATTTGTGTGCCAGGATTTACACCAGATTTCATCTGGCATAATTTCAGCAACGAATTCAGCACCCAAATTTGGCTCATCCCAAAACGCCCCTTATAAAATAGTGTTGAGTGCTGAATTTTATCTGCGCTGAATTTTTGGCACCATTTATCGAATCTGACCTTATGTAATTTACATGTACACTTATAAAATAGCATTCAGGTGCTCCACTGACAACTTTTTTGAGTAACTATACACATATGGGTGTAAGTGCAAGTACCTTATACATATGTGCATGCAAGTGGAATATAAATGCAGGTGTCTAGTTGATAGAATTCCCATTCACATGTCTGGTGATGACCTTATATGATGGTTCATTAAAGTGCCTTGGGTGTCTTTGAGTTACTGAATTGTTGGAAATCTTTTTCAGTCTGTCATAAGGGTGATCTTGTCTGATTTTGCAAAAGCACAGAAGCCATATAAGATATACGGAGTTTAAAGGCCAGTAAAAATACCTTTATTTTGATACCTTCTGTCACACACACAAACAGCATTTTAAAAGAAAATAGTGTGTTATAAGAAAAATATATACTGGTCGATATTCAAAGTGATTTAAGCAGGTAAGAGAGGCTCCTTCCCGCTTAAATCATGCTCAGTGAGCCGGTCACTGATATTCAGCAGCACTTATCTGGGCAGTGCCATTGAATATTGTCTCTGACTGGCCATTTTTTAAGTGGGCCAGAGAAGGATGTGTCAAGGGCAGAGTTGCAGAGAAGCTGGCAGCTATGTGGGTGATGGCAATATTCAGCACCAGTGTCCTCATAGCTAAGTGACTAAATAGGATCACATAAAAAGCAATCCTAACTTTGTCTGCCTAGGTATGCAACTGCAGACACTGAATTTTGGATGGCACCTGCATAGCTCTCAGTTGGGCTAAAGCTCATCACTCCCCCAGAGCACTTCTCTCAATTCCGTCTCACCCCCAGGACCTATGACACCTCCTATTGACACTGACCCAAGTACCAGAAGAACGCTTGGGCCTACATACAGTCCCTGATGGTCTAGTGCGCTAACCCCACTTGCTTCTGCTCCTCTCAGTTCCTCTTGACTAGAGGTTGTTGCGGTCATTTTCTAGCTGGAATTGAGAGGGGCAGGAGCGAGTGGGGTTTGCTTCTGCCTTGAGGACTAAAAGACCACTAGGAATTGTAAGTAGGCCCAAGGGAACCTGCTGGAACTCAGGAGAGGGCATTGAAGCTCCTTGTGGTGGTGGTGGGGGGGAGGGGATGGGGTTCAGAGCGACTTTGGAGGGTGTGGCAGGAGGGCCAGCAATGTGTTTCAGGAAAAGTGGAAGAAACTTATGTGGGTCACAGCTAATATTCAGATGGGATCCATGTAAGTACCATATGTGGGATTTAGTTGAATTTTGACATCTTGCATAAGTTTTGATGGCCATTAGCAGACCGGTCAGGCCTGGATATTCAATGCTGGTGTCTGCATATGACGCAACATTGAATATCTGGGGCTGAATATTGACAGGATAGCTCTTTGTGTGCTATGTTTTTCTGACCTGAGTAGAGGCATTCCTTGGTTTTGACTTTGGGCATGGTTTCAACTGATGCATATGTTTTGTAAAATAGCCACTTAGGCATGTAAATTAAAACAGGTACATTGTGCTTACCTTAGGTGTGACTGTGTGGGGGAGGGGGATAATTTTCTAATAGCACTGTGGGGTTATATTCCTTTTATAAAATAGTGATATACTTATATGCATATCTGTTGTATAGGTTAGGCGGACATATATGCAATTACTCTTACAGAAGGTAATTATAAAACACGTCCCCCACATTGAAAGGGCAAGAAGGTGCCTATTTGTAGCCTATATCATAAAGACACATAGGTGCCTGTGTGTCATTATTAAATTTGCCCACAAAAACCTGCAGAAATCATGACTAAGATGAAGCTGCAGACATTTGTGCCTGCTCAAGAGCAAGTATTAATGCTAACATATTTAATTAGTTACTATACCATGCTCCACCTAAAACCTGCTGCCTAACATGCCTACACACCAATCACATAAAAGTGTGTGTGTTCTTATCATTGTGCGCACCTTTATACATGGAATAATTTTTTTAAAGCATTTAATGCATGTGTATTGTCATGCACACATGAAAATGCCCTTTAAAAATTACCCCCTTACCACTATTTCTATAATCTTGCACACACATTTTCACGCTTACCACCGGATTCTATATATGGCACTTTGAGTTGCATGCACAAATTTGAATGTGCTGATAATAGGGCAATAACAAGCAATTATTGGCACTAATTGCAATAATTATAATTTACGAGCATTTCTTTTTAGGCGTATTCTATTAAGAGGTGTGCATAAATTCTAGTGCATAGATCTGAAAAGGGAGCATAGCCATGGGGGGAGTATGGGCGGCTCAGGGGCGTTCCTACAATTTATGTGCATTGTTATAGAATGAGGGGATCCATGTCTAATTTACACGTATGGATTTTCACCAGGTTTTCATTGGTGTATATGGTTGCGTCTTAATGCAGTCACGGTTCCTGACACTAAACGTTATTCTAAAAACCATGCCTATCTTTAAGCATGGTTTATAGAAAAGAACTAAGAACAATTTTTTTGGGGTGCACATATTTTAGTTGCTATTTATATAATCTAGTCCTTAGTGTGTAAAATTGCATGCATAGGTTATAGAATACTGGCAGCTATGAATGAAAGTTAACTGGTAAATTAAACACTAATCGGCACTACAACCAACAATCTGTGATAATTGGAGTTCACTGGAGATCATTTGCAGGTATGCATGCAACTGCACTTTAACTGCTATTCTAGAATCTTAGAGTCCCTTTTACAAAGCAGCGGTAAGCCCAACGTGGGCTTACCACATGCATGCTACTCTGGAACTTCTGCCATCCCCATGAGGCCATTTATGCAGTTAAGTGCTAAGATTCTAAGGATAGATATACAAAGTGTTTTAAATGGCCAGAAGAGGCTCCTGGGTGTTTAAATTTCTTGTGCGGGGCTGTATATCCCCTTTGTGTCACTGAATATCCTCTTTAACCACCTATACTGAAACCAGCTAATTTGTGGGTAGTTCGGGGTTGGGGTTAGGATGGAGAGAAAGCTTAGCCGGTTAGTGTGTAATTTTCAGTCCACTAACCAGCTGAGCAACTGCATAAATGGCCTCTTATCATGCCACACTAGTGGTTTCTGCGTGGCAGTGCCGACGCAGCCCATTAACAGTGAATGGGCTTTGTTGGCATTACCGCACTGGGGTCCACTAGCGCGGTTTGATAAAAGAGGTCCAAAGTTAGGAAAGAAAAAAAAAGACTATCTTAACTTTATGTGAGGAGTTAACTGAGCACCAGTCTGATTCTTAGCTGGTGCCAGTTAACTTTTGGGTCCTGGCCAAATATGTTGTCATCCTCTTTCCTCCCTCCCATCCTCCCTGGAAGCACACAGTCCCCCTTCTAATTCCTCTCCCTCCCTCTTACCTCCTCAGAAGCACATAGCCCCCCCTCCTAGCACCCTCCCAGTCCCCCCTGTTTAAACCAACTCCCAAACTTCCTCCCACTCAGGATAGGATCCCCCCCCCCCCCCACCACAAGCCTACATAAAGTCTCTGGTGGTCCAGTGGGATCAATGGACGTAGTCCACTCACTCTTACCCTTGGTGGCTGCTTCTAGAAAATGGCTGCTTCAAACTTTTGCGGTCAGCACAACTGCAGTTAGCCCTGGATATTCAGTGTCAGTGCCCAGACATGGCCCAGCACTGAATTTCCAGGGCTAATTCTGCATGGGGTGGTCAGTGTTTAAAAAAATGTTGACCGCCACGGACTGAATGTCAACCGGCTTGAATAATGTCAGTTACATACACAATTACAACATTTAGTCCCAGTCATTAACACCAGCCATTGATATCCTATAAGTGGCCAGGCCTAAATGTTGGTGTGTAAATGTCGACTTATGCTTGTATTCTATAATGGCAATTACAGGCACAATTGCTGATACCGAATTTGTGCTCAGTGCTTGGCATCCTAGTGCCTAAATTCTGGTGACCTTCTCAGAATTACCCCTTTATTATATTCTGTAGCTTGCAACCTCACTTCCACCTGCTTACAATTTACAACTTGGACAACTGAACAAGTCCCCTTCCAGGAGTGAATGACAAATATTGACATTCACTGGTCAGCCCGAATTGTTCAACTTTGCCCATCATAATAGGTAAATATACTTCTCCCTCATCTTTATTAAGGGCCCTGTTTACTAAGCAGCGTTATAGATACTTTAACATTTTTAACCCGTGTTAACCATGTACACGTGTTAACCATCTACGTGCCTACAATATCCCTATAGGCGCCTGCATGGTTAGCGTGCACACTAAGTGTAGGCACGCTAAAACCACTAACACACCTTAGTAAACAGGGCCCTAAATCTCTTTATTCTCCTTATTTTCGAAAAAGAAAGACGCCCATATTTTGACCCAAATCGGGAGATGGGCGTCTTTCTCCCATGGGCGTCCAAATCGGTATAATCGAAAGCCGATTTTGGGCGTCTTCAACTGCAATCTGTCGCAGAAACGGCCAAAGTTGACGGGGGCATGTCAGAGGCATAGTGAAGGCGGGACTGGGGCGTGTTTATCGGCCGAGGAGAGATGGGCCTCCTCGGCTGATAATCGAAAAAGAAAGGCGTTTTTAGCGCGAATTTGGGACACTTTTTTTGGACCCTTTTTTTCATGAACAAGTCCCAAAAAAGTGCCCTAAATGACCAGATGACTACCGGAGGGAATAGTGGATGACCACCCTTGACTCCCCCAGTGGTCACTAACCCCCTCACACCCAAAAAAAACAACTTTAAAAACTTTTTTTTCCAGCCTGTATGCCAGCCTCAAATGTCATACCCAACTCCATCACAGCAGTATGCAGGTCCCTGGAGCAGTTGTTAGTGGGTGCAGTGGACTTCAGCCAGGTGGACCCAGGCCCATCCCCCCCCCCCCCCCGTCACACTTGTGGTGGTAAATGGGAGCGCTCCAAAACACCCCCCAAAACCCACTGTACCCACATCTAGGTGCCCCCCCTTCAGCCATAAGTGCTATGGTAATGGTGTAGAGTTGTGGGGAGTGGGTTTTGGGGGGGATTTGGGGGGGATATGGGGGGCTCAGCACCCAAGGGAAGGGAGCTATGGACTTCAGAGGTAGTTAACTTTGTTTTTTTAATTGTTACAAGTGCCCCCTAGGGTGCCCGGCTGGTGTCCTGGCATGTGAGGGGGACCAGTGCACTACGAATCCTGGGCCCTCCCATGACCCAATGCCTTGGATTTGTTCGTTTTTGAGCTGGGCACCTTTGGTTTCCATTATCGCTGAAAAACGATACCACCCAGCTCAAATCCGCACAAATCTGATGCATTTGGCTGGCACAAACCGTATTATCGGAAAAACGATGGATGCCCATTTTTTTTCGAAAATACGGTTTGTCCCGCCCCTGCACGTACCCGTTCTCGGAGATAGACGCCCATGGAGATAAGCGTTCGTGTTCGATTATGCCCCTCTATATATCCCATTAAAGTAAATAAGGCCTCATTCTAGTACTAAGTATGACAAAGGGACAGTATACAGCACAGACTGTGAATCTTCCAGGGACAGAAATATACCTACTATACCTGAATGTACACTGCTACAGTAGCTTCTGGGCTCACAGGCAGTATATATTATATTATATTATATTATATTATATTATATTATATTATATTATATTATATTATATATTGTTCATTAGTGTTTGATATGTAAGCCACATTGATCCTGAGCTTCCCTTGGGATAATGTGGGATAGAAATGTCAAAATAAATAAATATATGAAATAAAAAAGCACAGCAGGACCTCATTCTCAAACTAAAAGATGACAGTATACAGCATAGCACTTGTCTACCAGCACTACAGAAAAGCTACATAGTGTTCGTAGTACGTAGAAATTTACGGAACAGAAAATAACTTATATAGTACACGAATTGCTAATTTGTGACTGATGAATAGAAATGGCCTGATTTTTGTTTTGTTTTCAAAAAAGAGAACAAATACCCTTTGAACTGACTCTACAAGCAGGCATCATGTAACACTTGAGGAAAGGCTGTTGTGTCATACTGTTTTGAGAAAGGATATTTAACAATGTACTATTGTTTTTCAGAATGCTGACAGATGTTAAGCAGAGAGCGTAATGAAATAGGGGTATTAAAGACCTTTTTTTCTGCTTCTAATATAAAAAGCAAATCTGAATGGGGGAACAAGGACTTTTCAATGATTTCAGTTATCTCATAGATTATTGTTGTGTGCTAACAATGTGAAACATTCATTCAGTCCTCTGTTCCACTTCTTTAATTGAGAACAGATTACGTGTTAGTTGGAAAAGCGCTTTTCATATGTGCTAGTCAACCTAAATCACTTACAGCCCATTATAGCAGCAGTTCAGAAAGTTATCAGCTCCAGCGGACCAGGTCTTTCTGAACTGAGATCAACGCAGACCACACGACCCTGAAGCAGGTGACGAAACGTTGGCCACCGTTGGTCGTGGTCGCGTTCAGCGTTGAAAAAGCTCATACTGAGTGAAAGACCAGATCCTTACAAGCTAAGTAGCTTTCAAGTTTGATTTGAGTTTATATATATATTGAACTAAAAGAAAAAAGAAAACAAAAAAACAAAAAAAGAGCAGATAAGACATTGAACAGCTCATTAGCTCAGAGGTGAATGCCGATGATGAAGCAGCCCAGCCCCCGTGAGCTTTGAAGATGTACAGCCGGGGGCTTCTTGAGGCATCACCTCTTTAATCTTAATGTATTGTCGGAACAGATGTCAATTGAGCACTAAGTGTTTCTATAATCTCCTTCACAATTGTGATTGTTGGTGTCAACACACAAACCACCAGGATTTCTTATCAATCCAGACAGGCAGAGGCAATAAACTGAAAATTGTTTATTGTCTTAAAAATATTGAACAATGAACTGAAAAAGTGCAATCAGCAAACAATAACAGGTAACTGAAATTTGGATCAATTATAAAACCATCTAAACATTTGTTTATTTTCTAAAAAGTACTTGGGAAGATCAGGACATATAACTGTTCACAAAGCCTCATCAAAGAAATGCTACTCTCTTCAAAATTCAAATGAAAACAACTATCTTTGAAAGTGTACTGCAGACTGCCTTTCCAAAAGGCTTAAACAAAGAAAAATAGCCTTCGTTCTGCAGCCGCTTCAAAACATAAACATGCACCACCTGCTGGCCATACTAGAGAAATACACTTCAGGAAATACCCAATACATTTTACAGGCTTAAAACACACTGTTCTATCACAGTCACCTTTGGCTTTTCTGATACAAAACTTGGGATTTATACCGTATTTAAATGCTGACAATGTACAGATTCTTGTGCCTTTAGATACGCTTGATGATCTTTCGATGACGGACTTTGTGAGTAAGCTTAAACAAATTGAGTCAAGGATTGTGATGAACAAATTAGTACTTAATTCACAAATTCATAAATCCTCACCTTGGATTTTGGTAATTTGTCTTTACAGCCTAGTGACGTGGTTAGAGTCTTGGGCGTGCTGCTGGATTTGACTCTTTCTTCTACAGCTCATATTTCTGCAGTGGTTAAAACATGTTTCTTTAGGCTACGACAGATACGCTCTGTACAGCATCTGTTTGATAAAAAGGCTTTGCATATTGTAATTCATGCTTTAGTTATGCAAAAGCTGGATAACTGTAATGCTCTTTTCAAGGGTATAGGTTAGAGGGAGACCAGGCGACTGTAACTGATGCAGAACATCGCTGTAAAGTTACTTTTTCATGCTACCCAAAATATAACCATGTGACTCTGTTGTTAAAAACTGAACACTGGTACCAGTGGAATTCCATATTATCTATAAAATTTTGCTTCTGGAATTCAAAAATTTTCACACAATGTTGCCTGCATTCTTGTCACCTTGCTTGCAGTTTTATGTGCCTGGACGGTCCCTCAGCTCTAGCCAACAATCATTGCTTTCTGTTTCTTCATTGCATATAATTCCATTTAGAAAAGTGATCTTTAGTGTGGTGGGACCATCCCTTTCGAACAACTTACCCATCCTTTTGCGTACTGAGATCTCTGTCCCTTTATTTAAGGTTATGCTTAAAACTCACCCAGTTAGCCTTTTCTGATTACATTTTGGTCTTTCATTGTTTCTTTGCTCTAGCCTTAGGATACTGCAAGACACAGCAGGACTGTTTGCTTGCCTCTGCTCATATTTGCTTATCTATTATTTGCTTTGTTTCTTTTTTATTTTATGTGTGCAGCTATATTTGCTTATATTGTAAAATTTTAAAAATGCAATGCACTGTGCTGTATGTGGAATTTTACTTTATGTAAATCACTGTGATAGTTTCGGCCTTAGGTGATCAATCAAGTAAATGTAACCATTGAACCTTTCATTGCCTCCTATCCCATGACTTTTTAATTTTCTCAGTAGTCTCTCATGAGGAACTTTGTCATTAACTGACTAGTGTGTTATGATTAGTGTGCACTAACCAGATAATGCAGAGTTAACGTGGGAGCACCTACCTCTTTAAGCAGGGAACACTAGCACATTTAGGGGTCCTTTTACCAAGCTGTGGTAAAAAGGGCCCTGCGATAGTGGCAGGGGCCATTTTTCCCATGCACCAGGGCCCCTTTTCCCACAGCAGGTAAAAAGCCCCTAAAAAATGACCATGTGGCGGGGAGCACTTACTGCCACATATTCAGGTGGTGCTAAGGGCTCCTGCGATAACCTGGCGGGACGTTCTATCCAATTAACGATTACTGCCAGGTTAGCACCGTGGTAAAATTACAAACATATTTTTTGTTGCACCAGAAATGGCGCGCACTCGAGGCGGAACTACCGCCAGATGTCGTATTGGCCGGTGCTAGTTCCAGGTTGACGTGTGGCAAGCCTGTTGTCGCACAGCAATCCTTTAGTAAAAGGGCCCCTTAATCTGTTAAGCCACATTAAACCCAGATTTTGCCACATTTTCGAAAAACAACCCCCTAGTTTTTAACACAATATTTTCCCCCTCACATTTCAAAGAAAAAAAATGTTCAAGATCAACAAAATCTAACTTTATCAGGTTGTAGAGAGTATGGTACAAATGTGATATATAAAACTACTGATTTAAGAGTGTAAATCTTTAAGGAGGAAGTTATCACATGGGTGGGACTCGCACTTAACAAGTAACACAGAATACTATGGCACTTTTTTCAAAGCATGTGGATGTCTTAAAAAGACCAAAATGAACATTCATGTGCTTGAAACGTTCACATACCAATTTTACAAAGGCAGAAAAGGGACATCCAACACTGCACTACATCCAAGTAGCATGGGGACATGTTGTGGGTATGTTTTAGGTGGGATTAGGGAGGGCCTGAAAGATGGACATCCAAAAGTGATTACTGAAGGGGAAGAAACATCAACGTTTCAAAAGAAGGACATCCTTATTTAGACCTGTTTCAGGCACCTCCAGGGTACAAAACTGCCCTGATTGAGCAGCTGTCCACTGGAGAGATTACATGGAGGGGCATAATTGAATGAAAATGTCTATCTCCATGGGCGTTTATCTCCGAGAACGGGTCCGTGAAGGGGCGGACCGAACCGTATTTTGGAAAAAAATAGACGTCCATGTTTTATTCGACAATGTGTGAGCTGGGCGTTTTTGTTTTTCAGTGATAATGGAAAATGAAAGCGCCCAGCTCAAAAACGAATAAATCCAAGGCATTTGTTCGTGGGAGGGGCCAGGATTCGTAGTGCACTGGTCCCCCTCACATGCCAGGATATCAACCGGGCACCCTAGGGGGCACTTTACAAAAACAAAAAAAAAGGTAACAGAGCTCCCAGGTGCATAGCACCCTTCCCTTGTGTGTTGAGCCCCCCAAATCCCCCTCAAAACCCACTGCCCACAAGTCTACACCATTACTATAGCCCTAAGGGGTGAAGGAGGGCACCTACATGTGGGTACAGTGGGTTTGGGGGGGTTGGACGACTAATAAGCATTAAGCAGCACAATTGTAACAGGTAGGGGGGATGGGCCTGGGTCCACCTGCCTGAAGTCCACTAACAACTGCTCCAGTGACCTGCATACTGCTGTCAGGGAGCTGGGTATGACATTTGAGGGTGAAAATAAAAAGTTGTGAAACTTAATTTTTTGTGGTGGGAGGGGGTTAGTGACCACTGGGGGAGTCAGGGGAGGTCATCCCCGATTCCCTCCAGTGGTCATCTGGTCATTTAGGGCACTTTTAGGGGCCTTATTCGTGAAAAAACAGGGTCCAGGAAAAGTGTCCTAAATTCTAGCTAAAAACGCATACTTTTTCCCCATTATCGGTGAAATGCGCCCATCTCTGTTCGGCAGATAACCACGCCCCAGTTCCGCCTTCGCCACACCTCTGACATGCCCCCATCAACTTTGTCCGCATCCGCGAAGGAGTGCAGTTGAAAACGTCCAAAATCGGCTTTCGATTATACCGCTTTATTCGTTTTTGTGAGATAAACGTCCATCTCCCGATTTAGGTCGGAACTTGGGCGTTTTTCTCGTTCGATTATAAGCAGGATAGTAACATAGTAGATGACGGCAGAAAAAGACCTGCACGGTCCATCCAGTCTGCCCAAGAAGATAAATTCATATGTGCTACTTTTTTTTATTTGTACTGTCCTCTTCAGTGCACAGACCGTATAAGTCTGGCCAGCCCTATCCCCGCCTCCCAACCACCAACCCCGCCTCCCAACCACCAGCTCTGGCACAGACCGTATAAGTCTGCCCAGCACTATCCCTGCCACCCACCACCGGCTCTGGCACAGACCGTATAAGTCTGCCCAGCACTAGTCCTGCCTCCCAACCACCAGCCCCAGCACAGACCGTATATGTCTGCCCACACTAGCCCCGCCTCCCAACCACCAGCTCTGCCACCCATTCTAGGCTAAGCTCCTGAGGATCCCTTTCTTCTGCACAGGATTCCATTATGTTTATCCCACGCTGCTGTTCCCATCTCTCTCCCAGGAACTAAGGGCCCTGTTTACAAAGGTGCTCTAGCGTTTTTAGCACATGCTAACGATGTAGATGCCTATAACATTCAAATGGGCTTCTACACGGTTAGCACATGATAAATGCTAGAGCGGCTTTGTAAACAGGGCCCTACATTTGAGTAGCAGCCTAGTGGTTAGTGCAGTGCGCTCTAAAACCAAGGGATTCAGTTTCAAACCCTAATTCAACTTTTTAAAAAATATGTGTATATAGTAACTGTGAGCCCTTCAGAAACAGAAAAATATCTAATGTACCTAAATATAGATGCCACCCGCAAACCTTTCAGGTACAATAGGTATGTTGCTGTTCCTGGAGGGCTCACAATTACAAAATAAAAAGAGTTACAGTGAAATTTGAACCTGAGTCCCTTGGTTCACATTCCACTGCACTAACCACTAGGCTGCCCCTCTGCTCTGCATGGGTATCTGTGTGGCCATTTTCAAAGAATGCTGCCAAACAGATGTCCTTACCCCTTGTTTCCCCCCTTCCGTTCATAGTTTGGACATTCCAGTTTATAAAATGGATGTTCATAATGGACGTTTCCAGCCTATAGACATTCATCTCATGTATTTTCAAATAAGAAATCTTGATGTATCTCCTATTCGAAAATACATGTGAGATGGATGTCCGTTTGGGACATTCTGACTTGGATGTCCTTTTGAAAATGCCCCTCCACAAGTTACAAGCATATCTCTAGCATTTTAGCACAAGCATTTGCATCAGCTCAATGGCTGGCCTAAGTACTCACACCTAATCACATTGGCACATGTATGCCTGGTTATACTAGTATTCTACTAAGAAAAATAGATGCCTATATGCAGGGGTGTGCTGGTAAATTGTTAACAGGGGGCTCTCTCTCGCCAGCAAAGTAAAAGAGAATTCAGGAGGGGCCCAAGCCCACATTTTGGGATCCATATGTTAAAGTAGCCATGGAGAACCGGTTCCCAAAATTCTTAAACAAACGGCTCTTGAGAGCCTGTGAGAGCCTGCTCCAGCACACCACTGCCTATATGTTTTTTATAAAGCAGGTGATTAAATAAAAACACATTTATAGAATTACCTCCTAAAAAACTAAATGTTCATATAGCAGCTGCTGCTATATGGATGTGCCTTATCCACAAAAATATTCAGCAGCACAATCTGAAGAGTGTCTGAATATTCTTACAAATTACCTCAGCACCATCCAGAGACCACCAGGACAGAGTTTGGGTGGAACCTGGGTGTTTCACCTAATATAGATAATCATCAATATTCATGTGCTATTCCCATAGCTATGCGGATAAATTTAGGCCATCAAAAAGGCTGTTTTAACTTCAACTGCATAGCTATATGGCTAGCAGCTGAACATCGCTGCTACCTGTATAGCCAGTGGCAGCTACTGCTCTGCATGCTTATTAAGTGCTTCTTGCTATCTGGATAGTGGCACAAAATATATGAAATAGGTTTAAACACCACAGCCAGTGTTTAAAAAATAGCTTGGTTACAGTGTTTGAATATTGACCTTTAAAGAGTTTCGTTTTCTATTGTTTTACCCTTTAAATTAGACCCCTAGACACATGTTTTAACAGGCTACTTGTTTTTTTCAACTTCATACTGAAAAGATTAAATCACTCATTCCTTTATTAGTTTTTCGTCTTAGGTGATTCCATTGTAGTAATAATATAAAAATATTATTACTTTTAATTTAAGGTCATAGATCATGTTAAAAAATACAATCCTTAAGCCTTAAAAAAGCTAACAGAGAGAGAGAGAGAAAGAAAGAGTTGGACACATTTATTACTGCTTCAAAGTTGGTACCCAAATATGGGTGCTGGAAAAAAATCAGCACCCAGTGTTATTCTATAAAGAGCAGTCCAGGCTGAGAATGTGCGAGAAGTCCTGGCGCCAGCGGCTGAAGGCACCGGAAGGAAGCAATGCGAAGAGGAGGGGAGCAGCGTCACTATATTTATTTGGCTGGTGAGGCCTCAGCATCCTTTCTAGCAAAGGTAAAGAGGTGCTACAGTTCTGGAGGGGGCCTGAACCCAAAGTGGTGAGGGGGACTCAGTCCCCTGAGGCCCCCCTCTGGCTATGCCACTGCCCTTGCCTGCCCTTTTTTTGACAAACTTGTATAATCTGCCAGTTCGGGAGGAATCTCCTTTCAGGGAAATACATTAAAAACAAATGATAAAACAATGAACATGAAATTAACACAGACCATCACAAAAACAAACAAAAGAGAAAATATATTGGGGGTGATTGCTCACTATTCCCTCTATGTTATGCATAAGTTCTCTAACTGCATTACTGCCGGGGGGGGGGGGGGGGGGGGGGGGTTGGTGTTTCAATACTGCGTTTTCAGTCTCTAGAGACAGGCGGGCTCCCAGAATTCCTGCAGAGCTTGCTTGTTCTTCACCATTGATAATGTGATAGTGAAACAGCATCATTCCCCCCTCTCCCCCATTGACAGGACAGTAGGTGGAGGACTCCCATACAGCTTAGAGGGAACAGTGGCAATTCTATCATGGCACCTCTATTTAGGCACACTGATGCACCAATTCTATCATGGCATCTGCTCTTCACATTGCTGCTTTTGAATTTTGTGGTAAACAATTTCAGATTTTAAAGCCTGCCAATGGAAATTAGGCTGAGTGCACGTCAGTGCTAACCCAGCTTCAGAAAAAAAGAGCACAGCAAGTGAAAATCTGCCTGTGGATCTAAAATACAACCCAAACACATATTCTTTCACTAAGTGCTACATACACTCAATGGTCAAATCATGCACTAAAATGTCAGAACCGGAATCTTAAACTTCACCCAGCTGGCCATTGGGAGCTATTGGAAGCTTAAGAGAAGGGGAAATATGGACATTATAGGTATGCTTTTCTGAAGCTTTTAACATTTTGTAAAGCCTTTTTCATATACTGAAAAGGGCTTTTATAAAATTGCACAACCACATGTGTATGTTAAAAGCATGGGCATGGAGAGTGTGTACATACTTGTATGCAATCTATGTGTAACTATTTCCAGGGACATAGTCTGAGAAAAGCAGAGGCAAAGTTTTGATGTCCATGCATATTTTATTAAATGCACAGGTACATGGTGTAAATGCATGTGTGTATTCTACGCCATTGTTCCCTCTAAGCTGAGCGGGAGTCCTCCACCCACAGTCCTACCAGTGGGGGGTGCTGTTTCACTAGCACATTTTTAGTAGTGAGGAATAGGCAACATTTGCTGGACTCCAGGTAACCTGATTGAAAACACAATATTGAAGCACCACCCCCCACTGGCAGCAATGCAGTTGGAGGACTCCTGCCCAGCTTAGAGGGAACAGTGCTCTTCGCAACTTCAGAACAGGTGTAAATGTGTGTGTTGGCATTTGTGCACTATTGAAGCTGGTTCTAGGTACCTATGTTGCCTTTATAAAATAAGCTTGAAATAGGTGCCCTGTTATAAAATCAGGCCCGATATTGGCAGCATTTTGAACAATCTGCAAAACCTGCAGTGATGATTTTAGAAAGCCCATAAAAACTGTATGAAAATAATCAAGGCCTTTCTATATTACAGCTTGAATTACAGAATGGAAATCATTTTTGACAAAACATTTATAGATTAAAACTATGGGAGGTGTCACTGTATTAATATAGACCTTTAAAGACCATGCAGGAGAGTCAACGACTCTCAAAATATGCATCTTCTCATACATTTCCCATTCCTCCTGATTCGGAGGTAGGGAAAAAAACTGTCCTACTAAGGATTTCCTATAAAGCAGCAGCTGTTTACCACTATAACAAAAAAAACAAACAAACAAAAAAACAACTTTAAAAATGACCATCTTGAAGGAAAATCTAAAAAAATAAAAGGATATTTGTTTTTGTTATCAGACTTCAGTCCTCTGCTTTCTATACTAAAATAATTTACCAAATGCATACAGTCCTTGACATACTTCTTTCCATTAGGGAAACAGGTTGCAAGTGATAATTGGTTTATGATGTCACACTGGTCCAAAGAAAGCAAAATAAATCAGTATTTGTGACTGGAGTCAGAATGAAATTGCTTTCTCCCATTGTAGGAGTGGGGGCAATGGGAATTTATTTTAGCCTTTATAGTTTTCAAAAGCATTTACTGCAGTACTTAGGTCTGAAGAGACAATACCCAGTATCATATCATTACCTATCATAAAAAGAGAATTACTAGAACAGTAAGGCATTCAGGCAAACAGTAAGATTGATTGCCAAGATATTGTTTATATTAAATAATATTTTCAAAGTGTAGTTTTCCATTTATGCTCCCCCGAGAATGAAACTTTCATAGAAAACATAGGGTGTCTTTTAATAAGCGTCAGTAAGCCCAACGCCGGCTTACCGCTCACTAAACCGGAAGTACCGCTAGGCTACTGCAGCAGCTCGACAGTAGTTCCCACCCCCAGTGCATGCATTCCTGGCTGCAGCTAAGTAAAAGGACGCCATAGGTAATTAACATTTATTTTATCAAGTAAAGGTAAGAACTACATACAGTGTTGCATGAATGTAATCCTTTCATACTTTACAGCAATTTGCCAAATATATTGAATGAAAAAGATGTATTCTCTTCATTAGAACTATGCTATATAATCAATGTTATTTCCTTGTGAAAAGGATTCTAGGACCAAGTTTTGCATATTTATTTTCCTTTCCCTGCTGCAGTTTCAGTGCAACTTTGGAAAGCTGTCCTGCTTATAATCGAAAGAGAAAAACGCCTATATTGCAACCCAAATCGGGAGATGGGCGTCTTTCTCCCGTGGGCGCCCAAATTGGTATAATTGAAAGCCGATTTTGGGCGTTTCCAACTGCTACTAGTATATACGCTTATGTTGGATTCCAGACAGCACCAGCGTTTATGCCTTTAACTCCATGAGAATTCTGGAGGCACATCTGTATATGTCAATTTGAAGACCCCTGAAGAAGGCCGGTTGGCGGGTCCTAATAAACTTCTTTGGTGCTCTTACTCTTTATGGTTTTTATCTGGTCTATTTTGGTTTTCCTTCTGCTCTCTTTGTTGTCTTATGCGTTTTTTGCGGGAGACTTGGACCTTCTTTTTGTTGGTTTCACAGAGAACTATGACTGAGGTATAGTTCTTCGCAGAAGACTGTCTTTTAAAGTGAATCTGTTCATACTACCGTGTTTGGCAATAGAGGACATACACACATTTTTCTGGGACAGCTCAAGGGTAGATTGAACAGTAAACATTTGAGAATTCTGATACAATTATGGGATACATTTGACTAAGTAGTAGTTTGCATCAGTGCTTTTTTGCGCTGGTACAGCGTACCGGCACCTTTTTGTGAGGTCCGGCTCACCTGACACTCCCTTCCATTCATGCACCCGTGCTCCCCTCCCCGCCCTCCCTCAGCTCCCCGACTTTCCTTGAAATCTTTAATTTACCCGAAGTCGCGGCGAACCGGCAGTAAAAACAGCTGGCAGGCAGGCAGGCTTGCCTCCTCGTTGCTTCCCTTCCCTCTCAGCATGTCCCGCCCGTGCGGAAAGGAAATTACATCAGAGGAAGGCGGGACACGCTAAGAGGAAAGGGAAGCGATGAGGAAGCAAGCCTGCCTGCCTGCCAGCTGTTTTTACTGCCGGTTCGCCGCAACTTCGAGTAAATTAAAGATTTCAAGGAAAGTCAGGGAGCTGAGGGAGAGCGACGCTGGCGATGGGGAGGGGGAGCTGAGGGAGGGCTTGGGGCCGGGGTTTGAACGAATTGCTGGACATGGAGGGGACGGAGGGCAGGGGAGAGTTGCTGGACATGGAGGGCAGGGGAGAATCACTGGACATGGATTTGAGGGGAAGGCAGAGAAGAGAGAATTGCTGGACATAGATAGGAGTGGAGGGCAGGGGAGGGCAGAGGAGAGAGGAGACATGCTGGACATGGATGGGAGGAGAGGCTAGGGGGCAGAGGAGAATCACTGGACTTGGATGAGAGGGGAGGGCAGGGGAGAGAGGTGACATGCTGGACATGGATGGGAGGGGAGGGCAGGGGAGAGAGGAGAATCGCTGGACATGGATGGGAGGGGAGGACAGGGGGCAGAGGAGAATTGCTGGACATGGATGGGAGGGGAGGGCAGGGGAGAAGAGAATCGCTGGACATGGATGGCAGAGGAGCACAGGGGGCAGAGGAGAATTGCTGCACATGGATGAGAGGGGAAGGCAGGGGAGAGAGGAGACATATTGGACATGGATGGGAGGGGAGGTCAGTGAAGAGAGATTTGCTGAACATGGATGGAAGGGAAGGGCAGGGGAGAGAGGAGAATTGTTGGACATGGATGAGAGGGGAGGGAAGGAGAGAGAGGAGAATCGCTGGACAAGGATGGCAGGGGAGGACAGGGGAGAGAGGAGATATGCTGGACATGGATGGAGGGGAGGGAAGACAGGAAGGAAATGCACATGGATGGGAGGGGAGGGCAGGGGAGAGAGGAGAAATGCTGGAAATGGATGAAGCAGGAGATAGAGGAGAAATGCTGGACTTGGATGGAGGAGAGGGGAGAATTATTTCTTTATATGGATACAGGGGAGGGAAGAGAGAGGAGAAATGCTGGACATGGATGAAGGGTAGGAGAGAGGAGAAGTGCTGGACATGGATGGAGGGAAGGAAAGAAAAAAGAAGAAGATGCACATGGATGGAGATGAGGGAAAGGGAAGGGAGCAGAAAAACTGCACATGGATGGAGAAAATAGGCAAAAGCTGGATCCATGTTATACCTCCTCCAGTCAATTCCACAGAGGAGGACCCAGCTTTTACTTATGGATGTAGGGCAAGAAATGAAGAAAGGAGGAAAGTAAAGAAATATATGGAAAGGAAGCCCTGGAAACGGAGTTAAGAGAATAGATAGCAGCAGAATCAGAGACTGGGACCAATATGGATAGAAAAACAAAGTCACCAGACAACAAAGGTAGAAAAAAATCATTTTATTTTCATTTTAGTGTTTGGAATATGTCCAATTTGAAAATTTACATCTGCTGTCTTATTTTGCACTGGGTATATAGGAGCTGTAACAGCTTACAGAAATTATTTCTGATAAAAAAAATCAAGTTATTTTTTCTCCTATAATAGTATAATATTTTCAATGATGTCTGTTTATATGCGCCATAGCTGGTATAAGGGGTGTGGCAATAATAGGGTGGGGTCATATGTGGTGACCTCCGCCCATAATGAGTACCAGCACCTTTTTTTCTACAAAAAAAGCACTGGTTGCATTATAAAAATAAAAGGGAAGATATCCACTTAAAGACAACTATCAAAGTATCTTCAAATGAATATTCAAAAAAGATAGCCATTTAAACTGACCTGTTTGAATACAGTTGTTAAAAAATAACCCAGTACCCTTTTCCTGTTTACCAAGGCCTTCTGTCTCTGCAGATCAAGGAGACCATTTTAGAAGGCTTGCAAGGCATTTAAACATGTAAATAGCAATGTTAGAAAGCTGCTGACACCTGCAGATCCATAGCATTCATAGTTTTGAAGGGGGAATGTACTGGGTGTGGTTTCAGGAAGCCTGCAAATGTATGCCTGCATTTCTAATTTTGCAATGGCAAATATAGGCATATTTTACTAAGGGGCCCTTTTATTAAGCTGCGTCAGCATCTCTGCGTATCCAAAATGGAGTTACCGCATGGCTCTTGTGGTAATTTCATTTTTGGCGTGCGTCCGATATGCGCGTCTGAAAAATAATTTTTATCTTCAGATGCGCATAATGGATGTGTGCCAAGTGGCACTTGATGCATGTAGGTCATTATCGCTCGGTTACCATATGAGACTTTACCGCTAGGTCAATGGCTGGCGGAAAGGTCTCAGACCCAAAATGGACACGCGGCAATTTTCATTTTGTCATACGTCCATTTTTGGCAAAAATTTTAAAATGGCATTTATTACAGGTGTGCTGAAAAATGGATCTGTGCATGCTCAAAACATGCGCCTACACTAGCGCAGCCCATTTTTCAGCGCAATTTAGTAAAAGGACCCCTAAATCTATATGGTGGCATTTATATCTGCTCTGAGGCCCACCTGTCACTTAACTGCTTTCATTCTAGGCCATTTAGACTATTGCAACACTCTCTTCTCTGGTTTTAGACAAAAAAAAGTTTTCAAAAGACTCCAACTTGTCCAAAACACAACAGTAAAACTGATTTCAAATGCCAAAGAATATGAGCACATGACCTCTCTACTAAGAAACAAACATTGGCTGCCAATATCTGCAAGAATACCATAAAAATTGTAATTCTGGTTTACAATACCCTTAATTTAGGCTTTCCTCTATTTTTATTACGTGTGTTGACACCCTACCAAATGACTTTCTCTTTTTATGGTCTTCTCAACATCACTTATTAACTGTACCATCTGATCACCAAATTTCTTTCCAATCCATACATTTAATAATTTTCAGTGTGTTGGGTCCCAAACATTGGAACAACCTGCTAATGGAATTACAGATTGAACCATCTTCCAGAAATGTAAATGTAAATCAAAGGGCCACTTTTACTAAGCTGCGGTAAGCACTAATGTGTGCTTACCACAGGTTAAAAAGCAATACTGAGGTGTGTGCTCTGGCGTCCCATGGTAGTTTTTGCATGTGCATGCGTGTTTGGGGGTGGAGAGTGGACATGTCTTAGCTAATTGCTCAGCAAATGGACATTGCCACATGCTAACCGATTAGCATATGGTTAGCGCAGGGGCCCTTTCCTCCTAGAAAATAGGAATAGTTAAGGGCTCACATGCTAATATGCACGCGCTAATGAGAAAATTAGGGTGTAGCCATTATTGCAAAAATGGAAAATGCAGCCATTTTACAGCTGTGCTAAAAATGGTCTCAGCATGCAGGAAACCCACACGCCAGCCACAGTGCAAGCCACTATTTAGTGCAGCTTAGTAAAAGGGCCCCTTAATCTCTCTGAATTATTTTTCTGGTAAACCGCAGAGATGATAATTGCCGATAGACAATATATCAAATAGGAATACAACTTAGAAAACTTGGACCAAACTGCTCTTTGAAATCACCTTGAACATCCAAAATTTAGAGGGGTCCTTTTACTAAGGTGTGCTGAAAAATGGCTTGCGGTAGTGTAGGTGCGGGTTTTGGGCGTTCGCCGATCCATTTTTTAGCGCACCTGTAAAAAAAGGTCTTTTTGCCGTAAATGGACGTGCAGCAAAATGCGCAGCCATTTTAGGTCTGAGACCTTATCACCAGCCATTGACCTGCCGGTAAAAACTCAAGCGGTAACTGGGCAGTAATGACCTAAGCGTGCCAAATGCCACTTGGTGCACATGTGTTACATGCATCTGAAAATAAAAAATATTTTTCAGATGTGCGTATAAATGAAATTACCGCAAGAGCCACACAGTAGTCTGGAAGTAACGCCATTCTGGCACACGTTGGGCGTGCGTAGACGCTTATGCGGCTTAGTAAAAGGGCCTCAGAATTTTCTAGCTTGGCTTCTTAATTGGCTCCCCTTGGATGTCCAGTTTTGTAAAAGGTGCCATTTATTTATGGAAGTGATGGTACTTAGAGGTGTAGGTTGTCAGTTCCAAGTGATGCAGCTCTTTTCTTTCTTTTTTTTTTAAGTGTTCATTTGCCAAATGGCTGTAACCTAATCACTGTCACTATAACATAAATCAGAAAACTGTCTTCACATAAACTACATGTAAATTCTGTATGATACACAGCACCAAGGACCTATAATACAGTCCTTAAATTACTGTTAAATGTCCAGACTCATTGGATAATTGAGAAATAATCTCTGCAGGATGGCAGCTACAATCACCAAGAAATGATTTGCATTTTTTAATTTCCCTCAGACACCTAGTCTGATACTTCTTTCCAACTGCTTCAGAATCAGAAGCAATCATGTAATCTTCTCTGGATAACCTTGCAGGGAAACTCTGAAATTTGCGAGAGGAAATTAAACAATGTTATCGTTTCTAAATTAATACGAGCATAAACAAAGGCATATGGAGTTCAACAAAGAGCCCATGCTAGAACTTCAGACACTTGCATACTTAGGGTTTCAGTTTACCTGCAAAGTTAATTTTAATAGTTATGAGTTTGTACTATAACTCATATGAAAAATGTGCTATTTTTCATTTTGTCTTCTTTGATATCAGCCTGATGTGTGGCTTGCTGAAAATCTATTGGAAGGAATTATGCAGGAAGCTAACATCAAGATGTCTGTCCTAGAGTCTCTTGGCCCTACTATGAGAAACAAAAAAATATGACATAAGAAATACCAGTCCTTCTTGTCACATAAGACATGACTTCAGAGCCCAGCTGTTCAATTTTTTGTACCTATTTTGCCTGAGTAGAAGATTTAACACACATTTTTCATGCAACATTGCATGTATTTTATCCCGTATTCTGAATTTTTATGTGCACAGTGATATATACTGTACATAGCTTTGTTGAAAAGTGTTTATTGTTTGTTTTTGTTGTATATTATTGCCCTGTGAAAAATATCCATGCACCCATCAAGTATGTCTAGCATTATAAGTACTGGATACTTCTCATCTGCTTTATTGCAGATGTAACTGATTACCTAAGCTTTATGCTCGAACATGGCTTATTCCCTGTTGAAAATGGCAACATCTTACTTACACCAATTCCAAAGGATTCCAAGAAAAAAAGTGGTGACCTTACCAATTACCGCTCTACTGCATCAATCCCATTTTTTATAAAATTGATGGACAGCATGGTGACGAAACAACTCAATGATTACCTTGACAAGTTTTCTATTTTTCACGAATCCCAATATGGCTTACGTCCCCTTCACAGCATTGAAACCGTGCTCATCACTCTACTTAACAACTTTTGGCAGGAAATAGCTCTAGGCAAAAGTATATTGTTACTACAGTTCGACATGTCTACTGCATTTGACATGGTCAACCACACCATTCTACTGAACCTGCTCGATAACATAGGGATCTGTGGAAACGTTCACAACTGGATTAAGGGCTTTCTCTCTTCTAGAAGTTACCAAGTAATCACCAACTCAGATTTATCACCACCATGGAATGGTCTTTGTGGAGTCTCTCAAGGCTTACCTCTATCCCCCACACTCTTCAATATTATGATGATTCCTCTGGCCAAGACCTTAAGTAAGTTAGGCCTTAATCCGCATATTTATGCTGATGATGTTAAAATTTACATTCCCTCCAGAAATGATTTGACCGAGATCTCTAATGAAATCAATCACTGTCTAAATACAATGTACTTTTGGGCAACTTCTTTCCAACTAAAACTGAATGGTGACAAAATGCACTGCCTTATTCTATCATCTCAACACAAGCCGCATTGAGCCTGCCATGAGTGGGAAAGCGCGGGGTACAAATGTAATTTAAAAAAAAAAAAACAACAAGTACAAACCTTCAACCTTAATCACCCCCACCCTTAACCTTCCCATCTTAGAAAGCTTAAAAATATTGGGAGTCACCCTTGACCGCAACCTTTCCCTAGAAAGCCAAATAAACTCCACCACACAGAAGATGTTCTACTCGCTGTGGAAACTAAAACGAATAAAAACTTTTTTCCCGAGAGAGGTATTTTGTCACTTAATACAGTCCATCGTTTTATGTCACCTGGATTATTGTAACGGAGTAAACGCAGGATGTAAATAGCAACTAATTAAGGAACTGCAGATGGCCCAAAACACAGCAGCCAAATTAATTTATGGAAAATCCAAATTTGAAAGTACCAAGCTTCTCCAAGAGAAATCGAATCACCTTTAAAATCTGCTCCCTAGTTCACAAAATTCTATATGTTGAAGTCCCTGGCTACATGATTAATCTGATCACCCTACCGCCCAGGAATGCATTAAGACTATCCCGTTCATACCTAAACCTTCATTACCCACATATGCTTCATCCTTCTCTTTCATCAGCTCGCAACTATGGAATTCTTTGCCAAAAACTATAAAACCCATCCATAACCATCTACATTTCAGGAAATCACTTAAGACCATGTTATTTGGACAAGCATATCCCAAGGACTCAGCATGTGTCTCCTCTGCTTGATACACATCAATCTAGTGACAATTTTGGACACATCCACCCTTCCCTCCTCTCCCCTGGTTTCCCTGCTCCTTTCATCCCTTCCCCATCCTCCCCATTATTTCTTATGTAGGTTTTCTGTTGTATTAGCTTAATTTTACTGCACTGGGGTCTGCCTCTGCGGTGCGCTGTCAGCCACATTGAGCCTGACGCTGTTGGGAAAATCTGGGGTATAAATGAGATAATAAATAAATAAAGTAAATAAATAAATAAATAAATGGAAAGGACATTTAAGATAAAGGTACTTGGTCCATAAAACCATCATTTCACCTACAGACTCATGAGGCAGGCATACTACTTCACTGAATTAATGTAATTCTAGGATAACTTTGGGATGAAGAATGTCACAAAATGCCTAGCCACCCGCCTGTGGCTACCCGCGACCACTTAGAGGATTTATCCCCAGCACAACTCAGGTCCACCTGCACCTGCCATCTGTGCTGTACTCTAGCACCCTCCTCCCACCAACTGGGTCACAGACACGTCTGGGCAAGTCTCTTACTCTCAAATTATCCCCAGTAATTTCTACGTTACTGGTCCATACTACCAGGGGTCCCACAGTTCCAAGAATGCACTCACAGATCCAACACACAAACATTCAGGATTATTTATCAGTCCAGACAAGAAGAGGCAATAAACAATTGCCTAGTGGTTAGTGCAGTGGACTTTGATCCTGGGGAACTGAGTTTGATTCCCACTGCAGCTCCTTGTGACTCTGGGCAAGTCACTTAACCTTCCATTGCTCCTCAGTGTTTCTCAGTGCATTCAAAGCTAAGACTGTCCCTTTGTTCAATCTGCAGACCGCTCGTTCCCAGCGCTGCTTCAAAATGTCTGCCAAGAGTTCAAGCAGTGACCTCGCAAGACTTCTGCAGAAGTCTCACGAGGCTGCTGCATGAACCTCTTGGCAGCCAGTTTGAAGCAGCGCCAGGAGTGAGAGATGAAAATCTGAGGCAGTGCCAGGCAGGCAACAGGGGGCTCTTTCCTGCCCCAAAGAGGCCATTAGACCACCAGGGCATGATGATAAGGTACAGGAGGGGAGGGGATGTGAATGGAGTCATGTGGG
Organism: Microcaecilia unicolor; assembly: GCF_901765095.1. NCBI lineage: Eukaryota > Metazoa > Chordata > Amphibia > Gymnophiona > Siphonopidae > Microcaecilia > Microcaecilia unicolor. The sequence goes on from NC_044040.1 coordinate 153,449,243, forward strand.
TGGATGGAGGGAGAGAGCTGCAAAAAAGGTAGGTGGAGGGAGGCTGGAAAAAAAGATTGGGGAGGGGACATACATAGGGGGAGAGAAACCTGGCTCTGCCCTGATGACTCTGCTTCAGTCGCAGCCCTCTGCCATGGTGGTTATCTTTTTTCACATACTCCTCGCCCTACTGGTCGCGGGGGCGGTGTTGGACTACTTCTCTCTCCCTCCTCCAGATTTCAACCCCTTCTTCCACCTCAATCTCACTGTTTTTCCTCCTTTGAAGTCCACTCTATCCGCCTTTTCTCTCCTCTGCCTCTTCGAATAGCGGTCATTTATGGTCCCCCTGATAAGTCCCTTTCATCCTTTCTCAGTGACTTTGATGCCTGGCTTGCTTTCTTCCATGATCCTTCCTCCCCCTCTCTCATCCTTGGTGACTTTAATATTCCTGCTAATGATCCTTCCAACTCTTATATTTCCAAGTTACTCGCTTTAACATCCTCCTTTAATCTCCAACTATGCTCCACCTCTCCCACTCATCAAAATGGTTACTGTCTTGATCTCATCTTCTCCTCCAACTGTTCACCCTCTAGTTTCCATGCCTCTGATCTTCCCCTCTCTGATCACCATCTTATAACTTTCACACTTAAATCTCCTCCCTCCCAGTCCCGTCCTATTATATCTAATTTATCTAGGAATCTTCATGATATTGACCCTTCATCTCTATCCTCCCATGTTTCAAACCTCCTCTCTACTGTGGCACCATCCACGTTTGTCAACGAGGCTGTTTCTTCTTACAACAATACTCTATCCTCTGCCTTAGACACTCTTGCACCTTTGATGACCCGCCCTATAAGGCGCACAAAACCCCAACCTTGGCTGACTTCTAATATCCACTACCTACGTTCCTGTACCCGCTCCACCGAACGCCTCTGGCGGAAATCTCGGGCCCTTGCTGATTCATGCTGACCTCCTTCCAATCTGCTCTTTTATGTGCCAAACAGGATTATTATATCCAACTGACCAACTCTCTTGGCTCTAACCCTCGACTTCTCTTCACCACATTGAACTCTCTCCTCAAGGTGCCCCCTCCCCCAACTCCCCCTTCATTATTTCCTCAGACCCTTGCTGAATTCTTTCACGACAAGGTTCAAAAGATAAACCTTGAATTCTCTACCTCGCCACCTCTCCCTCCACTAGTCCGTTCCCCTCTCTCTCCTTCCCCTCATTCTTTTTCCTCCTTTCCTGAAGTTACTATAGAGGAAACTACACTTCTCCTTTCTTCCTCAAAATGTACCACCTGTTCCTCTGATCCCATTCCCACCCACCTTCTTAATGCCATCTCACCTGCTCTTATTCCTTTTATCTGTCACATTCTCAACCTCTCACTTTCCACTGCAACTGTCCCTACTGCCTTTAAACATGCTGTGGTCACACCTCTCCTTAAGAAGCCTTCACTCGACCCTACTTGTCCCTCTAATTACCGACCCATCTCCCTCCTCCCTTTTCTCTCCAAATTACTTGAGCGTGCTGTTCACCGCCGCTGCCTTGATTTTCTCTCCTCACATGCTATTCTTGACCCACTACTATCTGGTTTTCGCCCTCTCCACTCAACCGAAACTGCTCTTACTAAAGTCTCCAATGACCTATTACTGGCTAAATCCAGAGGTCTCTATTCCATACTCATTCTTCTTGATCTTTCGCTGCTTTTGACACTGTCGATCACAGCATACTCCTTGATATCCTGTCCTCACTTGGATTCCAGGGCTCTGTCCTTTCCTGGTTCTCTTCCTACCTCTCCCTCCGCACCTTTAGTGTTCAATCTGGTGGATCCTCTTCTACTTCTATCCCTCTGCCTGTCGGCGTACCTCAGGGTTCTGTTCTTGGTACCCTCCTCTTTTCTATCTACACTTCTTCCCTTGGTTCATTAATCTCATCCCATGGCTTTTCCTACCATCTCTATGCTGATGACTCCCAAATCTACCTTTCTACCCCTGATATCTCACCTTGCATCCAAACCAAAGTTTCAGCATGCTTGTCTGACATTGCTATCTGGATGTCTCAACGCCACCTGAAATTAAACATGACCAAATCCGAACTTCTCATTTTTCCCCCCAAACCCACCTCCCCACTCCCCCCGTTTTCTATTTCTGTTGATGGCTCTCTCATTCTCCCTGTCTCCTCGGCTCGAAACCTTGGGGTCATCTTTGACTCTTCTCTCTCCTTCTCTGCTCACATCCAGCAGACTGCCAAGACCTGTCGTTTCTTTCTTTACAACATCCGTAAAATCCGCCCCTTTCTTTCCGAGCACTCTACCAAAACCCTCATCCAAACCCTTGTCACCTCTCGTTTATACTACTGCAATCTGCTTCTTGCTGGCCTCCCACTTAGTCACCTCTCCCCTCTCCAATCGGTTCAAAACTCTGCTGCCCGTCTCGTCTTCCGCCAGGATCGCTTTACTCATACTATCCCTCTCCTCAAGTCGCTTCATTGGCTCCCTATCCGTTTTCGCATCCTGTTCAAACTTCTTCTACTAACCTATAAATGTACTCACTCTGCTGCTCCCCAGTATCTCTCCACACTCGTCCTTCCCTACACCTCTTCCCGTGCACTCCGCTCCATGGGTAAATCCTTCTTATCTGTTCCCTTCTCCACTACTGCCAACTCCAGACTTCGCGCCTTCTGTCTCGCTGCACCCTACGCCTAGAATAAACTTCCTGAGCCCCTACGTCTTGCCCCTTCCTTGGCCACCTTTAAATCTAGACTGAAAGCCCACCTCTTTAACATTGCTTTTGACTCGTAACCACTTGTAACCACCTGCCTCCACCTACCCTCCTCCTTCCTGTACACAATAATTGATTTGATTTGCTTACTTTATTTTTTGTCTATTAGATTGTAAGCTCTTTGAGCAGGGACTGTCTTTCTTCTATGTTTGTGCAGCGCTGCGTATGCCTTGTAGCGCTATAGAAATGCTAAATAGTAGTAGTAGTAGTAGAGAGAGGGAATCTGGCTTTATTGGGGGGGCAAGGTGGTACAGGGGTATGACAGGGGGGCGGGGGTGTGATAACGGGACAGGGCTGAATTATATTTTACGTCCTTTTTTTTTTGTCACGACAAATATGGTAACCTTAGCCCTGCCGAAGGATCAGGGGTTAGGAGAGTGTTATGTCAGGCACTAGCTTGATGCTCTCAAGGAGAAAAACAATGCAGCTTATGAAGATCACAAGTTGTGTTACCTATTTACTGTTTTGTGTTACTAACCTGCTGTGTTGTTTTACCACAGGTTAGTGACACCCAAGTTAAATTAAACTGTGGTAAAATGTGATATTTTACTGCAACTTAATAATATTCCACCTACATCTCTGTTTGTTCCAAGAGCAGCTGATTTTAAGACTGGCTGGCCCTGGAACATGCTAACACCTGCTAGAAACACTGTGAAGAAAAAGGATCAAACAAGTGTATCCACCCTGGCTATGTCTGCAGACAAACAGCTTTTTATGTAGATATAGCCATGGAAAATAAGTTTTCTTGCTCTTGGCAGAAAAGGAGCTCAAACCTTGAACTCAGAGTCTGGAAAATCAGAAATCAGTCCTTTAGGCACTCTCCTTTGGGGGCCAGCAGAAAAGGGAAGGTGAATCCAGCAGCTATGTGCCATTTATGACAACTAGAGGGAAGGGAGAGATGGATTGCTGAATCTAAGACACATTTCTATCAGTAGTAAAAGAAGGCAACATTTTTGTAGGGGTCTAAGTTTAACAATGGGAGGGGGGTGCAAACATGTGGGCCTGTTATACTTTTACTGACAAATAGTGCCTTCAAATGCACCTATGAAATTAATTTCTATTAAGCAGTCTGCAACAGCTGTCATGCATCATGGGTGAAACTTTATATGTTTTAAGTACAATCCAACCATGAATAATCGGAGCACCTGATTACGAGAAAAATAGTTCATGTTTGTCCTGTAGCAGCACTGCAGCTGCCACCATATGATAGACTAACCTACTGCTCAAGAGGTAAAGGAAAAGCTGTCAGGATTGAACAAGTTAATTATGACAAGTCAGGTGACCCTGAATCCACCTTCATTACATCTGATTCAGAAAAGGTATCTGAAGACACATGGAGGAGCATTTTCGATATGACGTCTAAATCTGATTTTCGACGTTTTGCTGAAAATGTCCAATAATCAAGTGGCAAACATGGCTGTTTTCGAACCCCCAAAAATCTAGTTTCTTGGTTCAATAATAGCCATTTTCTAGACATTTTGTGCTCAGCACATTTTTCTTTTGTGACCGTTTTTGAAAAAAAAAAAAAAATGTCCAAGGGAAAACACACAAAAAGAAGCCATTGAGATGTATGGAGGACCAGCATTCTTAGTAGACTGGCACACAGACATCTCAGCAGAGCAGTGGAACACCATAAGGGGCAGTGCAGTGGACTTCACATAAAAAGTCCAAGATACACTTCTCACTGTTACCCCCTTATATTGTATGCGGAGCCCTCCAAAACCCACCAAAAACCTATTGCACCCAACTGTAAGTCACTAAAATAACCCTTATGTCTGCAGGTGTCACCTATATGTGGGTATAGTAGGTTTTTGGTGGGTTTTGGAGGGCTCACACTTTTCACCATAAGTGTAAGTTAGAGTGAGACATGGGCCTGGGTTCCCTATTCTACAGTGCTCTGTACCGACCACTAGGCTACTCCAGGGATCTGCTTGTTGCTGTAACAGGACTGGCCATAACATCTAACACTATCATAGAGGCTGGTACGTACTTTCTTTCACATCTTTGGGGATGGTAGGGGGTCAGTGACCATTGGGGGAGTAAGGGGGTCATGCCTTAATCCCTCCAATGGTTATCTGGTTATTTAGGGCACCTTTTTGTGACTTAGTCATGATCGAAACAGGTCTAGACCAAAATGTCTAACTTTTAGCCCCAGATGTTTTTGCTGTTCCATTATGGCAGAAAAATGTCCAAGTTCTGGGAGTGCCCACATAATGCCCCAACATGCCCCCCCCCCCAACACACCCCATTGTGATTTGGATGCACTGCAGACAAACTGTACAGAAAAAATGTCTTTAAAATGTTGCAGTGGCCAGGAAAGCACAGGCCAAAACAAAGAAATTGAAACTGGGCTGTATTTTTATGCCTGCAGTTTTTCCCTCCAAGAGGTGTCTCCTCCTCTCATTGACAATCACAGGGTAGGAGAGACAGTCCCTTGTTCCAGAAGCTGTGGAAGTATGAAGAGTACGAAAAATTCAAAATCTAGTACTCAAATAGATCCACTAGAGGTCTATGTCCTCCTGAGTGGAGCAGAACCCTAGGGCAGAGGTTTCCAAACTGTGTGCCGTGGTACTTGCAGCGAACTTGCAGGGGTACTGTGGCATATTCTTCATCTCCCACCCACAGACCTTCTAAGTCTCCCATATCAGCAGGTCATCTCCCGAACTCCTGCCAAAACAGAAAATTCTCCCGCTGAGACACACTGCCACCACTGTACTGCTGCTGCTGCTTCTTCCGATGAGCAGCAGCGGTGGCTAAACAACAGAAAGCAAGCATGGAGCTACTGCCTTCAGGCATGCACCATCTGCTCTGCCCCCACTGACATCAACTTCCCATTTTGGGGCAGAGGACCGGCAGAGCCGACAGTGCATGTCTGAAAAGGCAGCGGCCCTACCCTTACAGTTGTTGTCTTACCAGGGCCGCTGCTGCTTATCGGGAGAAGCAACAGTGGCCAAGAAACAGAACATACCAAGGGGAAAGGGGGTGTGGAAGAGAGGCAGGAGATGCTGAATGGAGAGGGGAGGAAAAAATGATAGAAGAGTGGGGATGCTGGATAGAAGAAGGGGAGAGAGAGACAGAAATGAGTAGAAAGATAGGGTCAACAAGGGGAGCATGCTGAATGGAAAAGGGTTGGAGAGAGAAGATGCTGAGTAGAAGGATAGGGAGAAAAGGGGAGAGAAGATGGACAGAACCTGGATGGAAGGTAGGACTCTATCATCGGTGACGATGGGGGGCGGGGAGACTTGAGAGGAAATATGTAACCTAGGGGTGCCGTGACCCGAGAAAGTTTGGGAACCACTGCCCTAGGGTCTTTGCATATAAACAAAATGTGTAAATTGCAATTCCATCCACACTCTACCCTTGAACATGCTTATGCTAGAGTTGTGTAACAGTATGCATAGTCTTGTCACTGCGCATACTTACATGTAATTCATTGGATAATTTCACAACAGGATTTAAGTGTAAAAAAACCTTCATAAAATTACCACATAAGTATTTAAATTACAGGAAATTGGTACAGTATCCCCAGATTCTCTATATCGTGCCTAGATTTCCTAGCAGAAATCTAAGCGAATCTCATAACAATGCACATAATCTAATTTGTTAACAAGCCAATCAGCGCTGTTAATTGGATGTTAAGAAGCAATTAGGAGTACTAATTGGCATTATTTAGAACTTACGCACAGAACTCACTAAGCAAATTCTGTAATGTGGTGCACGTAAATTGTAATGCACATTGTCAAAAAGGAGGCATGGCCATGGTTGTGGAATGGGCAGGTCATGGGCATTCTGACAATTTACACACAGTGTTATGGAATATACTTGCTCTGCACCTAATTTAGGTGTAGGGATTCACACCGAGTTCTACTTGACATAATTCCTCATGACAAAATATAGTCACATGGATCACCATCAGCATTCTCTAAACTGCGCAGAAAGGTTGTAGAATACGCTTATGTGAAAATGATTTCTGCATGAATTTTCCAGGCACCATATATTGAATCTAGCTCTATATGTATGACTACCAGATGGCCGGAAGGAAAATAAATTGTATAGAATAAATTATTTCTTGTACAGTAATGTGTCAGACAATACATAAAGAGTGGGTTTCTTTCAAGAGAAAAAAAGTAGTGTACAATAATGGTTAAATTTGCGAATGCCAGCATGAAGAGCAATGAAGAGAGATGAAGGGGCAAAATGAGCTTAACAGAGCTTGTTGCTGAGAGCTGCAGTGTATGAAAGACTTCTGAGGTAGCAACAATAAACAGAAATGAATGACAAAAGAAAGGAAAGACTTCTGGCAGGAATGAATAAGGATCAAGTATGTTAAGTCAGTGTAAAGAAATAATAATAAAAACTGACAGATAAACTACCACAAGGTCATCTAAATCAGGTAGAAAAAGGTTACAAAATTATCTAGAAAGATCTTCACTACGTTTTTTGCTTTCCAGACTAGAGAAAAAAAAGCACACTGCAAATCTATAGTGCTCTACCTATAGCTATGGGGAAGGGGGGGGGGGGGTGATTTTCAGACTGCATTGGGTCAAAAAGCATTCATGAACATTTGAAAAATTCAATCTTTGCATGTACATTTCCTTCCCTGTTCTAAACAGATCTCTGGGAGAGAAATATTCAAACTGCTAATTATTGCTGGTAAAACACTTTTTAGCTATATAAAACATTTTAAAAATTCCCTCCCCCCCCAAAAAAAAAGAAAGAAAGAAAAGGAATAGACAGTATAGTAATGAAAGAGATTAGATTTACTGTTTCAGGATGGGAAAAAAATGACCATTTCAGTCCTCTTCCAAATTAAATAAACCCTGTAATAGGTAGAGGGCAGGGGGGACAGGAGGGTCGCTGGACATGGGTGGATGGAGGGGAGGGGGTTTCTGGACATAGGTGGAGGGCAGGGGAGGGCAGGGGGGACAGGAGGGTTGCTGGACATGGGTGATGGAGGGGAGGGGGTTTCTGGACATAGGTGAATGACAGGGGAGGGCAGGGAGGACAGGAGGGTCGCTGGACATGGGTGGATGGAGGGGAGGGCAGGGGGCAGAGGAGGGTTGCTTGCTGGACGTGGGTGGATGGAGGAGAGGGAAGGGAGAGAGAAGAAATGCTGGACATGGGTGGATGGAGGGCAGGGCAGGGGAGAGGAGGGCTGCTAGACATGGGTGGATGGAGGAGAGAGAAGAAATGCTGGGCATGGATGGAGGGGAGGGAAGAGAGATGAAGGAGATGAGATGAGGGAAATGGAAGAGAGGAGAAAAACTGCACATGGATGGAGAAAATAGGCAGAAGCTGGATCCACTGGACAGTCAAGTCTGCGGAGGACCCAGCTTTTACTTATGGATATAGAGCAAGAAATGAAGAAGAAAGGAGGAAAGTAAAGAAATAAATGGAAAGGAAGCCCTGGAAACGGAGTTAAGTGGACAGATAGCAGCAGAATCAGATACTGGGCCAGCATGATCAGAAAAACAAAGTCACCAGACAACAAAGGTAGAAAAAAATCATTTTATTTTCATTTTAGTGTCTGGAATATGTCCAATTTGAGAATTTACATCTGCTGTCTTATTTTGCACTGGGTATACTGGAGCTGTAACAGCTTACAGAAATTATTTATAATGAAAAAAAATTGCATTATATTTTTCTCCTATACTAGTATAATATTTTCAATGATGTCTGTTTATGTGCGTTATGGCTGGTATAAGGGGTGTGGCTAACGTGGGTGTGGCTATAATAGGGGTGGAAGAAAGTCAGCAGATCAATATCACAACAAAAAGATTTTATTGAAGATACCGTGTATGAACAAATCGCCCGACACAGGCCGTGTTTCGCCCACCTAGGGCTGCGTCAGGGGCTACAATGAACAAATATATCATAATTATCATAGATCATAATAAATAAAATATAACACACATACAAGCATAATATATCAAATATATATAAATTGACAAAAAACAACAAATAAAATATGGAATACTACTAAGTATACATAGAGAGTATACTAGAATAGTTACATGAATAAGCATATCGCTACACACTGTCCAATATAAATTATATATATATACACACATGTACATAAAAGAGCATATATAAGAAAAAAATATATATATAAAAGAAGTATATGTAATGCAACAATTGTATGACAGTGCATATAAACATATATATAAAAGCATGATAAAATCTGACATCACATAACAGCAAAGCAAGGGCACTGGTATAGGTTACGAACTTCAATACAAATATGTATAAAAAAATGTATAAATGAGATAATAAAAGGGCACATACCTAATTTGAAACCTTCGTAAAGGGGCTTGGGTGTGTATTGTCTGGTCTGGATACCTTGTAGAGGTGGGGTGGGAATTCTGGGTTGTAGAGTCACCAGGAGGAAGACAGTGCTGAGGGTTGGTGGCTGAAGGGGGTATGGGTTTGGCTGATCCATGTTGCACTTACCTAGGATCCATCTGCCAGTGATCTACCCTCGGTCAAACCTGCGGAAGATTCCAGAGTGCTGTACTATGTAGGCATCATGGGATAAACCTGGGTATTGGTCACACATATCTGCAATTTCCCCTGGGCATATTCATGGAGTGGAATGCTTTTCTATCCCTATAGGTGGCTTCTCATGCCTGGGGGGGGGGGGCTGAGTGTGATATGTGTGCGATCAATGACACCTATGACCGAGGGGAAGTGAGCTACGGCGTAGAAGTGTGCCAGGTTGTTCTGAAGGGTCTAGGGGTTGGTGGGGAAGGTGATGTACTCCGAGGTGTGGGTAAGAAAGGCAGTTTGAAATGACAGGCTGGGTGAGCCCCGTGCTGACTGCTAGCACAGACTGGAAGCTACCAGTGGCCAGAAAAGAAAGGGAGGCAGTGACCTTGAGGTGGACAGGGATAGGATTGTTCCTACAGGTCCTGGCTTTGCAGGAAGGGTTGGAGTTAGTCACAAAGGTGCTGAATGGCAGTTCTGTCAAAGCGGTACCTATTGAGACACTGCTGGTCAGTAAGGTATAGGAAACAGGTATGGGGCCTGAAAACTCGGGGATGTGAGTATCTCCTGTGATGCCTCCAATCCAAACTCTCCTCCTCCTCCAACATGTGATGGAGTGCATTTATTTCCCAACACCAAAGGTGCAACCCAATGACCCCAGTGCTCACCTCTCCCTACCAACCTGGTGAAAACCACCACCAACAAACACAACCTGACACTCACTTTCCCATCACCGACAAACAATGCAGTCACACACAGCATAGCCACACTTGTGCCATACCCTCTACCCACTCATTCTCCAAAGCGCAAAAAATGGTCCTCACAAACACACACACAGCAGCTGCAAATAGGACAAAGACAGCAACACAGACTGACACCAAACAGGTATAATGAAAGGAGTGTGGTTTTGGGGACAGTGAGTGGAGGGGGAGGGGATGGGAGGAGATAAAGAGGGAGGAGTAGTTGTGGCAGGGGGGCAGCAGGGGTGGGTGGACAAGCTGAGAAGGTGAGGCACAGAGGAGGCAAATCAGGGAATATAAAGGTGAAAAGGTTCAGACTAGGGCAGACAGACAAACGGTAACACAGCACTGAACAACTCTAAACTTTCTCTCAAACCAACTATTCCTCCACTCTCCAAATCCACAAAATCATTATTGGGTCTATTGTCAACTTGCTCTTACCTTAGATGCTTTTATATCAGGTCTAAGTCTGTACGTTTGAATTCCCACCAATGTAAAATCATTTTGCTATCCATTATGGGCTGGAGACTTTCACTCCATAAGACGGCCCAAGACATGCCTCAGAAAAGCCCCCTCTGGAGACATTCTAAACTGGCCACACTAATGAGTTAGACATGTATTTTTGTTTGATTTTATGGGTTGGATGTTTCCCGCTAAGATAAACATCCATCTCGCTTTTAGACCATTTTTTGGATGTTTTTCTCTTTCAAAAATGAGCCCAATAGTTCATGGTTCTTTGTGGGCGGGATAGAAAGTCCTTAATAAACTTGAAACTTAAATAGGCTCTCTGTCCTTTTCTTTTTAATGGGACCGTGATGGACTCCTAAATGAGTCTCTTCATGTTCTACTGGTCACTTATTCTCCAGGGTACGGCAAATCCTCTGCAGACTCCGTGCACAGCACTCTCAGGAAATGTTTCAGATGGTACAATACCCTGAAGCTTTCCCAGAAAAAAAATCCCACTTTTCTTTTCTCTGTTTGTTAATCTTCTATACAGATCCTTATGGGATCTCTTCTCGCTCATTCTGTACTAAAGCAGATAGTTTCAGTTTAAGCTGACTAGACTTATGGTTGGGGCTCCTATAGAGACCACCTGACAGTAATCCAGTATACATAAATTTGCCCTAGCCCAAGGCCCAAGTGCAAGCTTACCGAATGGTCATTTGTTTTTTCAAGCTTTTTACTCACTGCAATAAAAGGGCCCAGACACATGACAAAAATGCCACAGCCACTACCACAGGGCCCTTTTTACCGCAGCTTGGTAAAAGGGCCCTAAAGGAGTTAGTCACTCTGTCTTCTAAAATAACACACAACCAGATGTGTGCACAAAATTTAATGAGTGCCAGTTAATGATAATTGGTTGTTAGCACGCAATCATTGATGGTTAAAAGCTTGTTAAACCAATTAATCTGCACACACATCTCAGCAGCATGACCAAAGTTGGATGCCATATATAGAATCCAGGGGATAGTGTGCAATCATCTGTTGATGACCATCCTGACCTCAGCTCAGAATCGAGGGACAGTAAGAAAAGTATCCATCAATAATAAAGTACCAAAAGCATTCTGAAATAAAAAAGGATTGTAATATTTTTTGAATACCTGCAATGAGCACTTCTCTCAAAGAAGCAGAGGGAAGGCACTGTAGAGGAAGGGCCCAGTGACAGACACTAAGGTGGTTATTTTTCAAAGCAGATGTCTTAAAATGCTAAAAAAGGTCCATCTGCTAAAAACATCCAAATCCTGATTTTTGAAAGTCAGAATTTGAACGCTTCACACTGCAGTTCCTCCAAATAGCAAGGGGGCATGTTGTGGGCATGTTTTGGGTTGGACTAGAGAGGGTACAAAAGTAGGACATTCAACAGGGATTTTCAAATAGGAAGAAATGTCCATGTCGAAAAAGGATTTTTTATCTAGACATGTTTCAGTTATGTCCAGTTACAAAAAGCTGCTCTAATTGAGCATCTGACCACTGGAGGGATTAAGGCATGACCCCTTCGTAATTCCCTACTGCTTGCTGTCCCCTCTCCCCTGAAAGTGAAACTGAAAAAGAAAACCAGGCTCTGCGTCAGCTGCAGAAATTATGGCTATTTTGAACAAAACAGCAAGAAGGTTAGAGAAATAGCCTAATGGTTAATGAAGTGGGCTATAAACCAAGGGACCTAGGTTCAAGATCCACTTTAACTTTTTTTTTAATAATTCTGATCCTTCCAGAAAGAGAAAAATACCTACTGTACTAAATATATAAGACACCTGCAAGCCTTAAGGCTACTGAAGTGATGTACATTCAGATACAATAGGTATTTTTCAGGTCCTGGAGGGATCACTTGGGCAGACTGGAAAACTCTTTTTATTGGAAAAAACTAAAAACAAATAACATACAAATCAAAAACAAGCCCCTAGCTATACACGGTCCTCCTATCTATGTACACCCCCTCCCCCTCCTCAATAGTACAGTGGAAACTGTTTATTAGAAAGACCAAAGAAAAAAAAACGGACATGCAAATCAAACCCCAGGCTCCTAGCTAGACATGGTCTGCCTATCTATGTACACCCCCTCCTCAATAATACAATGGATCAACCCCCCCCCCCGACCCCCCACAACCCCTTCAGACAACTGGCACACAATCCCCTGGGAAGAATGTCCCCTCATGGCGGCTTAAGCCTCACGTGTCTCCACCACCTCGAAGCCACCCCCACCCCTTTTTCCACCCTTTCCCACTTCGCCGCTTCCTGCACCGCCCTTACCACATCCCAGCTGACTACCTCCGCCGGCCGGACCTCCTGGTACAGGGACACCCTGCAGCGCGCCATCCAGAGGCAGTACCGCAATATCACCGAAATCAGAAAGCGTGTTACCGGATCCCCGCGTCCCTCTCCACCCTCTGGGCCATACACCCAGTCCGCATAGCTGTAGTTGCGGAAACTGGGGATCTGCAGCAACGAGGAAACCCGGTCAGAGACCTGGACTGTAAATGGGCACCTCACCAGGAAATGCTCCATCGTCTCTTCAGTTCCAGCACATTCCTCCCGTGGGCACCCTCTATCCCGCACATTGCGATATTTCAAATTTCCTCGGACGTACAGTCTACCGTGAAAGGACAGCCACGCCAGGTCTTTATACTTCACCGGGATGCGGTTCGAAGCAATCAACCGTAACCCCTGCTGCATCCGTGGGGCCGGCGCGTCCCTCAGCGCCAGAGGAGCTGAGAACACCTGCGCCCGTACTCTGTCCATCCAGACCCCCCGTTGTCCTGCCTTCACCTCCCCCACCGTCAGCCCCCACACCCTCACCAATTTCACTAGGGTCTTGCAATAACTCACCCCCCCCGGAGCCCCCCTTCGCAGTGCCACTACCCTCCCCCCCTCCCGCCATAGGTCCCAATATCTCGACCACCACTGCAGGACACTCCTAGCCCACCCCGGTGGCTCCCGCCCTACCGCCCTCCCCAGATTGAACTGCAGGAACAAAGCGCTGAAAAACAGGACTGGGTTTATCATGCCCACCCCCCCCTCCCTCCTAGGCAGATAGGTAACATTCCGTTTTACCGGATTCGTCCTGTTGCCCCAGAGCAGCCGGAAGAACACCCCATACAAGGCCGTGTACCGGCTCTCCGGCAGCAGGCAGATGTAACTGACGAACAGAAACAAAGGAACTAAGTGTGCCTGATGAGCTGTACCCGCTCCCCCATGGTCATTTTCCACCCCTTCCATCTATCCACCCTCCCCTTCACTTCTTGGAGACACCTATCCCAGTTGTAGAGCCTATAATCCCCCTTCTCGAAGTATATTCCCAAGACCCGTATACGTTCCACAGCTGTAGGAAACCTACCTCCCAACTCAAATTGCAGCCCCTGATCCCCAACCCACAGGCTATTGGACTTTTGAAAATTGACCTGCGACGCTGTTGCCTGCGAGTATTCCTGGATCAGGTTCTGCAATCTACCTCCCTCCCTCTGGTCCGCTACCCACACTGTAACGTCATCTGCATACGCCACGACCCTTAACTGGTTATTGTCCCCCACCTCCACCCCTTCCAGCCCCTCCGCCCCCCCCTTCTCCAGCCGTCTTATAAAAGGGTCGATGGCGTATGCATACAACAGCGGGCTGAGTGGGCATCCCTGTCGGACCCCTGCCCCTACCTCAAACCCCTGCCCTCTCCACCCGTTAACCAGGGGAAAACACCCCGCATGCCGATAGAGTAGCTGTAATTGCTCTATCCAACCCTTCGGAAACCCATAGCGCTCCAGAATGCTCCATAGGACACCCCACTGCACTCTATCAAACGCTTTTTCCTGGTCGAGTGTTACCAACAGCCTACCATGCCCTCCCACTCTACTGCGTTCTACCCCCTCCCGCACCCACGCTGCAGCTTCCAAGACCCCTCTCCCTTTAACCCCACATGCTTGCGAGGCTGCTAGCAAATCCCCAGACACCTGCCTCATTCTCTGGAATAGCATTCGCGCAAAGATTTTTCGATCCGTATTAAGCAGTGCTATAGGCCGCCAGTTGGCCAGCATCGCCGGGTCCTTCCCCTTACTTAGTAGGATAAGAGCCGCCTCTGTCAAGGAACTAGGCAAGGAACCCTCCAACTGGGCTGCCCCCCATACCCTCACCAGGATCGGCACCAGCTGCTCCTTAAAGGCCTGGTAGAACTCAGTTGTTAGCCCATCCGGCCCCGGCGAGGTCTTCCTGTGGAGCGCCCCGATGGCTTCCTCCACCTCCTGTTCTGTCCACGGGTTCAAGAGGGCCTGAAGCTGGGGTCCCCCGTGACCTATCCCCGGGGTTCCTTCCACATAACACTCCATCTGCTCCATATCAATCTGCTGGGCTGAAAGGAACGCCGCAAAGTGGTCCCTCACTGCCCCCAGAATCCCCTCCTTGGTGTCCTGCAGGACCCCCTGTGCATCCCGCACCCCTTCCATCACCCTGCGCGCCCTCCGCTCCCGGCAGCATGCGAAGGGGTCCGGGCTACACATTTTCCCGAAGTCCCGCTCATACACCAAGGAGGTGTAGCGGTTGTACTGTACCTGCTCCAGGAGTGCTTGGAGATCATGTATTTCTTCCTCCCTCCCCCCTTGTGAAATCAATGTGTCCCTCTTTTTCTTTATTGCCATGCCCAACTTTGTCCTTTCCCTCCCCTCCCTTCTCGCCTGTCTGAGAAAGAATCCCCGCGTTCGTCTTTTCACTGTATCCCACCACTCCCCCAATGACTGAAATGCCCCCTGCACTGACACCTGATCTTCCAAAAACCGGCGGTACTCCTCCCGCACCTGCTCGCTACCTAACCACTTTAAATTTAGTCGCCATAACCCCCTCCCTGGCCTCTGCGCTGCCGCCCCCCCCCACCTGAAGGAGGACCATGTGGTGGTCTGAAAAGTCCACGTCCACGGTTCGTGGACCCCCCAGACAAACCCCCTTCTTTACCAGGAATCTATCGATTCTACTTTTACACTGCCCTCGAAAGAACGTGAACCCCTCCTGTTCCTCACAGAAGGCCACATGCGCGTCTACCAGCTCCGCCTCCCGCATGATCCCTGCCAGCCTCACCCCGTCATAGCCCACCTGTACCGATCGTCCCCCACTATCCTTTTTCCGCAATATGGTGTTAAAATCTCCCCCCCAGACTACTTGGCGTGAAGTGTATAGGTAGGGCTTGATCTTCCCAAAGAGGAGCACCCTTTCCTTCTTGCTTTGGGGCCCGTACACATTCACCACCCTCAGTGCTCTATCCTCCCAAATCGCATCCACAACAAGACATCTCCCCACCCCCAGCTCCACCACTCGCTGAATATTCACCCGGTGGGACTTAAATAAGATCCCCACCCCACCATACCTCTCCCCCGCCAACCCCGACACCGAGGGACCCCACTTCCAGGCCCGCCTTGCCCGCCTGATCACCTCAATGGACCGTAGCCGAGTCTCCTGGAGCAGGAAGCAATCTGCTTGGACCCTCGCGAACCAGTCATACGCTAAACCCTGCTTCTTCGGAGAGGCGATGCTGGCCACATTCAGCGTGGCAAATGTCAACACTAAGCCTGCCATCCTCATTGCGAGTCACGGGTCTGCTCACTCCCAACTTCTTTCCTTATCTCCTGGGATACCCCCTTCTTACCCTGAAGCAGGTCCTCTGCTATGCGGTCTACATCATCCCCTGCCAAATCCCCCTCCCCCCCCCCCGCAGCCGTCCTGTCTGCACCTTACCCCCCCCCTCCCCCTTTCTTCCTTCCTTTCTTCTTTGCTCTATCCGGACCCACCCCTGATCCCTCCCTCTCCCCTCTTCACCCCCGCCCCCTACCTCCTCCTCCGAAGTCCTCCACCTCCCCCAAGTCCTCCAAGTCCTCCAGATCCTCCTCTAGCTCCACTCTGTCCCCCCAAGCCTGCACTTGGGCCTTCACCACCTGCCCGGCCCCCTCAGCTTTCCTCTTACTCCCTTTCCCCTCCCTCCCTCCCTTCCCTCTTCCTCCTCCCTCACCCCTCCCCCTCCCCCCAGAGCCTTCCCGCCCTTCTTCCTACCACCAGTACCCTCCTCCAGTGCTTCCTCATATTTCCGTTTGCCCTCTCCAATCCCCCCTGCCGCCCCCTCTTCCTCCATTAACTCCACCTCTTCTCCTTCCCCCTGTTCTTCCTCCTCCCTCCCAACCTCCCTATCCTCCTCCTCCTCCTCCAACACCTGAAATCTGTTCCCCCCCCTCTTCCCCTGCAGCGACCCCCTCCCTGCCCACCCCTACTTTCCCCCCCCTCCGAAACTTCCCTTTCCTCTGTGGCACTTGTACCCACTCCCCCCCTCCCCCCTGCTCCACTCCTGACCCAGCCCCCTGCCGCCCCCCCCTCCTGCATCCCCTCCTTCTCCCCCCCTTGCCCCTCTCTGCCTATCACCCCCTGCCCTATCCCCTCCTCCATTACCCCCCCTCCCCGTCCCTTCCCCCACATATCCCACTCGTTATGGGCCGCCCTAGGGCAGTTCCGATATGCATGGCCTAACCCGCCGCAGAGGTTGCACCTGATCGCGGTGCAGTCCTCTGTGGCATGCTGATCCCCGCATCTTCCACACTTTACCACTGGGCATGACATGCTGAAGTGCCTAAACGAACCACATCTGAAGCACTGCCGCGGCTGCCCCTTGTAAAAGCACAGTATCCTGTCACGACCGATAAAGGCAGCCGAAGGAATGTGCTGGACCACATGGCTCTCCTGTCTCAATTTGACCAGGGCTCCCCAACCTCCTGCCCAAACCCTGCTTGGATCCGGTAACTTTGTAAGTGGGGATCTCAGCTCCGCGTACCTCTGTAGCCAGTAGGCTAAATCTGCCCCAGAGATAGACTCATTTCTCACGAGCAGGGTGATCTGCACCAGGTCCGGCTTGCTGACTGGAATGGCCCTGAGGTCCCGCCACTCCCCCTTTCCCCTCACCCCCTCGTACCTTTCCCAGAATATTTCCATCCCCCTCTGGGTCATGAAGCTCAAGTCATATTCTGGGATGTTGATGGGGTGTATACACGCGTAAAAGTCCTCGGGTATAAACCCCATCCCCATCACCAGCCTCAAGACCCGATCCCTGGAGGGCATTGCCCCCTCCCCTATCCATTTGAGCTGTACCACATTTCGCCGCTTAGGCAGCTGTCCACCCCCTGTCCCCGCTCCCCCCCAACCCCTCCCTGGGCCCTCAAAACCACCCGATCTCCCCCCCTCCCTCCTTCCCCCTCCCTGGACTACTGCCGCAAAGGACTTGGACCCCAGCCCCCACCGCCCCCCCTCCACACTTGTTCCAGCCCTTCCCTCTGCCTCCCCCCCCTTCTGTCCCTCTGCCCCTCCCCTCATCCCTCTCCCTTCCTCAATATCCACCGCCCCCTCCCCCTCCCGTTGTCCCCCGTCCCCTTCCCTCTCAGACAAACATCCAGCAACGTCCATAGTCAGTTCTGCGGCTTGGGCTGCCTCCAACTGATTGTCCTGCCCATCACCACTTCCTGGAACGTCCCTGCTCGTCCCTGCCACTGCAGGCTCCAGCCTCTGGGCTAATCGCCTCCTCTCCTCTGTCTCCTGGCGATACTCTGGCACCTGCCCAGTCAGGTCTGCAGCTGGCGATACCAGACTCGCTGCTCGCTCTGCCCCCGAACTCCCTCCAACCTCCGGCACCAGGGGCGAAGCCTCCGGAACTCCGCCGCTCCCCTTGGCTCCTCGCTCCCAGCCGTCCTGCTGGCAGGTCTGCTCCACCACCCGCTGCACATCTGTTAGACTTGCCATGTCCACTTCTGTAGTCAACGAAAGTCTCTCAACAATCGGGTTACTTCCCCCTTGCTTCTGGTGCAGTCCCTCCTGCGTTCTCCCAATGGCTGGCGCTTCCCGGGGGCATGGCTTGTCTGT
Organism: Microcaecilia unicolor; assembly: GCF_901765095.1. NCBI lineage: Eukaryota > Metazoa > Chordata > Amphibia > Gymnophiona > Siphonopidae > Microcaecilia > Microcaecilia unicolor. Next base: position 153,467,591 of record NC_044040.1, read on the forward strand.
TCCTGATTCCGCCACAGGCTGGCTGTTAGCACCCCCCGATTTCACCTCTTGTAATGGACAGCTGGTCAAATGAGCTCCCAGCTGCTGCCCGCTCCTATTCCTCTCTCTCCGACCCCTCTCCTGTAAACCGCCAGCTACTCCATGCTCAGGGAAGACCTCCCCTGCTCCCGGACTTCGTGGGCGGGGCTTCTCCAGATGCCATGCTGCTTCGGTTTCCACTTCAGTCATTGCAGACCCGGCCAAAAATACCGGAGTCTGCCTCTGCTGACCCTTTTCCAACAGGGCCTCCTTCACGGCAACTGTCTCTGCTGTTTGCACAACTGCAGGTAAGCCCTCTGAGACTTCGACCACCACCTCTGTAGAAAACAGGCTGCTACCTGCGTCTCCCTCTGCTGCCTCCATTATCTGGAGTTTTGAAAAGTTACTGAGTTCTGTCCTCCCCTCCACAGGTAGGATCTCTACTCCAGCCCCCACCTCAGAGCCATGTCCTGCCGCTGCCTCCTTATCCTCTGGCTGCTGGGTAAGTGCTCTGGACTGTGTTGCCAACTGTCTCATGTATTTTAAAGTGGGGTCACCTCTGAACCCAGACAACTCTTTTGAGTCTAATGCTGCTGAAGACACTGAAGCTTGCTGCAACTGTAGTGTTCCTGAACCCCCAGACTGTGGTATTGAAGCCATCCTTTCTCGGTTAACATAGAGCTCCCTCAAAGGATTCACAGAGCCCTTTTTTAAACAGTTCAACAAGTGTTCTTTTTTCCCCAACAACTTTGATATCCGGGCTTCCTCTTTAACATACATTTGTCTGTGCTCCGCTGGGGCAAATTTACACATAGTTCTTGCCATTTTCAGACGTTTTCCTAGCTCCACTACTTCTTTTTCCACCAGCTTAATTCGTCTTACAATATTTACCACACTACTTGCTGGATCATCAGGGTCATAGCTCACTTCAAGGAACTCCTCATCTGACGATCCACTCTCCTCACTCTCACTCTCAGCTGCCTCCAGCAAAGGCTTCTGGCAAACTTCCATCGCCTCTTCCTTCTCCCTTCCTTGGAAGCGCCCTTCTGGGGCCTGTACTATCTTCCTCCCCCCTCCACTGTCTTCTCGCTTACCTTCCGCAAGCTGGGCCATGGAGGGGGAAATGCTCTGGTGGCCTCCACTGGGCTGCTTCTCCCTTCGGTCCACTGGACTCCTTTCCCTTCTCCCGGTAGTCAAACCAGGGAGAGAGCCACTCCTTTCGGCCTTCTGGTCCCGGGCCCCAGGAGGCCCCATAGCCTGGGACTTTCCTGAGGCCTTCTCCCCAGGGACCCTCCTCATCTTTGGGGAGGGAGCTAGGTCTCACTCCCTTTCCACTGGAAGTCAGCAGAGCTCTCTAAAACACCTCCTTCCTCCTCAGCAGACTGGATGGACCGTACAGGTCTTTATCTGCCATCATTTACTATGTTACTATATTTATTTAAAAAATAAAAAGAGTTATAGTGGAGTTTGAACTTGTGTCCCTTGGTTTACACTCCACTGCACTAATCACTAGGCTACTCCTCTGTTCTGCAGGTACATCTATGTGGCTATATTTTCAACTAGGCCATAGTTCAGAGACTCGCTAAAAGGTAAGTACTGCTGGGCTACCGCAGCAGCCCAGAGGTAGTTCCCACCCCCAGTGTGAATCATATCTGGCTTTACAAAAATATTTTTATTTTTGTAGCGCTGGTGTGTACCCGGTGGTAATCGGGCACTGCAGCGCTGCCTGGTTACTGCTGCGCACTGCCCGGTTACTGCTGGGTTAGTGTAGAAGCCCTTACCGCCACCTCAATGGATGGCGGTAAGTGTTCCCCCTGAAATGGCTGTGTGGCAAGTGCTTCACTTGCTGCAGAGGCATTTCCTGATAAAAGTAAAGATCTACCTTTTACCCACTGCAGTAAAAGGGGACCTTGGTGCACATCAAAAACAAGCGCCGATGCCAGCGCAGGCCTCCTCTTGCCACAGCTTCATAAAAGGGGCCCTGAATGAGTTCTTTGCTTCTGTCTCTACAGAAGAAGATATAAGAGATCTGTCTGTACCAGAAATGGTTTTCCAGGGTGACAGTGTAAAGGAACTGAAATAAATCTCTGTGAACCTGGAAGATGTAATGAGCCAAATTGACAAATTAATGAGTAATAAATCATAGAATCAAAAGAATATAAGAATACCATACCGGGTCAGACCAATGGTCCATCTAGCCCAGAATTCTGTTTCCAACAGTGGCCAATCCAGGTCACAAGAATATGGCAGAAACCCAAATAGTAGCAACATTCTATGATACCAATCTCAGGGCAAGCAGTGGCTTCTCCATGTCTATCTCAATAGCAGACTATGGATTTTTCCTCCAGAACCTTGTCCAAACCTTTTTTAAACCCAGATACACTAACCGCTGTTACCACATCCTCCAGCAGTGAGTTCCAGAGCTTAACTATTCATTGGGTGAAAACATATTTCCTCCTATTTATTTTCAAATGATTTCCATGTAACTTCATTGAGGGTCCCCCTAGCCTTTGTACTTTTTGAAAGAGTAAAAAATCAATTCACTTTTAGTAGATTGTGAGCCCATTAGTGACAGAAAGTACCTGCAAAAATATGTAAACCTCTTTGACTGTATCTACAGAAAGGCAGCATATCGAGTGTGGAATAAACATAAAACAAACATAAAACTAGTTCTACACCACTCAGGCTTTTGTAGACCTTAATCATATCTCTCCTCAGCCATCTCTTTTCCAAACTGAAGAGCCCTAGCCTCTTTAGCCTTTCCTCATATGAGAGATGTTCCATTCCCTTTATCATTTTGGTCGCTCTTCTTTGAACCTATTCTAATTCCGCTGTATCTGTTTTTCAAATACAGTGACCAGAATTGAATGCAGTATTCAAGGTGAGGTCACACCATGGAGTGATACAGAAGCATTATGGTATTCTTGGTCTTATTTACCATTGCTTTCTTAATAATTTCTAGCATCTTCTTTGCTTTTTGACCACCACTGCATACTGGGCAGCAGATTTCAGTGTACTGTCTACAATTACACCTAGATATTTTTCTTGGGTTCTGACTTCCAAGGTAGACCCTAGCATCAGGTGAGTATAATTTGAACTATTCTTACCTATGCACATCACTTTGCATTTGTCCAGATTAAATTTCATCTGCCATTTGGATGCCTAGTCTTCCAATTTTCTAAGGTCTTCCTGCAATTTTTCACAGTCCACATGTGTTTTAACAACTTTGAATAGTTTTGTGTCATTTGCAAATGTAATCACCTTACTTGTCATTTCACTTTCCAGATCATTTAAAAATATATTAAATTGCACCGGTACCAGTACAGATTCCCTGCGGCACTCCACTATTCACCCTCCTCCATTGAGAAAAATGGTCATTTAACCCTACTCTCTGTTTTCTGTCCAATAACCAATTCCTAATCTACAACAGAACATTGCCTCCTATCCCATGACTTTGTCAAAAGCTTTCTGAAAATCTAGATACACTACATCAACTGGCTCACCTTTATCAACATGTTTATTCAGTCCTTCAAAGAAATGAAGCAAATTGGTAAGGCAAGACTTCCTTGGCTGAATCCATGCTGACTTTGTTCCATTAAACCATGTTTGTCTATGTGTTCTGTAATTTTATTCTTTATAATAGATTCCACTATTTTGTTTGGCACCGAAGTCTGGCTTACCGGTCTGTAATTTTTTGGATCACCCCTGGAACCTTTTTTTTTAATTGGCTTTATGTTGGCCACCTGCCAAACTTCAGGTACCACAGACAATTTTAATGACAGGTTACAGATCAGCAATTTCATGTTTGAGTTCTTTCAGTACCCTTGGATGCACGCCATCTGAGCCAGGTGATTTAATATCATTTAATTAATTAATTTATTGCATTTGTACCCCACATTTTCCCACCTATTTGCAGGCTCAATGTGGCTTACAGATCCTTGTTATGGCATTGCCATTCCAGGATTTCAGAAACATTTGGTGGTGCAAAAGATTAGGGATGGTAAGGAAGTTCTGAGCAGGTAGGTATAGATTAGGGATGGTAAGGGAGATCTGTGCAGGTAGGTATAGAAAGATGACTTTCGGCCTGGGTAGTATTGGCGAGGTGGCATAGTTAAGGGTTTCTTTTGTAGGCCTGATTGAAGAGATACGTCTTCAGAGATTTACGAAAGTTAGATATGTCGTTGATTGTTTTCAGATCAGTTGGTAGTGCATTCCATATCTGTGCTCATGTAAGAGAAGGTGGTCGCATGTATAAGCTTGTATTTTAGTCCTTAACAGCTCAGTATGTTTTCCGGGAGATTTCTTTCAGTTCCTCTGCATCATCACCCTTGAAAACCATTTCTGGTACAGGTAGTTCACTTACATCTTCTTCCATAAAGACCGAAGCAAAGTATTCATTCAGTCTTTCCACTATGGCCTTGTCCGAGCTTCTCATCTTTCCCCCTAAACCTACTCTCCTCTCCCTCCTTTCTCTATTTCTGTGGATGGCACTCTCATTCTCCCTGTCTCATCAGCTCGAAACCTTGGGGTCATCTTTGACTCCTCTCTCTCCTTCTCTGCTCATATTCAACAGATTGCTAAAACCTGTCATTTCTTTCTCTATAACATTAGCAAAATCCGTCCCTTCATCTCTGAGCATTCTGCCAGAACCCTTATCCACACTCTTGTCTTGATTATTGTAACCTGCTTCTCACCGGCCTCCCTCTCAGCCATCTCTCTCCTCTTCAATCAGTCCAAAACTCTGCTGCGTGACTCATTTTCTGCCAAAATCGCTATGCACACATTAGCCCCCTCCTTATGTCACTTCACCCGCTCCCTATCCATTTCCATATTCAGTTCAAGCTTCTCTTATTAACCTATAAATGTATTCACTCTGCTGCTCCCCAGTACCTCTCCGCTCTCGTCTCTCCCTACGCCCCCCCATGGGTACTCCGGTCTGTAGATAAATCTCTCTTATCCGTCCCCTTCTCCTCTACTGCTAATTCTAGACTCCGTTCCTTTTGTCTTGCTGCACCTCACGCCTGGAATAGACTTCCTGAGCCTGTGCGTCTAGCCCCGACTTTGGCCGTTTTCAAGTCCAACCTTAAGGCCCACTTCTTTGCCATTGCTTTTAACTCCTAACCTCTACTCATTTGCCCTGTCCTTTTTTCCTCACCTATTTATTCCCTTACCCTTAATTGTTCTGTTTACCTGTCTTATCTAGATTGTAAGCTCTCTGAGCAGGGGCTGTCTTTTTTGTGTATGGTGTACAGCGCTGCATATGCCTTGTAGCACTATAGAAATGTTAAATAGTAGTAGTAGTAGTCCCCCCCAGAGTGCTCCTTTTGATCCTTTATGATCTAATGGTCCAATGGTTTCCTTTCCAGGCTTCTGCTTCTGATGTACCTGAAAAAGTTGGTGAATTTTTGACTTTGCGGCAAGTTTCCCTTCATATTCTCTTTTGTCCATCTTTATCAATGCTTTGCATCTAATTTGCTAGTGCTTATTCAACATATACGTATATACCTATAGAAAAATAGGGGGTAATATTCAGTCTGCAAAGATCTGAGATTTTTAAGCCTTTGACAGCAGTGGGCTAAACTGAGCCCAGATAGTTAATGCCAGGCCACATTTGGTCTCCAGCACTGAATACCCTATTACAGAAGCCAGCCAGAAGTTATCCACACATTAACCACGTACTGTCTGATACTAAGAATGGTGCATGGTTAGCTTGGTGAATAAAGTTAGGACAGCCTTTTGCTCACTTAATCCACTTACTGAGCGGCTTAGTGATCTGAGTATTGCCGCTAACAGGTTAAGTACTGGCTCCACCTATGGACTGCCCCAGCACTAACCGAACAGCAGCACTGTCCAGTTAACTGCCACTATGGATAGGTAGGCACAAGCACTTTAACCAGACAGAAGGCTTTCCTGCCTGATTAAATCACTTTAAATATTGACTCCATAGATTTTAGGGATGTGCAATTGTTGAAATTGGCATTTCCTATAATATCTTGCTTTCAAAATGGAACTACAGAAAATAAAAATGGGAGTGGGTGGGTCATTGTTGTCAATAGTGTTCGCTATTCTTACAAAGTGTACCCTAATAATGAAGAGAGTACCCAAAATGAAACACTTTTTTAAAGCAAAACAAAATAAATGTAAAACAGAAAAAAAACATGATACGAAACAAAACAAAATGACAAAGAAATTCTAATGCAGAAACCTAGTAGATTTTAGCAGCAAAACAGTTCAATAATTAAGCTACATAAAGTGAAAATCACTGCAGCCCCAGTTTGTAAAGGAACATGCAAAGAAATGACAAGATACTCTTAGCCAAGCCTGTTTATTCCCGTCCCATAGAAGGCTGCTCTGGTTAAGCACATTATACTGAAAGAGTTAGGAACAGATTTCCTTGGAGTACTGGGATCATAGGTCACATCATCAATAGTGCAGTAGTCAGTTCCAAGTTACCCTTTCCATCTGAGTACAGATGATTAGACAAGAAGAACATAATTGGAAATAGCTAACAAATGAAAGGAATCCTAAATGTGAGTAATAACACTGTAAGTATAGTTGTGAGGAAGAAAATTGGGCTTCAGTAAGACAGGGTGCCGGGGTGGAGAGTGCTTAAAAGCAAATAAAGGTGGAAGGGGCAAATTGACCTTTACTAAAACCTCAGTAATTCATGCTTTTACATTTTCTATAATAGCACAACTGAAAACCTAATGGTATAGCAATTGTAAGTACATTTTCTGATATTACTAGCAATCAGCCATGAAATAGAGATGGAGAATGCATTTAATATTTCTGCTTTCAGCATAAAATAACCTGTAAACTGCTGAGACTATTATTCTACTTTCTATTACTTTTATTAGTGCTGCATAATATGACACTGCATGACATTTGTTTTTGCCCACCTTTTATGTTTTTCACATTCTTCTTCTTTATCTCATAAAAATATTGAATGCTTCCTTTTGTTAGTCAAGGCCTCATGTCTACAGTTGTACAATTCTTAGCTTAGCCTTCCACTCCTTACAGATTTGCTGCTGTGGTCACACAACTCCTCACCCCCAATGCCAATTCAACCTATGCTCCACAGTGACCTTGTGCCAATAGTCACGCTCACCCAATGAACTAGAGGAGATGATGAGGTGAGCCAAATAGACCACAGGTTTCTTTAATATTGATGGTTAAGTTCCCACATCACTTTCCTTTGCCACAGCTTCAGTTCTCCTTTCATTGCAGTTTCAGTTCTCTTCCCTAGCTGAGCCAACCTTTCTTCTTTTAGGATCTTCCTAAAGAGTCTGGTGCTCATGGCAATCCTGTAAACACTAAGGCCGCTGGCACCAGATGTTTTGTTTTCCTTTTCAATACTGCATTTGCTTTAGGTGAGTCCTAGCAATGTAAAGTACACAAATAATCACAAAGTAGTTTCCTGATTTCAGCTTTGGTTGCCATTTTTTTTTTTAGTTGCTGGTGTGGTCCTTCACACCCCTCCTATCTCCTTGGGCCTTGCAGATCTTAGGGACTACCAAAGTATTAGGTACCTTTGCAAACATAACAATGAAAAAGAAAATCTCTCCATATCAACAAAAAAAAAATTACAAACAAGAATCTAGCTCCAAAGGATTTACTTCAGGATGCCAAAAGAAATCAGGAAATCTTCAAGGTGCCAATTGTGAGGCATCACAACCATGGCGATTGGCAGCCCAGGTCTCCCTTGCTATGCCTGTTGTTTCTCGGAAGGTACTGGTAGTTCCAGATCCTGACAAGGAAAAAAAACACTGGTACCCAAGATTGGTGTTTTTGCTTTGTGAAGCCTTGAGAATGTTGAAGCGATTGAGATCCTGTGGCCATCACGTGTCCTAGTATTCAACTGGTATTTATAAAGTGTCCCTTTCTGTAATAGAACAGGTACATTAATATTATTGTTTAGAAATACTTGCTTGACTAAAACAAATTGCATTAAAGAAGTACAAACAAATAAAAAATAATAACAAAAGAGAGAGGGGCCTATGACTGTAAATAGAGTTTGGAGATGGTACCAACAAAAGGTGCTGTTAGGATGAGTGAAGAAGACATGATGGAGTACTGAGCACCAATCAAGCAGCTAAGTAATCTGACTTAGTACAAAGTGCTCAAAAGCTAAGGTGCAAAAATTTAAAGTGAACTCTGAAAGCCAGTGAGGCTGGGGTAGAGATGAATTACCAAATCAGGGAACATCATGGAGCATTTTAACAGTGGCATTCTGAACAATTTGAAAACATTTCAGGGAGATTGGGGCAGATCAGCAAATTACAATTATCCAAGTGGATAATAACAAGAGAGACAGTCAGATGTTTTATGTCATCTATGGGCAAAAAAGATCTGACCATCTGCATCTTAAACAGCATGAAGAGGTCCCCATCACTAAGGAAGTCTGGGCTTTCAAAGAATGGCTGCCCAGTAAAGTACTAGGAGAAAGGGCAGTGTCAACAGAGAGATGGGGGTACCAGAGTACAGATGGCACCACCGAGAAAATCCAGGATTTTCTAGAAAACAAATAAATTCCCTTTGGAAATACTGAAGACTAATCTGTGCTTTTGCAACCAAGTAGCAAGTGCATCAAGACAAGTATTAAGCCAATCTCAATTCAGAGCCAAAGGATCCATGAATAAGGCTAATTGAATAACTTTATCATAAACATAGTAGCTGGACCCCAGACACTGATTTATTTATTTATTTTTAATATTTGTATCCCACATTTTCCCACCTATTTGTAGGCTCAATGTGGTTTACATAGTACCGGAGAGGCGTTTACTGACTCTGGTGTGAACAAATACAAAATGATGTTGTGGTAAAATAAAGTTCATGTGGCATAGCCACATTAGGGAATTGTACAGTGGAAGAGTTGTGTAATGTCCATTCCGTACTTTAGTTTTGTTGTGTTGCAGAGATCAGGCATATAAGTTGGATCGGTAGGGTATGCCTTTTTAAAAAGGTTAGTTTTTAGTGTTTTCTGGAAGTTTAGGTGGTCATATGTCGTTTTCAAGGCTTCTGGTAATGCGTTCCACAGTTGTGTGCTTATGTAGGAAAAACTGGATGCGTAAGTTGGTTTGTACTTAAGTCCTTTGCAGTTTGGGTAGTGCAGATTCAGATATGTTCGTGTTGATTCGGATGTGTTTCTAGTTGATAGGTCGATCAAGTCTGTCATGTATCCCAGGGCTTCACCGTAGATAATTTTATGAACCAGGGTACAGATTTTGAAAGCAATGTGTTCTTTGATTGGGAGCCAGTGTAGTTTTTCGCAGAGGGGTTTTGCGCTTTTGTATTGCGTTTTTCCAAATATAAGCTTAGCTGCTGTGTTTTGAGTGGTCTAAAGTTTCTTTAAGGTTTGTTCTTTGCATCCCTCATAGTTTCCATTGCAGTAGTCAACGTGGCTTAGTACCATTGATTGTATCAGGTTGCGAAATGTTTCCCTCGGGAAGAATTGTTTCATGCGTTTGAGTTTTCACATTGAGTGGAACATTTTCTTTGTTGTGGATTTCACTTGGCTCTCTAGTGTTAAGTTGTGGTCCATTGTAACGCCAAGGATTTTCAGGCTGTCTAAGATGGGAAGGGTGTAATCTGGGGTGTTGTCCGTGTTGTGCTGGGATGAGAGGATGAGACAATGTGTTTTTTTCTTTATTGAGTTTTAGTTGAAATGCATTTGCCCATGAGTCCATGATGTTCAAGCTGAGCTTGATTTCGTTGGTGATTTCTGTCAGTTTAGTTTTGTAAGGAATGTATATTGTGACATCGTCTGCATAGATGAAAGGGTTAAGGCCTTGGTTGGATACGGACTTGGCTAGTGGGGTCATCATTAGGTTGAAGAGGATCAGTGATAGCGGTGATCCTTGTGGTACTCCACATTCTGCTTTCCACGGTGATGATATGTTTGATTCTGATTTACTTGATATGTTCTTGTGGTTAGGAAACCCTTGATCCAGCTAAGTATATTTCCACCAATCCCGAAGTTGTCTAGTAATCTTATTAGTATATTATGGTTTAAAATGATCAATAGAGAAAGAAATACACTGAATAGTAGTAGTGATAACACAGAGCCCTGATGTATCCTCCATGACAGTGGGAAAAGATGTGATGAATCTGAAGAGAGCTAACTCTAAAGGTGCATTCAGACAGAGGTGATTGAACTCAGTTAAGTACAGTGCCAGGAAAAGTCTAATTCTTGTATTTGAGAAAGTAAAAGAGAATGATCAATGAAGCTGAATGCTGCATAAAGGTTGAAAAGCACTGCAATAACTGCCTTCCTTGCATCCTACACTATACTCTACTACTAAGGGTTTTCTACCCCACTAAATCCCATTATTACTAGTTCATAGTGGGTTTACAACAAGAGAAAAGTTACATACAATAGATTAATAGAATAAAACATGTTCTCATTTGTAGCCTATAATCAGCTACCCACATTAACAGCCCTCTTATTGCCAAAGAAAGCCTTGAATAGCCAGGTCTTGACTTGTTTCCTAAACATTATGTAAGATTAACTTAATCGAATTGGTGCAGAGAAGGGCAATGAAAATGATAAAGGGAATGGAACGACTTCCCTATGAGGAAAGGCTGAGAAGGTTAGGGCTCTTCAGCTTGGAGAAAAGGCGGCTGAGGGGTGATATGATAGAAGTCTACAAGATAATGTGCGGAGTAGAGCGGACAGATGTGAAGCATTTGTTTACACTTTCAAACAACAACAAAACCAGGGGACACAGGATGAAGCTAGAATATGGTAGATTTAAAACCAATAGGAGAAAGTTTTTCTTTACTCAGCGTGTAATTAGACTCTGGAACTTGTTGCCGGAAAATGTAGTGATAGCAGCTGGCCTTACAGAATTTAAAGGGGGTTTGGACAGATTCCTGAGGGAAAAGTCCATTGAACATTATTATTATTATTTTTTTTTTTTTTTTTGGGGGGGGGGGGGGGGGGTTGCCGGGTTCTTGAAGCCTGGATTGGCCACTGTTGGAGACAGGATGCTGGGTTTGATGGACCCTTGGTCTTTTTCCAGTATGGCGGTGCTTATGTACTTATGCTTATGCACTTATGAATTGGAAGAGGCAAAGAATTCCAGACTTTCATTACAGAATAGCAATAGGATCTCTGATGTATCCTTATATAATTAATATTTGTAACAGATGTAAAACATAAAATAAAACATTTAGAATTATGACTTTCATATTGACCACCTAAAAGAGAATTCAGTGATGGAAAGTTGCCTGGCCAGTATAAGATGGATCTCATTGGTCAATGATAATAATAAGTGAAACCTGTGAAGATAAAGGTGAGACACTGGCCTGTATGTCCCACATATGAAATGAGTCATCGCTGAGGGCTCTGAAGTTTATTTCAGTATTGACCACTAAATATACATGTGCGCATGACTATTAGATTGAGATGTTGATATAAATGGTTTTGAGATATTTGCGCTGGTATACTGATATATGTTCAGAATGGAAGGCAGAAATCATCAGCATAAGAATAAGCACTAATCCCCAGAGACTGAATCATTGAGGCCTGCGGGCTGACAAAAAAAATTAAAGAGTAGTGGAGAGAGTACGGAATCTTGAGGCACGCCACACGTCAATGAAAAGGAATCTGAATGAGAAGCTGATTGAATAACCTGAAAAGATCAATGTGAGAGAAATGAAGAAAACCAATCATAAACTATCCTTGTAATTCCTAAACAAGCAAAGCAACAAAGAAGTTTAAGATTAATCAGGTCAAAGGTGGCCGAAAGATCTAATGAGACAAGTAGATCGATTTTACCTGACTCTGAATTCCTATGAAGCTGTCAAAGCCCCTTCCAGCCCATCCTAAACTGGATTGCCATATACAGGACACAGACCGCACAAGTCTGCCCGGCACTGGCCTTAGTTCTTCGCATCAAAAATAAAATTACCGCAAGGGCCACACAGTAGCCAGGCAGTAACTCCAAACTGACACATGTTGGGTGCACGTAGGCGCTTACACAGCTTAGTAAAAGGGCCCCAAAGAATGTAGGGACACAGCAGAGAAAAGGTCTACCCTGAAAACTAACAATGAGAGTGGAAACTCAGCATAGAAAAGGCCTGCCCAAAAAACTAGAGTGGAGACTTAACTCTAATAGAAAAGGCCTGCCCTGAAAACTGACAGTGAGAGTGGGAACTCAGCAAAAAAAAAAAAGGCCTGCCCTGAAAACTGACAAAGAGAATGGGGACACAGCAGAGAAAAGGTCAACCTTGAAAACTGTCAAAGAGAACAGGGACGCAGCAGAAAAAAGGCCTGCCCTGAAAACTAGAGTGGAGACTCAACATAGAAAAGGCCTGCCCTGAAAACTGACAGCGAGAGTGGGAACTCAGCTTAAAAAAGGCCTGCCGTAAAAACTGACAAAGAGAGTGGGGACACGGAACAGGCACGCAGCTGTTGGCTCTGCCAGTCCCCTACCCTGGAACAGGAAGTAACATCAGAGGGGGCAGCGGAGTGGCAGAACCAACAGCTGAACGCCTGCTCCGCGCACCTCCTTGCTAGAAGGAAAAGTGGTGTGGTGATGCACTTCGAGGGGTGGCAACGCATCAGGGGGGTGGTGATGACGCACCGGGGGATGAAGCGGTAACCCGCCCCGGGTGGTTAACAACCTGGGAATGCCACTGTTCCTGGTTGCTCCAATTATGATGTTAAGAATGTCAGTGAATAGATAATGCATTGATGCTAATGATCTATGGTATCAGATCATAACAGATAATGAAATCATTGAATCAGGACATGACAAGGAACACAAGGATGATGATCACCAGGTTAATGCTGATGTGGGACCAAAACACGCAGAAGCCTTGGAATGTTTAAATACAGCTATAGCTTGGCTGGAAAAGCAGGAAGAAATCAGTAAGACCATGCTCCATTGTCTTGCAGTACAGAAACAAAAATCAGCACTGAAAGAATTAAGAATCACTTCCTTTTTAAAACAGAGATACAGTAGTGTATGTACAACAAATACTGCATTGTATGTACTTTACTTTTTTAAAAAAACTTGCTTTTTAAAATAGAAATACAGTAGTGTATGTACTACAAATATAGTATTGTACTGTGATTTGCTTTTTTTTTCATCATTAACAGTTGAAATTAAAAGGATATGTTCATTATTCAATGTTCTATTGTGTGCTCTATGTATGTCCAATTATCTGGATTTATTATTATCGTAATATATGATTTCATAGAATTGCTAACTCAATTTTTTTCAGTTGTGGGGGTTTCTTTGTGGAACTCTCTTCCTTTATACATCAGAACTGAATCGAGCTATTTAGCATTTTAAAAAAAACGATTAAACCTTTCTTATTTGAGCAATTTTATGTTACTTAGCTATAGACAATTTTTTATTATTGCTATGTATTGACTGTTAAGTTGATTAACCCTATTAGGAAAATTAGCAGTTTATACATATTGTATTGATATTGATACTGATGTTTGGTAACAACTTCCACATTTACTGCAAAATACAGGCGCCACCCATTTACCCCCCAAATTCTATAAAGGTTGACAAAAATTACATGTGCAAATTTTGGTGCCCAACCAATTTGCACATGCAATTTAATTGAATAATGAGCTAATTAGCACCAATAATTGTTTTTTACAAGCAATTATTGGCACTAATTAGATTTAATTAGCATTTATACGCATAAATTTAGGCATAGTATTCATGCCTAAAATTTATGTGTGATCTGAAAAAGGGGGCATTGAAATGGGAGCGTCATGTGCATTGTTATAGAATAACAGGAATATGCACCTGAAAATGGCTACACCTAAAGTTAGGCATGATGTAAATTAGGCATGGTGTAAGTGCTTTTCTATAAACTGTAAACATCTTACAGAACAGCACTTTTTTCAGCATTGATTTTTTTTTCGCACCGTATATAGAATCTAGCCCTTCTTGTCCATTTCATGTTCCTTAAGGGCAAGTCCTACATTAGATGTTAGACACAGCAAATCCAGATATTTTTCTAAATTGTGCCTATGTTCTGGAAGTGCTCCTGACTTGCCTAAGCATTGCTTGTTATTTCACTTTAATACATGATATTTCATGTTCACTGTATGAAATGGCTAACTCTAAAATGTCAGAAGACAAAAAGCAAGCAGCCAGAAGTTTTTTAAAAGGGTCTTTTATTGAAAACTGGTTACATAACATTCATTGAAGGGCACAAGGAACTCAACACACAAAACATATATAACCCTGGTCTCACCATACAGTTCGAGTATCAGCTAGCTCATCATGGGTCAGCACCCAAGACCAGGGTCACAAAATAAGCAAGTTCTTAGTCACTTCTGATTCACTGAGTTGGGTGCAGGCCAGGGCCGGACTTACTCCGGTAGGTCATAGGGTGTTAAGCCAGGCTTTTACTTTTACATTTTTATCCACTTTTCTTTGTTAGTCCAGGAGTAAGTGAATTTCACTGTCATGCAAAGAAAGCTCCAGTCCAGGGTTTTATAAACTAAACACAAACTTTATTAAACTCTGCAACGGGCAGTTCATCCAGACTTCAGGTATTCTGGAGGCAAACAATACTTTTTAGTATCAACAAGTCAATTTGTATTCCAGATAACTTATTCAAATTGAGGTTAAATGCCAGTTCATGATTTTGGTATATTTTAGTAGTTCATTTGTAAATCCTAAATTATGTTCATATTTACAGCTTCTCCAGTCCAGTACCCATTCTTTTTGCGTGAACAATTTAAGGCTTTGCCTGTAGCACTGGTGCAGTAAGTTATCCTTCATGGATCAGACCTTCCTCTCTGTCCACTCGTTCCCAAAGGTGTACCTCTCAGGGCTACTACCTTTGGCTCCAAACAGGCTCCTTGCTCTCAAGCTGGGTTCCTCACTGTTAATGCTTGTACTGGTGGAAACCTCCACTTAGTTCAGCCTTAATTTATTGAGCACATCCAGGAAAACACCTCTCCACAAGGGTCCTGGTGGGGGTGGAGTCAGCCAAAGACCTCGTGCTTTCCACAACAACCACTTTTATTAACTCCAAATTCCACCCCTACTGTCATTCAATAACCCAATCAACAAAACTCTTCCAGAAAACCAGGGAGGTGGGAAGAAGAAGTATACAGTTTATTCTGTATTAGGAATGGACTCGACTCGGCACCGTGTTTCAGCAATAGTGCCTGTCTCAGGAGTCTGTATTTAGTTGTAACTTGAAGATCAACTGTGGAGTTGTACAGAAATAAAGCAATAAACAGGATTGAGTCTTTAAAAAGACTAACAATGCCAGGAAAGAGAGCAACAACGGTGATGCGAAAAAACTTTAAAAATTGTGAAGTATTATATAACTGCAAGAAGCAATGGTGTCTAGCATAGCAATCATTTTTTTCAGCAAAATTGCTATGCTAGACTCCGTTGCTTCTTGCAGCTATATAATACTTAGTGACTTTTTAAAGCTTTTTTCACATCACCCTTGTTGCTTCAACCCTTTCCTGACATCGTTAGTCTTTTTAAAGACTCAATCCTGTTTATTGCTTTATTTCTGTACAATTCCACAGTTGATCTTCAAGTTACAACTAAATAGAGACTCCTGAGGCAGGCATTATTGCTGAAACATGGTGCTGTGTTAAGAACAACTCTAACATGGAATAAAGTGTATACTTTTTCATCCTGTCTCCCTGGTTTTTCGGAAGAGTGTTGTTGATCACGCTACTCCCCCTCTTTAGACTTGCTCCGTTTTTAGTGGATCCAGTTTCTCCACCTTGGTGGTCGATCACTATTCAATAACCAGAAATATTTCCCTTACCACTTTCCCAACATTCTCCCTTTCCAACCCACTGACTCTAGGGAGGGGCTTCTCATCAAAATTAGTAATCTTCATTATAATGGGGGTTTACAAATATTAAAGCATTTTATGATAATTTTTCTATTGTCACGAACTAACCGCACATTAACTATTTTTAAAAATATTTTGTGAAGGGGCATGTAATGGGTGGAGAGTGGGCATTCCTGTGTTATCCAGCTAGCGTGTTATGATTAGCGTGTGCTAACCTGATAATGCAGACTTAAAGCGGGATCACTTAGCGCCTCCTAAATAGGAGGCAGTGAGTGCTCCCGCGTTAACCACATCAGCCAGCGTGCATGCTAATGGCTATGTTAGTGCACAAACTGCATAAAAATATATTTTAAAAAAATCTAAAACATGCTGCATAAAATCTGGGCTTAGTACGCTTTACTGCTGGACACTGTACTTTAGTAATAGGGGCCTTAAGAGTTGTGCCTTCTTGCAGCTTCTTTAGGTGTTTAACTTCTCAGCAGCAGAAGAAACTAGAAGAATGCACTGCATGGGGTAAGCTGGGTGGGTCCACAACACTGATTACCTATTGCCCAAAAATCTATTGGGCTTTAAGTCACTGTGTGCTCCATTTACAAAGCTGTGTTACCAAGTAGCGTGTGATAAATGTGAAGAAGCCCATGGGAATTAAATAGGCTTCTTCGCATTCAATAGCGCTGCTTTATAAAAGGAGCCCTGTGTGTCACCTTTTAAAATATTTTCCATCTTTGGGGCCCTTTTACTAAGTGGCATTAGGTGCTAATGCATGCCTAGTGTAGCAAAAATGGCCTAATGCAGACACGCTAAAGTATTCCGTGTTAGTTTTGCTATGAGCACTTACAAAGAGTGCATGAAATATTTTTTGTATTTTTTTTTTTGCAGGCTCGTGTCAGGGCAGAAATTGGTCATTCCTGCGCTAACCAGTTAGTGTATCTATAATACCACATGCTAACTGGTTAGCACACGGATAATGTTTGAACCCTTACTGCTTACAATATAGGTGAAGGTAAGTGTTGCCGTGATAATTTTCAAAAATGGCCATGCACTAACATGGAACAAAAACAATAGGAAAATGGCAGTTTTACAGCTAAAAATGGTCTTAGTGCACAGGAAAGACCCGCATAAGGGCATGCTAAGGCCAGCTTAGTAAAAGGACCCCTTCATTTGGCATTTTTCTATAACAACACTCATGTGAAATTTCTTATATTTGAATGAGAATTCAAAACCTAAAAGTAAAATAAATAATCTGGCAGAACATGATATGCCAATTTAATAGAATTTCATACACTGTAAGATCATTACTGCAGGTGTTTGATAAGTGAACTCTTAAGCAAACAGTGAGCAATAATTCTTTTATGCAATAAAATGTACCTTGCAAAGAAAGGACAGATTCAATTATTGTAAAACATCCACAAATCTCATGTTCTGTGTAATAGTAGTGAGTGTGTTAGTTTTTAAAAAATGTTATGAGAAAAGTTCCCTACTATCAAAAAAGAGAAATCATGTTATTTTACGGACTGGAAGGGTAGCAAAAGGACATAGAGCAAGTCATTTTCTCAGTTCGATTTGTTCCTCTGTGGTTTATAAGTGAAACAACATTAAGGATCCTATTTACTAAGGTGTGCATAGGAATATTATGCGCATCTACATGGTTAGCACGTGCTAATGCTTAGCCTCTAGCGCAGATTAGTAGTCATATTTCTGATCCTTTTATATTTCCAGTAATATACAGTGATGCTAGTGACATGCTAAAGGTGCTGTATCAACCCATTGTTGATTTTAATTGAGTCAATTGTGATTACTTTAGCCAAAACTCTGCAATGTTGCAGATTCCCAAAGGTATACAAGATCACTGGCCATTTGGGGGTTTCAGTTGTTTTATATTAGTTGTCAACTCCTACATCAGATATTCCATCAGACTGCGAGATATAATGAAATGATCTTCTCAAAGGTGCACAAATAAATAAATAACACTGAATATAAAAGGAACATGATACAAGAGTGAAAATAAAATTAGCATTTCAGGTTTAGCTGTACTGGT
This sequence comes from Microcaecilia unicolor, assembly GCF_901765095.1. Lineage (NCBI taxonomy): Eukaryota > Metazoa > Chordata > Amphibia > Gymnophiona > Siphonopidae > Microcaecilia > Microcaecilia unicolor. Next base: position 153,485,451 of record NC_044040.1, read on the forward strand.
GCTAGGGGTTGGGCATGGCCACACAAAAAAATCAGGGGTTCTTTTACTAAGGTGTGCTGAAAAATGGGCTGCGGTAGTGTAGGCACATGTTGTAGATGAGCGCAGATCCATTTTTCAGCGCACATGTAAAAAATGCCTTTTCAAAAATGTTGCCGAAAATGGACGTGCGGCAAAATAAAAATTGGCGCACGCCCATTTTGGGTCTGAGACCTTACCTTACTGACTTAGTGGTAAGGTCTCTCACAGTTGCCTATGCGGCCCAATTTTCGCTGCACACTAGAAAATAAAATATATTTTCTGGTGTGCGTAGTGGATGCACATCAAAAATGAAATTACCACATAGGCCACAATGCAGTCAGGAGATAATTCCAAATTGACGTGTGTTGGGCGCACATGGAGGGGCATTTTCGAACGGGACCAACCATCTCTAAGGGCACCCATCTCTGAGGACGGTGCCGCAAAGGGGTGGGGCCAACCGTATTTTCAAACGAGATGGCCGGCCATCTTTCATTTTGATAATACGGTTGGGGCCGGCCAAATGTCAGAGATGGCCGGCCTCGGTTTTTGCCAATAATGGAAACCGAGGATGGCCATCTCAAACCCAGCCAAATCCAAGGTATTTGGTCGTGGGAGGAGCCAGCATTTGTAGTGCACTGGTCCCCCTGACATGCCAGGACACCAACCGGGCACCCTAGGGCGTACTTCTAAAAATTAAAAAAAAAAACATTAAAATAGCTCCCAGGTGCCTAGCTCCCTTACCTTGGGTGCTGAGCCCCCCAAATCCCCCCCAAAACCCACTCCCCACAACTCTACACCATTACCATAGCCCTTATGGGTGAAGGGGGGCAACTACATGTGGGTACAGTGGGTTTGGGGGGGGGGTTTGGAGGGCTCCCAATTACCACCACAAGTGCAACAGGCGGGGGGGATGGACCTGGGTCCACCTGCCTGAAGTGCACTGCACCCACTAAAAACTGCTCCAGGGGCCTGCATACTGCTGTCAGAGAGCTGGGTATGACATTTGAGGCTGGCATAGAGGCTGGCAAAAAAAGTTTTAAAAGTTGTTTTTTTGAGGGTGAGAGGGGGTTAGTGACCACTGGGGGAGTCAGGGAAGGTGATCCCCGATTCCCTCCTGTGGTCATCTGGTCAGTTCGAGCACTCTTTTGGGACTTGGACCTGAAAAAAAAGGGACCAAGTAAAGTCAGCCAAATGCTCGTCAGGGCCGGCTTTCTTTTTTCCATTATTGGGTGAAGCCTGCCATCTCGTACCACGCCCCCGCCCCACCCCGTCCCGCCTTCTGTACCCTGCAGACATGCCCTCTTGAAGTTTGGCTGGCTCCGCGACGGAAAGCAGTTGGAGCCGGCTAAAATTGGCTTTCGATTATACCGATTTGGCCGGCTTCAGGAGATGGCCAGCCATCTCCCGATTTGTGTCGGAAGATGGCCGGCGATCTCTTTCAAAAATAAGCTGGATAGGTGCCTACCAGGCTTAGTAAAAGGGCCCCAAAATTTGTGTGTAGAAAATTTTTTCTCAATATTTTGGCTTTTGTTGTTGTTGTTTGTTTGACCTATTCCATGTTTATGCATGCACAGTATGGACACAAAAAACCCCCATTTTTTTCACATGTACGTTGATTGAAATAATGTTACTTCATAAGTATATATGCATTTAAGTTATCTGTGCACCAGTGGCATAGCTGGAATTGATTTTATTTTTTTTGGTAGGGTTGAAGTTAACATAAGTGAGCACTCTGCAGTACTATCTTCACTTCTTTTCTTATTGGTCTATCCTTCTGAAACTTAGGGCCTCTTTTACCAAGCTGCAGCGAGCAAAAGTTTGTTTTTGGACAAAACAAAAGAAATGGCCCTATGCTAATAACAGGGATTGGTGAGCAGCCATTTCTGGGTGGAGCCCTTACTGCCACCTATTTAGGTGATGGTAAGGGCTCCCACGCTAACCCAGAACAAACCGATTACTGCCATGTAAGCCCCAGCACAACAAAAATAATTTTTTATTGCACTAGAAATGGTATGTGCTAGGGATGGGAAGTACCTCCGGGCTCCTGCGGTAGCCCGGCAATAGTCCCAATTTGGCATGCGAAAACGCTGTGGTTGCTGTACCGTTACGTTGTTAAAGGGCCCCTAAGATTCTTGCTGTACATCACCTTGGGTGAATTTCTTTAAAAAAGTGGCAAATAAATCATAATCAATCAATAAATAAACAAAGGACCTGACTCAAAAGTGGTGGGTCCTTGGCCATCCATAGCTATGCCCCTGTTTTGTGCACTTAACAATTTGAGGGGCCCTTTTACTAAAACTTAGTGCATGCAGAAGCCCATAGGTATAAAATGGGTTCCTTAGAATTTAGCATTTGCTAATTCTGTTAGCACAGACTAAGCTTTAGTAAAAGAGCCTCTTTCTCAATTAACTATATGAATGCTGTATAATACACACCACTAATAGATTACTAAGGAACCATTAAGCCACTATGAAAATCCTGGAATGGAAACACTCTACACACATACACTCTGATGCTGTTTGTATTCTCTAAAAAGCACATTGACAGGGCTCTGAATTCAATTCCCAGATTCAGCTTTTGCTCCTGGGACTTTCAGTTGTTTTTGATTGTTTGTTTTTAATGAAAATTCACAAGCAAAATTCATGATCAAGAAAAGGCACATTACATTGATAATAGAAAAACCATTACACCAAAATAATCTAAAGGCAAAAACACAGAAATGTATACTTGAGACCCCAAGGAAGGAAGACTAAGAATCAAAAATAAACAGCTGTTCTCTACAGTCCTTCAAACAGCACTGCCCTGTGATACCTTCCTACCTTCAAATCCAATCACATTCTGCTAGAACTTCATCCTTTTTGGTTGTTTCCCCAACTCTTTGGAATACTAATTCAGCTTAGTAAAAGGGCCACGTTAATTAACTAGACACCATAACAACTTTATACAGAAACAATGGGACAGCAAGAGGAACTGGAAATACCCCTAGCATCCAGAAACATTTGTAGGTGTAATGGTTCAACAAACATATAAATATTACCCTGATGTTTCGCTAAGCATTTACAAGTAAACTGAAGGAAATATGTTGTACCTAGAACTAATATTTGTGGATGTTTGACCAAAAATGCTTTCTGCATAGCCCTAGATAGATAAAAAAAATATCATTAGATTGATAACACAAAAATGATTTTGCTTATACTGAAATACAGATGAAGAATCCAGTTTCCATTGGATTCAATGGCAAAAGTCACAAGCAAAATTGCTTTACATGAAATAGTAAACTGAGAGTTTTCCAAAAACCCAGTAATATCCAACCTTGCAGATTTGACCTGTCTTCCACTTTCTAAACTGAAAGAAAAGCCAGAAGCAACATAGAACACTCTAATCAGTGAAGGAATACATTCTTCCAGTATTTGCAACACTTCTTCAAAATATTTTTTAAATATATCAGTAGCAAACATCATTGTTGCCTTCAGAGAATTAATAAACCAATTGAAATTTTCAACTGCTTTCAACTTCTGATTTACTATGTTATTGTCTGTTATCAGCTCCAACTGACATGCTTGTACTTCATCCAGCATGCTGGTGACCTAATAGCTCTTTGTGGTGCTTCACCTGGGCATGCTGGGACCTGGAACTTTCCACTGTCTTATTCAGTCTTTCTAATACAGAGCATTCCAGTTCACCAATTGCCTCCCAAAACTATCCATTTCTTTTTAATAATAATAGATCCTGTGCCAACCCCCAAGATGAAAAAGTATCTTGAGCAGCTTGTCCAAACTCCAGATTACCACCACACTTCTTATCTAGCAAGCTCCACTGAGACACATTTGGCATCAGAGAAAATCTGTCTGTAGAGGGAGACTTGGAAGTTTCTTCCGCATCTAAGTCTCCCTGCAGCTTCACCAATGCTGACCCGATGCTGGGTCTCAGAAGGATCTCACACTGCTGTGGACTAAGCATGGGCCAGCTCTTCTCCTCAGTGCCCAAGCTCCAAAGCATAAACATCATCCACTAAACCAGGAGTTTACCAATAGACAACTGAATGAGAGCTGGTACTGAGAAAGAGACCTTGCCTTTTCTTTTGCCCATCTTCTCATCTAGATTGTGGAGCTCAACTCTCTGCCTCAACACTTCCTGCCGCCATCTTGGTCTCTAAATAGGGGCTGGTTCTTAGAGAACTTGGAAGCCCCAGAAAAAAAATCAGAAGAAAACAAAAAAGCCCAAAACATATTGTGTGATTTTTTTTCAGCATGGATAGAAACAGAAATATATCTTATAACTAAGTTGGTGTTTTATTGTAAGTTTGACAGTATGACCTTTGGAAGAAAGAAATTTTTCAAAACTACAGATTCAGTAGATATCAATTATATATACTATACAAACCATCACTGTATCTAGAGAGGGATATATTCAATACTAGTAAAAAAGGCCCGTTTCTGGAACGAATGAAACGGGCGCTAGCAAGGTTTTCCTGAGAGTGTGTATGTATGAGAGAGAGAGCCAGAGTGAATGTGTGGGTGTGTGACAGAGTGAGACTGTCTGTGTGACAGTGTGTGTGTGAGAATGAGAGTGTGTGACAGGGCCCCCTCCCCTGTTCCTAATGCCCCTCACCCCGTTCCCTCCACTCCTTTTCCTCCTCCTTCCCACACTTTGAATTCCTTAAGGCTTTCAAAAGTCTATGTACCCCCGTGGCCCTAACGCCCAGTATCCGGATACCCCCCCACACTTTCCTCCTCACCCCTCCCCCAAGATGTAATACTTTCACGTCCTTCATTTTTTAAAAAAAAGTGTCCTATCTACCCTGTGTACAAATGCCGGCATTCAGATTGTGTTCCTCTCGTAAATTTTCATTTCTTTCATTCATTCATTCAGAACTTGCCCCCCCCCCCCCCCCCCCCCCCCGAACACTTTTGGTTCCTTCATTCTTTTAAAACTCTCCTATGTACCCTGTGTGCTAATGGCCAGCATTGAGATTGTTTTCCTGTCCCAAATTTGCATGTCTTTCAGTCATTCACAACCCCCCCCCCTTCTCCAGTTTAACACTTTCCTTTCCTTCAGTCTTTTAAAACTCTCCTATGTACCCTGTCCTAATGGCCAGCATTCAGATTGTTTTCCTTTCCCAAATGTTCATGTCTTTCAGTGTTCAGAACTCCCCCCTCCCCCCATTTAACACTTTCGGTTCCTTCAGTCTTTTAAAACTCTCCTATCAACCCTGTGTCCTAATGGCCAGCACTCAGTTTGTTTTGCTTTGCCAAATTGTCTGTCACTGAGGTCAGTGCGTGCCTGCCTAGCAGACCACTTCCGGCAGGCACGGTCCCAAGCACATCCTGTTGTAGGTGAGAATTATTATATAGGATAATGTCTAAATGCAAATTTAGACGTTTTACCAAAAACATCTCAAACCAATGTTCAGCACGCAGCCATAACTGAACCAGGAAAATGTCCAAATTTCTGATTCGATAATCATGTTTGAGCTAAATGATTTCAGGCTCAATATGTCCATCTGTAAGTACCATTAAATGCCCTAGGGAAAAATATAGAGAAACAAGCCATAGGGACGTCTGTATGGCAGCATTCCTGGTGAACTGGCCACATAGTTATTCCAGCAGTGCAATGAAGCAACCTAGTGGTCAGTGCAGTGGACTTCACATAATGAGACTAGGTACAAATCCTGCCTAAAACCCCTTCCCATTCTATGGTGAGCCCTCCAGGAACAGAGAAACATATCATACCTAAAGGTCCACCAATAGAATAGTCATCAGGCTTGCATGTCACTTATATATTTGAGTACAGGAGATTATTTTAATGTTCCAGAAGGGCTCACATATTTGTACTGAAATGAAAGAGTTAAATTGCGAATTGAACCTGGATCTGTTGTTCACTGTCCACTGACTAATCATTAAGCTACTCCATCCACTTGTTTGCTGCTTTCTTAGGAATGGCCATAATACCTGGAGCTGTCATACAGCCTGGTATCTACTGACACTATAAATTCTTTGGGTGTGGGAGAGGGTCAGAGACCACTAAGAGATTAAGAAGGGTCATACCTTAGTCCCTCCAGTGGTCAGCTGGTCATTTAGGGAACCTATTTCTGACTTAATCATGATGAAACAGGTCTAGATAAAAACTTACTTCTTTTCTGCCGTGGACCTTCTTTTTTTCTGCTCCATTATAGCAGAAAAACATCCAGATTTAAAGCCTGCCCCAAACCCTCCAAAAACACGTCTCCAACATGCCCCCTTGCAAATTTGCCGCTTTGTTCCACTGTTCAGAAATGTTTCTCTTTTGAAAATGAACACCAGAATGTCTGCTGTCAGCCCTTGCTTGGAATAACATTCATTTGCCCATCAGTATACCTTAAAATGTAATCAACCAAAATGTGTGGTCAAGTTCAAAGATTTATGGATATGTCACAAAACAGCTACCAACTAATCAGGTTGCTGTTCTAGTTTTATGCCAGGGATTAAGAGACATTTCTGATTTCAGGCACACTACATATAAAACCAGTATGAATAAAGAAGCATTTACTAAATTTAATGAGGGGGGAAAGGATTGTTACAATTCCTAGTGTGTACCCAGAATATGGATAACCCCTGTACATAAACAGTATTTATTTAGCTGGAACCACGGCTGTGACAGAATTCTCTGGAAAGCTATAAGCAGCTTTCATACTCTTTATCCACTTCACTCTCTCAAGAAATCAGTCCACTACAAAGGCTCTTGTTCTGAACAAACCATTTACTTAAGTCAAATCTCTTCAGGCAAACAAATGCAATGTGGCAGAAGCAGGCACAATGTAAGAGGCAACAAATGGCAACAACAGTTATTCACAATGGTGCTTATTCTAGACTCTCTATTCATGTTTTGGACATCTGAAAACCGGCATTTGGACATCCATATTACATGAATGTCCAAATGCCGATTTTTATAAAGCTAGAATATGGACATCTAACACTACAGTACATTTATATGGCAAGGGGAGGTGGTGTGAGTGTGTTTTGGGTGGGGCTAGCGAGGGGCCAAAAGATGCAAATGCAGCTTTGATTGCAGATACACACTCATAACACAATCAGGCTTATTTTCGAAAGAGAAGGGCGCCCATCTTTCAACACAAATCGCAACATGGGCGTCCTTCTCACAGGGTCGCTCAAATCAGCATAATCGAAAGCTAATTTTGGGCATCCTCAACTGCTTTCCGTTGCAGGGACGACCAAAGTTACCAGGGGCGTGTCGGAAGCATAGTGAAGGTGGGACTGGGGCGTGCTTAACACATGGACGTCCTCGGCTGATAATGGAAAAAAGAAGGGCTAACACTTGGACGACTTTACTTGGTCCTTTTTTTTACGACCAAGCCACAAAAATGTGCTCTAAATGACCAGATGACCTCCACTTACTCCCCCAGGGGTCACTAACCCCCTCCCACCCTAAAAAATAAAAATTTAAATATTTTTTCCAGCCTCTATGCCAGCCTCACATATCACACCCAGCTCCATGACAGCAGTTTGCAGGTCCCTGGAGCAGTTTTACTGGGTACTGCAGTGCACTTCAGGCAGGCAGACCCAGGCCCATCCCCCCACCTGTTACATTTGTGGTGGTAAATGTGAGCCCTCCAAAAATCAACACAAACCCACTGTACCCACATGTAGGTGTCCCCCCTTCATCTCTAAGGGCTATGGTAGTGGTGTACAGTTTTGGGGAGTCCTGGCATGTGAGGGGGACCAGTGCACTACGAATGCTGGCTCCTCCCATGACCAAATGTCTTGGATTTGGTCATTTCTGAGATGGGTGTCCTCGGTTTCCATTATCGCTGAAAATCGGGGACGGCCATCTCTAAGGTTGACATAAATGTTGAGATTTGGGCGTCCCAGACCGTATTATAGAAATGAAAGATGGGCGCCCATCTTGTTTCGATAACACAGGTTTCCCTGCCCCTTCACAGGAACGTCCTGCGAGGACATCCTCAGGAAAACTTGGGCGCCCCATTCGATTATGCCCCTCAATGTATAGGAAAGCAAAATAAAAATGTACAGAGGAGGTGACAAAAACACTCCAGAACTACAACAATCAGGTGCTAAAGGCCTGTTGAAATACATTTTGATTGCTGATTTAAAAATTTTCAGAGACAGTTCACCACGGACTGCAGTAAAGAATTCCACGTTTCTGGAGTTACAAAATAAAATGCACTGTGCCTCGTAATCTCAAGTTGGGCCACCTCAGAACCTTGCAAGACCACTTAAGGACTGAAGAACTCATTCTGGAGAGTAGGGGAATGTCAAAGTGGATTAGTATGATGGAGTATCCATATGAAATGCCTTAAATGTAAGGAGAAGAGTTTTAAACTTCATACAAAATTCAACCGGTAACCAATGGTGGTTTTTCAATAGAGGAATGATGAGGTCTGATTTGAGAGCATGATAGTGTATGTGGATAGAAGCATTTTATAATATTTGTAACTTTTTAAATATAGTCCTCAGAGCACCTAAATAGATGATAATTCAGTAGTCAAGTATAGTAATAAAAGCCAGCAAGAAAGAGTGGAAAGAGTTATGAACAAAAAATGATCGGATAGAATGCAGTTGGCACAGAACGAAGAAGCCTGTTTTGCATAAGGAGGATATTTGCGGTGCAAGAGAGAGAGTTGAGAGTCCAGATTTATTCCAAGATAGTGGAAGCTGCTCAAAGAGGTAATAGTGGTGTCTAATAAATGAACAGCAGAAGTTGGCAGTGCAAAGTGACTTGATAGACAGCAAGCTACCATCTTTTTATGATTTAAGACCAAGCGGTGATCAATAAGCATCTGAGCTATAGAGCCCAGGCAATATTAAAGTGGATGAATATCCAAGTCATCTGGATCAGTGTAGTGAAGAAGTACAATATCATCGGCATAGAAATGAAAAGAAATACCACAGTTCTGAATAAGGGGTTTAAATAGAATAGGAGAAAGAATAGATCCCTATGGGACACCGCAGGATAGTTGCTTATTAGAGGATTCTGCTATAGGGGTAAGAACACAGACAGTCTGATCAGACAAATATGAGCAAAACCAATTCAAAACAGTTCCAGTCAGACCTAGACATTGAAGTCATGACAAGAGGACAGAATGATCAATAAGATTAAATGTGGTGGATAGACAGAGAAACCACAAGAGTGATTTTTCCCTTTATCTAGATGGTAATGCACGTCGCTTAGGACAGATGTCAGAATAATCTGTGTACTACAATCTGGTCTAAAACCCAATTGGAAGGGGTTAGAAGCTAACACCTTTTCTATAAATTGCTGTAGCTGAGTAAATACCACTTTTTTCCACAATTTTAGACAAATAGCAGAGGTTTGATTCTGGGCAATAGTGACCTGGGTACAGAAGGATCCAAGGAGGATTTTTTAAAGATACGTCTCAAAACTGCAGCTTTCCATTGGAAAGGCTACAGTTTACCATAGAAAGTAAGAGAGGAAGAAGATCAAGATTAGTCTTCTTAACCCACCCAGAGGAAACTGGATCTAGAACACATGTACTCGTTTTCATGGAAGAGAGGATCTTATTGAGGGAACCTAAAGATTGTATCTGGAAAGAAGACCATACTGTAAAACTTACAGAATTAAAAAGAACCATACTGCAGAACCTATAGAATTATTAGGGACAAGCTTAGATACAAGTGGCTGATAGGGCAAGGTTGATATTATTGGGAAAGAAGTTCATATGATCTTCGTATAAAACCAATCTCCAAGGTAATAAGCAAATGGAATCACCATACCACCGTCACTCATCCTACCAGCTGTCAATGAATGGAAAATGGTATAGAGTTCTCTGGAGGCTTTAGTTGACTTTAGAATCTGAGTTGAATAATAAGCACATATATCCTAATATATGTGTTGACATTGTAAATAGTATGCATACTTTGAATTGTTATTTGAATATCCTTACTGCTGTAATTGTCTATGGCTCATGTTTGATTTATTCTTACTGTACACTGCCTTGAGTGAATTCCTTCAAAAAGGCGGTAAATAAATCCTAATAAATAAACTTACTAAATAAATAATATATTCAAAACATTTACATGTATAACACGTGCATAAATGTTAACATCTAGTTTACAGAATTTCCCTCTAAAGGCTTGGGAGAACAGCTAGGCTTTTCCTTGCTTCCTAAAGTAGAGGTAAAATTGAGTTACATGTAGCTCCTCTAAGAGTGAATTCCAGAGTGTCTGGGCTACTTCTGAGAAGAGTTGCTGATGGGTATCATATTCCGTGATTTCCTTTGGCAAAAGTACAGATTGTGATGCTTAGTGGGAGAAACCTAGGGCCCCTTTTACCAAGCTGCGGCAAAAGGGAGTCTGTTCTGGCATTGGCGTGTGTTTTTAATGCGCACCGAGGTCCCCTTTTACTGCAAATGGCAAAATAGTAGTCTTTCTTTTCTGCAGGAAATGGCTGTGCGGCAAGGGTGCTGGTAGCTGAAGCAGTTTTTGCAAGGAGGGTGTGATCTGGTCACATCACTTGCAACCTCTATCAGTCTTGTTTCAACATTCTGAGTTAACTGGAGCTGGTGTACTGATAACTCTTTGTAGTCAGAACAATGTATAGGGCATTATAGTAGTCTAACCATCAAATTATCACAGCTTGAATATCTGTGATCAGTTTCACCTTCTTGATATATGGAAAAAGATTTAGTAGTTTCCACAGGTGATCATAGTTTTTAATGGTTGCCTGAAATTATGAGATCAAACTACGTAATGGGGCAATTCCATAACTGGGCACTCCCTTTTTGGTGCCCTGATGCTACACAGTGAGAGTCTATTAAATAATGGCATCTGGATGTCCAGATTCCATTACAGAATACTAGTGTAAACCGGTATCAGTGCACATTACATTTACATCGCTGCAGTTATCCCAGCCATAGACCTGCTGTAACTGTGGGCATTTAAATGTAGCAAGTGAACAGAAGAGGTGCAGTGAGAGGACTTTCAGAGCAGGACAGAACTTCATGCTGAGAAATTGCTTTTAAACTCTGGGAAAGGTAGACTAAGGCCCCTGTCGTGCAGCAATTCCGACACAGCCCATTCCAAATGAATGGGCTGTGTTGGCATTACCGCACCGCCAGCCTGTATCGTGGCTGTGTAAACAGGGGGGGTTAGAGTTAAAATGCAGTCTCAGTGTCTGTACTTTTAAATTACTCTGCTTATTTAGCAAAGGCAGTTTAAGGAACAGGGTTGTTTTTTGTTTGTTTAGCATTTAAAGTCTCTATTACAGCAGTTAGAGGAGTATTATAGAGTTTACCATAGCATCAGTGTAGAGCAGAGCTGATAGTCATAGGAAAACTCAGTTTAGAGTTTAAGCCCTTGAACCAATTAGAAGACTAGAAAGTTAATTAGGGAATCTCTATCAGTCAGTAATGAGCTCTTAGAAATAGTCTATTTAGGTTTATAGAGGGGAAATACAAATAATGGTATTAATAATAATAACAACAATAAACCTAAATATTAGCATAGCCTAGAATATAACTAACAATTGTAGGGAACCTCAGTCTACAAATTCCTACTCCATTAGCAACTTAAAAAATTATCAATAATAAGATGCAGACAGCAGTCCAGCAGCGAGTTAGGGGCTATGCTGTCTTTTGCACTGAGGGGTCCTTTTACTAAGGCATGCTGAAAAATGGCTTCTGGTAGTGTAGGCATGTGTTTTGGGCGCACGCCGATCCATTTTTTAGTGCACCTGTAAAAAAGACCATTTTGTTTTACCAAAAATGGACATGCGGCAAAATGAAAATTGCCACGCATCCATTTTGGGTCTGATACCTTACCGCCAGCCAGTGACCTGGCAGTAAAGACTCGCATGGTAACCAGGAGATAATGACCTACACGCACCAAATGCCACTTGGCGTGCATCCGTTACGCGCGCCCGAAAATAAAAAATATTTTTCAGACGTGCGTATTGGACACACGCCCAAAATGAAACTACTGCAAAAGCCATGCGGAAACCTGGCAGTAACTCCATTTTGGTGTGCGTTGGACACGCGTAGACGCTTATGCGGCTTAGTAAAAGGGCCCCTGAGTGTCACATGTTTGATTATCTCTTAGTTTGTGAGAACAGGACCGATCCATGGAGGTTAGAGTAGTAGATTTTAAGGAGTTGAGGTAGACAAAGAGTTATATAGAGGAGGCCAACAGGGACATAGTAGAGAAGTCCCATCTCCAGTCTAAAAATCCTGTAGATTTTTTACTCTTTCAAAAGTACAAAGATTACAGGACACTCAATGATGTTCATGGAAATATTTTTAAAATAAACAGGACATATTTTATTCAACAAATAGTTAAGCTTTGGAACTCATTGCTAGAGAATATGGTAACAACAGTTAGCGTATCTGGGTTTAAACTAGGTTTGGACACGTTCCTGGAGGAAAAGTCCATAGTCTGCTATTGAGACAGACATGGGGAAGCCACTGCTTGTCCTGGGATTAGTAGCATGGAATCTTGCTACCATTCGGGTTTCTGCCAGGTACTTGTGACCTGGCTTGGCCACTGTTGGAAACAGGATACTGAGCTAGATAGACCATTGGTCTGACCCAGATTTTTGAAGATGAGTTTTTAAAACATTTTAAGATTGATTTTTTTCTGTTCCATGTACTGTGGACCACTCTGTAGCCTAATGCAGGAGGGATGATATATAAATTCAGAAAAAAAATGAAGAGATAAAATAAAATTCAAAAAAAACAATGATACAATTTTACAGTACAATACAAGCATAGAGGGGCATAATTGAACGCAAACGCCCATGTGTAAGAACATCCATCTCCGAGAACGGGTCCATGAAGGGGTGGGCCGAATCGTATTTTCATAAAAAATGGACGTTTATCTTTAGTTTCGCAAATACGGTTTGTGCCAGGCAAATGCATTGGATGTGGGCGTTTTTGAGATGTGGGCGTTTGTTTGAGCTGGACGTTTTGGTTTTTCAGCGATAATCGAAACCGAAGCGTCCCAGCTCAAAAACGACCAAATCCAAGGCTTTGGGTTGTGGGAGGGGCCAGGATTCACAGTGCACTAGTCCCCCTCACATGCCAGGACACCAACCGGGTACCCTAGGGGGCACTTTTAAAAATAGGAAAAAACATTAAATTACCTCCCAGGTGCATAGCTCCTTTACCTTGGGTGCTGAGACCCCCAAATCCCCCCCCAAACCCACTCACTACAACTCTACACCATTACCATAGCACTTAATGGTGAAGGGGGGCACCTACATGTGGGTACAGTGGGTTTCGGGGGGGGGGTTAGAGGGCTCCCATTTACCACCACAAGTGGTACAGGTAGGGGGGGATGGGCCTGGGTCCGCCTGCCTGAAGTGCACTGCATTACCCACTAAAAGTGCTCCAGGGACAGGACTTGTTGCTGCTGTATAACCTTGGCACAGCAGTTCATACCATAAGACTAATCTCGCTGAAAATGTCCTTTATTTCTATAACCGCATTTACTCACAGTTAACTGCAGATCAGAGGTTGTGCCCCACTGGCAACGAGTGTCCCTGGTACTAAGATTAGCAGTAGCTCAGAGCTGGCAGAATGGTGTACAATGCCCTCTTTCAGCAACATTCAAGGTAAGAACTAAGTTCTGTAACGTGGCTAACACACGAAAGGGATCTAAAACGGACTTACAAAAATGGCCACTACCTTGTGGACTACCGGAAACAAAACAGGGCACACTCTGACCCAGTAAGCTGAGGAAAAAGCACCATGGGAGTAGAGCCTACCAACTACCAACACAAGCTAGTGAAATCACAGAGCCCAATACCCTACACCCACCACAATGCAATGCTGATGTGACCCTGCAGTGCACCTGAGAGCCACATCTGACCCATGGATAGGCTGTGAGAGGATCAAACACATTCTGCTGTCATGGAGGTGGGTACGGAATTTGAGGGTGGCATAGAGGCTGGGAAATAAGGTTTTTGCAAGTGGTTTTTTTTTGGTGGGAGGGGATTAGTGACCACTGGGGGAGTCAGGGGAGGTGATTCCTGATTCCCTCCGGTGGTCATCTGGTCATTTAGGGCCCTTGTTTGGGACCTGTTCATGAGAAAAAAGGGTCCAAAAAAAGTGTCCTAAATTCTCGCTAACAACTCCTTTTTTTCCCATTATTGGCCGAGCGCGACCATCTCTGCTTGGCCGATAACCACGCCCCAGTCCCGCCTTCACCACGCCTCTGACATGCCCCCGTCAACTTTATTCGTTCCCGCGACGGAGTGCAGTTGAAGATGACCAAAATCGGCTTTCGATTATACCGATTTGGCCGCCCACGGGAAACGGACGCCCATCTCCCGAACATGGGCGTTTTTCTCCTTTCAAAAATAAGCAGGATAGTGTACTATTGCTTCTGCAGATATTTCATGTTTATACCCATTCTCTATTTTTCTACAATAGTTATCTGTATTACCAAGATAAAGTAATACTGTATGTTAAGGGAGTCAATTTCTTGTTGCCACCCCCATACCTCAGAGGGCAGTAACTTGCTACCGATTCAGCCAAAAGCACATTCTAATTTTGTCTGTCCTTTTGGTGCCTTTCAGATTTCCCCAATACATATTGTCGAGTGACAAGAGCAAAAGATATACTCACAATTAGAGCATTTAAATACCAAAGAAACATGAATCATAAAATTTCTAGATGTTCTGCAAAAGCTGAAGGATGCTTAAAGGGAAGACAAAAACTTAACACCCACAGAAAATATCACAAACATTGAGATTTCAAGAGCAGTCATAAATTACCATTAGATTTGTTCTCTCTCTCTCTCTCTCTCTCTCTCTCTCTCTCTCTCTCTCGTTCTTTTTTTTTTTTTTTTTACAGGTTTTAGAAATCTATCCATCTGTCTTATTTTGACAGAACTCTTAGACAAACAAAATCAGCATTGGCAAGTCCCATTCTACAGCAATCTGTTTCAGCTCAGATTACAGATATAGCTTTATCCCTTGCTTTATGCTTCAAATGAAACGCTAAACCTACGTGCCTTAAAACAGGAAAGTTTAAGGACAGAAAACAACAAAGTTGGAATGAGCACATCATAATAAGAATAAGAAATGTTTACATTACCAATGTTTTAATCCATGTTGGATTTTCAATATGGCATATTCAGACAAATAATCAAACAGACTGCCACCAAATCCAAAAGCATGTATGGTGGCTCCATGAGATGCCATGTACAGCTTGCAAGTATAACTGATTCTTAGTTCAGAAAAGTCAGAAAATTGGGAATGGGCTGTTGTTAGCAGTCACTGACATTTTCTATGTCATTGCTGTTTCTGCAGGTACATAAGTACATACAGTGGGGGAAATAAGTATTTGATCCCTTGCTGATTTTGTAAGTTTGCCCACTGACAAAGACATGAGCAGCCCATAATTGAAGGGTAGGTTATTGGTAACAGTGAGAGATAGCACATCACAAATTAAATCCGGAAAATCACATTGTGGAAAGTATATGAATTTATTTGCATTCTGCAGAGGGAAATAAGTATTTAATCCCTCTGGCAAACAAGACCTAATACTTGGTGGCAAAACCCTTGTTGGCAAGCACAGCGGTCAGACGTCTTCTGTAGTTGATGATGAGGTTTGCACACATGTCAGGAGGAATTTTGGTCCACTCCTCTTTGCAGATCATCTCTAAATCATTAAGAGTTCTGGGCTGTCGCTTGGCAACTCGCATCTTCAGCTCCCTCCATAAGTTTTCAATGGGATTAAGGTCTGGTGACTGGCTAGGCCACTCCATGACCCTAATGTGCTTCTTCCTGAGCCACTCCTTTGTTGCCTTGGCTGTATGTTTTGGGTCATTGTCGTGCTGGAAGACCCAGCCACGACCCATTTTTAAGGCCCTGGCGGAGGGAAGGAGGTTGTCACTCAGAATTGTACGGTACATGGCCCCATCCATTCTCCCATTGATGCGGTGAAGTAGTCCTGTGCCCTTAGCAGAGAAACACCCCCAAAACATAACATTTCCACCTCCATGCTTGACAGTGGGGACGGTGTTCTTTGGGTCATAGGCAGCATTTCTCTTCCTCCAAACACGGCGAGTTGAGTTCATGCCAAAGAGCTCAATTTTTGTCTCATCTGACCACAGCACCTTCTCCCAATCACTCTCGGCATCATCCAGGTGTTCACTGGCAAACTTCAGACGGGCCGTCACATGTGCCTTCCGGAGCAGGGGGACCTTGCGGGCACTGCAGGATTGCAATCCGTTATGTCGTAATGTGTTACCAATGGTTTTCGTGGTGACAGTGGTCCCAGCTGCCTTGAGATCATTGACAAGTTCCCCCCTTGTAGTTGTAGGCTGATTTCTAACCTTCCTCATGATCAAGGATACCCCACGAGGTGAGATTTTGCGTGGAGCCCCAGATCTTTGTCGATTGACAGTCATTTTGTACTTCTTCCATTTTCTTACTATGGCACCAACAGTTGTCTCCTTCTCGCCCAGCGTCTTACTGATGGTTTTGTAGCCCATTCCAGCCTTGTGCAGGTGTATGATCTTGTCCCTGACATCCTTAGACAGCTCCTTGCTCTTGGCCATTTTGTAGAGGTTAGAGTCTGACTGATTCACTGAGTCTGTGGACAGGTGTCTTTCATACAGGTGACCATTGCCGACAGCTGTCTGTCATGCAGGTAACGAGTTGATTTGGAGCATCTACCTGGTCTGTAGGGGCCAGATCTCTTACTGGTTGGTGGGGGATCAAATACTTATTTCCCTCTGCAGAATGCAAATAAATTCATATACTTTCCACAATGTGATTTTCCGGATTTAATTTGTGATGTGCTATCTCTCACTGTTACCAATAACCTACCCTTCAATTATGGGCTGCTCATGTCTTTGTCAGTGGGCAAACTTACAAAATCAGCAAGGGATCAAATACTTATTTCCCCCACTGTAAGTACTGCCATACTGGGACAGACCAAAGGTCCATCAACCCCAGCATCCTGTTTCCAACAGTGGCCAATCCAGGTCACAAATACCTGGCAAGATCCCAAAAAAGTACTAAACATTCTATACTGCTTATCCCAGAAATAGTGGATTTTCCCCAAGTCCAATTTAATAATGGTCTATGGACTTTTCCTTCAGGAAGCCATCCAAACCTTTTTAAAACTCCGCTAAGCTAACCGCCTTTACCACATTCTCTGGCAAGGCCGAAGCCGGTGTATCGGCATATTGTAAATGCTTCACAACATTCATTGAAAGCCGCTTGGCAGCTTCTGATCTCAATACCTGCCGCAGCTGATAAACAGGCAGAGATTCCGTCAAATAACATGGGTCAGCAAGATACAAAGTTTGATAAACTAGTGTTAATATATTGAATTGAATTCTTTGCAGCTCAGGTAACCAGTGTAATTGTTTTAAAACTAAGCATAGATGAGAACATTTTGAAATTCCTGCAAGAACATGAGCTGCTCCATTCTGAACCACCTGCAATGGGCATTGCAGTAATCCAGCCGCACCAACATCATACTCTGCAGTATACATCTGAAGTCATAAATAGATATCATTGATTTCAATTTAATTATTATATGCAGATGTTTAAAAGCTCTTTGTCACATTAACCACTTGGGCTCTCATAGAAATTCTATTATCTAACTTCACCCCTAACATAGAAAGTCTATTATCTAACTTCACCCCTAACAACTTCAGTTCTTTCCTCACAGGGACATACATATTCCTTAACCACACTTTCTCCGGCAACTTCAATGATACACACAACTTTAATGACTCTTCTCTAACAATGATCATAACCTCAGTTTTGACACATTCAGCACAAACACATTCTGTCTCATCTATTGCCGTATAGTCATCATATAATCACCTAGTTGAGAATCCAAATCAGCACCCCATGACTTTATCAGGAAGGAAAACTGGACATCGTCCGCATAAAAATATGATACGCCTAATGACTGCAACAATTTACCCAGTGGTGACAGATAGATGTTAAATAGCAGCTCCAATAATGCAGACCCCTGTGGCACCCTACAGTCAACATCAACTGAACCTGACAATTGTACTCCACTGCGAATGACCATAGATCTCTCTTTCAAACAGGAGGTAAACTAGTACAATGGATGATACATGGATCATAATACATGTTACTGTTTGGCTGTATCGGGAGTTTTGATTCTGTATCAAAACTCCTGATACAACCAAACAGTAACATGTATTATCATCCATTCCCCTCTTTATTTGATCCACAGTTGAGATTAATAAAGTCTCAACACTATGCGCACTTTGAAATCTGTATTGATACGGATCCAGACCACCTATTTGCTTCATAAACTCATCGAGTTGTTTAAGGACTACTTTTTCAATAACCTTACCAAAAAACGGAATAATAGATATAGGCCTAGAACTCCTCACTTCAGGAGGATCCAAATTAGTGTTCTTCAATAACAGCTTCACAGTAGCCTGTTTACAAAAGTTGGGAAAGAGATCATCATGCAATGACTTGTTCACGATCCAACAAACAGAAGGTGCTATCCTATGTGTAAGATTATGCAAGATTCCTGATGAACACAGATCCTGCAATGCTCGTGTACATTTCACTGGACATCCAACCACCTCCACATCTTTATTTTCCATCAGTACAAACTCAGTTCACACTGAGTGCCTTTTACAAAGGCGCGCTGAAAACTGGCCTGCGGTAGTGTAGACGTGTGTTTTGCCTGTGCGCAGAATCATTTCTCAGTGCATCTGTAAAAAATACCTTTTAAAAATTTTTGCCAAAAATGGACGTGCGGAAAATTGAAATTTGTCCCGCGTCCATTTAGAATCTGAGACCTTACCGCCAGCCATTGACCTAGTGGCAAGGTCTCATGCGATAACCTGGCGGTAATGGTCTACATTTCTAGAAAGCCGATTACCACCCGCTCACCAGAAAATAAAAATATTTTCCGGCGCGCTTAGCGGATGTGCGTAAAAAATGAAATTACCTCAAGGGCCACGTGGTAGCCATGCAGTAACTCAAAACTGACATGCTTTGGCGCCTACACGGCTTAGTGGGCCCCTTGCATTGGAAAGCATGACACCAGCACAGCCAAACTAAGGGCTCAGTCAATTTATGAAGGAAGTCAGGCTACATGTAAAAGATCATGGAT
The DNA here is from genome assembly GCF_901765095.1 of Microcaecilia unicolor. Classification (NCBI taxonomy): domain Eukaryota; kingdom Metazoa; phylum Chordata; class Amphibia; order Gymnophiona; family Siphonopidae; genus Microcaecilia; species Microcaecilia unicolor. The sequence goes on from NC_044040.1 coordinate 153,504,571, forward strand.
TTGATATACCACCTTTCTGGAACCAAAGTGGTTTACATTTATTATATGCAGGTACTTTCTATGTTCCTATTGGGCGCACAATCTAAGGGCCCTGTTTACTAAGCTGCACAAGCTAAAAATGCTAGTGCACCTTAATAAACAGGGCCTTAAGTTTTTTTGTACCTGAGGCAATGGAGGGTTAAGGGCTCCTTTTACTAATCTGAGGTAAAAATAGGCCTTAGCAAGTCCTTATGTGAGTCTTTCCTGCATGCTAAAGTTATTGTTACCATGGCCACAAAAACCTATTTTTTTCATAAATGGCCATGTGTTAATGTTATGAATAATGCCTAGGGTGTGGAAATACAAAATCATTAGATAATACTAAATTGCAAATTATTATATAGGATAACATCTTGGATTAAACAGATATAATAGAAGCCGTCCTACTACCAAGACCCTGAAGCAGCAAGACAAAACACTGGCCATCGTCGGCTTGGGGCGCGGGAGAGAAGGAACAAACTTTAGTTGAAGAACTTCCTAGTTCTGGTAGCTAGTAGTTTGAAAGACAAGTGTTCTTTCAATACCATATATTTTTTGCATTATAGTGTAGAACGGTTCAGTATAATTGCTTATTTATGAATGATATTGAATACGACATATCATTTTTTTGCTCAGTATAACTGCAAAAGTGTGAGTGACATTAAATACTACGGATCACCCCTGGAAGGTTTTTTGGCCAGTGATGAACAGAGGATCTATTGAGACCTGTTTAGATGGCTATAATCTAGGAGTTCTGTGAGGCCTTTTTCCTTCCTATATTATTCATAGAACGGTACTACATTTAGAGTTCTATATCATTTTCATTAGGTGGCAATTTATTTATTTAGTATTATCATGCACTAATGTTGCCATTGGCATGTGACCATTTTTTAAACTTATGGTGGCATCACTTACCGCCATCTATTGTGTAGGTGGTAAGGGCTTCTGCATTATCTGTTTTTTTTTTCTCCTTCTCTTTTGTTTTCTAGTGCTAGTGTAAAATGACAAAAATGAAAAAAAAAAAAAAAGAAAAGAAAGGGAATGAAACAAACTAAAATGGAAATGTTCTGCCTGCACACTCCTACATGGCATGTCACAGTAGACTGGAAACAGCTGCAGATGGATAGAGATGGGTGACCAGTCTAAGGGGCCATTTTACTAAGCTGCGGTAAGCACTAACGTCTGCTTACTGAAGCAAAGAGGGCTTACCATGCGGTGCCCGCAGTAGTTTTGGGATCAGTGTGCCCTGCTCACACGCTAAAAAATAGAAATGATTTTTTCAGCACCAGGGGTGGGTCTGGGTGCACAGAGTAGGCATGTTCTGTGTTAATTGGTTAGGGCAGCTACATTGCCACATGCTAACTGATTAGCGTGTGCTTAGTGAGCGAGCTCTTACTATCTACAAAATAGGTGGTGGCAGGGGTGTAGCCAGACCTCACGGTGGGAGGGGGCCAGAGCCCGAGGTTAGGGGCACATTTGGTGTGCCGCCCTGCCGCCCCCCCCCACCGCCATGCCTTGCCTCGCTTCACCTCCTCGCCCCCCCACACCCTCGCCTCGCCTCCTCGCCTCCTTGCCGCTTCCCCTCACAAACAAATACCTTTGCTGGCCCCAATAGCTGAAGCCTTCTTCAGCATCAGTCTCCGGCACAGCCGTGTTCTCAGCCTGCTCCCTGCTCTTCTTTCTTGCTTCTCCTATGCACGCTGACGAGTGCACAGGAGGAGCAAGAAGAAAGAAGAGCAGGGGGCAGGCAGCTAACACGGCTGCGCCAGAGACTGGCACTGAAGAAGGCTTCTGGCGGGGGTTGGGGACTCCCTCCAGCCAAACCAGGGGCCCGGATGAAATTTGCGGGGGCCAGGCCCCTGTGGCCCCCCCGTAGCTACGCCCCTGGGTGGCGGTAGGGGCTCACAAGCTAATGACCATGTGCAAATGGGAAAATTAGCATGTGGCCATTAATTGAGAAAATAGAAAATGCTGTCATTTTAACCCTGCAGTAAAAATGGTTTTAGCGCATGAGAATGACTCACGTAAGGGTGTGCTAGGGCCACTTTTTACCGCAGTTTGGTGAAAGGGCCTTTAAGGCTGGGCTTCGGTTCCTCCTTCCTTATGACCTTTTACAAGTGAATATGTTTATCTCAATAGTTAACAGTATTCCAGTGCAGCACATTATTCCTTTTTCTCTTTTTTTTTTTTTACCTAGCAGTTCTGTCCTGCTCTGTTTTCTTCTCCCTTAACTGGAGCCATGCTGGGAACTGGTGCCATGAGCCTTCATTTGCTCTATCCAGAGATCTCCCCCCCCCCCCCATCCTATTTTATATCCCCTTGTACCACACATATCCTTGGGTTGTTACAGTGACCATCCTGAACTAGAGAACACAGAGCTGCTTAGCTTTTGAATGATAATGGATGAAGGAAATTTGCAGTGAGGAAAGGAAGAGTAGCCTAATAGTGCAGTGGACTGAGAATCTGGGTAATTCCTTATACCCTTTCCATAAAGAAGTATTTCCTCAGCTTACACCTGAGTCTATCTCCTTTCACTGCCATCCTATGTCCCCTCATTTCAGAGCTTTCTTTCAATTCAAAGAGGTCCGCCTTTCGTGCATTTATGGCACAGAGTTATTTAAATGTCTCTATCATACTTCCCCTCTCCTACCTCGTAAATAATATTTCAGTGTCGATAGCATTTTTTCAGGCTTTGAATATTTGATACAGATATTAGTGCCCACTTAAACCTAATGCACTTATATGAATATTTGTCCCTTACATGCAAATATGCTTCAGCTATTATCATGCAAAGCTAAACAGCTGCATTACATGATCTGTCAATGTCATGAGAATTATACATAACAGACAAAATCCAACCCTTGTTTGGAAATCATAATAAAGGCACTGTTTATTCTTCAGCTGCATTTCTCTAATTAGCTTAACATTCCTTCAAGCAGCAATGTTGGTAAAATAATTACAAATCTCCATTTTTGACCTAATCTTGATATATTTACCCTGAGGTACCAGCAAAGCCACTGAGAGACTAGGCTGGGCCCGGGACAAGGCCGCCCCACGTCGCTCTCCCCGCCGCTGCAGTCCGCGGTCTCACCTGCCTGCCTCCACGGCTCCGGGCCCCCTTCATTCAAAGCGGCAGTCGCAGATCGTGTCTCTTCTGGCCGTCCCACCCTCGTCTGATGTAACTTCCGGTTTCCACGAGGGCGGGACACAAGGAGGGAAGGCCAGAAAAGAGGCGATCTGCGACTGCCGCTTTGAATGCAGAGGGCCCGGAGCTGAGGAAGCAGGCAGGTGAGACTGAGGACTGCAGCGCCGGCAGCCTGACCCTGGCGTCGGGCCCCCCTTGGAGGCCTGGGCCCAGGGAATTTTTCCCCCCCTGCCCCCCCCCCTCGGCGGCCCTGGTTACCAGTAGCTTCTAAAGTCTCTTAATGGGCTAAATGCCAGAAATGCCCATATATTCCCACGGGCGTCTCTAGTGTTTAGCACACGCTAATGATTAGTGTGTGCTAAATGCTAGAGATGCCCATGGGAATATAAGGGCGTCTCTAGCGTTTAGCGCTTGCTTATTTTTAAAAGACCCCCTTGAAAGCTCCTCTTCTTCCTAAGCCACACTTACTTTTCTGATCACAAGAAAATAAGAATGTATCCATGTCAGACTCCTACTACATAAATACAGCATCAGCAGCTAAAGAGTGAATTCAGGGAAGATTTTAGAACAAAAAGGAAGAAAGTCAAAATAATAAATACATTTTAAAAACCAATTTATTTATTTATATTTTATTGTATTTACACTTCAATTATGCTTTGACTATTAGTTTAAGGTGGTTATGTAAAAAATAAAAATTCATACATAACTATAACCAGAAATAGCATAAATTCATTAAGGGGGGGAAGTTAGCAAGGTGCGGTAAAAGGCAAGCTTTTACTGCACCTTGATTTACCATGGGATTCAGCAACTTGCAGTGTAACAGTCCTGCTGGTTGCTGATTCCCATGGTAAATGAATACACTGCTTGTGAACCACCTTGGAGGCAGCATTTTTCCAGCAGTCAACAGCTGTCAGAGTTTTCCCTCCTGATCTAAGCTCCCCTGATCAAAACCCCACCCCAATCCAAGCCCTCCAGCTCCCCAGTCCAAGTCCCCCACCCCTATGCCCTACCTGGTGGTCTAGGTTTTCTGGGCAGGAGTAATCCCCAGCACTCCTGCCCTTCTGGCACTGCCTGTCAAAATGGCGCCCCCCCAATGGTCCATGAAAAAATTTAACTACATGAGCCCACTTCTGAAAACAGAACACTGGCTTCCCATACAATACTGTTTGACATCTAAAATCATTGTATTAATCCATATTATTGAAGACACAGAGTCACCAATGTTTTAATCACATCATCTAATACCATTTTCTATTTCACACACCCTTTGCTCATCCCTGCAGAAGCTCCTGATTGTTCCCTTCTTTCACCAGTTTTTTCTAGATGCATTTTGAGATTAGATGTTCAGTGTAATAGACCCTACTGTATAGAATTGGCTTCCTCTATCCCTGCTTTTGGAGTCATCACACTACAAATTTAAGGTGGCCATAAAGAAAACATTTGGGGTTTGATCCTCACCAACCCCCCCCCCCCCCAGCCCCTATTTGCTTCCAGGAGCTCACAGGCTGGAGAGGTGGCAACTGCAGGGGCAGTGATAGAATGAACCCCCCACACCCACACACATTTCTATCTAAATTATAATTCTTTTCTTTTCCCTCTTTTTCCCCTTTTATATTATAAACTATCTGAATGGTTTCACTATAGGGTGGGATATCAAATAAAAGGAAACTTGAAATTTGATTGCATCTAAATGGAAATGCATTAGGCCAGTGTTTCCCAAACCTGGTCCTGGAGGCATCCCAGCCAGTCAGGTTTTCAGGATATCCACTATGAATATTCATGAGAGAGATCTGCATGCACTACCTCCACTGCATGTAAATTTCTCTCATGAATATTCATTGTGGGTATCCTGAAAACCTGGTTGGCTGAGGTTCCTCTAGGACAAGGTTTGGGAACCACTACATTAGGCTCCCTTATCTAACCAAATGGCATATTAAAGTACTGAATATTCTGGGAATGTTTCTAATAAGTACAAGAGAGGCAAAACAAACTACATGCCTACCAGCAAATATGATCCATGAAGTCAACGCTTGTACCTTTAGTTGAAATTCTATTAGAAACCATTTATGTAATGTATATGGACATATGTGCATGAAAATGACTTTATACATTTACCCTCATGCCTTTTTTCCAGTCAGTCATAACTCTCCAGTTCTTCCATAAAATTATGGAATGAAAAAAGCTATGAAGGAGTAAAAGGTTATCTTTAATACAGCTCAAAGCAAAACATGGATATTAAAGAGGAGTGGCCTAGTGGTTAGGGTGGTGGACAAAAAAAATATGAATATTTAAAACATTTAGGTTTCCTTTTACAAAGTGGCACTACTGATTAGCCTACGCTGAATGTGAAGAAGCCCATGGGAATTGAATGGGCTTCTTTGCATTCAGTGCTCTACTAATCAGAAGCACTGCTTTGTAAAAAGCAGCCATCAAAGCTTTAAAGTTTGGAAATTTGAAGAATAAACTAAAAATTGGGAATTGTTGTTATTGGACTGATGAGAATTGATAATACCTGCTATTCAGTGCAAACATAAGCTTTTGAGGGCTAACTTCTGATGGTCTGATAAAACCAATATGAGCTATATTTAGATGGGAGCAATAACTGTGGTTTATTTAACAAAGGCAACATAAGCACTTTTGGGGCCCTTTTACTAAAGCATGCTAATCAATGGCTGTAGAAAACATTTAGCTCAAACTTCTTCAGTAGCAGCACAAGGTGATTTACATTCAGATACAGTAGACATTTCCTTGTCCAAAGATGACTTTCAATATAAGAGGTCCTTTTACTAAGCTGCACTAAACACTAACATGTGCTTACTGCAGCTTAAAATGCCTTACCACAGGGTGCGCTTAGGCATCCCATGGAAATTCTGGCATCAGTGTACACTTCCCACGCACTAAAAGATACTTTATTTTTTAGTGCTGGGGGCAGGTTGGGGGCAGAGTAGGTGTGCACTGCACTAACCGATTAGCGTGTGAGCCCGTACTGCCTTCAAAATAAGCAGCAGTAAGGGCTCACAAGCTAAAGACGACATGACAATGGCAAAATTAGTTCATATGCAAGTAATCCACAGGCATGGAAAGAACACCAGAATCCCATGGGAAAACGCAGAGCAAGGACAGGCGTGAGAGATGAATACTGACACTTCAAAATCAGACCAAGGGATACTAAAGATGAGAAGTTGACCTTTTATTGATGACTCTTAATGGCGACTCGAAACAGCACCATGTTTCGACTCACACGTGCCTGCCTCAGGAGTCTAAATATAACAATCAAAAATGAGACTGAATTGGAAAAAGGTATTGAAAAAGTCCACTTCAGCGTTTTGGAAGTCTCAAAACCGTGCACTGTCAGCTGTTTCAGCTGATCACTAGAAAGTCAAAACAGTCTTTTTGAAGACCTTTTTCCAATTCAGTCTAATTTTTGACTGTTGTATTCAGATCATATATTGTCAAGAGATGTCTGAGGCTGTGTCCAGTCATCATGAAGAGTCATCAATAAAATTAGTTCATGGCCATTAATTTAAAAAATAGAAAAAGCAGCCATTTTACTCATGTGGAAAAAATGGCCTTAGCATGGGAATGACCTACATAAGCACACCCTAAGACCACTTTATACAGCAGTTTAGTGAAAGTGCCCCTACGTTTGTACTTAAAACGATAGAGTTAAGGGGCCCTTTTACTAAGCTGCCCTACGAAATGGGTTTCGTGCATCCTTATGCAGGACTTTCCCACAGACTAAGACCATTTCTAGTGCAGTCGTACATTTGGACTTTTTCTATTTCCAGAATATATGATCATGCACTAATGTTAGCATCATCGCATGATCATTTAAAAAAAAAAAAAGAATTACCATAGCAGCACTTACCACCTCCTGTTCAGGAGGTGCTAAGTGCTCCTGAATGGTGGACACTCTAGTGACATCAGTTAGGGGTCCTTTTACTAGGTGCACTAATGAATTTAGCATGCACTAATGATTAACATGCGCTAAATGAAAAATTATATTCCTATGGGCATCTTATCATTTAGCGCGCACTAATCATTAGTGTGTACTAAATCTGTTAGCACAACTTAGTAAAAGAACCCTTTAGCACAGTGATAATGTCAGTGCCATAGCTGATTAGCATATTCATGCCCATTCTCATTGCTGATATGGCCCCTCCAAAAAAATTGAAAAAATAATACCACAGGCTTAGCCCACACAGATGGGAAAACTAACGTGGAACGCTTTAGTATGTCCCACGTTAGGCCATTTTTCCTGCGATAGACATGTATTAACGCCTAACCCAGCTTAGTTAAAGGGCCCCTAAATGAGTTGCCCAGAGAACTCTGGCTTTACTTGCTCTTAGCTTTCTGCTCTAAGAACTAGGCTAGTCCTCCAATCCCAGTACAAAACACGTATCATCAATGCTCTACTCATACTACCTTTCACCCCTATGTATCAGAACACCAAAATACTGAATTCTTTAGAGCTATTGAATATTTATTTGATTACTATATCATTAAAACAGTTGTATCTGCCATCTTCAAAACTTAGGATACAGTCATTTTTTTCAGTGATTAACTCAGTATTCAAAAATGTTTCATGAAGGAAATTCCCTTGATTTATTATTACGTAAGCTCAATTAACAAAACATCATTCTCTCATGGTTTGCTCAAAAAAATCTGTCTGCAAAATATATGAACCTATACTAACATCTCCTTGGTCCATTAATTATATAAATGTATCAAGAAATTGTCAGTTACCAAATGAGTTTTTGCATAGTAAAAAACAAGTAAACATCTTTATAATGAAAAGAATTCTGACTTATATTTAATCTAAGATTCAGAGATACACCTGGACCAGTGAATAAGTGATAGGAACAGGACTCCTGACCTCAATCCCATTAAGAAGAAACCCATTATTGCACCCTTGAAACAAAGTAGAAATACTCCAGCAAAGATCCCCACTATGACTGCCAAAAGGAATCCTGCGAGAAACCCAACTGACAGACAAGTGGCCTGAAATAACCAGCAAGAGAAAGATGGAGACGAATGAAGACTGCCTTGACTCCTAAAGACTTTAGAGGAAGAAATTCAAGAGCTAACTATGACCAAGGTGGAAACCAATGGGCAAAAAAGTTCGAGGACAGCTCGAACAGGAAATAAGGAAGTCTTTAATATGGATAGCTTAAAAATGACCCAACACTGCCGGTTTTCAGCATCAAAGCTTGCATCAGGGGTCAAATAAATCTCTTGTGGCTGGTGGATAAACCAAGAGAAATTTGGCTGTATGGCTTCCTTAAGTTGAAAAACGAAAAGAACTATTGGTTGTAGAGCGCTCAGCTGTAGAACACCGTGGTAGCAATGCTTGTCAAGTCAAGTTTAGGTAGGGAGGACTCACAGTGGACATCCACTGACAGCAGATTCCAGAAGGTAGGAGCTACACAACAAAATACAGAGTCATGTGAAGAGGCAAGGGTCAATTTCCTAAGGGAAGGAATCACGAACTGATTTATTGCTAAAGAGTGTAGATTCATAGAGGGGTAATGCGGGATCAAGAAAGAGCCAAGATAAAGAGGGGGGGGGGGGGGGGGTACTAATACAGAGCACCTTATAGACTATGAACAAGATCCTATCTGCTGTCATATACAATGGGGCTCATTTTCAAAAGAGAAAAACATCTCAAAAATGGCATAACGTGGCATTTGGATGTTTTTCACTAAAAAAACATCCACTTCACAATTTTTTGAATCTCAATTTTGAGACATGTTTCTCTGCAGTGCATGCAAATCACAAGGGGACATGTTGGGGAGGGATTTGGACATTTCCAAAACTTGGATATTGTTCTGCCATAATGGAACAAAGCAAAAATGTCCAGGGCTAAAAGGTGCCTTAAATGACCACTGGACAGATTAAGGCATGACCCCCCCCCCCCCATTACTCCTCCAGTGGTCACTGACCCCCTCACACCCACTAAAGATGTATAAGAAACAGTACATGCCAGCCTCTATGACAGCTTCAGATGTTATAGCCAGTCCTATTAAAGCAGCAAGCAGGTCCCCTGAGTAGCCTAGTGGTCAGTGCAGAGGACTGTAGAGAAGGGACCCAGACCCAAATTCCATTCTAACTGGTAAACTTATGGTGGAACATATGAGCCCTCCAAAACCCACCAAAAATCTACATAAGTAAATAAGTAATGCTACACTGGGAAAAGACCAAGGGTCCATCGAGCCCAGCATCCTGTCCACGACAGCGGCCAATCCAGGCCAAGGGCACCTGGCGAGCTTCCCAAATGTACAAACATTCTATACATGTTATTCCTGGAATTGTGGATTTTTCTCAAGTTCATTTAGTAGTGGTTTATGGACTTGTTCTTTAGGAAACCGTCTAACCCCTTTTTAAACTCTGCTAAGCTAACCGCCTTCACTGCGATCTCCGGCAACGAATTCCAGAGTTTAATTATGCATTGGGTGAAGAAACATTTTCTATGATTTGTTTTAAATTTACTACACTGTAGTTTCATCGCATGCCCCCTAGTCCTAGTATTTTTGGAAAGCGTGAACAGATGCTTCACATCCATCTGTTCCACTCCACTCATTATTTTATATACCTCTATCATGTCTCCCTTCAGCCGTCTTCTCCAAGCTGAAAAGCCCAAGCCTCCTTAGTCTTTCTTCATAGGGAAGTCGTCCCATCCCTGCTATCATTTTAGTCACCCTTCGCTGCACCTTTTACAATTCTACTATATCTTTCTTGAGATGTGGCGACCAGAATTGAACACTATCCAGCTTATTTTCGAAAGAGAAAAATGCCTATAGTGCGACCTAAATCGGGAGATAGACGTTTGTCTCGCAAAGGCGCCCAAATCAGTATAATCGAAAGCCGATTTTGGGCGTTTCCAACTGCACTCTGTCGCGGAAACGAATAAAGTTGATGGGGCATGTCGGAGGCATGGTGGAGGTGGAACTGGGGCGTGGTTATCAGCCAAGGAGAGATGCGCGTCTTTAGCTGATAATCGAAAAAAAGGCGTTTTCACCGCGATTGTAGGTCACTTTTTTGGACCCTTTTTTTCACGAACAAGTCCAAAAAAAGTGCTCCAACTGCCCAGATGACCACTGGAGGGAATCGGGGATGACCTCCCCGGACTCCCCCAGTGGTCACTAACCCCCTCCCACCAAAAAAAACCCCACTTTACAAACTTTTTTTCCAGCCTCTATGCCAGCCTCAAATGCCGTACCCACCTCCATGACAACAGAATGTGTTCAATCCTCTCACAGCCTTTCCCTGGGTCAGATGTGGCTCTCGGGTGTAGTACAGGGTCACATCAGCATTGCATTGTGGTGGGTGTAGGGTATTGGGCTCCGTGATTTCATTAGCTTGTGTTACAGTCTCTCGATGTTGGTAGTTGGTAGGCTCTTCTCCCATGGTGCTTTTCCCCCTGCCTACTGGGTCAGAGTGTGCCCTGTTGTGTTTCCTGTTGTAGTCCATGCGGTAGTGGCCATTTTTGTAAGCCAGTTTTAGTTCCCTTTCCTGTGTTAGCCACGTTAGACAACTTAGTTCTTACCTTGAATGTGGCTGAAAGAGGGCATTTTACAGCATTCTGCCAGCTCTGACCTACTGCTCATCTCACTACCAGGGAGACTCGTTGCCAGTAGGGCACAACCTCTGCTCTGCAGTTAACTGTGAGTAAAGGCAGTTATTCCAATAAAGGACGTTTTCGGAGAGATTAGTCTTCAGGTGTCAACTGGTGTGCCAATGTTATATAGCAGCAACAAGTCCTAGAGGCCTGCGAGTATGCAGGTCGCTGGAGCACTTTTAGTGGGTACCGCAGTGCACTTCAGACAGGTGGACCCAGGCCCATCCCCCCCCCCCCACCTGCAACACTTGTGCTGGTAAATGGGAGGCCTCCAAAACCCACTGTACCCACATGTAGGTGCTCCATTCACCCCTAAGAGCTATGGTAGTGTTGTACATTTGTGGGTAGTGGGTTTTGGGGGAGAGGGGTTGGGAGCTCAGCACCCGTGGTAAGGGAGCTATGCATGTGGGAGCTTTTTCTGAAGTCCACCGCACTGACCTAGGGTGCCCAGTTGGTGTCCTGGCATATCAGGGGGGCGAGTGTACTACGAATCATGGCCCCTCCCACGACCAAATGGCTCGGATTAGGACGTTTTTGAACTGGGTGTTTTTAGTTTCCATTATCGCTAAAAAAAACCAAATGCCCAGCTCAAAAACGTCCATTTTTTCAAAAATTCGGTTCGGCCCGCCCCTTCATGGTCCCGTTCTCGGAGATAAACGTCCATGGAGATAGGCGTTTCCGTTCGATTATGCCCCTCTATACCTACTATACCTACATATAAATGACACCTGCATGCATAAGGGCTATTATAGTGGTATACAGTATGTTTATGGTGGGTTTTTGAGGGCAATATAAGGGGGTAATGGTGAGATGTTTACCTGGGACCCTTTATGTGAAGTCCACTGCAGTGTCCTGTAGGGTGCTCCACTGCTCTGCTGGGATGTGTGTATGGCCAGTCTGTTAAGAATGCTACCCCCCCCCCCCCCCCTACCATATATCTCAATGGCTTTTTTTGTGCATTTTTCCTTGGATTTTTTTTTATGGTCCTAAAAGACGCAATGAGACAAAAAAAATCTAGAAAATGGCCATCTTTGAAACAAAAAGTTGGATGTTTTTCTAGATGAAAATGGTCATGTTTGCTACTGGATTTTTGGATGTTTTCCCCAAAACATCCCAAATCGGTTTTAGACATCATATAAAAAATGCCCCTCCACATTACTACATACATGGGGTCTGGAGAAAACAGGCCCATAATCTTTTTCCAAATAACCCCAAAACAAATGCACTATTATTAAAATAATTATTACTATTAATGACAGGTGTTACTATAAGATGCTGTAAAAACTGGATGATCTCTGTTTTCAAAATGATGTCATTCAGGAAGTGATCATTAAGATCTGTTTTAGCAAAAAGGTGTTTAGTCAGTGGTGTCGAAGACTTCCTGAATGTGCCGTTGAAGGAGGACCATTTGAAAACAAATTATTAATTAAGAAAAAAAAGCATTATGCTAATGTGTTTTCACAGGTCATACTACCCCACCCCCACTTTTTACAAAGCCGTGTTAGCAACTGCCAGTGCGGTAATGGCGAAACAGCCAATGAAAAGTGAATGAGCTGCTAGCACAACTTTGTAAAAGGGGGTGGGTTAAATTTTTTAAAATTGCAAAATATTTTGAAACTATGTGAGGGCTCCCTTTTTGTCTGGACACCGTGTCAGATCTCATTGAACGGTAAATCCGTTTGATTGAGGTATTTTGAACAAGTGAACAAGTTGAAGGCATGACCTGACTTAGATGTGTTAAGAATAGGACATCTCAAATAAATCAAGAGTACTGTTACTATAATACAGATGCTGTTCAAATTTTCAACCAGTGTACTGGTGCTGTATTGGAAGAACATGAGGAATCAAACTGAGCTCAATTCAGTTTAATTCTGGTGATGCTGGGTATCAACACTGGAAAATATTCATGCACAGGTTTTTCATTATTTGAGGTTTTGGCTTCATTTTCCCAGTCCTAGAAAGGCAGAATGGCAAGTGCTAGAGAAAATGGAGCCCCAGACAAAGGTTGCTTTGAGTATACCCTTCCTTTTCAGACTTGCATGCTCACAGACTGACCCCCAACCCATTATTTGGCTTGGTGCCTAGGTTAGTTCCCCTTCTTACCTACCCTTCTCAATGAGCTTGTCAGACATCACTTAAGTACATACTTGGAAAAGCCATACTTGGAAAAGACCAAGGGTCCATCAAGACCAGCATCCTGCCTTCGACAGCGGCCAATCCAGGCTTCAAGAACCCGGCACCCCCCCTCCCCCCCCAAAAAAAAATAATGTTCAATGGACTTTTCCCTCAGGAATCTGTCCAAACCCCCTTTAAATTCCGTAAGGCCAGCTGCTGTCACTACATTCTCCGGCAACGAGTTCAAGAGTCTAACTACATGCTGAGTAAAGAAAAACTCTCCCCTATTTGTTTTAAATCTACCATATTCTAGCTTCATCTTGTGTCCCCTGGTTTTGTTGTTGTTTGAAAGTGTAAACAAATGCTTCACATCTGTCCACTCTAATCCGCTCATTATCTTGTAGACTTCTATCATATCACCCCTCAGCAGCCTTTTCTCCAAGCTAAAGAGCCCTAACCTTCTCAGCCTTTCCTCATAGGGATGTTGTTCCATTCCCTTTATTATTTTCGTCGCCCTTCTCTGCACCTTCTCTAATTCCTTTATATCTTTTTTGAGATGCGGCGACCAGAATTGGACACTGAAAAATATTTGAGCTGTTTAAAACTAGTTGCCCCCATGAACTTCTGCTATATATTCCAAACAATGCCCCATCCCCCTCAATTAGGATTAAAACATTACGCTTCCAAATTCCCATTTACCTTCCGCAAGATGAACATTTCCCTGATGACTACCCTTGACCTGGCTCTTTCATACCTACAATGGCTGGAGTTGGGATGTTGCAAACAGCATTCATTGCCTTTGGATAGAGAGTAGGGGAGGAAGTTATGGTCATTGCATATAGGTGACTCTTGAGGGTCCATGATTTCAGGAATAAATCTGATATATGGCCCCTGGCCTAAGACTGCCATTGCAATGATCAGACTAGGCACACGGGGGGGGGGGGGGGGGAATTCATAGGGGGAAAAACATTGGTTACATGAATGAAGGTTCATGGCATCAGATCCTTTCAGAAAAAATCAAAGTGATTTACAGGCTAATCAGAAAATGAAAGGAACTACAATACATTACATAGACAGGAATGATCAGACACCAGGGAGAGAAGAAAACAGGACTGAGGCATTATAACATAGAAACCAGGTAAGTTTTCAGGGCAGATCTAAACTTAGGGAAAGACTGCTCAGCATGAAGGGACAGTGGGAGGAAGTTCTAGAGGGAGGGGGTGAGAAAGAAAAATGTGCCTTGCCTGGTAGTGCTAAGGTGAGAGGGTGAGAATGGGAAAGAGGGGACAAACAATATTAAAAGGAAGAGTGAAGCATCACTCTATCAGTGATGTGAGATGAGGGGGTGAATCAAAGTGCAGAGCCTTATGAGTGAGAGTAAGAATTTTGTGATATACGTGACAGTGGACTGGGAGCCAGTGATATTACTATTATTATTATTACTTTTATTGTGCTTATTTATCAGGGAAATTGTGCTTTTTTTCCTCATTCACTGAAATTAGAGGCATTTCTTTACACAAATCTCTCTTGGTTTTGAAAAGGATAGTCATGTACCAGAGTGTCAATAAGGTCAGCCCAACTCAGAAATCACTGCTTTGATATGAGTGATGAAACACAATAAAAAGAACATTACCAATGAAAAAGACTATCGAGGAAACAGTTACAGAGATGTGTGCAATAGAAACAGGGACACATGATTTAGTAACTCTCCACAAAGGGCAGTTTTCCACAGAGTATTCAAGTACTCTGCTTTGATTCATATCATGCACTACCAGCTGGGAGGATGATGTGGGGATTCAGGACTGGCAGTTGATGTCAGTCACTGCCCTTCACTGACAGCACAAAAAAAAAAAATCAATAGAACATCTGGTGCCTTCAATGTTGTTGCTCAGTTTTTGTGAAAACAATGTGATATAATATAAATATATTTTTTTCTTTTGCTTTATATGGAACAAGTTGATTCAAAACCCACAAAAAACATTCAGGTAAAACAAAATGCACCACCAAGAGGCAGGAATTAATAACTGAAGAGGCAGGAATTAATAACTGGAGAAAATTAATAATTGAAGAAAAGGCCTCAGTGAACCTTATGAAAGTAAGACCTGCAACTCTGTCACCAGACAGCAACTAGCTTACTCAAGGGAAACATCACTGGTCAGAAAAACTCCAATAACCTATCATGCAAACAGCCCAGTCTATATAATAAACTTCTACCAACATATTATTTCTCAGAAAGTTCAAATAGAGGGGCATAATCGAATGAGGCGCCCAAGTTTTCATGAAGGCGTCCTCGCAGGATGGTCCCGCAAAGGGGCGTGGAAACCCGTATTATCAAAACAAGATGGACGTCCATTTTTTGTTTCGATAATACAGTCGGGGACGCCCAAATCTCAACATTTAGGTCGACCTTAGAGATGGTTGTCCTTAGGTCGTCGTCCTTAGAGATGTTCATCCCCAGTTTTCGGCCATAATGGAAACCGAGGATGACCATCTCAAAAACGACCAAATCCAAGCCCTTTAGTCATGGGAGGAGCCAGAATTTGTAGTGCACTAGTCCCCCTCCCCCTAGGGGGCACTGCAGTGGACTTCACAAATTGCTCCCAGGTGCATAGCTCCCTTACCTTGGGTGCTGAGCCCCCCAACCCCCCCCCCCAAATCCCACTCTCCACAACTGTGCACCACTACCATAGCCCTAAGGGGTGAAGGGGGGCACCTACATGTGGGTACAGTGGGTTTTGGGTGGGTTTTGGAGGGCTCACTTACCACCACAAGTGTAACAGGTGGTGGGGGGTGATTGACCTGGGTCCGCCTACCTGAAGTGCACTGCACCCACTAAAACTGTTCCAGAGACCTGCATACTGCTGTGATGGAGCTGGGTATGGCATTTGAGGCTGGCAAAAAAAAAAAAATTAAAGTTTTTTTTTTAGGGTGGGAGGGGGTTGGTGACCACTGGGGGAGTAAGGGGAGGTCATCCCCGATACCCTCCAGTGGTCATATGGTCAGTTTAGGCACCTTTTCATGGCTTGGTTGCAAGAAAAAATGGACCAAGTAAAGTCGGCCAAGTGCTCGTCAGGGACTCCCTTCTTTTTTCCATTATTGGCCGAGGACGCCCATCTCTTAAGCAATGCCCCTGTCCCACCTTCACTATGGTGCCGACACGCCCCTGTGAACGTTGGTCGTCCCCGCGACGGGAAGCAGTTGAGGACGCCCAAAATCGGCTTTCGATTGTGCCGATTTGGGCGACCCTGAGAGAAGGACACCCATCTCCCGATTTGTGTTGGAAGATGGGCGCCCTTCTTTTTCGCAAATAAGCCTGTTAGCTTGCGACAAACAGTAGCGCAAGAAGTGTTTCAAACAAGAAGAATTTCCATCAACATCCAGGCAATCGAGCATGTGGAAATTCCGGCACCGAAATGACCGAGCAAGCCCTCTGGTATGTCTAAGCACTGCTCCAAAGGAACAACATAGAGATTCCCAATGGAGAAATAATGTGTTGGAAGAAGTTTATTATACAGACTGGACTGTTTGTATGATGGGCTATTGGAGTTTTTCTGACCAGTGATGTTTCCCTTGAGTAAGCCATTTGATGTCAGAGTTGCAGGTCTTACTTTCATGGTCCACCGAGGTCTTTTCTTCAATTACTAATTTTCTCCAGTTATTAATTTCTGCCTTTTGGTGGTGCATTTTGTTTTATCTGAATGTTTTTGTGATTTTTGAGTGATTCACATTCAGCTCCTGTTTTTCTATTGGACTAAGTAGATTAGAAGTTTCTTTTTTAAAGGATGTGACCCTAATTTATTTATGTATTTTTATTTGATTTACTTATATACTACTTTTCTGTGGAACAATCAAAGTGGTTTGCATAATGTATTCAGACACTATCTCTGTCCCTAGTAGGCTCACAATCAAGGGGACCCTTTTACCAAGCTGCAGGAAAAAGGGCCCTACGCTGGCAGTGGGGGCTGTTTTTCCCACACACCAGGGCCCTTTTTACCGCAGTGGGTAAAAACACCCCAGCACACATGGCCATGCGGTAAGAGAACTCATACCGCATGGCCATGCGATGAGGAGCCCTTACTGCCACGCATTGACCTTACTACCATTGACATTACTACCACCTCACTAACCCGGCGGTAACTGGGCAGCATGCAGTGATGCCCGATTACCACCAGGTTACTGCCGTGGAAGCCATTTATGGGAGTTTTCTTTTTCCCTTGGAAATGGCACACGTTTGGGGTGAGACTAGGGCTGGAGGCAGTCCCGAAAGCGCAAGCGGTAAGCCTGCGTTGGGCTTACTGCTGCTTTGTAAAAATATCCCTCAATTTTGTGCCTGGAGCAATGGCAGACTGAGAAGCCCTTTTAGAAAGCTGTAGAAAGCACTAATGCATGCTTACTGCAGCAAAAAATGGCTTACCATGGGGCGAGCTGAGGCATCCTGCAGTAATTTTGGGATGTGCATATGCTACCCACATGCTAAAAAATAAAATTTATTTTTTAACACTGACTGCAGGTCTGGGTGCAAAGAGTAGGTGTATTGTGTGCTAATTGGTTAGCAAATGGGCATTGCTGCATGCTAACTGATTAGCATAGGTTTAGTGTGTGAGTCTCTATCGCCTATAAAATAGGTGGTAGTAGGGGCTCATGCGATAATGACCAAACATTAATGGGAAAATGTTCATGTGGCCATTAATAGGAAAAATTGGAAAATCAAACATTTTACCCTAGTGGTAAAAATGGCCTTAGCACGCAGAAATGACCCACGCAAGGGCGTGCTATGGCCACTTTTTGATAAAAGAACCCCAAAGTGAATTGTCTAGGGCCAAAAGAAGCTGTAGTGGGAATTGAATCCAGTTCCCTGTACCAACCTTTGGGCTACTCCTCCCTCCATGCCTATTAAGCTGCCCTTAAGGTTATTCACTACAGCACAGTGCATGACTGCGTTACTGCTGCTGGGCAAATAAGGCCAAATTTGTAGTTGTGCTAGAAATGGGCTTAGCACACAGGAAAGTGCTGCAATAAGCCATGTTATTCCCATTTTCTAGCACAGCTTAATAAAAGGACCCCAACCTTCATAATATTTCACCAGTGATCTATCTATGGGATGAGATTATATAAATAACCCCATCTTTCGGCTTTTAGATTGAAAATACACATAGAAAATATGCCTACATAGCTAAAGGATTGATCAGAAGCAGGTAAGAAAGATTGTAGTTTACAAATTAGTAGTATAAACAGTACAAGTAAAAAGCAGTTCATTTACTTTTATATAATAGCTAAAATCTTCTAATTCTATAGAAAACAATAAGACATTTTCCTATAAATAAGGGAAACAATTAAGCTCAACGTAAATTACAATTAGAAACAATAAGTATTTCCCTATCTCCAGAGGGTTTACAATCTGAGAGGCCAATTTATAGAGGCATAGCAAATAGTGTATTTGTGTGCTACTTTACCGTAACAAAAATTGCTACTAGGTTACCACATGGGTACCACAGGTTGATGAATCCTATTGTAATTGTCTGTGTTGCTGCAGCCAAGTACCTTGTATATTTCTGGTTCCTGGTTCCAGCAACAAAGAATGATGACCCCCAATCAGGGCCTACCATTCATTTAAGGGCTTCTGTGTAAAACAAAAACAAACAACAAAAAAAAACCCCTCCCATCCTTGTCATCACCCACCTTCCTGGTGGTTTAAGTGTTAAAACTCTGCTCCACAATGACTTGCTGCCCCTTTAAAAAATTGCTAGGACCCTTTCCTCCCCAGCACTCACCAACTAGTCCTTGTAGTCCAGTAGTGGTTAGGAATAATCCCCTGGCACTCCCGCCCTGGGGATATCAGTAAATGATAATAATGGCCTTCTCTTGAGCTTACATTAGTATATAGCACTAAGGGGCAGGTGACGTCATGTTGAAAATTGGCATTCCTAAGGCAGGAGTACCTGAGGATTTCTCCTGTACCCTATTGAACCACCAGATCTCAAGTGCCTGGGTAGGTAACAGTAAATTATTTTGATAAGGGGCACACTTTTTAATAATTTTCTTTATAAAGGGGCCCTTTTACTAAAGGGTTGGCATGTGGCAACAGACTTGCCACTCGCCAATCCGGGACTATTGCCGAGCTACCGCAGGAGACCAGTGATAGTTCCTACCCCCAGTGCGCACCATTTCTGGTGCTACAAAATAGTTTCTATGTTTGTAGCACCGATGCTTACCCGGTGGTAATTGGGCAGCGCTGTGCGCTACCCATTTATCGCCAGGTTCGCGCAGGAGACTTACCACCATCTCAATTGGTGGCGGTAAGTGCTGCCCCCTGAAATGGCCATGTGGCAAGTGGTTCACTTACAACATGCCCATTTCTTTTTGTGAAAAAAAACAGGCTTTAACCCACTGTAGTAAAAGGGGGCCTCAGCACATGTCAGAAACACACGCTCATAGGCACCGACTCCGTGGGTGCTGTGGGTGCTCGAACACCCCCAATAGTCACCCACCGGAAGTTCCCTGCAGGGCGTCCCCCCTCCCTCTGAAATTTAAAAGTCACTCATCTTACCTCCTCGTCGGAGGAGTTACATCTGCAGCAGCCCAGGAAAAAGCGTGCAGGCAGGAGACTCAGAGCTGTTCCGTTTGGTCTCTCTCAGCTCTGGTCCCGCCCTAATTTCCTGTTTACGCAAGGGCAGGACCAGAGCTGAGAGAGACCAAACGGAACAGCTCTGAGTCTCCTGCCTGCACACTTTTTCCTGGGCTGCTGCAGATGTAACTCCTCCAACGAGGAGGTATGATGAGTGACTTTTAAATTCGGACGGAGGGAGGGAGATGGGGGGGCCATCCTGAAACTCGGAGGGAGGGGGAGGGGGCCTGGAACTGGGAGGGAGGGTGGGTGGGTAATCTCTACATGCGGAACAGCATCATGTACATTTTGTTAATTTATACCAGCAAGGAAGCAGAGACAGTTTTTCTATAGTGTCAACCAAACTCTCAGAAATCTGTAGGCAGTCCGTTGCGTATAAATAAAGGAGAAAATCTGTAGAAGTGAATTTACCTTTCTCAGTGAAAACAACCACGGCTTCCATTGGTCAGTTTAATTTCTAAGACAAATTAGTTAGTAACCAAGTAAATGTAATTCACAATTTTTGTTTCCATAATTGAGCCAGCACTTATAGCTCCATTAAGCTTGCAGTTCACTCGAATGGATCGGATCTCTTTACTAGGGTGCCATGCTCCTTCATTCACAACTCCCATGTTCCTCCACGTAGCCAAACTATTGGGTTAGTTAGTCAGGACTAAAGACCACAACAGCTCCATCTAGAACCTGATAACATATTCATCGGAAATCTGGCTAGTAGATATTCTGTTGTGTGCAATAGTTAACTCTTAACCACCCAAGCATGGTACAGAAGTAGTTGTTACAGGCCATCTTTCACTGAGCAAAGCCAGTGTCCTCTATAGCATTGCCAGTAGGCCTCCACACTGGTCCCACTTAGCTTTCTAATGGACTTTATAATTGTGAAATCTGATGATGGTTGTTTTATCATTGCTTCACATACTTATAAAGTATTAAGACACGTTATTCATATCTACAGTACATAATGCCTTTTAGCTGTACCTAACCCTTCAACTGTCCCCTATCCCTGATATGTCCTGTCTGTCCTAACCCTTATCCCTTACTTGTCCTATCTGTCTGTCCTAATTAGATTGTAACCTCTATCGAACAGGGACTGTCTCTCCATGTTCAAGTGTAAAGCGCTACGTACATCCGGTAGCGCTATAGAAATGATAAGTAGTAGCAGTAGTGAGGGGGGGTCTGGAACTGGGAGGGTGAGAAGGGGGGCCTGGAATTGAGGGGAAGGGGGAGGGGAATGCACCACCTGTAAAAAAAAAAAAAAATCAGCACCCCCAATCATTTTGAGAAGTTGGCTCCTATGCACATGCTGACAATAATGCAAACCCCCTTTTTAATGCAGCTTAGTAAAAGAACCCCATAGATAGCTATGTGGGGAGGGTGTCCTGGAGGGAACTTTGAATTTTTGCCCGGAGCATCAACTATCACTTTTATAATCCCTCTCTGACCCACAGTTTGGCAAAGAAGTATGTTGAAGCTCTCTTATATACCATTTTCACAGGCTGACTTTGAACTGAGCTGAAAGGATTCAGAAAGAAGTGTGTTTGTAGGAAAATCAATGCCAGAAGGGACTGTGGCTAAATAAATAGTCTCACAGGTATGTGTAGTACATAAGTAATGCCACACTGGGAAAAGACCAAGGGTCCATCGAGCCCAGCATCCTGGCCACAACAGCGGCCAATCTAGGCCAAGGGCACCTGGCGAGCTTCCCAAACGTACAAACATTCTATACATGTTATTCCTGGAATTGTGGATTTTTCCCAAGTCCATTTAGTAGTGGTTTATGGACTTGTCCTTTAGGAAACCGTCTAACCCCTTTTTAAACTCTGCTAAGCTAACCGCCTTCACCACGTTCTCCGGCAACGAATTCCAGAGTTTAATTACGCGTTGGGTGAAGAAAACATTTCTCCGATTTGTTTTAAATTTAGTACACTGTAGTTTCATCGCATGCCCCCTAGTCCTAGTATTTTTGGAAAGCGTGAACAGACGCTTCACATCCACCTGTTCCACTCCACTCATTATTTTATATACCTCTATAATGTCTCCCCTCAGCTGTCTCTTCTCCAAGCTGAAAAGCCCTAGCCTCCTTAGTCTTTCTTCATAGGGAAGTCGTCCCATCCCCGCTATCATTTTAGTCGCCCTTCGCTGCACCTTTTCCAATTCTACTATATCTTTCTTGAGATGCGGCGACCAGAATTGAATACAATACTCAAGGTGTGGTCGCACCATGGAGCGATACAACGGCATTATAACATCTTCACACCTGTTTTCCATACCTTTCCTAATAATACCCAACATTCTATTTGCTTTCCTAGCCGCAGCAGCACACTGAGCAGAAGGTTTCAGTGTATTATCGACGACGACACCCAGATCCGTTTCTTGGTCCATAGCTCCTAACGTGTAATTTATTAGGGGTGTTAGAAGATATAAACCTGCCCATTTATTTATTTAGTAAAACATATATACTATCGTCCTGAACCGACCATTCAAAGCTGTTCTTTTGTCAAGCTGCGTTAAAAAGTGTTCTTAGTGTGGACTTATACAGGTCTTTCCTATGTGCTAAGGCCATTTTTACCACCACCAGAAAATGGCTGCTTTTCCATTTTTTTAAAATTATTGACCATGTGCTAATGTTGCCATTAGTTTGTAGTCATTAACAAAAAATAGTGTGAGCCCTTACTGCCACTCATTTTGTAGGTGGTAAGGGCTCGAGCATTAATCCTGAGCTAATTGGTTACCACAAAACAATGCAGCTGTGCTAACTGATTTGCACTATCATGCTCACTCTGCACCTCAGAGATGCTCTTCCAAGAAAAATTCCAAAACATTATTTAGGGGCCTTTTTACTAAGTTGCATAAGTGTCTAAACATGCCAAATGCACACCAAAATGGAGTTACCGCACGGCTACCACGTGGCTCTTGCGGTAATTTCATTTTTGCCGCGTATCTGATACACACAACTGAAAAATAATTTTTATTTTCTGCCACGCGTATTGGAC
Organism: Microcaecilia unicolor; assembly: GCF_901765095.1. NCBI lineage: Eukaryota > Metazoa > Chordata > Amphibia > Gymnophiona > Siphonopidae > Microcaecilia > Microcaecilia unicolor. Next base: position 153,527,082 of record NC_044040.1, read on the forward strand.
GTGCACCAAGTAGCATTTGGCATGCGTAGATCATTACCATCCCATTACCGCGTGAGACTTTACTGTACGTCCATTTTTAGATTAAATTTTAAAAAGGACATTTTTCATAGCTGTGTTGAAAAATGATTATGCTCATGCCCAAAACCTGTGCCTACACTACCGCAGGCCATTTTTCAGCACACCTTAGTAAAAGGACCCCTTAGTGCATGATTTGCACACGCACATTTGGAACATGCTGCGGAATACCTCATGGTGTCCTCATAAATAACACAAAAAGATAACGTCAAGATGCATTAGAATTAAAATAGTTTATAGTTTATTTGCACTTTCTATACTGTCTTTACTGACGGGCAGGCCGAGGCTGTGTATAAACTAAAACAGACATAAAGGAATGGTAAATCATCATCAGGATAGAAATCATACACACAGAAAGGCACAAAATAACAAGGATTAAAAAAAAAAGGGAGATCTAAAGGAAGCCTTAAAAGCAGCATAATATACAGATTAGGCTATGTCCAAAGAAAAGTCTTGTTTCAAGCATGCTGGTCAGCAATGCTATGACCCTATTCTTTTGAAAAATGTACTGGATAATAAGTTTCCTCTGTATTTTACTCCTCGAGTGGTGATAATTTGTTATGTTTTCCACTTGAATGTCACAGTCCTTATCCTTTCTGCTAAAATTGTCTTCCTTTTTTTTTAATTTTGAAGATGTTGCCTCATTTCTCTGGAATGCTTCTAAAGAGTTGTCTAATGGTCAGACTAATATTGCACGGTTTATTTTCTATTTTTGTTGTATTTCCTTAATTAATGTTACTGGAGATAGTCTGTATATTTCACTATTCAAGATTAATCTTGAAACATTTTGTTAAAAAATTGCATTAAAAAAACCAAGTCCTAAAGGAAGCTTTAAAAGTAACAAATACAGAATAAGCTATGTCAAAAGAAAAGACTTGAGGGTTCTTTTATTACGCTATGTTAGGCAGGAACGCATGCCTAACACAGCTAAAACTGGAATACACCAGAACACGCTCAGGCATCCTGCCACAATCTGAAATGTACATGCGCTAACCCCACACTAAAAGATATTTGAAAACGTCTTTTGAGAGGGTGTGTCATGGGTGGTGAGTGGGCATTCCTGCATTAAGCAGTTAGTGCATGTACATTACTATGCACTAACTGGTTAGTGCAAGAATACTGCAAGCCCTTACCACCTCCAAAATGGGTGGCGGTAAGTGCTCAAATGGTAATTGTTTAAAATGGCCAACATGCTAATGGCAACATTAGCCAATGCACAGCAAAAAATAGCACAATGGACCCCAAGAATTGTAATGAGGAACACAAATTTATTGGAAGACCTGTGGGTTAATTCTTTAAACTATATATTTTTGAACCTGAGAAATTACTTGAATTTATTTCCAGTAAAAAGTAGAGTTGTAGACCCTGAATGTACTACTATGCATCGGCTGCACTCAAAGAAGATGCCTTCTGCTTCTGTTTTTCTCTATAACAATAATATTTATATATTTTTCCTTGATCTTGGATCTTATTGTGGACTTAATTTTAAAATAGTTTTCTTTATCGATATTGTAAAATATTGTAATACCTGAGAATTTCTTATATTTATGTTTAAGCATGAATGTAAATGGTAAAATCTATAAAAAAAAGGAAGACCTGTGGGTTAGTTAGTAGTGAGATGCAACATATGCAAATTCATATTCTGTATGTCATTACTATGCAAATACCCAAACACAACTTGCAGTGATTCATTGCAAGTTGTGTTAGGGCCCAAAAACCACAGTAAAATAACCTCAGATTTTTGCAGGGGTTATTTTACTGTCTGGAGCGCTGAGCCACTCAAGCACACCCCACCCAAGCATCTGGGGGAGTCTCTGTGGGGTCTCCCAGAGTCCAGGTATCTCTTCGGGCAGCAGTGATGCCCAGTTGCTCCTGCTCTGTTCAGCACTACCTTCAAACTGGCGCCCCTATATGTAGTCTCGTGCTACTAATGCTAGGAGTCATACTCCATATAAGGAAGACCCCCGGAAAACTCCATGGACCCCAGGAGACCCTCAGTCCCTGGAAGACCCTCACCCTGGATCACAATGCAATTTTTCATGGGGAGGAGAGGGAGTGAGGGGCTTCATCTCCATGTGGGGGAGGTTCTTGGGTGGGAGGATGCTTGAGTGAGGTTGGCAGAAGTCTGGGGGAACTCTGCGCTAGTGGCCAAGGAAACTCGGGCTGCAGATTAGTGGCCTGATGCTTCTGGGCCATGTGAATAATGCTGCTTGCAAGGTGGCTTGAAGCAGTGTTATTCCTCTAGAGCAGGATTCAGCAAAATCCGTGGAAAATCAAGATTCAGTAAAAGGCAAGCTTTTACTGTACCTTGATGAATCCCCCCTAAATATCAAGACCATCAGCTTAAATTTTATACTTTGCTTTACTGGCTGAGTAAGGCAGGATGCACACATTCTGTCCTTGATAGACCTATCAATAGCCTAACTGCTGTATTTTGAATGATTTGTGACTGCTATAAAGCCTTGGCAAGTAACATAAACAGTGTTATAACAGTCTAGCATGCTGATAATCAAAGCCTACTTTGCTCAGTGGATTTCTCATCCAAATATAATTTTAATTTAATTGTTTTACTAATCATAGTTTATAATAAGTATTTGAGCAGCCTTAGTAATTTGGGATTCAAAACAACATTTTTCTATCCAAAAGTACCCTAGATTTCATTAGAAAGAATGAGCATCCCATTAATCTGTGGTCTCTGAGAAGATAATTTCTAATCAAAATTCCCAAAACATGCCAAGCATAAGACTACTAGCCTGCAACCAAAGGCCTATCTGATCCAAGCAACAGTTTGTCCTCTTAATTGTCTGGTTTGTCTTTCTTGAATAGATTGAAACTGTAAACTCTGTTAAGCAGGGATTATCTCTTTTGTGCAGGTGTACAGTAAAACTAAATAAATGATAAATAATACTTCTAGTATTTATTGAACCAATCAAATGGGAATTTGCCCAGAGGGACTAGTATGTGAATATCAGCTGCATACATACATAGGAAATAATTCCACTGTCAGATCAGCTGGTCCAATAGTTGCAGGGCAATATTAAACAAAAAAAAATGATATTGAAGATCCTTAAGGAATTCCCCAGTACAAAGATTTTACAGAAGACCAATTCTCCCTAAACCTAACCCATAACATTCTCCTTTTAAGCAGTGAATCAATCCAAACCAACACTTTCTCAGACAAGCCCATAAGAGGAAATATTATCAACAGTAAATCAAAGACAGAGCTCAAATTCAGTGTGTTCAGTGATAACAGATCATTCTTTTCCAAGAAAATGTTTATGGAATCCATAATTGCATTAGGGGCATAATTATCAATGTGGGCTACCATTAAGACATGTTATTTTGCCACTAACTTGTGTTTTTAAACATTGTGTAATGATATGTTTTGACTTTTATTAATAATGTTTTGTTGTAAGCCGCCAAGAATTTTGAAACTAAGCAGGTTATCAAATAATGTAAATAAATAAATAAATTTTATGCGATGAGTCTTAGGGCCTCTTTTACCAAACCACACTAGTGATTCCCAGTGCTGCAAATGAGAGGAAGCCCATTCAATTTCTATGGGTTTTCTCTCATTTGCTGTGTGGGAATCACTAATGCAGTTTTGTAAAAGAAGCCCTTAGTTACTATTAACTGGGGTGAACAGTAAAATAACATGTCTTAATGGTAGCCAATATTGATAACTTCCCCATTTATCAGGAATTCCTTAATCCTGCGTGTCCCTTTTCTCATTAGTTCATTCAGGAAAAGAGCTAATTTGAGAAACCATATCCTTCTCTATCAATTTGGTGTAAAAGGACAGTTTAGAAATTAGCCTATAGCTAGCACATGTAAGTTGATAAAACACGCAGGAAACCAGCCCTGAAATAAGAAAATATTTAATAAGTTCATCATCCAAAAGAATAACTTTTCTGTATAACCCTTTAATACACATATGTGGGCTGGATCAGCAGTAAAATAAGACACATTAATCATTTTAAATAACTGTTGAGTTCTTTCCAAGGATACTAGCTGAAATGCATCCAAACTCTCAGTTCTGCAATTCCCTACTGTATGCCTTACTGGTTCAATTTGTTTTTTGTAAATCTCACTCTTGACAAAATGCCACACTCTTGGACACAAGTCAGCCAATGCATCAGCCTCTAGCTTCCCTCTACCTTCTGCTCCTGCTTGCCCATCCTACCAACCACTACCAATCCCTTCAGAATCTTAAATGTGTCCATTGGTTTATTTGATGCTCCCTTCACATAGAGGAGGAGGATTTCTATGCTTCCTTGACCATAAACAAGTATTTACTGGCCTCCTTTTTCTACCCTTTTCTGAATCCAATCTAGATTGTTTCTAAACCCTTTCTAGATGACAAACACTACACTTCAGCTATCATAGGGAATCAGAAAATCAATTCCTACTTGAAGGAGAATGAACATGAATAACTGTGACTGTATCAATATCCTCCAGGATGAGGACAAGAAGTCCACCAAGGTGGACGAACATCAAAATCACATGGAAAGAACAGATATCAGGGGAAGTGGGAAGTGGACCAATGATTCAAGAGATTGGAACAACAAAGCCAAATTCGAAAATCTTTATTGTAGACTCAATATCCTCCAGGGCAGCTTTCACTGCACAAAACCAATCCTCCACTTCCACGTCTGCAACTACCTCCAGACAGGTAGTCCACATTCTCTCTGCTCTTATGTCAAGAGTAGGAATATGAATTGTACACGTACTATACCTTACTTCTGTTGCTTTCTGTTACCAGGAACAGAATTCAAAAGAAGCAAAGAATGATCTGTCCAAGGTACAAAGATCCCCTTCTACCTTCATGGTGCCTTGAATCCTATAAGTTTACTGGCAAAGATTAAGGATCTTGTTTACTAAGCCACACTAGAGATATTTTAGCATTTTATTCCTTTGGGCATCTACATGGTTAGCGCATGCTAATTTTTAGCAAACAGGGCCCTAAATCTAAAATGTGGTTCACAAATAGATGTGTTTACATTTGACTAATCCAGCTGCTCCCAAGGAGGTTAGAAATTGATGTTAAATCATGTTATCAACATATACATTAAAAAATACCCACTACCAACAATTTAGAAAACCTAAACCTGACAGATAGTACAAATTCTATAATACTATCTCTGCTCTCATACTTAAAGATTAGGAGAGAAAGGGGGTCACAATAAAGTAATAAGATCCCTACTTTAGTATTATATTATTATCCTGAAGCTTCACCAAAATACTTTCACACCCCACTAGACTATTTGATACTGAACTAATGAATGATCAGCTTGAAAGATCTATTATCTCTGCCCCATATTTTCCCTTCCTAGTAACATGACTACGGATAACCTTTGAGACAATACATAACATTATTTTAAAACTTGCACAATGAAATTGGAGAGAGGGCATACTCCTACTGATTTTATAAAGGTCACCAAAAATTGTATGCTCAAAATTTAGGCACATTCCCAATTTGTGCACACAATTTAATAGAATAATGAGCCAATTAGTGCTAATAATTGGCTTTTTAACAAGCAATTATTGGCACTAGTTAGATTTAATTGGGACTAATGCGCCTAAATTTAGGCATAGGTTCCGTACCAAAAATTTACATGCAGTCCAAAAAAGGGGGCATGGAAATGGAAGGGTCATGGGCATTTTGGGGACATGGTTTTGAGTTTATTTTTTATTTATTTTTGTTACATTTGTACCCTGCGCTTTCCCACTCATGGCAGGCTCAATGTGGCTTACATGGGGCAATGGAAGGTTAAGTGACTTGCCCAGAGTCACAAGGAGCTGCCTGTGCCTGAAGTGAGAATTGAACTCAGTTCCTCAGGACCAAAGTCCACCACCCTAACCACTAGGCCACTCCTCCACATGCGTAGTTACAGAATGGTGCTCCATGTGTAAATTTAGGCGCGGGCATTTGCACCACTTTTTTCTTGGTGCAAATGGCCACGCATAAAATTACACTAGACTCTCTGCTTAAGCATATATTCTACAAATCGTGACAAACTTTATGTGCAGCTCATATAATATTTTTTGGCACCAATTTTTTAGGCGTCACATATAGAATCTAGGCCAGTAAATAAAGGCCTCCTTTTACCACTGCTGGTAAAAGGCTTAAAAAAAAAAGAAATGGCCATGTAGGAAGTTACAAAATCAAATCCTACAGTCTTTGGTAAGTGGTGAAAATATATTAAACTGGAACCAAGACTATTATTGCTACACTAAAATGGCTAACAGCAAAATAATCACACATATGTAGCCTTATATGTCTTTTTTCCCAATTTATTTTTACTTTTTTCTTCTTTTATACTTGAGTGCCCTCTGCAAAAACCACTCATATCAGGCAATTACATTTCTTTTGCCAGGTGGCATAGCACTTCTTTCATTGGGCATCTCTTGTAGGAAGTTAAACGCTGGCTGTGTAGCCGTTTTCTGGGGGAGCCCTTACCGCATTCTGTTTAGGAGGTGGTAGGGGTTCTGGCAGTAGCCCAGCGGTAAAAGGGCAGCATGCACACTGCCCAACCGCCAGGCACATCCCATGTGCTAGAAAATCCAAAAGTATTTTCTAGAACCCTAATCACCATGCGCCAGAAGTCAGAACTACCACTGGCGTCCTAAGCGAACCCTGTGGTAGGGTTGATTTGGCGTACGGTAACGTGGCTGTATGGCTACCGCCACTTTATAAAAGGGCCCCAAAGTAAGATTTATAAAAAAGTACAATCTGGAAAAAATAATTTAGACATAACAACACATTTTAAAATATCAATATCATCTCTATGCACTTTACAATAAATGCAATATTGATTGGTATGCAAAGCTAAGTATTTCTGAATCATTTGAAATATGTTTTACTTATTATCTACATAAGAGTGATTTAGGAGGTACTTTGTGTCAGTGGTTTCTCAATTCAATCCTTATGGATCACTCAGCCAGTCTGCTTTTCAAGAAATCAATAATATATTTACATACACTGGACGCAGTGCATGCAAATGTATTTCACACATGTTCATTCTGAATATTCTGAAAACCAGAACAGCTTGGTAGTATTCAAACACCTGGAGGAAAACTATTGTTCTCTGCTGCTAAATCTGCATAATGCTTCCATCCTACTTCATGTCATTGTATGAAGACAACTTGTAGAATAATTATTGTAAATTTCTAAGGGGCTCTTTTGCAACAGGCTTGTCACATGCCATTGGGCTTGCCATGTGCCAATTTGAAATTATCGCAGTAGTTCCCACCCACAGCCAGCACCATTTGCGGTGCTACAAAACTATTTTGTATTTTTGTAGTGCCGGGGTTTACCTGGCAATAATCGCTGCCCGGTTACTACTGGGTTAGCACAGGAGCCCTTACTGTCACCTAAGTAGGTGGTGGTAAGTGCTCCCTGGAAATGGCCGTGCATCAATCCCTGTGATTAACACAGCACAATTTCTTTAAAAAAACCCTGTCTTTTACCCACTGTGTTAAAAGGGGTTCTCGTCGTGGGTTAAAAACACATGCCAAAGCCCCCCTTTTACAGCAACTTGATAAAAGGGGCCCTAACTGAATTTTTAAAAAGTTTCATAATTGATTATTGACTCCTAATAAACATGTGGATATCACAAAGGCCTGGAGTTTTTGATAAATAGCCTACTACTCAACAAAATTTATGTAAATTCAAAACAAAACTACATAAACAGGGAAGGGATAAACTTAGGTGGTTAATGTACATGTTAAATGCAAAGGATGCATGTCAACTGTTGGGGATGTGCTCAATATGTCTCTGGAATTAAAGCATGGATATGTGCATTACCTTTGTAGATCCTGATTGCAATTAGCGCACCTGCACTTAGCGCTTCTTATTGGGGAAAAGCTAAATGAAACCATACTAACTGCACAAATACCATGTGTGCACTGCATTATGAGGTCCACACCCATTCTCCACCCATGAACTACCTAGCAACTGTCACTTAACATACTATTCTGTTAACACATGAATTAGCATGTGCAAACTGTCATTCCACTACAGCAATTTATTTATTTATTACATTTGGACCCTGCATTATCCCAAACAAGTTTGGGTTCAATGTGGCTTACATCAAACCTTTAAAGCAAATTACAATAAGAGAACTATAAAGAAAATATAAAATAATAATAAGTAAAAACATCCAAGCAATAAGATGAATCATTTAGAAATAAGTTAACTAAATGAATAACAATCACCAACAGTGGTGAGGAATTCACTAAATAAAAATGCTTTCAACAATTACAAAATCTTAGGTAGTCAGTAATAACCTGCAAAGGAAATCTACTGTAGCTGTACTGAAGGGCGATTATAATAAAATAAGGAAAAAGAAATGGTTAAAATGAAACTAAAAGGATCAGCTGCTAAGGTTAGGATACTAAAATCAGGCATGGACATTATTAAAAAATACCAACTTGGAAGCCCAGTCCAGATGCATTCCACATATTTGCAATGGTGGAAGGAAGAGAAAATGACAGCCAGCATGGTTAAAGGGCGAAGGAAAAGAGGCTATTAGAGCCAAAAGATTGTCCTTCAAAGAATGGAAAAAGAACCCAAATGAAGAAAATAAGAAGCAACATAAGCACTGGCAAGTCAGATGCAAAGCATCAATAAAGAAGGCTAAAAGAGAATATGAAGAGAAACTTGCCGCAGAGGCTAAAACTCACAATAACAACTTTTTCAGGTACATCAGAAGCAGAAAGCTGCGAGAAAATCCATGCAACTGTTATATCATGAAGGAGAAAAAAGGCCACATAAGCATCTACAAGGCCATGGCAGAGACACTGAATGAATTCTTTTGAATGAATTCTTTGCTTCTGTCTTTATGGAAGAAGATATAAGAGATCTGCCTGTACCGGAAATGGTTTTCAAGGATGATGATGCAGAGGAACTGAAAGAAATCTCAGTGAACCTGGAAGATGTACTTAGCCAAATTGATAAATTAAAGAGTAGTAAATCACCTGAACTTGATGGCATACATACATGGGTACTCAAAGAACTCAAGCATGAAAATACTGATCTGTTGTTAGCAATATGTAACCTATTGTTAAAATCATCCATAGTACCTGAAGATTGGAGGTAGCCAATATGATGCCGATTATTAAAAAGGGTTCTAGGAGTGATCCAGGAAATTACAGACTGGTAAGCCTGACTTTGGTGCCAGGCAAAATAGCGGAAACTACTATAAAGAATAAAATTACAGAACACATAGACAAACATGGTTTAATGAGACAGAGTCAGCATGGGTTTAATCAAGGGAAGTCTTGCCTCACCAATTTACTTAATTTCTTTGAAGGCATGAATAAACATGTGGATAAGGTGAGCCGGTTGATGTAGTGTATAGATTTTCAAAAAGCTTTTGACAAAATTCCTCATGAGAGACTCCTAAGAAATTAAAGAGTCATGAGATAGGAGGCAAGGTTCTGCTGTGGATTTGGATTTAGTTACTGGACACAAAACAGAGGGTAGGATTAAATGGTAATTTTTCTCAATGGAGAAGGGTGAACAGCGGAGTGCTGCAGGGATCGGTACTTGAAACGGTGTTATTTAACATATTTATAAATGATATGGAAATCGTAACGAGTGAAGTGATTAAATTTGCAGATGATACAAAACTATTTAAGGTTGTTAAAACATGTGCGGACTGTGAAATATTTCAGGAAGACCATAAGAAATTGGAAAACTGTGCATCTGAATGGCAAATTAAATTTAATGTGGACAAATGCAAGGTGATGCATATTGGAAAGAATAATCCAAATTATAGTTATCTGATGCTAGGGTCCACCCTGGGGGTCAGCACTCAAGAAAAAGATCTAGATGTCATTGTAGATAATAAGCTGAAATCTTCTGCTCAGTGTGTGGCAGTGGTCAAAAAAGTAAACAGGATTGGAAATAAGCAAATGTAGGTAGATGACAGTATATATATAAGTGAAACATCAAAGCATTCCAGGTACAGTCTAACAGGATGGGGGGGGGGGTGGATAGGTGAGAGACAGGAAGAGTTGGGTGGATGAGGGACAGGGAGATATGCATAGAGACAGGAGGGTGGAAAAGCAGTACAATTTTATGGTTTATAATGGGCTAGAAAACCCAGATCTTTGTTAAGTCCTGTCTGGTAGGTGTCAAAATATTTAATCATTCTGACTTCAAAGGTCCTACGTTCTGTATTGTTTTAAAGTTCCCTTTCAGGATTCTCACCACGAAATCACTGGTACAGTGTTTTGTTTTTGTAAAGTGCTGCCCCACAGGCGTGACATCTTTATTGGTACTAGCATTTTTCATATGGTGTCTATGTAAATTAAATCTCTTCTTTAGCATCTGACTTGTTTCTCCAATGTAGCAGCTTTCATTGCATTTAAATTGATAAAATTTGAGGGATCCGCGTCTAATTTAGGCGCAGGGATTTACACTAGAGTTCAGTTAGTGTAATTCCTCAGGCCCACAAGTGGGGCACAGATCCCGGCACTACGTGCTACTCTATAAACGATGTCCAACACAGAGCACCATTTAAAGACTAGAGCTCAGCGCTAATTTTTTTTCAGTGCCCAAATCCTGGCTTTTCAATTTAGCATTCCCCTGTTAACTCTTCCTGTACCCATCCCTGATTGTCTTCTTCTATCGCCTTTCCTCCTATTGTCCTCAACTCTTTTTTTTTTTCCTCCCTGAGTTTTATTGTTAACCGCCTAGCTATTCCCTTTCAGCTGTAATTGTTCTCAGTTAAGCACTGCAAGGCAGAAAAAAAGTCAGGGGGATACTACTACTGTTATTTCAAAAAGATAAAATAAAGGTAATTGTCCATGATCCTATTTGAAAGAGCTCAACTAGATTTGTGATGGTTATTCACACATGAAAAATGCTTTGACTACAGATAGAATTACATGAGATTGCTGCTTCAACCGTATTTCAAAATCTAATGTATTGTAACATGTTTTGACCTGCATGGATATTATAGTATTACAAATACTTATCCATGTAAAGCCTTTGTTAAGTAATTGATTTGTTTGCACAACATTACATAAATAACGCAAAATGACTGAAGCTGCCTTTATTACTATATATTTGTTTTAATTCCAGTGGTTCTCAAAATTTTTCCTGACAGATGAAATTCATGCATGTAAAACAATGTAACAGTGCAATCACAGGAGAGGAGGGTTGTCTCTTTGATGATGCGGCTGGGTTAGTCCTCTTTCTCACACTCTCACACAAACACACATCTCATAATGCACCAGTTCCAACTCCTTCCCCATCTTTTTCTCCTATCCTGTGTCCCTCTAGCCTCTGCTGACCCCTTTTTAAAATTCATCCCCCCCCCCCCCCAATGATTTCAACAGGCAGAAAGGGGAGGAGAGTAAGTAGGATGCCACATTTAAGTCCAAGAAGAGGTGAAGAGCTGACAGAAATTTGAAGGATCTGGTTCCTTGTACTTCCCAGTCAGCAGGTCCACGTGGCTAGTATGGAAAATGCAGGCTTGCTATGTCTAATATTTGGTGTCACACCTTGGCACACGCTAGTGGTTGAGGAGGACTGACATAGACAGATGTTACATTTGGTTTAACAGACCTATGTTGAGTTCCGGCTACTGCAACCAAGCAAATGCTGTAATAACATCTGAGCAAGAACAGAAAATGATTAGTCAAATTCTTTTCAAAATGCAAAGTTTTTCTACAGTCCTGGATACTGAGAAGAGGCAGACAATCATGGCAATGTTCTTGTTCTTACCCATTTCTTGCATATTAGACTATACTAAAATTAAAGTGATTATTAACCAAAGAGTCACATTCTAATTCTGCTATTTATTTTTGAGATACAGTGACCAGAACTGAATGCAATACTCAAGTTGCAGTCGCACCATGGAGCGATACAGAGGCATTATAGTATTTTTGGTCGTATTCACCATCCCTTTCCTAATAATTCCTAGCATCCTGTTTGCTTTTTTGGCCGCCACTGCACACTGAGCAGATTTCAATGTATTATTTACAATGACACCTAGATCTTTTTCTTGAGTGCTGACCCCCAAGGTGGACCCTAGCATTAGTTAACTATGATTCGTATTATTCTTTCCAATGTGCATCACCTTGCATTTGTCCACATTAAATTTCATTTGCCATTTGGATGCCCAGTCTTCCAATTTCCTAAGGTCTTCTGCAATATTTCACAGTCCACATGTGTTTTAACAACGTTGAATAGTTTTGTATCATCTGCAAATTTAGGGGCCCCTTTACTAAGCTGCACCGGCACCTACACATGCCCAATGCACGTCAATTTGGAATTACCGCCTGGCTACCGTGTGGCCTGAGCAGTAATTTCATTTTTTATGTGCATCCACTACACATGCTGGAAAATAATTTTTATTTTGTGGCATGCAACGCTAACCGGGCAGTAAAAGGCATTCTACGCATGTAGACCATTACTGCCTGGTTAATGCGTGAGACCTTACTGCTAAGTCAATAGGTGGTGATAAGGTCTTAGACCGAAAATGGACACGCACCAATTTTCATTTGGCTGCACGACCATTTTCGGTCAAAATTTTAAAAAGGCATTTTTTACAGGTGCGCTGAAAAAATGGATCTGTGCACGTCCAAAACATGCGCTTACACTAGCACAGGCAATTTTTCAGCGCACCTTAGTAAAAGGACCCTTCATCTCACTCACTGTTCTGTCGTCCCCCTTCTCCTCCACCGCTAACTCCAGACTTCGTTCCTTTTATCTTGTGGCACCTTATGCCTGGAACCGTCTTCCTGAACCCATACGTCTAGCTCCATCTCTACCTGTTTTTAAATCTATGTTGAAAGCTCACCTTTTCACTCAGGGCCGTGCCTAGGGTCTCTGGCGCCCCCCTGCAGACTATCAGTTGGTGTCCCCCCGTGGCACAAGATGCAAAGGAAATAGGAGCTGAAAGATGGAGTGCATATTTGTGGGATTGCTCAACAAATAGATCACAAATAATTTTTTATGATTTTTAACCGTGAAAATGATCGCTCACCACTTGCCACACTGACAGGAATTGTCAGCAATATTCTTAGAAACAAACTGATATACATTGCAAAATAAGATAGATGTAAATTCTCAAAATGGACATATTCCAAACGCTAAAATGAAAATAAAATGATTTTTTCTACCTTTGTTGTCTGGTGACTTTCTTTTTCTGATCATGCTGGCCCAGTATCTGATTCTGCTGCTATCTGTCCTCTTAACTCCGTTTCCAGGGCTTCCTTTCCATTTATTTCTTTACTTTCCTCCTTTCTTCTTCATTTCTTGCTCTATATCCATTTCCAGCAATTTCTCCTCTCTCCCTGGGTCCTGCCCTCCCATCCGTGTCCAACCTTGTCCCTCTCTGCCCTTCCCTCCTCCATCCATAGCCAGCAATTCTCCTCTCTCCCCTCCCCTCCATTTCCAGCAATTTCTCCTCTCCCTGGGCCCTGTCCTCCCATCCATGTCCATCCATGTCCCTCTCTGCCCTTCCATCCTCCATCCATAGCCAGCAATTTTTCTCTCTCCCCTCCCCTCCATTTCCAGCAATTTCTCCTCTCCCTGGGCCCTGCCCTCCCATCCATGTCCATCCTTGTCTCTCTCTGCCCTTCCCTCCTCCATCCATAGCCAGCAATCCTCCTCTCTCCCCTCCCCTCCATTTCCAGCAATTTGTTCTGTCTCCCTGGGCCCTGCCCTCCCATCCATGTCCCTCCTTGTCCCTCTCTGCCCTTCCCTCCTCCATCCATGGCCAGCAATCCTCCTCTCTCCCCTCCCCTCCATTTCCAGCAATTTGTCCTCTCCCTGGGCCCTGCCCTCCCATCCATGCCTCTCTGCCCTTCCCTTACCTCAGCTCCGTGCCCTGGGGCCTTTAAATCTTTTACCTCCGATTGCAGCACAGTGAAAGCGCTGCCGACGTCTCCCTTCCCTTCGCACCTTCGTCTGTGTGCACTAAGCATTCAGTAATTTTTTTTTTTTGGAGGAGGGGGGTGCCAGGAATGGAGAATAGACTGGCATCACCATAATGTTAACTGGTTGGTGGATTCATAACATGAAAGTCCTTAATGCATCCTAAATGGGAGATGGTAAGTGCTTTGACTATCATTACTGCACAGCTATATATTCAACAAATGGGAAAAAGCCCTTTTTGATGGCTGTGATAAAAATGGGTTTAGCGCATGGGAAAGTTCCATGTAAGGACACGCTAAGCCCATTTTCTTAGGGGCCCATATACCAAGCTGTGGTAAAAGGGGTCCTGCACTAGCAGCAGCGCATGTTTTTGCCATGCACCAGGGCCATTTTTACCGCAGCGGGTGAAAATAACCGAAAATGAAATGGCCATTCAGTAAGTTTGCACTTGCCATGCGGCCATTTCAGGGAGAAGCACTTACCACCACCCATTGAGGTGGTGGTAAGGGATCTCACGCTAACCCGGCGGTAACCGAGCAGCATGCGACTGCTCAATTACTGCCAGATAATACCCTGTAGAAATATTTTTCAATATTTCCGCTAGCACCGGAAATGGCGCACATTGGGGGTGGAACTACTGCCAGCACCCTTGTTGGGTTGGTGGTAGTTTCGGGTTGCCACATGGCAACCCTTTAGTAAAAGGAATTCTTAGTGCAGTTTATTAAAAGGTTCTCTCTGTGTCTATCTCATACAAGCTTGAAATCTTGTTTCTATTTTCCCCCTTTTTTATGCCCTTTCCTCTAAATAGTCTATATTATAGTAGAATGGATGCTTTCTACACTTTCTGTTTTACTAAATCATATACAATTCATATAACAATGCAATGGCATCTAGCAACATGGAAGACTAGCTTCCAGTTCACATTCAAGCAAGAAGATGACTCATTTTTATCCTTAATAGTTTGTCATAGCATTCATTGTATGCTTTACAAAGTACTCTATTTAGATATTATCACTGACAGTCTCCTTGAGAATGTGAGTACAGTATTGTCCATGTTCAATCTGAAATGAATAGGACAGTCATTCAAATATATTTCAAGTATCAAGCATTACATCTCTTTGATATACTGCAAAATCAAAAAGCATTTGAGTAATTTACAATATATAAAATAAATTATATCACATTTATACTGCATGTTTATTTGATATACCCTTATCTTTATACAAATCTATGCATTTACAGTTTAATAAAATAATTAAAAATGTATTTTCTTTTTACAAAGGTTTGATATACCACCAATTGCAACAATAAATGCATCAAAGCAGTTTTCAAAGTATAAAAGAGAAGAGAGAAAATAAAATAAAATCATGGATTAAACGTTCAGACAATCAACCAGGTTTTGAGGAGTTTTTTTGAAAACTGGGTAAGAGGATTCAGATTTAACGTCAATGGGTAAAACATTCCAAAGCTTAGGAGTGGCATGAGAGAAGGCAGTTGCGTGGGTAATATCCAGTTGAATCTGTGCAGAGGATGGGAGTTGTAGAAGCTGACGCTCAGAAGAGCTGAGGTAGAGAGGGAAGATTTGGTGTGAGAGAAATTGAAAGGTAAGCAGGAGCAGAAGGTTTTAGTCCTTTATAAACCAGTGTAAGGAGTTTGTACTGAATGCGTGCTCTTAATTAATAGTGTTACATGATTGAATTTATGTGCCCCATGTAGAACTTTGACCACAGTGGATTGAACCAACTGCAAATATTTTAGAGAAGCAAGCAGAAGACTAGCAAATAATAAGTTACAGTAAATCTATATGCCAACAAAATTAAATTTCCCATCAAAGCTCCTACCAGCTAATAAGAAGAACCCCCCCTCTCCCCACCATGCAGAGCCATCTGGGACTCATTCAACCAGGACACAAAGCAAGCTCTTGAAAAAATCCTGAAAGGTCTAGGGCCTACAACCTGCCCAGCAAAGATAGTACAATGAGCAAGAATAGGCCTCATTGAAGGGGCCACTAAAATTGTTAACTCCTCTTTTATGGAAGGGCAGCTACCAACAACACTAAAAAAACAGTGGTGCGCCCCCAACTGAAAAAGAGTTCCCTTGACCAGGACAAACTTGAAAACTACCGACTAGTTTCTAACACCCCTTTCTTGGCAAAACTTATAGAACATACAGTCTGCATTCAACTCAACAACTGGCTTATTGGAAGTATTTGGCTAGACGCATGTAAATCTGGCTTCAGACCTGGGTATGGAACAGAGACAGTTCTTGTGTCCGTTCTTGATGATCTGCACAGAAACCATGACAGGGAATCTGCTTCAATACTTAGTGTTGCTGGATTTCTCAGCATCATTTGACTCTGTGGATTATAATATCATGCTTACAAGGCTGTCAGAAACAGGTATCAGTGACACAGTATTTACATGGTTCAAATCCTGTTTGCCAGATAAACAACCAGTTCTGTTACACAGCAACGCATCAATACCTTGGGCACTGAACTGTGGGGTGGCACAGGGTGTTTCCCATTTTATTTAATATCTACCTCAAGTCTCTGGCTGAACTGTTTCAGTCGATAGACACAACACTTTATATCTATGCTGATGATGTGCAACTACTCATACCCATTGAACCAATCTACCCACAGCCTTGAGTAAACTGACTTCCTATCTAACCGCAACTCAGGAATGAGCAAACAACAACAAACTCTGACTGAACCAAGCAAAACATATATTATTTAGGTATCTAACACAAGTGGACAAATACCTGACTTCAAATTACCTCTTGGGAAGTAAAAACTCTCCCTAAAATCACAGGTCAGAAATCTTGGGATACTGCTAGACTCATCACTCACTCTGATCCCACAAATTCAAACTACCTTTAAAAACTGTCTTTATCACCTGTGGCAACTACGAAATCTCTCTTCATATATTGATAAGACGAGTCTGACAACAGTGGCCCATGCCATGATAACTTCATGACTAGACTATTATTATGTTCTGTACATAGTCAACCCAAAAAGAGTTTGCATGAACTCCAACTAGTTCAGAATGCTGCAACATGACTGATAAAAGGCAGCAAATGGAGTGACCATATCACATCCTTCCTGCAAAAATTACACTGGCTACCAATACCTCACAGGACTAAATTTAAAACTCTCTGATTTTCAAGGTCCTTAGACAATATGGGCCAGAGTGCTCAAAGAGTGCTCTTTACACACCTTTGAGACCTCTATGGTCCTCTCAAGGAGCATCACTATCTGTACCCTCATCAAAAGATACCTGACAGTGAGCCTTCTCAGGAGTAACCCCCACGCTCTGGAATTTACTCCCTGAGGGGC
Organism: Microcaecilia unicolor; assembly: GCF_901765095.1. Taxonomy (NCBI): domain Eukaryota; kingdom Metazoa; phylum Chordata; class Amphibia; order Gymnophiona; family Siphonopidae; genus Microcaecilia; species Microcaecilia unicolor. The sequence goes on from NC_044040.1 coordinate 153,544,385, forward strand.
TACGTCTAACTCCAGATTACCTTTACTTCAGGAAGCAGGTGAAACCTGGCTTTTTTTCCCAAGCCTTTAATACATAGGGTGACTGACTATACACTCATTCTGCACCTGGACTAGCTTGCTACACAATTGTAACTTAGGCCAGATCCTTAGATCTTGTTTAAATGTTTAACTGTACAAAGAACTTGCCTTGAGTTTAGTCACATAACTATTTATCCCAAGTGACTTTGTACCACCCATCTTTTCCCTAGCTATATACCTGCACTTGGCCCCTTAGCTACATAGTAAGCTATATTGTAGAAAAGCATTAGTATTATATCTATGTTATTTGAATGTTCTAATGCATGCTTATTAGATATTTCATTGGTATTATGCCGATATTCAGTGCTGTTAAATGTATATATTTTTTATCCTTTTCATGGCAGTCCTATTATTAGGTTTCAATTTTCTGTTCTCGAGTTTACCTCATTTATTGTATTTATATGTATGTTTCGGCATTTTAATATTGTTATTCTGTTAACAAAATTGTAAGCTTTATGTTAAGTTGCACCTGCCATATAGTGCCTTTAGTGAATCTCTTCATAAAAGTGGTTAATACATCCCAATAAATAAATGTGAGAAATGACAAATGAGAAAATAAGAGAGTGAATACATAATAGAGGTAGATATGGCTTAACAGAACATTTACGTTGTAAAGCAATGAATGAATATTGCAAAACTTTGGGGCTCATTTTCAAATGAGAAAACCATCCAGAAAGTGTCATAAAGGGAATGGGACTTGATATACTGCCTTTCTGTGGTTTTTACACCTACATTCAAAGCGGTTTATATAGTATAATACAGGTACTTATTTGTACCTGGGGCAATGGAGGGTTAAGTGACTTACCCACAGTCACAAGGAGCTGCAGTGGGAATGAAACCCAGTTCCCCAGGATCAAAGTCCACAGCACTAACCACTAGGTTACTCCTTCACTCCTTAAAGCACCATATGGATGGATTTCTTCTCAAAACATCCAAATTGGTATTTTCCATTATGGGTCGAGGACACCCATGTGTTAGGCATGCCCAAGTCCCGCCTTCGCTACGCCTCCGACACGGTCATCCCCGCGACAGAAAGCAGTTGTGGACGCCCAAAATCGGCTTTCGATTATGCCGATTTGGGTGACGCTGTGAGAAGGACGCCCATTTTCCAATTTGTGTCGAAAGATGGGCATCTTTCGAAAATAAGCCTGATAGCGCAATATCTCCAAAGTCTGAATTAGACGTCATATCAAAAATGCCTCTCCATGTCAACATGATTTATAAATGTCAGTTTTTGATGAAAAAATATATGTAAGATTCTAATTTTATCAGCACAAGGTAAAATATGTGGTTGGATGTTTGGAGGGGAGGGAACAGAGCAGTAGGAATTTGGAAAATGAATGGATTCACATTTTGAAACATTGAGAAACAGTTTATGGTTTTCCAACCAGGAAGAAACTGCAGATAAACAGGTGTTTAATAAAGAATCAGTAGTATCAGAAGAATAGGCATAGAGAATCTGCACATCATCAGTGTAACAGTATGGACTACAACCTATAGATTGTATGACAGTAATCCGTGGTGAAAGAAACACATTGAATAGTAAGGGAGCAAGGATGGATCCTTGAGGAATTCCGCAATCAATTGTAACAGTTTCAGAAAACATTATAAAAAGCTGAAAAGCTGAATTGAGTGATTGGAGAGATAGGGAATAAACCAGTTTATGAATGTCTGTATTCTATACATCCACGTGGAGATTTACACCTGCTATTTGGACATCTAAGTTGAGCAGCATTCTAATGGAGAGGAGGTCACCCCCTTTAATTCCCCAGTGGTTGATGTGCTTCCCAAAAGTGAAATTGGCAAAGGATACTGGGCTCTGTGACAGTTTTGTGCAACTTAAATGTTTGTGTTTCATAAATGGCTAAGTGAGTCACATAAATGTTTATGTTGCTACTCTGCAACATGAATTTTAATGGGCCCATTTTGTCTCATTGATATTTTAGATGTTTATTTTTCTAAAGTGGATTTTCATGTCATATAAAACCCAGGGAATAAATCAAGGGCGTAGATACGGGCGGGCCTGGACGGGCCCAAGCCCAGCCACATTCCCTGCAGGCCCGCCTATCCAACATCCTTCAATTGCTGTCCGGCTGTCGCTGCCTTTTCTCCTGGGGCTCCGGGTATGGCCGTCCAGGAGGCAGCGTTCAGCGTTGCCTGTGTGCCTGCCCTGAAATAATTCTTCTCACCAGGCTCCGCTGCATCAGTCCCTGCATTCTCTTTTTTGCCCGTCGCGCAGCGCTGCCATTCACACAGGCAACTTCGCTCCCCTTTGACGCGTCCATCTGGCCCTACATAAACAGGAAGTGCATCAGAGAGGGCCGGGTGGACACAGTAGGCATGCAGGCAATGCTGAACCCTGCCTCCGGGACGTCCGTACCCAGAGCCGCGGGAGAAAAGGCAGCGACAGCGAGCGAAGGATGTTGGATGGGTGAGCCTGAAGGTCAGAACTAAAGTAAGTGCTGGACCTTTGGGGAGAGGACGGGGGGGGGGGGGCTGGAGGGAAGGGATAGTTTTGCCGGAGTCAGACTTTTGGGAGGAAGGGGATTGGAGGGAAGGGAGAGAGCTATTGGATGTGGGGGAAGAGGAGGAAGGGAACCTGAATGGAAAGGAGAGAGTTGCAGGAAGTGGCAGAAAATGAGTATAGAAGGGATAGAAGGGAGAGAGCTGCTGGACATGGGAGGGAGAGGAGGAAGGGACTGGAGAGCTGCTGGACAAGGGAGGAAGAGGAAGAAGGGACTGGAGGGAAGGGAGAGAGCTGCTGGACATGGGAGGAAGAGGAGGAGGGGACTGGATGGAAGGGAGAGAGCTGCTGGAGGAAGAGAAGGAGGGGATCTGGGTGGAAGGGAGAGAGCTGCTGGATGTGGGAGGAGGAGGAGGGGGCTGGAGAGAAAGAGCTGCTGGATGTGGGAGGAAGAGGAGGAGGGGATCTGGATGGAAGGGAGAGAGCTGCTGGATGTGGGAGGAAGAGGGGGAGGAGAACTGTAGGGAAGGGAGAGAACTGCTGGTACAGCACAAGGAGGGAGGGAAGGGAAACAGAGGTACCAGACCAAGGAGATGACAGAAAAGGGAACAAATACTAAGCCTACAGCGTGAGGGAGGAAGAGAGGGCGAGGTGGGTTGGTGGGTGGGCAGACAGGGAATCAAGCAACCAAACCAGATGCTGGAAAGGGGAGGGAGTGAGAGGGAGAGAAGCTGGATGGGGTAGGGTCAGAGAGGGTAAAGATATAATGGCACTGGGGACAAAGAGAGGGGAGAAGCTGGACAGAGAAATAGAGGGACCCAGAGAAAGGGGGATACTAAACATGGAGGAAGATAGAAGTACAGAGATGGAAGAAGATGGATAGTGGACATGGAGAGAGAGTAGAAATATCAAATGGACATGAGACCTTGGTGAGTGAGTTAAGAGAAGACAGAAGGATGTAGAAACCAGAGCCTGGGACCAACATGACTTGGCAAAATAAAATAAGCAGACAACAAAAGATAGAAAAAAAGAATTTTATTTTTTCTATTTTGTGACTAGAATATATCAGATTTGAAATGTACATCCTGCCAGAGCTGGTGTTAGAATATGGCTGGGGCCCAAGGCAGATATTTAGGAGGGGACCCCAAAGCTTACTAACAGGCTGCACCTTCTTCAGTTTCCAGCTGGCCTGGGGTTCTCTCTGGCTAGGGTGCCAAATGCAGTTGCCCTAGTTGTACCTCCCCTAACACTGTCTCTTGCATGTGCTATCATATTTTGCATAGTATAGGAAAAATGCATCTCTTTGTATTTCTCTGTGCTGTGCTAAATGCAAGGTCTGGCCTCTTGGGATTTTGATTTAATTTGTTTATGGTTTGTGGTCACTTATTCTGTATTTGGCATTTGTGTTCTGTGTGTGTGACCAAAGTATTCTGTTAGCATCAACTTTCTATATAGTATTCTATAGTACTTTGGCTTGTTCAGTTTTCTTGATGTATTGATATTTTAGGGCCCAACTATAATATTTAGGGCATATTTGTGGGAAGCATAAGTGTATTGGCAGACCGTGGCTTAGTGGAGGATGAAGAGTTCACTCTCTTATATTTTCCCTAGCTCTCAATGTGGCCTGCTGCCACTGAGGCCAGCACTGCTACTTCCATTGAAGTTAATGGGAGTGGGGTAGGTGTGCGGTAGGAGTAGGGGCGTGGGCAGGGCATATCAGGTGGCAGGTGTTTCTCTAGTACCCATCCATCCAACCTGTTGGCCCACCCAAAAATTGCCTTCTGGCTACGCCACTGGAATACATGTCCATTTGTACATGCATTTTAGAACAGGCTCTGTGCTGTCCAATCCTGTTCTAAAATACCAGAAGTACTGAGATGTCCTGACTTTGAATAACTTTGTGTCTTCTGCAAATCTGACCACCTCATTCATCATTCTATTTCCATTTGTCATTTGTAAATATGTTAAAAAGCACTGGTCACAGTACAAATCCCTGTGGCATGCTACTATTCACCCTCTTCCATTGAAAGAATTATCCATTTAATCTTACTTTCTGTTTTTCTATTTTTTTTTAACCAGGTCCCAATCTACACAGAACATTGCCTCCTATCCCATGGCTTTTTTAATTTCCTCAGGAGTCTTTCATGAGAGACTTGATCACAAGCTTTCTGAAAATCTAGATACACTACATCAACTGATTCACCTTTATCCACATGTTTATTCATGCCTTCAAAAAATGTAGCAGACTGATGAGGCATGACTTCCCTTAGTTAAATCTATGTTTTTTACCACTTTAAACCAACCATAAAGCTCTGATTCAATAGCTAAACTTTTGCACGAATCATAAATTTGCAAGGAGCTCAAGGTTTGTCAGTGGAATTTAAATTCCCACCAGCACAATCAAGTTCCCACAGTTTTCTCTTTCTTCATCAGCTTAACTGCCTGTATTAAATTATATGTCATTACTCACAGTTAATTAGTCACTGAAATCATTTCTGAACTAAATTCTTTGTTTCCTTAATATTCCTGAAACTAATCTATGACACCTCACATTTATTCAGCATTCTCTCATAGTCATTTAACTACTTCTGGGGACTTAAATATATATATATTGCAACAGAAACAAGAGACCTATTGCTGAGCACCAGGGCCAATAAGGTGAGTTTACAGCTAGCTGGTGAAGACATAGAAATCCTGTATACTGAACATCAAGGCCTTGATTCTGAAAAAATCTCAAGTCACATAAATGTTTCATTATCTGAAGATATTCAACCTGGAATATTTTTTCTCATTTTGTAAAAATGATAATCTGACTGGCTGAAAACAGGTGGGTCTCTTGCCAAATTTAGGGCTTTATGCAGGAGACAGAGTCTTGTTAACAGAAATGAATCAGATAACAATAAAGAGGAGGACAGAGAAACAGCAAAGGAAGCAGCTTCCTGCTATAATGATTCAGGGGACAACACAATGAGTTAATACGCTCTGCAAACTGAAAATAGCTACAAAGAAGTTTTTAATATACAGATGAATAATATTTACTCACAATGCAGTAAATGAGTGCTATGCAAATTATTGCAAATACTGGGGGGGGGGGGGGGGTAAAAGAAGTCAGAAGGGTGGGGCACTCCATCTGATAACGTTTTTGTGAGATATTGAGGGTTGAGTGGTTTAAAAACTCAGATGCTATATGTTTTTACAATACTGAGAGATGGAAAGGGGAACCACTTCTTCCTCACCTACCTCACCTACTAAAGAAGAATGACAAGTTAATCATACTGGCACAGCGACCTACACTAATGCTAGCCCATTATTCTACACTGGACCAAGAATTAAAATTGCAACATTAAAAAACTGAGGTCCTGATCATCAGCCCACAGTGGTCAATGAATTTAAAGGTGCTGACAGCCCTGTACAGTAAATAAGCCGCATAATCAATACTGTGCCTAATCCATACAAGAGCATTGAATATCCAGATCTGTCCGACTGCTGGAAGTTATCAAGTTGGCAGCACATATTCATACTGGTGTTCAGATAACAGACCAGATAAAATTAGGTCAAGCTTTTTTCTGTCCTAACTTTATCTGGGTGCTTACCAGTTAACGGACTGAATGTTTCAACTAAACAGGTAAATCCAGGTGACATCCTGACTCCACCCACAGACTGCCCATGGACCACTTGGCACCAATCAGCATGGCCGCGGAAAAGGGGGGGGGGGGAACTCCTCAGGCCTAGCCTCCAAGGGAGGGCCGGTGCCGGGATCTGTCTCTTTCTTGCTCCTGTCGTGACCTGGGTGATTGCGTGAACGTGATAGCCCGGTCACGGCACACAGGAGCAGGAGAGAGACAGGCCCGGGGAGGAGCAGACAAACTGATGCAGAAGGTAGGGGGTGGGGCAGTGAGCAAGGGGAGGCAGCAGCAGTTATCTAACCTCTGTGGTGGCAGCTGCATCCTGAGAGGGGGTGAAGGCTGGGGCGGCTCTGCCCCAGGCCTGGCTCTGTCTCTCGGCGGCCCTGCTACAGAGGTCTCACTGGATTTTCAGCAGTACTATGCAGTTAAGTGCTGCTGAAAATCTGGGGATGACCCACTCATCACAACTTAACTGGGAAAGAACCTTTCCTGCCAAGTTAAATCATTTTAAATACAAACTCCTCTGCAATTGGTCTTCAGGCCTTTTGTGCAATTTTCTGCATTGAGGAGTAATAGCTAATGCCTTTATTAACACAGGATTCAAATAACAGTGCGACAAGGTAAGCACACATTCTTACACAGACACATTTTATGAGCCAATTTCCTTTCTGTATCAGTTACTAACTCCCCATTTAACAAAGCTGTGCTAGCGGCTGCCGGTGCAGGAATGCCATGGGCTGTGTTAGCATTGTCACACGGCAGCCACTAGTGTGGCTTTGTAAAAGGGGAGATAAGTTATATGTACAAAAACACGCACAGCTTTGCATTCCTTTTTTGCACTTGCCTCTCAATGACAAGGGTGGGGGGAACTCAGGGCCTGGAAGGGAAGGGTTAAAATACACACAGAACAACGTATTCCTTCCTCTTCCATCTTATAAGCAGGAGCAAAAGGAGAGAAAAATTGAATAAAGAAAATACTGATAGCATTTCCTCAGGGTCTTTTCCCTGCCCTACCTGGAGTTGCTGCTGGAAATTGATTTTTGGACCTTCTGCATGCAAAGCAGATACTCGTGGACAAGCCACAGTCCTTCCATCACCCACCACCCTACAGTGAGGATGTGCATTTTTTAAATCATTTTATAATAGAGCATTCAATTTCATGTAATGTGCTCTGAATAGTGCACACTATTACTAACAGAAATGCAATGCTACAAACAAAATCAATGCAAAATTAAGCAATATAAAAGAAAACCCAGCAAATGAAAATATTTTAACTGCATACCCTCTGCTCCCCCCCCCCCCCCCCCCACACCTCTACACACACACAGCAGCAGCAGCAGCAGCATTCCAAGTAGCTAGTCCAGTCATAGCAGGTCTTTAGAGTAATATCAAGGTCTTCTCCTCTAGGTATATTTTCTTTAATTGGGCTTGGATTTTAGCTCACACCTTACTCAGTAGTTCAAGGCAAGTTACAATCAGGTGCAATAGGTATTATTCTGTCCTTGATGGGCTCATAATCTAAGTTTGCATTTGAGACAATGGAGGGTTAAAACAGCAATTCTATGACAGCATGAAAGTGTACAGAATACTGTCACTCATAGGAGCCCACTTTTCAAGATTATTGGGGGTGCTAAGCCCAATGGAAATAACCCCTCCCTGGACACATACAAGGAATTTTCTCAATATTGGGGGTGCTCAAGCACCAACAGCACCCACAGAGTCGGCTCCTATGCGTCACTATGGCGGGTAAGTGTACACTTGTGGGTATAAATGGCTCCAATACATGTAAGTGCTATTCTGTAATGGCACAGGTAAATGGTATACACCTAGATTCTATATATCACACCCAAATTTCTGCGCCCAGCTTTGTGCATACGTTGGAGATGCGCACGCAAATAAATTGACTAATGATCTTGGAAACAACCAATTATTGATGTTAGTTGACAGTCTTAAAAATTTGTGCACTACTCTATAAAGTACGGTGCTTAACTTCAATTGTGCATATCTGAAAAGGGGGTGTGGCCATGGGCATGTTGGGAGCATTCTAAAATGTTGCGTGTGGATTTACAGCATTTGCTCCAAATGCATCTAAGTTGGGTGCTGATGTTTACAACTGCTGTTTATGGCACCCAAAATTTAGGCACTGAACCCCCTTTACAGAATAACGTTTAGCGCACAATTGTTTCAGTGACTAACTTTTTTGCGCCATTTATTGAAATCCTTCCATAGTGCATAAATACAAGGGGGCATTTACATGGGTAGAACATGGGAAAGGCACAGATGGGGCTGCCACTTACACATGCAACTTATAGAATACTGTAAGATAAACATACCCTTGTCATACTTGGGTGCCCACAGTTAAACCAGGTCTATCACTGGCATAACTGTGGGTGCCTGAATAACTGGGATATAGTTAGACCAGGCTACACACTGTTCAGGAAAGACAAGGTAGGAAGAAAGGAAGGGGGAGTGACATTATATGTTACAGATTATAATAAAGCCACTCCACTGCAGGACCTACGGAGTAAGGGTGAGGAATCGTGGGTCAATCTTGAAAGAGGGAATGGCAAATTATTTACATTGGTGTGATATACAGGCCTCCTTCACAGATAGAAGAAATGGGCAGAGGTTGAATTGAAGACATTCAAATATATCTGTGAAAGGAGAAGAACTACTAAAAGGTGATTTTAATAATGGCAGATGTTGAATGTGGTATCCTTACTGTGGGGTCTGTTAGAAGCAGGGATATCCTGGATTCTCTATAGGGGAAACTATTCCAGCAGTTGGTAGTGGAATCCACACGGGATGGGGCCATATTGGACTTAGTGCTTACTAATGGAGAGAGCTTTTCTGATGTTATAGTAGGTGATCATCTAGCATCCAGTGATCACTAGATGGTGTGGTTTAATATTAAGATAGGTGTGGCGAGAATTCATTCAAAAACTAACTTTGTACAGATGGGGGATTATCTCAAGGAATGGTAACAACTGGAAGAAGTTGGAAAGCAGTGGGCAAAACTGAAAGGAGCTATTGCAAGGGCAGCAAAACTTTTTGAAAGGAAAATAAGAGGAAAAGGAGGCCACTTTGGTTCTCAAAAGTAGTAGCTGAAAAGGTAAGGGACAAGAGTTTAGCCTTTATAAACTACAAGAGATCGCAGAAAGAGGAAGACAGGCAACAATATCTGAAAAAGTTAACAGAAGCTGGTCAAGTAGTCATAAGAACACAAGAAAAGTCATACTGGGCCATACCAATGGTCTATCTAGCCCAGTATTCTGTTTCCAACAGAATCACAGGTCACAGGTACCTGGCATGCTTCCAATCCCATGGCAAACAGTAATTTTCCCATGCCTGTCTCAATAGCAGACTACGGACTTTTCCTCCAGGAACTTGTCCAAACCTTTTTTAAACCCAGATACACTAACCACTGTTACTACATCCTCCGGCAAAGAGTTCCAGAGCTTAACTATTTGTTGAGTGAAAAAATATTTCCTCCTATTTGTTTTAAAAGTATTTCCATGTAACTTCCTTGAGTGTCACCTAGTCTTTGTACTTTTTGGAAGTAGTAAAAAAAATCGATTCACTTCTACTCATTCTACACCACTCAGGATTTTGTAGACCTCAATCATATCTCCCCTCATCCATCTCTTTTCCAAGTTGAAGAAATCTAACCTCTTTAACCTTTCCTCACATGAGAGGAGTTCCACTCCCTTTATCATTTTGGTCGCTCTTCTTTGAATCTTTTCTAATTCCGCTATAACTTTTCTGAGATACTGCAACTAGGACTGAATGCAATATTCAAGGTGAGGTCGCACCACAGAACGATACAGAGGCATTATAGTATTTTTGGTCTTATTCACCGATCCCTTTCCTAATAATTCCTGGCATCCTATTTGCTTTTTTGGGCGCTGCCGCAAGCTGAGTAGAAGTTTTTAGTCTATTATCTACACCACCACCTAGACCTTTTTCTTGGGTGATCTGGGAAATTACAGATGGGTAAGCCTGCCTTCAGTACTGAGCAAAATAGTGGAAACTATTATAAAGAATAAAATTATGAAACACATAGACAAACATGGTTTAATGGGACAGAATCAACATGGTTTCAGCCAAGGGAAGTCTTGCCTCACCAATTTGTTTCTTTGAAGGCATGACTAAACATGTGGATAAAGGTGAGCCAGTTGATGTTGTGTATCTAGATTTTCAGAAAGCTTTTGACAAAGTTCCTCATGAGAAACTCCTGAGAAAAATGAAAAATCATGGGATAGGAGGCAATGTCCTTCTACAGATAAGGAATTGGTTATTGGACAGACAGAGGGAAGGGTTAAATACCATTTTTCCAAGTGGAGGAGGGTGTATACTGGAGTGCCGCAGAGATATGTACTGGGACCAGTGCTATTTAACATATTTATAAATAATCTGGAATTCAGAACAACAAGTGAGTGGATTAAATTTGAAAATGACAGAAAGCTATTCAAAGCTGTCAAAACACATATGGATTGTGAAAAATTGTGGGAAGACCTTAGGGAAATGGAAGACTAGGCATCCAAATAACAGATAAAATTTAATGTGGACAAATGCAAAGTGATGCATATTGGGAAGAATAATTCATATCATAGTTACCTGATGCTAGGGTCCACCTAATAAGTCAACACTCAAAAAAAAAGATATTAAATGCTGAAGCTCAGACATGGCCTGACATTGAATATCCAGGGTTAATTCAGCCTGTGTCTATAAATGGCTTAAAAAAGACTGACCACCATGGGTTAAATATCTGCCCCTCTGTTTTTGCATTATAGAATAAAATGCAGGCTACACATACTTCAGTTTTTAGAATGAATAGTCTCACCTCAACCACAGATACATGAAATGTTGGATACATGAGATGAAATGCTGCTAGGCATATGCAAACTTAGGCAATGTTCCTTTGAGGAAATAATTTGCTGCTGCATGCACTATTTAGGATTTCTTTGCTCTCTTTCTTGCCAAGATCATTATGGTTGTTGATGAAAATGGTGACAGTGGGCTCCGGGCAATTACCCATTTCATCTATTCAATAAATAGGTGATGCCAGGATCACTGGCTATGCCTGCCTTCTTGGTTCAGCTGGTATGCTTTCCTCAATAGCAGTAGCCACCCTAGAAATCATGTTTGTCTGGTAATGTCAAAGTCATAGGAAAATTGCACAACCCTGTATCCTTCCTCATTCTATTGTGCCTTCCTTCCCCTCCCCCATGAAAAAATAAAAATAAACAAAACAAATCACTCACACACTCACTATAAAATAAAAACAACTCTTTCTCTTGATTTCCTTCTCCTTTAATTTTACTCTCTTCTCTATCTCCACATAGATTCCATACACAAACTTCTTGGAACCAGCTTCTCTCATAGAGCTATATTTACTACAAGGCACTACTGAGTTACCATGCACCGGCATACAATAATGCACATTAATTACCATATGATACACTTTCTCCAGGATTCTATATATAAACAACTTAAACGACAAGGTTACTACAGGAGTTTTATCTTAACACCGCGGCTGTCTTTTTCGACAGACACGCTCATTTTTGAAGAATTTCTTCAGGTTTTGAGGAATTGGACTCATACATCTCGCATACTTCATAATTAAACCCTGACCCCTGAGGCAGGCGTTGTTTAACGCCGAAACATGGCCCATGTCGGGTCACTTGCTAATAAAGGACTCCTGTTGTCTCAGTCTTGAAGGCCCAGCGTTGGAATTTATACCATGTTTTACTTGGTGTAATTGGCCACAACTAAATTTAGTCGCGTGGACCAGTGCTCAGCATATTCTACAAACCACATGGAAAGTTAGGCTTATTCTATAAAGTACGCCTAAATTAAGGTAAACTTTAAAGAATGTGCTTAACTGAATTTCATTTTGGTGCCAAATCTTTAGTCATGATAGATAGAATCTAGTCCTTTATGCATTGAGACCTATTTGCTAATGGTGGGCACTTTTACTAAAGTGTAGTAAGGTTTTTTTGCACTTGCCATGCGTTAGTTACAAAATCTAGAACACAGTACGTGCAAAGTGTGGGCTTCATTTACAAAGCCGCACTAGCGATTCATGCGCGGCAAATGAGAGGAAGCTCAAAGGAATTGAATGGGCTTCCTCTCATTTGCCGCACCGAGAATCGGCAGCATGGCTTTGTAGAAGAGGCCCTCTGTGCAGTAAATGTAACAGATTTATTGTACATTTAACCTGCACAGGACAGACATATACCACATGGCACTATGTTACCTGCAGTGCCAGATAGCCCACACTATCTGACACTGCAGGTAATGTGGTGCTGGCCTACTCACCAAGAAAAAACAAAACACATCTCTCCTGAAGCAGTGCATCCTCTCCCCAATACTTCCATCTTACACAACTGATCCCCCCTTCCTACTCCCCACAACAGCAACCCTCCTGATCTGATCCTCCCCAACTTCCCTTAATCAAATTCTTCCAATCTCTCATCTCTCCAGATCCAATCACCCCAACTCAGTACCTGTTATCTGATTTCCTTATGGTCAACTGAGCACACCCTTGATCCAATCCCCTCAGCTCAGCACCTCCTGATCCAGCTTCCCCGCTCAAATCAGCACCTCCCCCCCCCCCCCCCGATCCGATCCCTTGGCCAAATGAGAACCTTCTTGATAATCCTCTCACCCACAATCACCTCTACGAACCTTTGGGACTTACTTGGGGCCATCCTTGATGGTCCAGGGACGAGGCAGGGGCAGTCCTCCTCCACTCCTGCTCCGTCTGTCTCTGGGTGCAAAATAGTTCTTGTTGAACCCTGGCAGTAGTCTTGCGGTACTACCGTCAATAATCAGCTTCTCATATAAAGGAACATTATATAGAGCTGATCTCCGGTGGTAGTATTGTGAGACTACCGGAGGGGCCTGAAAAGTGGGAGAGCAGGAAGCTATCATCAAGGGTGGGGGGTGCGGTGAGAGCAGAACGTGATTCTGCAGATGTGCAATGTTTGGCACTGTGATGTCTGTGGTCTAAAATCCCTATGTGGCAGTGCTGAACCTGACACATCTATAAGGTAGGGTGGTGGATGTTTATTTTCTCACCATCTACTTCTCCTCAATGGCTACTCCTGCTGAAAGTCTTCATTGCAGGGATGTCCACACGGCATTTGATTTAGGAGTGGATCTATATTGGCAGACCCTTTTGTAAAATACTTGCCTAATTGAACACGGCCTGACTTGGACATCTCTAATCAGGTTTGTGTATCCTTTCTAAAATGCCACATGTAGAATGTATTAAGCATGTTTACTTTCAGGCATCTTTGGTGATTACAAAGGATTTCTCGTGGTCTAGATGAAGAGGAAGGAAGAGATCAAATCTGAGAATAACAACATTTAAATAAATTCTCATTGGTTAACGAATGTTGGTATGGGTGAACAAGGTACAATAACATGAGAAAAATTAGTTTATAAAGCAGAAACGTAGTTACACAATGGGGTCATATTTTAGTAAACGTTGCATTAGGATTATGCCCAAATTAATTTCGTTCAGTGTCACAAGACTTTGTTACATTCCTGATCTGAGTTTAATGTGATTTGGTCAAGTCAAAAAAGTAATTTATATTCTGGATGTCATCCAGTTGGATTTATGTTTAAGGAACCTGGTTGGTTATACGAAAACAGACAAATTCATATATGAAAAATGTAACTCCCTCAAGATATTACAATTGCCTAATGGGTGTTGAATCTTGTCATTGTGAAATGAGTTATTAGTATTGCTGAAATAGTACAGAAGGTCTTATGTCTTTTGTCATGCTTTCACAAGCATATTTTTGAACAGTTTCTATATTCGCTATAAGCATAATTGTTTTCAACCTAATATAATTATTTATGAAAGGTAGATGTTATTAGTTAGAAAAGGTCAAAAATGGATAATGTACATTAATACATTACAATACAATACAATATATAGGTTTAAATGGAATGACTGAATAGACTAAAGCGCCCTTTTATGTTGAAATATTCTGTTTCTAATAATAACATGTGCATGAGGGTTTAGTTGAATCAGAAATAAAAATCCAGAAGGGGTAGCAATGTTAGTCTGTAGAAGCACAAATAACAAAGAATTTAGTAGCACCAGACTAATCAATTTATCAATGCATGGGATTTTTAAGCACAAGAATACATTTTGTCAGATTAATGTGCTCAAGCGGTAGGTAAAGATGCATGAAAACAGAGTGAATGTGGTGGTGGGGGAGGGGTGAGGAGAGAATAAAAAGTAGAGAAAATATTGAGTACAAAGCAGGGTACGGAAAGAGAGTGATAGCAGCATTCTTGTTCAGACAACTGTGATCAGTGAGAAAAATCAATGAGAACGGAGCTGACATATGTAATTCCCAAGTTTATGGTGGTAAAATTGGGATGTTGGCAATTGGTAGGAGTATGTAAAGGAACCCCAAAAGATAAAAATGCAATATTCAATAGTTCACTTTGGCTTCCCTACAACTCCTATACTTCACTGCCAGGGCTGCTGTAGAGAAGGTGGTCCCCTAACAAAGAGCAGTATATAATGCCAGAGGGAAATGATGCTGGTCTTAGCAACTGCAGCGTCATGTACAGACCAGTTCGGTGGGCCCCCTGCCCCCACCTAGCCCTGCCCCCTACCCCCATTTTGCCCTGCCCCTTGTTGACAAGATATTTTTAAATTTTTTTATTTCAAATAAAGACAAAATAAGCAAAACTTATACAGAAAAACTAATTCAAATAAGCACAATGCTATCATAGGAAACCTTTGGGTTTAAAAAGCAAAACCATGTGCATGTAAGGACTGGATAAATGAATTAAAACAAATGCCCTTAATATGTAATACATTATTATTAACATTTGTATAGCGCTACCAGACGCACGCAGTGCTGAACACCTGACACAGAGAGACAGTCCCTGCTCGATAGAGCTTACAATCTAAAAATACAGACAGACAAGACAATTAAGGGTGAGGAAAGTACTGGGTGAGAAGGAACAAGGATAGGGGAATTGAGTAGTGGTTAGGAGCCAAAAGCAGTGGTGAAAAGGTGGGTTTTCAGCATAGATTTGAAAACAGGTAAAGATGGAGCTAGGCGTACAGGCTCAGGAAGTCCATTCCAGACATAAGGTGCCGCGAGGGAAAAGGAATGAAGCCTGGAATTAGCAGTGGAGGAGAAGGGGGACGACAAGAGAGATTTGTCCAGCGAGCGGAGATTACGGGGAGGAATGTAGGGAGGGATGAGAGAGGAGAGGTAATGGGGGGCTGCAGAATGGATGCATTTAAAGGTCAGTAAGAGAAATTTGAACTGTACGTGGATAGCAATAATGAAAGTGATTGAATATTCACACAGGAAGCAGCCTGAGCCAACAGATTTATTTTCCACTGAACATAATTAACATTGTATAAACTTGTTGGCTAATAGTGTGTGAACTGGACAATGTTGGCACATTTAGACTGACTCTGGAAAGTTCTGCAGGAAGCAAACCCTTCCATCATTATTCAATACCTTCTCTGTGAAACAGTAGTAATAAAAAAATAAGCGAGTGTATTTTTATAATATACCACTGCATTCCACAAAGGAAAAAGAGTAAGCTCTTATGTCTTATTGTCGTGGATACTACAACATCAATAAACCTACTGGAAAAACTAAACAAGCCAGATTATTACCAATTTCTCCTACATAGACTTTCAGTGGTAGAATATCTGGCCTTTTTCACACACACAGAGAACATACCAACCCTTACAAAATATAGAATAAGTAACCATAAACTAAAAATAAAATATGTTGACAAAATTAAATCTGAATCCCTAAGAATCCACACTCTGCAATATATTACAAAACCAGAGAAATAGAAGCAGTGACATGTGTCCTGATATACTGTGCAAAATAAAGATAGCAGCTCCAAATTTCAAAAACTGACATTTGCCAATCACTACAATAAAAATGAACAGATATATGCATAGGCGTAGTTTGACTGTTTCATTTGGGGGGGCAAAGAATGGGCGGAGCATATTAGCATATCATTTGCATATATACATATGCAAATGAATATGCTAATATGGAGGAAGGAAATGAAATTTACAGGCAAAATATCACAGATGCACATTTCAAAAAGCTGACACATTTCAATTAATAAATTATGAATAAAATAAACTTTTATTTACCTTTGTTGTCTGATCATTTAGTTTTTCTATTCGCTTTGATCCCAGTGTCTTCTGTTTTATGCAGTGTCTTCTTTCCAGTAGGCTTCCCTCTGCTCCCCACCCTCCCAGTCCCATCCATCTCTTGCTCCTTCCCTCTGCTCCCCACCCCTCCCAGTCCCATCCATCTTCTGTTCCTTCCCTCTGCTCACCATCCCTCCATCCCATCCATCTTCTGCACCTTCCCTCTGCTGTGCCTGACCTCTCCCAATCCCATCCATCTCCTGGTCCATCCCTCTGCTCCCCACCCCTCCCAGTCCCATCCATCTCTTGCTCCTTCCCTCTGCTCCCCACCCCTCCCAGTCCCACTCCCAACCATCTCTTGCTCCTTCCCGCTGCTCCCCACCCCTCCCAGTCCCATCCATCTTCTGCTCCTTCCCTCTGCTGTGCCTGACCTCTCCCAATCCCATCCATCTCCTGGTCCATCCCTCTGCTCCCCACCCCTCCCAGTCCCATCCATCTCTTGCTCCTTCCCTCTGCTCCCCACCCCTCCCAGTCCCAACCATCTCTTGCTCCTTCCCTCTGCTCACCATCCCTCCGTCCCATCCATCTTCTGCTCCTTCCCTCTGCTGTGCCTGACCTCTCCAAATCCCATCCATCTCCTGGTCCATCCCTCTGCTCCCCACCCCTCGCAGTCCCATCCATCTTCTGTTCCTTCCCTCTGCTCACCTCCTTTCCCAGTCCAATCCAATTCCTGGTCCTTCCCTCTGCTCCCCACCCACCCCTCCCAGTCCCATCCATCTCCTGCTCCTTCCCTCTGCTCACCTCCTTTCCCAGTCCAATCCAATTCCTGGTCCTTCCCTCTGCTCCCCACCCACCCCTCCCAGTCCCATCCATCTCTTGCTCCTTCCCTCTGCTCCCCACCCCTCCCAGTCCCATCCATCTCCTGCTCCTTCCCTCTGCTCCCCACCCACCCCTCCCAGTCCCATCCATCTCCTGCTCCTTCCCTCTGCTCACCTCCTTTCCCAGTCCAATCCAATTCCTGGTCCTTCCCTCTGCTCCCCACCCACCCCTCCCAGTCCCATCCATCTCTTGCTCCTTCCCTCTGCTTCCCACCCCTCCCAGTCCCATCCTTCTCCCACTGCTTCCCACCCTCCCAGTCCCATCCATCTCCTGCTCCTTCCCTCTGCTTTCCCACCCCTCCCAGTCCCATCCATCTCCTGCTCCTTCCCACTGCTTCCCACCCTCCCAGTCCCATCCATCTCCTGCTCCTTCCCTCTGCTTCCCACCCTCCCAGTCCCATCCATCTCCTGCTCCTTCCCTCTGCTTCCCACCCACCCCTCCCAGTCCCATCCATCTCTTGCTCCTTCCCTCTGCTTCCCACCCCTCCCAGTCCCATCCATCTCTTACTCCTTCCCTCTGCTCTCCACCCTCCCAGTCCCATTCATCTTCCCTCTGCTGCCCCCCCCCCCCCGCGAGGTCCAGGATCGTGACTCCGTTTACCCCCTCTCTTCCTCCCTCCCTCCGGTGCAGGCAGCAGTCTTCTTCAACCTTTCTGTGCTCCTGGCAGCGGTAGCGACGTACATGCTGCCTTCAGCTCTGCCCCGAAGCCTTCTCTTCAAGTTCCTGTTCCCACCTATGCGGGAACAGGAACTTGAAGAGAAGGCTTCGGGGCAGAGCTGAAGGCAGCGTGTACGTCGCTACCGCTGCCAGGAACAAGAAAGGCTTAGAGAAGATTGGTGCTGCCTGCGCCGGAGGGTAGGAAGAGAGGGGGTAGATAGACACGCTCGTCTCCGTCCGCTTCGCTGCTTCCCTGCCCTCTCTGTCTGCGTCCCGCCCGAAAGGAAATGACATCAGAGGAAGGCGGGACGCAGACAGAGAGGGCAGGGAAGCAGCGAAGCGGACAGAGACGAGCGCGTGCCTGGTTTTTTTTTTTTTTCATTATAGCGCCAGTCCACGTCCTCGTCGTTTGGGGGGGCATTGCCCCCCCTCGCCCCCCCCCCCAGTCTACGCCTATGGATATATGTAAAACAACAACAAAAAAGAAAATATGATGGCTCCGATATTCAGATCACGGAAGATAGCCAGGCTGTCTAACGTGGTCAGCGCTAAACCCAGATATTCAAGTGGGGTTCCTGATATTTTTTACTGCACGTCATGTGTTAATGTTCCCATTAGTACATTGTACCTGCTGAGAGTTACACAGGACCACTTACCAGCACGTTGATTTTGCATTACCCAGTTATTTTGTGGTAAGTGTAATGCACTAGCTGGCTAATATTTCCATACCCATTCTCCTCCCGTGCCACAACCCTTGAACGAAAATTTCTTTAAAAATTCAGTAACACATGGTTTAATGCACAGAAACAGGCAAACTACTGCACAACCCCTTAATGAGGTCATGTGGTACCCTATTTCCAGACATTAACTGCACATTAACCTCCAAATTCTATAAATGGTGCTTAAAATTGTACACACAAATTTGGACGTGCACCCAATTTGTGCATGCAATTTAATTGAATAACGAGCCAATTAGCACTAATAATTTGGCCCAATCTATTATCGGCACTAATTGGCATTATTAAAAAATTGTGCACGTATTTTTAGGCACCAGTATCTGTGCATAAATTTTGTGCATGGTTCTAAAAAGAGGATGTGGCTATGAGAGGGTTATGGGTGGATCAGGGGCATTCCCATAATTTATGCATGCTGTTAAAGCATAAGGGAGATCTGCACCTGATTTGCATGTAAGGATTTACATCAGGGTTTAGTTGGTGTAAAGCCTCACGTCTAAAGTTAGGCACAGTTCCCGGCACTAAGCATTATTCTATAAATAGTACCTAACTTTGAGCACTGTTTATAGAATAGCTCTTAGTGCATTTTTTTGGCGCTGACTTTTTGGCGCCACTTATAGAATTTAGTCCTAAGTGCTTTATGTACTTTAGTAAAAAGGCCCCTTATACATAAATGCAAAGAGATGTTCACAGGGAAAGAGTATGGGCAGGGCATGGGTGGGATCAGCATTTGTAAGTACAACTTACAGTGCTGTAAGTTATGCATTTATACCTGGCACTGACATGGCATAAGTGGGTGCACTGAAATTTAGACACATAGATGTTGATTTACACTAATAATCTTGGTGCCCAGGTGCTGTTATAGAATTCACACTCAGTGTGCTGTATCTATGTGCCTGATTTATGGCACCCAGTTAAAGACTTGACCCACCTGTGCTTAGTGCGCAGACCCTTTATTTTAGTACAGTCAAAACTGTTTCTAAATAAATGCAGAAATAAAAATTACCCTTATTTTCAATTCATCTGATACTCAAAGCAATTTAAGCAGGCAGGAGTAGCTGCTTATACTCAGTGACACTTAACCAGGCAGTACCGCAGAATATTGGCACAAACCTGCCACTTTTGTGCTGAGCTACAGAGCCGGGGAGGGGCCGACAGTCATGCAGGAGGTAGCAATATTCAGTGCTAGCACCCGCATAGCTAAACTGGTAAATGCACATTGCAGCAGCCATTTTCTAGAGGCACCTGCTAGGGGCAGCAGCGAGTGAGGTTCACTCCCCTCGCCCCCACTGAACCACCAGGGTTTTCAGAAAAACCCAGGTTGGCTTATTCTGAGTGGGGGCATTGGGGGTTGGAAGGGGTATGGGTCTGGGGAAGCTGTGAGGTAGTCTATTGCCACAATGGGAGGGTAGGAGTGAGTTTTGGGTTTTGCCTGAGGGGGCTGGAAAGGGAGTCTCTTGCCTCATCAAGGAGGTGAGAGGGGGGGGGGGGATCAGAGGGACATAAGGCACCTTTTCAATATTAGTGGGTCCTGGACGATATTCAGCCAGAGCCTGCATAACTGCCTTAAGTGGGCCCCAGCTGAATTTTGGCTGGGACCTACATAAGCTCTGGCAGCCACTGCCACACCAGTTAGCCCTGGATATTTAGTACTGGTGTCCAAACATGGCTGGCACTGAATATCCAGGGCTAATTCTTCGGCAGCAGTTTTGCATTTAAAAACTGCTGGCTGCAACGGGTTGAATATCGACTGGGATATAACTAATCATTTATCTCTTTATTCTCACAACTTTAGCCCTTTGCAATTTAATAATTATATAGAATTAGCCTAGGTTTCATAATATAGATTAACCACTATATAAATATTAAAATCGATCTTAAGAGACAGAAAAGTGGATAGGCTTTGAATATACTGTTACACACCACACACCAGTACATTTATGGTATCATAACTCAAAAAAGGAAGAAAAGGAATATATAAATCTGAGTCAAGTTGACCCGGATACCAGAGGCTCACACATGCTTGTGACAGACGAAGAAATGAAGATACTGACTAAGAGAAAATCGATCAGCTCTTAAAGCTCCCGGTTGCTCTTATTTCTCGATGCATGACTACTGAACTTATTTAGCAACATAGTGAAAGGGTATCAGACTGGAATGTCAACATACTTAGACTTGATAGAATGCAGCTCAGCATGGACTGCAACTGATTGAGCATTTGATCATTCTACTGGAGGATGTAATAGCCAGCCAGCTACACAAATCAGCAGTGAAGGGCTCTTTCTAACTACTAGATAATGAGATATACATACATAACAGAGGCAATCATTTAGAAGTTGACTGAAAACAACTGAATTTATCAGCAATGTAGGAATCAAACAATAAAGACATTATTTTCACCCTGTAGTAAAAGGAATTTTCAAGTTGTTTTCATTTTAGCATATAGAGAAACCAGAACATTATCATTATTTTCATGGCAGTAAAAATATACCACCCGATATGCAAAGGAAAATGGCCTCTAAAATGGAACTTAAGTGACTATCTGACGATATTCAGTGCCAGATAGCCAGCTCTCTGGCACTAAATATTGTTTGTTGCTTAGGGTTAGATTCTATATATGGTGCCTAAAAAATCCATGCGGAAATAAGTGTATTCTATAAAATTTAGTTGCAGTATATAGAATATGCCTTATCAATACTGCAGCACCTAAATCTATGTCCATTCATTTACGCCAATAAAAACCTGGTGTAAATCTATACGCGTAGATTTAGGCGCACTGAACCATATTCTGTAATTGCGTGCATAACTTTTATTATTTTTAAGACTAAGTTAAAGCAATACCTATGTATACATACAATTCATAGTGATGCTATTCTTTCATTACATTATATTTTATACATGTTTTGCATTTTACTAACATTGTGCTCTTTTATTATTATTATTTTCTAATTATTATGTTCATTTATTTGTTGTTATATGTTTTGTTGTTAGACCCCTGAGGCAGGCATTGTTTAACGCCAAAACACGGCACATTGGGTCATCTGTCAATAAAAGACTCCTGTTGTCTCAGTTTTAAAGGCCCAGTGTTGCTTTTTTTGTTTGTAACTTTTGGAATGCCCATAAACACGCCCATAAACATCCCTTTTCAGCTACAAGCGTATAGTTTGAACTGTGCACTTTGTAATTTAGGCACAGTTCTTTATGTAATATGCTTAGCAATTTCCGTGCACAAACTATTATTATTGCCAATTAGTGCTCGTTATTGCTTGTTAAGTGCTGTTACAAATGCTAATTTATCTTGTTCCACCAATTAAGTTACATGCTTATCTCCACGCGAATCTAGGTGCCATATACAGAATCTAGCCCTTAGCGGCTTAAAGATACCCGGTTTTATCGAGTGATATAACTGACTATCTGTTATGTTTTAAACTGGGAGTGGCCAAGTTTGTGGAATAACTTTGGCAGATCTCACTTTAAGTGGCCAGCGCGGAATATCAGTGTGGTCGGTTAATATCGGACCAGTCAAAGTTAAATCAGATATTCAATGTCAGTCACTGTAAATGGACCGGCACTGAATATCCGGGTTTAGCACCAACCGCGGGAGATAGCTGGGCTTTCTCCCGCGGTCTGAATATCGGGCCGAAGGGACTGATATTCATAAAAAGCTAAGCTCCTACATTTGTGCTCAACTTTCAGCCAAACTTTGGAGCCATGAAGGCAATTCTAAAAGCTGGTGCTTAATGATAGGCACCAAATGTACTTGTAGGTTATAGAATACTAGCAATTATGTGCATCATTGCCAGTAATAATTGGCACACAAAGGAATCCTGTTTAGAAGGGATGGATCCAAAGAATCTTAGATGTGATTAGATGGCAACACCAGTAATTGGAAAGCAAAGCCAGTGCTGGGCATACTTCTACGGCCTATGCCCTGATCGTGTCTGGACAGATTTGGATGGGCTGGTGTGTGTGTGTGGGGGGGGGGGGGGGGGAGCTTTGAAGACAACTTCAGAAGTTTGAGAACAAGGACAGGGCCAGGCAGACTTCTACGGTCTATGACCTGAAAATGGCAAGGACAAATCAAGATCAGGTATACATATGAAGTATCATATCGTACCTCATGCTATGAGTTTATCTTGTTACCCAGACTGGATGGACTATACAGGTCTTTATCTGACATCATCTATTTGTCATGTACTGTATTTAACAGTGCCTCACACTTACACATGTAAATATGTGTAAGTGTGAGGCACTGTTAAATACAGCACATGCCAAATTCGCTTAAGGCTGGATTCTATATATGGTGCCTAAACAATCGGCACCGAAAAAAGTGCTATTTTGTAAGCCTTGCTTAAAGGTAGACATATAAATACAGCGCTTACACCCAGGACTCACACCTAACTTTAGGCTTGGCTATTTGCATCAACTGAAACATAGTGCAAATCTACTTGCCTAAATTAGGCATGTATCCCTGTCATTCTATAGAAATGTGCTTAAGTGTTAGAAATGCCCCCATTCAGCTCATGACCCTCCCATTTCTGCACTTTTTAAAAATTAATGCGTAAAATGTAGGCGTGTATCCAAAGCATAAATTTACACATGTAAGTTCCAATTAAATCTAATTATTGCTAATAATTGCTTTTAAAAAGTCAATTATTAGCACTAATTGGCTCATTATTCAATTGACTTGTGCATACAAATTGGGAGCATGCCCAAATTTATGTACACCATTTTTGGTGACTTTTATAGAATTAGGGGGTTAGTGTGTACCTGCAAGGGGGTGTACACATGGGTGGAGCATGAGTAGGCCATGGGTATGTCGCCATGTGATGCATATAATTTACAGAATATTATCAGTCCAGCGCATTGTACAGACAACTTAGGCATGCCAACTTATACCAGCCATTAAGCTGCCTTAAGTGGGTACAATGAAGTTTCAGCGTAACAATGTGCCTTTACATTAGTATTCTACAATGGCTTTGCAGTACCTAAATGCCGTTATAGAACTGGCACTAAGCACACCCCATTGTGGCCACTATATGGAGGTACCAAGTTTTAGAATTGCCCCATAAGTTTTTGGCTGAAAATGTTTCTTAATTTAGGAGTGTAAAAGTTCTGCTTATGAATTTAGGCCTGCCATTCATTTATGAGGCTAGTGCTGAAAATCAGTGCTAAGCTTCTAACTTTTTTCCCCATCCTAAATTCACCCCTGTTGCCACCTACGTTTTACATTCCTAATTTTAGAAGCCATGAAATGTTGAGTATAAATTTAGGCACTCAGCCTAGTAAATCTTCAAAGAGGCCAATTTAGGAGCAGAACTCTCAAAGTTAGGAGCATAAATCTTTTGACTATCAAGCTTATAAGGAATAAGTAATGAAAATTATACGCACTGTTAGCACAGTCATTTGAATGGCATGCCCTAGTCTCAGAATTTAATACTATTTGGTCAGTATAGCTGTTTGTAAAAGTAACATCTGCATTCTTGTTAGATTCTCAGTATAACAAAACCACAATTAGAGATTGTGAAATTTTACCTGGTTAAAATGATGCAGTGTGTCGATCATATTATTGATGAGAGGATCTGGTCCTTTTACTTTCATTTCTGGATTATTGACTTGTGCTTTAAGACCATTCGAAACAATTCTGTTTGTGTAACTAGAAAAGATCAAAAAGTTGGAATGTGTTAAAATTCTTTACTTTCTTTATTTTAAGCACCTGATTTTATATGTTGCATGTGCAAGAAGGAACCTATTATTTCCAGGCAACACAGGCAACTATAAGACATTATAAAACAGGCTCCCAGTATGAGCCCAAATAATGCAAAAATGCCCCCACACAAATTTTTGCCTATTACAAATAGATGTAAATGTGTGTGTATACTCTATATAGGGAGTAATTCTATGCTGAGCTGCCTAGTTTTAGATAACAAGAACATTCATAAATGCCAGTATTCTAATCATTTACGCATGCATGTCTACATATATGCTTTTAAATGAGCAGTTTCTTGCTAAGATGTACAGCAGGTGAGCACTCATATTGGTGGAGTTTAGGTGAAACATGGAAGGGGTGCATACTTATGCACAAAGATTATGAAATCTTAAAATCCATACATGCTTTTTTTTTGTGATCTAGGCTTGAGCATTTACACCAGCTCTATGATTGGTGTAACTGTTCACACCTTAAATATTGATATATTTTTGGCCACTTCCACTACTATTCTAGGTAATCAATAGAAATAAAACAAAATAAAACATGGAAAAGACAATAAGATGATACCTTTTATATTGGACATAATACATTTCTTGATTAGCTTTTGAAGTTTGCCCTTCTTCGTCAGATCGGAAATAAGCAAATGTTGTTAGATGACAGTATATATAAGTGAAACATCAAAGCATTTCAGTGACAGTCTAACAGGATGGGGGTGGATAGGAACATCAAAGCATTTCAGTGACAGTCTAACAGGATGGGGGTGGATAGGTGAGATATGCATGGAGACAGGAGGGTGACAAACAGAGCAATACAACTTTATGGTTTATAATGGGCTACAAAACCCAGATCTTCGAAAGCTAATCAAGAAATGTATTAAGTTATGTCCAATAAAAAAGGTATCATCTTAATCTTATTTTCTTTTCCATTTTTTATTTTGTTTTATTTCTGTTGATTACCTTTAAAAGTGGGTTAACATGGCTACCACACCTTACTACTATTCTATAAAGCAAAGTAAGTGTCTATTTTTTATTATAGAATAGGCTTAAAATAAGCACTTTCACAGCACCTAAATCTATGCACTCCCTTATAGAATTATCTTCTACGGGCTAGATTCAGTAAATGGTGCTCAAACATTGGTGCTGAAAACAATTGGTGTTCAATGCTATTCTATAATGGGCACTCAAAGAGGAGTGCCCATTATAACATAGCATTGAGTCTTAATTTTGGTGTCCAAATTTGGATGTCAAGATGGAACCAGGTGTAATTGTCAGTGACCAATTTGGATGCATGTTCCCAGTTTTCTATAATACTGTGCACAAATTTTAGGAATGCCCCTGATATGCCCATGCACCTCCCATGGCCACACCCCTTTTTGGGTTGCACACGATGGGATTTGGCCAATTGCTCAAGCATCTTACTGTTGCTGCAACAGACTCACCAATTGCTACTGGCATCAAGGAGCATTTCTAACACTTAACTGACACTTAATTTCCTGTTCATCCACTACACGGTATTGATTCTCTTCTACACAACAGAAAAGGAAAAAGATATGTCCCCTAGGTGAAGCAAATCCGAAAAAAGCAAGAAGTAGGGAAAAAAGTTGAGGAACTTCCAATCAAATGAATGGGTCCACAAGAGTCCAATATTTAAGGTTTATTCAAGATTATGCACAACACATTCAACAGTAGACTCAACATAGTGCCTTGTTTCAGCAATCAGATGCCTGCGTCAGGAGTCTGTTTGTCTGTTGAACACTGTCAGTGAGTTTCAGGAAGTTGGAATAATATATAAATGCAAGCTCATTGTGTGGCGCAATAAACAAACCTATTGACAAATGCACAGGAACAATAGCTGTGCTTGTGTGTTTACTGTGCAGCTCAATGAGCTTGTGTATTTTTCCCCTGCTATGGCATACAGAGCGTGTTGTATTTTGTGCCCTTGAATGTTTTAACAGCGTGGATTAGGGTTCCTTAGAGTAGTAGAAGTCAACTATTGTTGGAGTTCAAAGGGTAGAGAGTGGCGGGGGGGGGGGGGGGGGGTGTTATTATAATTTCTCATTGTTATTATTGTTTTCTATTTGTGACTTATAAACAAGAGTTGCACAGAATATTGTTCCTTTTTATTCTTTAATTTAAAAATTTAATATAAAATCATGTGATTTAGGCTTGTGCAGATGAGGACAGAGCCCACATGGACAGGGTGGGGATGGGGACAGAGTCCATGGGGATGGGGCAGGGATGGGGAACGGGATGAGGCAGGGACAGTGACAAACTTTGTCCCTGTGTTATTCTCTAGGGCTTTGTATCCTGGGGGGTACTGCTTCACACTCACCTTGCCAGGCTGCCTCTAATGGA
This sequence comes from Microcaecilia unicolor, assembly GCF_901765095.1. Taxonomy (NCBI): domain Eukaryota; kingdom Metazoa; phylum Chordata; class Amphibia; order Gymnophiona; family Siphonopidae; genus Microcaecilia; species Microcaecilia unicolor. Next base: position 153,571,055 of record NC_044040.1, read on the forward strand.
TCTCCATGTTCTCATGGAGACATCGTGGGTGAGCAGGTGGTGTGGTGCTTAAAAATTTCTCAGGACCAGGAGCTCTACTTCTGCCACAATGAAATTAGGCTACCTCCAAAGAAACATGACTGCCCACACTAAGGAACGTTCCCGCACATGCAGGAGGTATATATGTATGTTTTGCACATAGAGAGAATGTACTGCTGTTGCCACAGATGTCTTCTTGACACAGGGACCAGTATCGCAGTTGCCCATTTTGCACAGTGTATTTTCAATTGGTGGAGAAATTTATCTCAGGACGTCTATGATGTTTGCAGTACATCCTCTTTCTAAACATTTTTGTGTATATTTTTGAATATCAGATCACGTTTATATGTTTCTTCCATTATGGACTTGCGTTTTTAAATGTTTTCCGGTAAAAGTTTATTTCATCATTTGAATGTCATATCGAAAATGTCCCTCCACGTTATTTTTTTCTGTTTGTTTTCATTTGCCAGTGATATGAATTGGCATGGGTAATGTTGTTCACATTTTGAATCAATTGAATACAAATCCCTTGCAATCAACAAATAAATACTAGCACCATATTTGTAGAATTAACCCAATAGTACTTCTTATCTTCTGTCTGAAACCTCATTCAAAACCTGGTAAAAAAAACATTTCATAATATAGAAAGTTAGCATGCAAAATAAATAAATAAAAATCTAGCAAATGAACAAGTAGAGATATTCCTCTCAGCTCCAGGATCAGACCTACTGCAGTCACAGTATATGAATATGAACTGCAAAACAGCTACAAGGATCTCACTTCATGCTTTCACTATATGTGATTGCTTTTACCCCTACCTGGGTAGGTTATATACCCAGCTCTTTACTCCCATCTCTAGAAGAGGCCAAGGGAAAGAAATCCACACACACACCACTGATAGGTAGACATGTATATAGTAAAGGTCTTTGTGGAGAGAGACCCACATCTCACTTAAATCAGTAAATTCATACTGGACTGTCTCAGCTCCGCTCAGGCTCCAAGTTGCCCTTTCATTGAAAAACATTATAGCATGGATTAATTGGACACAAAGTCCTAAACTGGGTTGGAATTAGCATGGAGGCACTTGTTGCCTCCTATTGAGGAGGCACTAAGTAAACCCACACTAACAGCAAAAGTGACAGCATGTGGTAAGTACTACACACTAACTGTAATATGCAAGCCCTGCTTTTCTCCACATAGTAGTTCCCACCCCTTATAACAACATGTGGTTAATGCTCAAATGTGCACGCTAACGAGCATTACACTGCGCTAACACTTGGTGCACTTATGCTGTAGTGGCTAAAGCTTTATGCACCTTAGTAAAAGGGCCCCCAAATCCCACTTACCTCCCCAAGAGTTACCTGAATGTTTTTGAGCTTTGGAACTATCTGAACAGCTGAGAAGACCACTATGCACTGGAAAGAGCTGCTCATGCTAAGATCTGACTTTTGGGAGAGCATTTCTCACCTACCCCCCTGTTTTCTATAGCTTAACTCAAGTTATCTGCAGCAGGGCCCATTTTATTCCTATGGGCCATGTTGCAAATAACTCCTAAGCTTCAGTAAACAACCCCCTAGTGCTTTTGGATGATGTCAGCTGGTGCTGCCTTATCAATCATACTGTCTACAGAAAATACCTCGTACAGGTAAGGGACACTACTCTTTTACACCACTAGCAGTGTACACTAGGAAGCACACTCATTTGAAATAAAAATGACAGGAAAAAACATGAAACGTGTTTCTGTGTATGTGTGTGTAATTAATAGTTCACACGCTGTTGAAAGAGTTCACACTTTTTATAAAGAGGGTTCACTTTTTCAGAAATAGTGTGTGTATACATGAATCATCTTCAGATGAGTGTACACTTGAGTTTGTGCTCTTTACAAAAGAGTACACACTCTTAATATCATTGCTTCTGTAACATTCAAAAAAATGCTAAAAAAATAAAAAATTGAATGCTACAACATGACATGAAATTTTCCGGGTGTCACATCCCTTCTGTATAACCAAGAGGGGCATAATTGAATGTTGCCGGCGAAATAGATGGCCGGCGATCTATTTTGGTGGTGGTGCAACAGCTGGCTGGAACCGTATTATTGAAAAAGATGGCCAGCCATCTTTTTTTCGATAATAAGGTTTAGCCCGGCCAAATGCCAGAGTTCGCCGGGTTTGAGATCGCCGGTTTTGTTTTTCAGCGATAATGGAAAAAAATGCCGGCCATCTCAAACCCGGTGAAATCCAAGGCGTTTGGTCATGGGAGGAGCCAGCATTTGTAGTGCACTGGTCCCCCTGACATGCCAGGACACCAACCGGGCACCCTAGGGGGCACTTCTAAAATGTTTAAAAAATATACAAATAGCTCGCAGGTGCATAGCTCCCTTACTTTGGGTGCTGAGCCCCCCAAATCCCCCCCAAACCCCCTCCCCACAACTCTACACCATTACCATAGCCCTTATGGGTGAAGGGGGGCACCTACATGTGAGTACAGTGAGTTGGGTGGGGTTGGAGGGCTCAACACTTAGCACCACAAGTGTAACAGGTAGGGGGGGGGGATGGACCTGGGTCTGCCTGCCTGCCTGAAGTGCACTGCACCCATTAAAAACTGCTCCAGGGACTTGCATACTTCTGTCAGGGAGCTGAGTATGACATTTGAGGCTGGCATACAGACTGGTAAAAAAAGGTTTTTATTTTTATTTTTTTAGTGTGGGAGGGGGTTGGTGACCACTGGGGGAGTACGGGGAGGTCATCCCCCATTCCCTCCGGTGGTCATCTGGTGAGTTGGGGCACCTTTTTGAGGCTTGGTCGTGAAAATAAAAGGACCAAGTAAACCCGGCGAAATACTGATTAATACCACTTTTTTTTTCCATTATCCGCGAAAGTCGGCCATCTGGTAGCCACGCCCATGTCCCGCCTTTGCTACGCCGCCGACATGCCCCCTTGAACTTTCACCGGCGCGGCGACGGGAAAGCGGCAATGGTGTCAAAACAAGCCGCTTTCGATTATACCGATTTTGCCACTTTTGAGAGATCGTCGGCCATCTCCCAATTTATGTCGGAAGATTGCCAGCGATCACTTTCGAAAATAAGCCTGCAAGGGATCCATATCTGTAGCACTGGAATTAACCATTTAAAAGGCTGCATAGTTCAATAAAGTTTGTTGAATTTAAAAGACTGCATAGTACAGGGGTGAGTGGATAGGTAGTAGAATTCTATTTAAAATAAAAATGTAGTTGGAAAGTAGTATTTCCCAGCTTGTGTGAATCAACAACATTATATCAAGCGACAGCTTTGCTACTTCTCTGTTTTCCTTAGCAATAGCCATACTTATTTATAATGGTGCCAGAACCTTTTACACATTAAGGATCTGATTAGTTCATATTGTCTATGACATCAGAGTATCCCATATATAGCAATCAGACAGTATTTTCTGTGAACCAATCTATGACCTTATTCTGAATGTGTTTGCTGCAAGAAGTGGAGTGGAATTTCATATTATCTAGTTAAATAAATCAAGATCATGGTTGATTATTAGCATTATATACAAACTGTAGAATCTTTATAGAGCTGAACGGTGATACAATGTCTTGAAGTAATTTTGGCACTTGCTGCTGGAATCCAAATAAAGTTGTAATTTTTATACTGCTCTATATCGTGCTGGCTATCAGAGACAGTAGCAGTTGTGTGATTCTCCATCTTAGGTTGAATTTAGCAAAGTGCCTTAGTTTGCTAAAAGCCAGCTGCTGAATGGTACAACACCTGTACTCTATATGTTTAGAAAAGCATAGCTTGTATGTTACATGAAAACACAAATGGACCTCTATACAAGATACTTGTGCTTTGCAAGACATAAACTATCTAGAAGTGTATGGCCTGTAGCATGTTTTCTGCTGCTGTGTCAGTTCTATACCACAGAGATTTAGTCCAATGCATATTTGATAGAATACAGCATACACAGTGTTTCAAAACACCAGATGTGTGTATTACATTCCCAGCAATTAAATGCATTGGTTTATGAACTCTACTCTAGACTGATAAATTTATCAGAGATGGGAGCACACAAACCCTGAAGCACATTTTGCAGAGTCTGTATCTGAGGAGATATGTGTAAACCACCAGAATACAAAAATCAATTAACAAACAAATCATTAGACATGAAGGGGGTAATTCAGGGTGCCTATTTGGCACCCGAGAGAAATGGATACCTACTTTCCTTTAGAGAATATTAGCATAACTGGTGAAATAAGAGCTGGTGTAAGTGCTCAAGCCTAAATCCTGGAGATCCGCATATAATTTAAAGTGCTCTGTGTTACACACGTTTGACTCACCCATGTGCAGCCTACCTGTCTAAATTAACTGAATGCATTACAATTGTTGAAAGGTGGTCCAGTTCTCATGGTTTGAAATTAAGGGGGGGGGGGGGGCATTTAGTGCACTATTAATGCTATCAATGTTTTAAAATTTTAACTATGCACTATTAATGCTATTAATGTTTTAAAATTTTAACTATGACTAAGGGCCGTGTTTACTAAGGTGCGTTAGTGTTTTTAGCGTGCCTACACTTAGTGTGTGCATTAGCCATGTAGGCGCCTATAGGGATATTATAGGCATATACATGGTTAACGTGGTTAAAAATGTTAACGCGCCTATAACGCTGCTAAGTAAACAGGGCCCTAAATATTTTAATCATGATCAAAATTTTTAACTCCTGTCTCTTGCCAGCATTGCTTTGTCTCCCCACCTATCTTATTTTACCTTGGAATAACATAGCAGAGGGAAGGCATCAGCATCAGTTGCAAGTAGCATGTGGGAATTGCTGACGGAGACCCTATGAAGAGCCAGATAAAGGTTAAGATAAATATGGGGGTGATTGCTAGACTTGTGCATTAGGGGGGTAAGCAGCAGGAGAGGAGAGAAATGGGTGTCTGTGTGTCAGGGGTAACATGTATAACAACAGAAGAGGAGCTACTTGGGTGTATATACAGAGGAAGAGTACAGCAGGAGAGGAGAAAGGTAGGTACCAGTACAGAGGTGAGGGGGAGCAATGTGCTGTGGGAAGGAAGTGTCTGCATGCAATTTTTCATTTTTTTCAGCAGGTTTAAAGAATTTTCATCCAGGGGGAATTTACCGGTACCAAGCCAGCAAGTCCAGAGATGTGACTAATCATGTGATTACCATGATTAAATTTGATTAAAATTTTTAATTCTTGCCCACCACTAATTGAATAGCGTTTTGTGAAGGATAATCAGCCAGGCTGAGCATTTGTTCAAAAGGATGTTTGGGTCAACATTAAAAAAAAATTTGAAAAACATGTGCCCAAAATACATGCTATGATCAAGTGTGATTAATTATGCGATTAAAAGTTTTAATTGCATAACTGATTGTGATTAAAAATTTTAATCATTGCCCACCCCTATTTGAAATTAAATAAAAATAAATTACAACAGCTGAGCAACCCCAACAGATCGATTCCTCAGTCATTGACCCTTTCTATGGGTCTATCTTTCCTTCCTTCCTTATCCAAACAATCAAGTATGGTTCTTGATCACTCTATAGATCAGTGTTCACCATGCCTTCCGATCTCTCACAGCTTCTTTCAGTTCTGCTATTTTCATTCCAGTATCTTCCTTGATAGTATCTATCCAGCAATTTCTTGGGCGGCCTCTTTTTCTTTTGACACTAATCATTCCAAGCATGATGTCTTTCTCGAGAGACTTGCTTCACTTGATGTGACCAAACTAGTAGAGCTTTTGTTTTGCTACCTTGGCCTCCAACGAGACTTTTGTTTGATACATTCCAGAACTGCTTGGTTTGTTGGGAGAGAGTTGAATCAGAATAAATTATCTAATTATTTCTTTTTCCAGAAAATGTTATAATTTTATGGTCTTCTGTTTCATCTGTTATTTATTTTCCTTCACCAAAAGGTATATGTTATTCCAGGATCTTTATATGTTCCTTTTTTTTTTATTTGTACCCTGTGCTTTCCCACTCATGGCAGGCTCAATGCGGCTTACATGGGGCAATGGAGGGTTAAGTGACTTGCCCAGAGTCACAAGGAGCTGCCTGTGCCTGAAGTGGGAATCAAACTCAGTTCCTCAGTTCCCCAGGACCAAGTCCACCACCCTAACCACTAGGCCACTCCTCCACCCCTACCTTTACCTTTCAAGCTATTATGTGATGGAATTCTCTTCCAAGAAGTCTTAGAAATTTGAATTCTTATCCTCTTTTCCAACGCTTCCTTAAAACTTTCCTATTTCAGAATTTTTTATGTTTATTGAATCTCCCAGATAATTTACTGGTCTCTACAATATAATACTAGATTAGATTAGATTATACTATCGTATGTCAACTTGTAAAATATGTGCTGCATAAGATAAGAGCATATTTACAGAACAGCAATTAGGTGTATTTTGGCATTTGCACATACATGTACACACATACATGTGTATATGCCATTATTCTACATATTTACACATGTAATTGGTGCATAAATGTTACCGCCCACTTTTACAAAATTACCCCCAAGAGGGAAATTTTATAAAGCTTTTTCTGCATGTAAAGCCTGAACATATAACCCCCCCCCCCCCCCCCCCCGATATTCAGCGCCATTTAACTGGCCAGGATTATCTACTAGCCAGTTAAATAGAGGTTAACCAGCTATCCGTGAATATTCAGTGGGAGATAGCTGGTTAACTCCTGCTGAAAATTCCAGGTCAGCGCTTAGGAGGAGATTCTATATATGGCACCTAAAACATCAGCGCTGAAATCAGATTTAGGCGCTGAATATAGAAAACACTTTAGTTTATTTTTCAGTGCCTAAATCTATGTGCATCCATTTTCACCAATAAAAGCTTGGTATAAATCTCTGCGCGTAGATTTAGGCGCACTAAGCCATATTCTATAACTAGGCATGTAAATTTTGGAATGCCTATTTTCCCACCCATAACCACACCCCTTTTCACCTTCACATTTTAGAAGTTTGGCGCATTTCATTGCAGAATATGCTTACCGAGTTGTTCACCTAAATTCTAATCAGTACCAATTAGTGCTCATTATTGCTTATTAAGTGCTATTATCACTGCTCATTAGCTTGTTAAGCTTGTTAAATTATATGCATTGTTATAGAATCCGTGCCGATTTTGGCGCCGATCTTTATGCACACTATATAATCAACAATGAACATGATATGAACGTTAATGCAATACCGCTTTACCTCCCATTCTGAATTTGAATCTACTATGTCCTCATCAAGACGTACTCCAACGACCCATCATATGAACTTTTAATGGAATACCGTTCTATCTCTTATTCTGAACATGAACTCTTTATACCTGATTGCTTAATCTACTATCGAGCTTATTTTTGAAAGTGATCGCCGGCCATCTTCCGACATAAATCGGGAGATGGCCAGCAATCTCTCAAAAGCGGCGAAATTGGTATAATGAAAAGCTGTTTTTTTTACACCATCGCCACATTACCGTCACCGAGCCGGCGAAAGTTCAAGGGGGCATGTCGGCGGCGTAGTGAAGGCAGGACATGGGTGGGCATGGGCGTGGCTACCAGATGGCCGGCTTCAGCGCATAATGGAAAAAAAAAGCGGCGTTAATCAGTATTTTGCCGGGTTTACTTGGTCCTTTTATTTTCACGACCAAGCCTCAAAAAGGTGCCCCAACTCACCAGATGACCACCGGAGGGAATAGGGGATGACCTCCCCGTACTCCCCCAGTGGTCACCAACCCCCTCCCACACTAAAAAAATAAAAATAAAAACCTTTTTTTGCCAGCCTGTATGCCAGCCTCAAATGTCATACCCAGCTCCCTGGCAGCAGTATGCAAGTCCCTGGAACAGTTTTTGTTGGTTGTAGTGGACTTCAGGCAGGTGGACCCAGCCCCCCCCCCATCTGTTACACTTGTGATGGTAAGTGTTGAGCCCTCCAACCCCCCAAAACCCACTGTACCCACATGTAGGTGCCCCCCTTCACCCATAAGGGCTATGGTAGTGGTGTAGAGTTTTGGGGAGTGGGTTTTGGGGGGGGGGGGGTTGGGAGGGCTCAGCACCCAAGGTAAGGGAGCTAAGCACCTGGGAGGTATTTGTACATATTTTTTTAATTTTTAGACGTGCCCCCTAGAGTGCCCGGTTGGTGTCCTGGCATGTCAGGGGGACCAGTGCACTACAAATGCTGGCTCCTCCCACGACCAAATGCCTTGGATTTCGTCAGGTTTGAGATGGCCGGCATTTTGTTTCCATTATCGCTGAAAAACAAAACCGGCGATCTCAAACCCGGCGAACTCTGGCATTTGGACGGGCAAAACCGTATGATTGAAAGAAAAGATGGCCGGCCATCTTTTTCGATAATACGGTTTGGCCAGCTGTTTGCGGTGCCGCCAAAATAGATTGCCGGTAATCTATTTTGCCAGCACCGTTCGATTATTCCCTTCCATGTCATTCGTGATCTTTATGTAATACCTCTTGTATTTCTTACTCTGGAATGGCGATCGCCATGATGCAACAATGTAAGCCACATTGAGCCTGCAAATGGGTGGGAAAATGTGGGATACAAATGCAGTAAATAAATAAATAAATAATATATCTACTTGATTATGGTCTTTCTTTGGTGTTCCTGGGACATAGACCATAGAGGTTCGCCCGGTCCTATCCTTATGTTCCAAATGTGGGAGTTGCCATCAAACCCACTCCAGCCTATTTGTCTTCTCATTTGCGGGACACAGACCATGAAAGTCTGTCTAACACTGTCCTCATGTTCCAGCTACTAATGTTGCTGTCCAAGCCCTTTGCAGCCCATCCTAAACCAGATTGCCATATATGAGATACAGACCGTGCAAGCCCTTATTTCCTACAAATAGGTGAGTGCTCCTATGGAAATTCTTGTTAATGGCCGTGTGCTAATGGCAACATTAGCACATAGGGAATTTTGAGCTAGAATGCCAAAAGTCAAATTGGAAATGCAGCTAAACTTCTAAAACAGGAAGACATTGTGAGCAGCTTTGAGACAAATAAGTGTAGGTGCCTTTACTTGTTTATAGTTTAGATTGAATGCTCTGATATAGCAGCATTGCAGAGATTCACTGTTGGTTTGAACTGCACTGTTTGGATTATAGTTATTTGTTAAATTATTATAACATAGTGGAGGTTTTTTTTTCTCCTGTGATGTGTTGTTTTGCTTTAAGCTCATTTAAACTGACAGCTACATAAGAACTGGTTGAATTAAGCAAATGCTGAGGTGTTTCTTTCTACTATGGTCTTTTAAGTATATGGATAATCAAAGGGCAGTTCTTACTTCATTGGTTATTATAAAAGAAACAATTTGTATTCATTGATTTTCTTTCATATTGTTTTACTCCAATATGATTTATTTGTGTATCATTAGAACATCGCTATTAATAGTAAAAATAGAAAATTGTCTATTTTCCATGAGATAACAATGGCCTTCATGCTTGGGAAAAACCCATATAAGGGTGTGCTAAGGTCACTTTTTACTGCAGCTTAATAAAATGACCCTATTAAATGCTATGTAAACAGTTATCACAGCTTAGAATACAGGCTCCTAAATGTTTTTGAATATGGACTTTTAAACAGTAAGTAGTGAAACATAGTCTACAGCCAAAATGAATAGCAAACAGTATATGAAGACTTTCATTGTTAATAATAAAAAAAAATTCAAATAAAATTTTTTTCTTCTTTTTTTTTTGTGAACTCTTGTTGCTATATAAAGAGATACTGAGATACTGAACACTATCAACAGTTGAAAATGACCTGCAGATGGAAGAGCTTTTCCAGTTGTTCAGTATTCATTATTATTATTATTATTTATTGCATTTGTATCCTACATTCCCCCACCTATTTGCAGGCTCAATGTGGCTTACATAGGTTAATAACATTGTCCATTCGGATCACAAATTCTTTTATATAGCATGAATAAGAAACTTTACAAAGACATGAGGAAATATTTTATTAGATTGTGAGAGCTGATTCCTAGCAGTAATAAATCATGTCATTCCAAAGCAAAATATTATGCTAAGGTTACTTTTGACTTATGCTGTTCATTAATCATTTGGTATTAATGAAAATGTCATTACATGACATGCATTACTCTTCAGTGTGCCCACAGACATGTATTTTGGGATATTGGGATAATTCTATAAAGATTTATGTACCAGGAATGCATGTAAATGACCAGAATACTATCATATAGACATGTATGGGTCACATGTGCACTCAATGCCAATATTCCAGCTATGCACTATTCTGAAAATTGGTGTCCTTGGGCCCTGTTTACTAAGGTGTGCTAGCGTTTTTAGCAGGTGCATAAAATTAACAAACGCAAACTATGTAAGTACACATAGGAATAGTGTGCGCGCCTACACAGTTAGAGTGCACTAATGGTTAGCACGAGCTACAAATGCTAATGCGCCTCTAACGCTGCTTAGTAAACAGTGCCCTTAGTAAATGTGATGGCATATAACTTGAGGGTGGGTGTTTATATGGGTGAAGTCTGGGCAGGGTGCAAATTTGCATGCTTAGATTACAAAATAATCTACACATGTTCTTTGGTGATTTAGGTATGATCATTTCCACAAGCTCTATAGCTGGTCTAAGTGATTGTGGTATAGCTAGTCCAAATGATCGTGCTTTAATTCTAGGCATGTGTGAGATATGTTATACTTGTTGGGAGAGGTCCCAGGGAACTGAGAAGAGCAGATATGGTCCCTCTCCTCAAAAGCGGAAATCAGGAAGAGGCTGGGAACTACAGGCCAATATCTGACTTCTGTGGTATAGCTGGTCTAAGTGATTGTGCTTTAATTCTAGGCATGTGTTAGATAAACATTTGTATCCTACAACAGGCAACAAGTAGGCACCCCTTTATAGAACAGCCCTCATTCTGGGCAATTCTATAAGTTGGTGCCAAATATTAGGCACAAAGGGGTGAATTTTACATATGGTGCTAAAAAATTGGTGCTGAAAAAAATGTTATTCTATACACCATGCTTAAAGTTAGGCATGCTTAATAGAATAGAGCTTATGCCCGGGAATCACACCTAACTTTAGGCACGGCCATTTGCACCAACTGAAATGTGGTGCAAATGTACACACCTAATAGCTCCCCTTATTCTATAACAATGCACATAAATGCTAGGATGTACCTGTTCCACCCATGGCTCTCCGATTTCTGCGCCTCCTTTTTTTTACTCATACATAAAATGTAGCAGGTGTCAATTCCAATTAAGTCTAATTAGTGCCAATAATTGCTTGTTAAAAATCAAATTATTGGTGCTTGTTATTTATATGTAGCTTGTTATTTAATTAAATTGTGTGCATAAATTGAGTGCATGTCCAAGTTTGTGCACACAATTTTTGGTGACATAATATAGAATTAGGGAGCAAGTGTATGCACGTGTTATGGAACAGTAGCAGTTATGCATGTCAGGGATGCCAGTATTCAGTTACACACGAGTGCTAGGTAGCATTCTATAACATACAGTGGGGGAAATAAGTATTTGATCCCTTGCTGATTTTGTAAGTTTGCCCACTGACAAAGACATGAGCAGCCCATAATTGAAGGGTAGGTTATTGGTAACAGTGAGAGATAGCACATCACAAATTAAATCCGGAAAATCACATTGTGGAAAGTATATGAATTTATTTGCATTCTGCAGAGGGAAATAAGTATTTGATCCCCCACCAACCAGTAAGAGATCTGGCCCCTACAGACCAGGTAGATGCTCCAAATCAACTCGTTACCTGCATGACAGACAGCTGTCGGCAATGGTCACCTGTATGAAAGACACCTGTCCACAGACTCAGTGAATCAGTCAGACTCTAACCTCTACAAAATGGCCAAGAGCAAGGAGCTGTCTAAGGATGTCAGGGACAAGATCATACACCTGCACAAGGCTGGAATGGGCTACAAAACCATCAGTAAGACGCTGGGCGAGAAGGAGACAACTGTTGGTGCCATAGTAAGAAAATGGAAGAAGTACAAAATGACTGTCAATCGACAAAGATCTGGGGCTCCACGCAAAATCTCACCTCGTGGGGTATCCTTGATCATGAGGAAGGTTAGAAATCAGCCTACAACTACAAGGGGGGAACTTGTCAATGATCTCAAGGCAGCTGGGACCACTGTCACCACGAAAACCATTGGTAACACATTACGACATAACGGATTGCAATCCTGCAGTGCCCGCAAGGTCCCCCTGCTCCGGAAGGCACATGTGACGGCCCGTCTGAAGTTTGCCAGTGAACACCTGGATGATGCCGAGAGTGATTGGGAGAAGGTGCTGTGGTCAGATGAGACAAAAATTGAGCTCTTTGGCATGAACTCAACTCGCCGTGTTTGGAGGAAGAGAAATGCTGCCTATGACCCAAAGAACACCGTCCCCACTGTCAAGCATGGAGGTGGAAATGTTATGTTTTGGGGGTGTTTCTCTGCTAAGGGCACAGGACTACTTCACCGCATCAATGGGAGAATGGATGGGGCCATGTACCGTACAATTCTGAGTGACAACCTCCTTCCCTCCGCCAGGGCCTTAAAAATGGGTCGTGGCTGGGTCTTCCAGCACGACAATGACCCAAAACATACAGCCAAGGCAACAAAGGAGTGGCTCAGGAAGAAGCACATTAGGGTCATGGAGTGGCCTAGCCAGTCACCAGACCTTAATCCCATTGAAAACTTATGGAGGGAGCTGAAGCTGCGAGTTGCCAAGCGACAGCCCAGAACTCTTAATGATTTAGAGATGATCTGCAAAGAGGAGTGGACCAAAATTCCTCCTGACATGTGTGCAAACCTCATCATCAACTACAGAAGACGTCTGACCGCTGTGCTTGCCAACAAGGGTTTTGCCACCAAGTATTAGGTCTTGTTTGCCAGAGGGATTAAATACTTATTTCCCTCTGCAGAATGCAAATAAATTCATATACTTTCCACAATGTGATTTTCCGGATTTAATTTGTGATGTGCTATCTCTCACTGTTACCAATAACCTACCCTTCAATTATGGGCTGCTCATGTCTTTGTCAGTGGGCAAACTTACAAAATCAGCAAGGGATCAAATACTTATTTCCCCCACTGTATGCGCCAAAATCACATACCCCCAAATTCTGTAAATGGTGCTGAAAATTGCATGTGCAGTTTAATTGAGTAATAAACCATTAGCACCAATAATTGGGCGCTACAATTATTGGTGCTACTTGGGAACAATTTGAATATACACACGCATCTTGCTAGGGGCGTTGTCCTATAAATATGGATGGTTAGGGCTCTTCAGCTTGGAGAAAAGGCGGCTGAGGGGTGATATGATAGAAGTCTACAAGATAATGAGCGGAGTAGAGTGGACAGATGTGAAGTGTTTGTTTACACTTTCAAACAACAATAGAACCAGGGAAAAAAGATGAAGCTAGAATATGGTAGATTTAAAACAAATAGGAGAAAGTTTTTCTTTACTCAGCGTGTAGTTGGACTCTGGCCTTACGGAGTTTAAAGGGGGTTTGGACAGATTCCTGAGGGAAAAGTCCATTGAACATTATTAAAAATTAATTTTTTTTTAATGGGTTTTGCTGGGTTCTTGAATCCTGGATTGGCTGCTGTCGGAGATAGGATGCTGGGCTTGATGGACCCTCGGTCTTTTCCCAGTATGGCGGTGCTTATGTGCTTATGGATGTATAAATGTTTTAGCACTCAGGAGGGCATGGCAATGGGGAAAGCATGGGCAGATCAGGGGCATCCACTAAAGATGTGCTCAGTATTACAGAACATGGGAGAACTGTGCCTAATTTAGGTGTGAGAATTTACACCAGGTTTCAGTTGGTGTAAATCCTTGCACCCAAAATTGGGCACAGATCCCAGCTCTAACTTCTAAGCACTTAGAGCTCAATTTTTGGCACCCAAATTTGGGCACCATTTACTGAATTTAGTCCATAGTGTGAAACTATGAAAGGCACACATGTAGGCAGAGCATGGGTAGACCATGGGCATGTCATCAAGTGATGCACATAACTTATAAAGTACTATCAGTTGTGCACGTTGCATGGCAAACTTAGGAGTACCAACTTGCATTGACCTGGAACACCAACAAGTCTTCGTGCTAGTACTCTATAACGGTTTAGATGTGCTCTCAAGTTGTTACAGAATTGGCACTAAGCATGCCCTACTGTGGCTCCTACATCTTGGCACCAAGTTATAGAATTGCCTCTATTATATATAACTTTCAATATGGTCCAGTATATACAATTCACAGATGTATATCTCTATGTGGGGTTTCATAGGTTATAAGGCATGTGGTTTCTCCATATTCACTGTATATATAGCTTTCTCAAGGAATTCAATGGTTCCCAACTCTGTTCTATTCAGTATTCAGAAAAAAAGCAGCACTAGCAATATTCACTCCAAGGTACATTGACATCCTTTACCCACATTTCTACCACAGGAAGCTGATGAAGTAATATTGTGGATTCAGTCATGAATGGCAGATGGGTCCCTGGAAATCTCACAGAAATGCACCCCCCATGATAGGAAAGCAAGTGAGAGACTCCTGTGTAACCTAGAATCAATGCTGAACACTTATATTTACTATACCAGCAAATCATAATCACTCAAAATATGTTCATATTCTTTTCCATAGTTATTGCTGCTTTGCTAAAGTGTCTGCAGTTTTTCAGACTATGCAACTAATAGGGCTTCAATTTACTTTAAGTTTAAACGACCTGTGCTCTGTAGTTTTGTTAGACTTGGAATCAGTGCTGCCAATTCTTTATCAAGAGACTAACAAGCAGTTAACCATTTAGGAAGAAACTCTTTATGAAGGAGCTCCTACAAAAATCTATGAACCTCTCCTAGCAAATGAATCAGAGTCTACAGAATTACTCCAGGTATTAAAATGAGCAGACCTCATAGATCTTATGTTCCTCATATGTAGTGTTTTTTTGTTTTGTTTTTTTGTAGGAAAAAAGATACCGGTATTCATATAGGGTTAAACTTCAGGGCAGGGTCACTATCTATGGTGAGGTCACTATCTATGACTCTGACCCTATATTAGCCACACCCCCACAGTAGCCACCCCCATTTTACCAACCATGGAGCATATAAAAAGGCATTACTGAAATAGAATACCAGCTCCAAAGTTCAACAAAAGAACTCTTAAGAGCAGCCATAACGTAATAAAATATGTAGACAAAAATTCATCTGAAACCACCAAAAACCAGACTATGGCAAGCTGATTTGTGCTCCTCAATATTTAGTGTCATAGGGCCAATGCCCTGGAACAACTTACCAAACTACTCACAACCAGAGTCTTCTTATAAAAATTAAAAACTAAACTCAAAACATTTTTCAGAAAAGTTTTAATTTTTATTTATTTTCAGCACTTGATATGCCACAAGTAATCTCTGAGGCGACTTTCAGGCTTATTTTCGAAAGAGAAGGGTGCACACCTTTCAACACAAATCGGAAGATGGGTGTCCTTCTCCCAGGGTCGCCCAAATCGGCATAATCGAAAACCAATTTTGGGCGTCCTCAACTGCTTTCCGTCATGGGGACGACCAAAGTTCACGGGAGCGTGTCGGAAGCATAGCAAAGGCGGGACTGGGGTGTGGTTAACACATGGGCGTCCTCAGCCGATAATGGAAAAAAGAAGGGTGTCCCTGACAAGCACTTGGCTGACTTTACTTGGTCCACTTTTTCTTGCAACCAAGCCTCAAAAAGGTGCCCGAACTGACCAGATGACCACCGAAGGGAATCGAGGATGACCTCCCCTTACTCCCCCAGTGGTCACTAACCCCCTCCCACCCTAAAAAAACTTTAAAAATATTTTTGCCAGCCTCAAATGTCATACCCATGTCCCTGACATCAGTATGCAGGTCCTTGGAGCAGTTTTAGTGGATGCAGTGCACTTCAGGCAGGCGGACCCAGGACCATCCCCCCCACCTGTTACACTTGTGGTGGTGAATGTGAGCCCTTCAAAACCCACCAGAATCCCACTGTACCTACATGTAGGTGCCCCCTTCACCCCTTAGAGCTATGGTAGTGTTGTACAATTGTGGGGAGTGGATTTTGGGGGGGCTCAGTACCCAAGGTAAGGGAGCTATGCATTTGGGGACAATTTATGAAGTCCACTGCAGTGCCCCCTAGGGTGCCCGGTTGGTGTCCTGGCATGTGAGGGGGACCAGTGCACTACAACTGCTGGCTCCTCCCATGACCAAATGGCTTAGATTTGGTCGTTTCTGATATGGGCGTCCTTGGTTTCCATTATCGCTGAAAACCGGGGACAACCATCTCTAAGGATGACCATCTCTAAGGTCGGCCTAAATGCTGAGATTTGGGCATCCTCAACTGTATTATCGAAACGAAAGGTCAACGCCCATCTTGTTTCGATAATACTGGTTTCCCCTCCCCTTCGCGAGGACGCCCTCAGGAAAACTTGGGCATCCCGTTCGATTATGCCCCTCCACGTGGTTTACAATTTCTATTGCAGGTACTTTGCACTGTCCCTCATGGGCTCACAATTTAATAATTAATGCTTCCCTATAATGACAGGCTGCAGGATGGCAGTGGTGCATGGTCTAAGGTACTAGTGACAGCAAAGCTAACCTTTTATCTCCCTATTTTTTTTTTACAGATGGTGTTCCTTTTCTTTATCTATAAATAACTTTTTAATTTGTTGTTGTAAACCACATAGATGTTTTACGATATGCAATATGTCAAGCCTAAACAAAGTTGAAACATGAAACTAATGTCAGTGAAACTTTGAAAAATTATGTATAACTCTATTGTTAGAACATAAGAACATATGTGTTGCCAAACTGTTCCCCCTGGCAAACTCAATGATATGCCACAGAGGGAGAGGCAAGCGCATGCTGATTGGTCTCCTGCTTCTGTATGCCGGGACCCAGGTTATCGTGTGTTAACTCGTTAACTCTGCTCTGCAAATGGCCATGGGTTGGTCCTTCTTCCTGTCATAGGTAACAGAGCAGAGTTAATAAGTTAACATGCAATAACCCAGGTCCTGACACACAGGAGCAGAAGACAGACTGAGGGAGCACAACAGAGGCAGTAATCTACTGGCACCAGGTAGATACAAGTAGACGCTCTGTTCCATTTTTATGCAGTGTTACCAACAGTTGTAAAAATACATATATCTATTTAAATACAATCAAAAATGTTGATATTAACTCAATTTTGAAATAGATTCTGGAATATGCAACAGCACAGTGAATGATTCTGGAAAACAAAATAACCCTTTTTACTTGTATTAATTTTCAGCCAGTCAAACTATATTGACCTTCTCCTGTGCACAGTCAATATTAATTACACTTAAGCTGGTAATAACTGCATGTGGAACTGAAGGAAAGAAAAGATAAGTTGGTAAATAAGGAGATACTGATGTTCTAGGTATCCCAGTATTTAGTGACCAGCTGCTACTCAGCAGACCCCACAAAACATTCTCCCCAGAATATCATAGAATATCACCATTTTGCATAGGAATGGAAAAAGAAATGAGACATCCAGATTAGGTGCATATGTGTATAGAGAGAGGAATGGCCAGTAGTAAAAAGGAGGTGATGACGCCCAGTATAAGACTCTAGTGAGACCACATTTAGAATATTGTATACAATTCTGGAGACCACACCTTCCAAAAGATATAAACAGGATGGAGTCAGCCAATAGAGTAGCTACTAAAACGGTCACTGGTCTTTGTCATAAAGCATTTGACGACAGACTTAAAGATCTCAATATGTATAGTTTGGAAGAAAGGCAGGAGAGAGGAGATATGATAGACATTTAAACACTTATGCGGCATAAATGCACAGGAGGCGAGTCCCTTTCAATTGAAAGGAAGCTCTGGAACACGGAGGCATAGGATGAAGGTTAAAGGGGATAGAGTCAGAAGTAACCTGAGGAAATATTTCTTCATGGAAAGGGTCGTGAATTTGTGAAATGGCTTCCCATTGGAAGTGGTGGAGATGAAAACAATATCTGAATTCAAGACAGCTTGGGAAAAGTACATAGGATCTCTAATGAGTGATAAGGAGAGTAGATGGCATGGATGGGCAGACTGGATTAGCCATATGGTCTTTGTCTGTCTATATTTTCTCTGTTTCTATGTTTAGACCACGTATCTATGTTTTGGTTCTTCTTCCAAGGTGCATCACTTTGTACTTGCTCACATTAAATATCATCTGTCGTTGGGATGTCCAGCTATGTTAGTGTTGTACAGTTGTGGGGAATGGGTTTTGGGGGGCTCAGCACTACGAATGCTGACTCCTCCCATGACCAAATGGCTTGGATTTGGTAATTTCTGAGATGAGTGTCCTTGGTTTCCATTATCGCTAAAAACCGGGGACGACCATCTCTAAGATCGACCTAAATGTTGAGATCTGGGCGTGCCCGACTGTATTATCAAAACAAAAGATGGACGCCCGTGAAAACGGTAATGGAATTCAAACATGCGTGGGATAAACATAAAGGAATCTTGTTCAGAAGGAATGGATCCTCAGAAGCTTAGCAGAGATTGGGTGGCAGAGCCGGTGGTGGGAGGTGGGGCTAGTGCTGGGCAGACTTCTTCGATCTGTGCCCTGAAAATGGCAGATACAAATCAAGGTAAGGTATACACAAAAAGTAGCACATATGAGTTTATCTTGTTGGGCAGACTGGATGGACCGTGCACGTCTTTTTCTGCCGTCATCATCTACTATGTTTTGATAATACGGGTTTCACCGCCCCTTCGCAAGGACATCCTATGAGGACACCCTCAGGAAAACTTGGGCGCCCTGTTCAATTATGCCCCTCCACGAGGCTCTTTTATGAAGCTGCGGAAAAAAAGCCCTGCACGGTTGGCAGGGGCCATTTTACCTGCATACCAGGGCCCTTTTTACAGCAGTGGGTAAAAATACCCCAGGCACAAATGGCCACATTGGAATGTAGTCTTGAAAGAGCGAGCGGTAAGCTCACGTTGGGCTTATCACCACTCTGTAAAAGGGCCTCTAAGAAGGACGGAAGTAATCCTGAAAGAGCGAGCGGTAAGCCCGCATTGGGCTTACCACCGCTCTATAAAAGTGCCCCTAAGAAGGATAAGAGACTATTTTCCCAAACAATCATTATGGATAATGGTACAATCAGCAATATTATCACAATTAGACTACTGCAACGCGTCATATGTAGGATGTAAGGAAAGCACACTAAAATCACTATAAACTAGGGGTGTAGCCAGACCTCGGCGGGAGGGGGGGCCAGAGCCCGAGGTGCGGGGGCACTGTTTAGCTGCCTCCCCTCCGCTGCTGACCCCCCTTGCTCTTTGGACCCCCCCCCCCCCCCGCCGTCGCCGCAATCACATACCCTCCCCCTGCCTGCCCGCCCCCTGCCCCGCCACCACATCAGGTACCTTGTTTGCTGGTGGGGGTCCCCAATCCCTGCCAGCCGAAGAGTTTTCTTCAGCGCTGGTCGACTCCGGCGCCTTCGTTTTGTGATCATCTGTTTCTGATGCCTTACGTTCTGCATCGTGCATGTAGCCCCGAGCAGGACATAAGGCGTCAGAAACAGATGATCACAAAACGAAGGCGCCAGGGTCGACCGGCGCTGAAGAAAACTCTTTGGCTGGCGGGGATTGGGGACCATCGCCAGCAAACAAGGTACCTGATGATGCAGCGGGGCAGGGCGACGGCGGGGTGGGGTCAAATGTAGAGGGGGGCCAGGGCGTAATCTATGGGGGCCCATGCCCCCGTGGCCCCACGTAGCTACGCCCATGCTATAAACCATCCAAAACACAGCAGCAAGACTGATTTTGAAAAAGTTGAGATACGAAAAAACTACCCAACTACTCGAATCACTACACTGGCTGACAATCAAAGCAAGACTAGTCTTCAAAGCCAGCACCCTCATTTTCAAAATACTATTCAGAATGGCACCTGTATACATGAAAGACATGACAGAAATATCACCAAAAAACACAAGCCCAGAAACCAGAAGCTACCTACTTCTTCAGCTACCCAACTGCAGAAATATAATATACAGAACCATCTACACAGTAGGATGCAGTTACCTGGGATCAAAATGGTGGAACTCAATGCCAAAAGCCATAAGAAGCATTTATAACTATCTTCAGTTCAGAAAAGAACTCAAAACACACCTTTTCAAAAATTTCTGTAGCTAACCATGCAAGCCATACACGTCCTCTTTTAAGTCAAGACTATAAAACATTATTGTAGTTTTACTGTAAATTGTAGGCCACTTTCAACAAAAACTTGTTTTTTTTTTTTGGAAAATAGTGGGATACAAGAATGCATAAATATATAAATAAAACATCCTCTGTTTTCTATCTTTCAACCAGTTCTTAATCCACAATAGGATATTAACTCCTATCCCATGAATTTCTAATTTCCTCAGGAGTCGTTCATGAAGTACTTTGTCAAATGACTTTTGAAAATCCAGATACACAATATTGAATGTCTCACCTTTATCCACTTGTTTATTCACCCCTTCAAAGAAATGTAATAGATTGGTTAGGCAAGATTTCCCTTCACTAAATCCATGTTGACTTTCAGGCTCATTTTCGAAAGAGATGGACGTCCATCTTCTGACATAAATCGGCACTTGGACGTCCATCTCTCAGAGACATCCAAATTGGTATAATCGAACCCCGATTTTGGACGTGTCTAGCGAAAGTCTGTCGCAAGGATGTCCAAATCTGAGGAGGCATATCAGAGGCATGGTAAAGGCGGGACTTGGGCGCATTCCTAAGACTTGGACGTCTTTGTGCTGTAATGGAAAAGCAGAGATGTCCAAGACTAAAACTTGGACGTTTTCACCCGGACCTGTTTTTATTGCGAATAAGGCAGATAACCACCGGATGGAATCGGGGATGACCTCCCCTTACACCCCAGTGGTCACTAACCCCCTCCCATCCTCAAAAAATCATTAAACATATTGATTGCCATCCTCAAGGCCAGCCTCAGATGTCATACTCAGGTCCATGATAGGCATGCAGATCCCTGGAGCAGTTGTAGTGGGTGCACTGCACTTCGGACAGGTGGACTGAGGCCCATACCCCCCCGCTATCTCTTACATTTGTGGAGGAAACAGCGAGCCCTCCAAAACCCACCGGAAACACTCTGTACCCACAGGTGGGTGCCCCCCTTCACCTGTAAGGGCTATGGTAGTGGTGTACAGTTGGGGGTAGTGGGTTTTGGGGGGCTCAGCAGACAAGGTAAGGGAGCTATGTACCTGGGAGCATTTTATGAAGTCTACTGCAGTGCCCCCTAGGGTGCCCGATTGCTATCCTGGCATGTCAGGGGGACCAGTGTTTTAGAAATTCTGGCTCCTCCCATGTCCAAATGGCTTGCATTTTGTGTTTTAGGCTTGGACGTCTTTGGTTTCGAAAATCGCCGAAAATCAAAGAAGTCCAAATTTAAGGACATCCAAATCCAAGGACGTCCTTGGTATTTTTGAAACGAAAGATGGACGCCCATCTTTTTCAAAAATGACCTTTTCCCAACCTCCGAATTTGGACATTTTACAAAGATGTCCAAATTCCAACTTAGACGTTTCTTTCGAAAATGCCCCTCTTTGTCTCATTAATCCATTTCTTTGTAAATGCTCTGTAATTTTGTTCTTTATAATAGTCTCTACCATTTTGTCTGGCACCGACGTCAGGCTCACTGGTGTATAATTTCCTGGTTCATCTCTGGAATCCTTTTTAAAAACTGGTGTTACATTGGCCACCCTCCAATCTTCTGACACCATGCTTGATTTTAAAAACAAATTACTTATTACTAACAATAGCTCTACAAGTTCATTTTTCAGTTCTATCAATATTCTGGGATGTATTCCATTGGGTCCAGGCGATTTGCTACTCTTCAATTTGTTAAATTTCTCCATTACATCTTCCAGGTTTACAGAGGTTTGGTTCAGTTTCTTTGACTTATCAGCACTGAATACCATTTCTGGTGATGGTATCTCCTCCACGTCTTCCTCAATGAAGACCAAAGAAAAGAATTCATTTAGAGGCTCATTTTCAAAGAACATAGACTTACAAAGTTACGCAGGTTTCTATGGGGCTCATTTTCAAGCGGTAGAAAGAGAATCGCTATTTTCAAAACCCATTTTAAGATGTTTTCCTATGTAGTTCATCTGAAGTGCATCCAAATCACAAGGGAGAATGTTGGGGGATGGGAGGGGGGGTCAGGATTTGGATGTTTTCCTGCCATCATGGAACAAAACAAAAATGTCCAGGGCTAAAAGTTCGACATTTTGGGCTGCATGACTAAGAGGGGCATAATTGAAAGGGGCGCCCAAGTTTTCCTGAGTATGTCCTCGCAGGATGTCCCGGTGAAGGGGCGGGGAAACCCGTTTTATCAAAACAAGATGGGCATCCATCTTTCATTTCGATAATACAATTGGGGACGTCCAAATCGTGAAATTTAGGTCGACCTTAGAGATGGTCGTCCTTAGAGATGGTCGTCCCCAATTTTCGGCCATAATGGAAACCGAGGGCGCCCATCTCAGAAATGACCTAATACAAGCCATTTGGTCATAGGAGGAGCCAGCATCCGTAGTGCACTGGTCCCCCTGACATGGCAGGACACAAACCGGGCACCCTAGGGGGCACTGCAGTGGACTTCAGAAATTGCTCCCAGGTGCATAGCTCCCTTACCTTGTGTGCTGAGCCCCCCCCCCAAAACCCACTCCCCACAACTGTACACCATTACCATAGCCCTAAGGGGTGAAGGGGGGCACCTACATGTTGGTACAGTGGGTTTCTGGTGGGTTTTGAAGGGCTCACATTTACCTTCCTGTTACACAAGGTAAGGGAGCTATGCACCTGGGAACAATTTCTGAAGTGCACTGCAGTGCCCCCTAGGGTGCCCGGTTGGTGTCCTGGCATGTGAGGGGGACCAGTGCACTATGAATGCTGGCTCCTCCCACGACCAAATGGCTTGGATTTGGTCATTTCTCAGATGGGCGTCCTGGGTTTCCATTATTACCGAAAATCGGGGATGACCATCTCTAAGGACAATCATCTCTAAGGTTGACCTAAATGTTGAGATTTGGGCATCCCCGACCGTATTATCGAAATGAAAGATGGACGTCAATCTTGTTTTGATAATACGAGTTTCCCCACCCCTTCGTGGGGACGTCTTGTGAGGACGTCCTCAGGAAAACTTGGGTGCCCCGTTCAATTATGCCCCTCCGTGTATCCATCTCAGGAAAAGCAATGAAAGAAGAAAGGTATTGAAGAGAGGAAAGAGAGGGGCTGAGATTCAAACCAGCAGCAAGAGCCCAGAAGCAACTAACTTGAAAAATTAAAAGTCTGATGGAATAGCTAGGCCTTTAATGTAGATTTAAACTTTTTGAAGGACAGTTCTGCACAGTTGTTCTGTGGGAGAGAATTACAATAAGCGGGGACTGTGAAAAGGAAGGCACAGTGCATAGTGGATTCTATACTGACTTGTTTCGGATTTGGCAAAATTAAATCATAGTCATTGAAGGATCGCAACAGATGAATGGGTGTATATGGGATTGTAAGATTAGCTAGGTAATCTGGAAATCCCAACCGGAAAACCTTAAAAGGGTTATCCTTATCAAACAGACCTAAAATACGCATTACATAATCTACGTCTACATGTATGGCTCCTATTTTGTTTAAGCTGTGTGGTACAGGAACTCTAGTGCAAACCTTGCAGTCTGAAGTCTTGCAAGACTTGCACCAGAGTTCCTGTACCATGCAGCTTAAACCTAATGAGAGACACACATGTGTATGTAGAGTGAACTCTTGTTTCCTTGATGGTAATGGTGGCCAAGTCAAGGGCATATGTGTCAAGGTTCAGTTTTGTATGTTTTAAATAATACTTATGTAAGTATTAGTTGGAATCTGACTAGGAGTAGGCGCAATACAAATTATAAAAATAATCAAACTTAGGATTTCAGCAATATAAGAGGATTGATGGTGTTGGTTGATTCAAAATCTGATTTTGTTTAAATGATAGGCAATGAGATTTGTTTTAGTCTTTGACTTTGTATGTATTATTTGGATACAATTTTATTATTATGGCTTATGTTTATTTGGAACCAGTTTAGGATTGCCAGAACCTCCTTTGGGCAGTGGAAAGGCTAGGCCAAGGACAGAAGATGCAGGTCAAGCCACTAAAAATTGCTGAACTAGTAAAGGTGTGTCTTTTTGCACTTCCTTCTATATAGCCATTGATATGACATACCTCTTGCTGGTCCAACGGTCTCTTCTGGGGCAGGCGTCTCCTTTTTTTTTTTTTTTTTTTGTACCCTGTGCTTTCCCACTCATGGCAGGCTCAATGCGGCTAGGTACTTATTTGTACCAGGGGCAATGGAGGGTTAAATGACTTGCCCAGAGTCACAAGGAGTTGCCTGTGCCTGCAGTGGGAATTGAACCCAGTTCCCCAGGACCAAAGTCCACCACTCTAACCACTAGGCCACTCCTTCACTCATGTGTCCCTCATGGTCACATTTCTAGGAGTTCAATTTGCTACTAAGAAGCCTCTGTGTCTCATCTGCAAATCTCCAGTCCTTAGCCCAAAACAAAGAGGTTTGAATTCCTAGGAAATGCTTACAAGGATATAGACTATCTTAAATAAATAAATAATAGCGCTAATGAGTTATAATCAAGACAGACCAGGAGGCCCTCTGTTTGTGTAATGGCCATATTGTCAGGCTTCTCACGGAAGCACAGGGTTTGTGAGCCCTTGGACCACTGCCGTGGAGCAGCAGTGGCAGGCAAAACCACCCCCAAACCAGAGGCAAGGCAGAACAGGACTGGAACCCTGGACTGGAGTTGCAGCAAAGGCAAACAAGCTGGGACAGGCAGAGCTAGACTTCACCTGCGCTTGACCGCCGCTCCCCAGGAGTTGAGCCCCTGGGTGCAGGCGGCCGGCCGGCAGGACTTACAGGACAGGGCAGGAACTGGATACCAACAGGAAACACACAACAGAGTCAGGACTAAAAGCTGCCAGGCAGCCACTAAGACAGAAACACAGACAGGTATGAGGCAGGACTGAAAGCTGCCAAGCAGCCACTAAAAAGGAATACAGACACAAGACAAGGAAATGCAGACCAGAAACAAGACTAGGAACTAAGCAATAAAACCAAAGCTAACTATACACAAACAAACTAGAACCAAGCAAGAAACTCAGACTAGAACTGGACTAGGCAGAAGTGCACAGAGCACACCCACATACCAGGGACCTTAGACGATACAAAGGAAACACAGAAGTTTCCAGGTGGCTAATAAAGCCCATCAGCAGCTGAAGTTCAGATGCAGGAATGACAAGGCAGCTACGGGTGCTGTTCAGGCACTAACAAGAAAAGCAAGTCTGGCAGCCTGGAAGATCCGGACCGGACTGGGCTGAAGTCTGGAACGTGTGACAGTTCATAGCAGCCACTGGTTCAGGCCACCAGAGGGCGAGGTGAGCACAGACAAGGAAACAGTCACCACCATGACACATATGACTGTTGACTGCTATTTATTATGATCATTATTTTTCTTAAGTACATAAGTATTGCCATACTGGGAAAGACAATGTTTCCAACAGTGGCCAATCCAGGTCACAAATACCTGGCAAGATCCCAAAAAGTACAAAACATTCTATACTGCTAAACACAGAAATAGTGGATTCTCCCCAAGTCCATTTAATAATGGTCTATGGACATTTTCTTTAGGAAGCCGTCCAAACCTTTTTTAAACTCCACTAAGCTAACCGCCTTTACCACATTCTCTGGCAATGAATTCCAGAGTTTAATTTCACGTTGAGTGAAGAAATATTTTCTTTGATTCGTTTTAAATTTACTACATTGTAGCTTCATCGTATGCCCCCTAGTCCTTGTATTTTTGGAAAGCGTAAACAGACGCTTCACATCTACCTGTTCAACTCCACTCATTATTTTATAGACCTCTATCATATCTCCCCTCAGCCGCCTTTTCTCCAAGCTGAAGAGCCCTAGCCGCTTTAGCCTTTCCTCAAAGGGAAGTCATCCCATCCCCTTTATCATTATCGTTGCCCTTCTCTGCACATTTTCTAATTCCACTATATCTTTTTTGAGATAGGGCGACCAGAATTGAACACAATATTCGAGGTGCGGTCGCACCATGGAGCGATACAAAGGCATTATAACATCCTCATTTTTGTTTTCCATTCCATTCCTTTCCGTTCCTTATGAACCTTGTAGTTAGATATGGAAGGGAAAGGGTGGTAGGTGTGAACTACACTGGAAATCTTGCATGCTTTTATAAACAGGAGGGTGGCGTATAGAGGAAGAAAATGTTATTTACTAATCATCTAGCTATTTGCCAGGAAGGTATGACAAAAGGTAAAATACTACAAATAAGATACCTCTTCTGTTATTATTGCTAATAATTTGTCATTTATAAAATCTTAATAAAATTCATAGATTAAAAAAAAACAAATAAGATACCATACTGAAAGGGAGTGAAGAATCCATCCATCCACCTCGATTTCCACAAATTCTTTCACCAAACCTCCACTCCTTAGTTCAGGTGCAGTCCTCTTCCATCATCTTAGAAAGAAACTCCATGGCACATAAAAGCAGACTTTTATATGTGTCTGCCAGGAATGGATGGACAAACAGGATGTGCACAAATTGTGCTGACACATCAACAAGATTCTGCAAGTGTTTGAATTCTTGCCTGAGACTATTTCTTGGCACAGTCAGTAAACCACTGGAGAATGTGTTACATATATTTTTAGTGAAGCCAGTATAAAAGCATGTTGTTATATCTTCACAAGTCTCCCACATTTAAAGAAGTTGTATTTGGATTCAGCTTTATGAATCATCCCCTCAGCAGTCTCTGCCACTTCGGTCCCCCCCCCCCCCCCCCCCCCCCCCCAGTCAGTGAGGGATGAAGGGATGCTTTCTCTAAAGCACAGCATCAGTGATTGTCTAGTAAAGGGAGATACTCTATTAGCATACTTCCTTTCTATGTCTAAGCACATTACTTCTGTGTTGTTCTAAGGCCTTACCTGACCCAGATATGAGGTATCAGTGAACTGAGGTTTGCGTCAAGGGACCAGTCCATATCTCATCATTTCAAAAAAGGCATTAAAAGACAATAGTTTCTTTTACTATTAAAAATTATTATTTGAATGTCTCCAATTCTCATTTCACCACTGAAATGAAGCAGTGCATGACAAAGACTGTGGGACACTTTTGTAAAGTATATCCATTAATGTGACATCTATACGACTCTACAAGATATGCTGAAATTTTGCTGTTTTCTAATCACTGATAATTAGACCAGATGATATAATTAAACTATAGAGTTACTCCAAAAGCATTCTGTTTGATAAAATGTACTAGAGGCAAAGTTATAGTGCCTTCAGCAATCTGCAAAGTGCATTAGTTTCCCATGCTCACAGCCTGCAGTGTCTTAACAGCTTGTATAAATCCAGAGGTACAGAGCATAGGGTTTCTTTTATCCTCTAGGTATCTATATCACGAACTGTAGCAAAGGCAGAATACATTAACTCCCTTAACTTTGATATGTTCATTAGTTGGAAAGCTTTGATGTTACTATCTGTACATTTACCAAAATGTTATTGACATCAGTTTGATATAAAAGGTCAATCAAGACGCTGCATTTGCTTATAGAGTGCCACATTTGTTTGAAAACAGCAGACATATTAGAATAATGGCCTCTAACTTTGTTTTACATAGAACTAAAACTCAACAATCACCTTGCAAGTGCTAACTTTTTTTTTTAGACTAAACACACAGTTGTGCTTTATTTTTTTTGTTTGTTTGTTTTAAATGTAAGAGAGCTAACAAGGCAGTCTTAGGATTACATAAGTACATAAGTATGTAAGCATTGCCATACTGGGAAAGACCAAAGGTCCATCAAGCCCAGCATCCTGTTTCCAACAGTGGCCAATCCAGGTCACAAATACCCAGCAAGATCCCATACAAGTACAAAACATTCCGTACTGCTTATCCCAGAAATAGTAGATTTTCCCCCAAGTCCATTTAATAATGGTCTAAGGACTTTTTCTTTAGGAAGCCATCCAAACCTTTTTTTTTTTAACTCCGCTAAGCTAACCGCCTTTACCATATTCTCTGGCAATGAATTCCAGAGTTTAATTACACGTTGAGTGAAGAAACCTTTTCTCCAATTTGTTTTAAATTTACTACATTGTAGCTTCATTGCAGAAGTAACCAGCCAAGAAGACATCACTTGTAACCTTAGGTATGTCACATTGCTCTCTTTTTCCTCTAGCACAAACTTAAGACTAAATTTATTAACAATCATTAATGCTGTAAAACATACTAATACAATTAACATATTAGTAAATAGGGTTCACTGACAATAATGGTGCTTGCATGAAATGATATACTTCAGGGCTCTAATTTTAGAAGCACATAAGAAAATAGTGTAAATTAGCGTATATGTGTAACAGATATTTTAGAAAGAGTGCTATTTAGAAGTGGTGATGCTCACCATCTTTACATTTCTGTTTTGTTTTTAAGCATGTCCAAGGTTTTGCTCCAATTTATCTATCCACTTTTATTACAATACTAACATCAATATACAACACCCAGAATTATTTATGTTTTCTCTGCCCTCTTTCAAAGGATTGTGTTCTATGATGAAATTAGGCTTTACCTGCTAATTGTCTTTCCTCTAGACCCTCCAGACTGGTCAAGACACTTGGGTTACACTTGACTTTAGATACTGTTATATCTGTCCTGTGCAAAACCCAACCAATTAGTATATTGATAAAGCTGAGCAACAAAGGAAGAAAAGAAGAAACACATAGAACCCTGTACCATCACCCAGCACAAAAAGAACCATGTTTCCACAAACAGAACACAAACCAGCAGACTGATCTGCACCAGTCGAGAATTCAGTAATTCAGAATTCAGAATTTAGTAATTCAGAATTCAGAATTTGAGGAGTGGCCTAGTGGTTAGGGTGGTGGACTTTGGTCCTGAGAAACTGAGTTCGATTCCCACTTCAGGCACAGACAGCTCCTTGTGACTCTGGGCAAGTCACTTAACCCTCCATTGCCCCATGTAAGCCGCATTGAGCCTGCCATGAGTGGGAAAGTGCGGGGTACAAATGTAACAAAAATTAAAAAAAAAATAAAAAACAGAACATGTCTGGAATCTCTTGGACTGGTTTTATAATCATGTGCACTAGTAAACAACCACAGCAAACATAAGCAACACACAATAAACAGGGAGGGCTCTTGACTGGTCTGGAGGGTCTAGGGGAAAGAAAATTATCAGGTAAGGCCTAATTTCACCTTCCTCAGCAATCCTCCAGACAGGTCAACATGCTTAGGAAGTGACAAAGCAGTAACCCCCGGAAACCAGATGTCAACACTGCTGCTCCAAAACCAGCATCCCCTTTCGCCTGCACATCAATTCCCCTGCTCTGTTTCCCAGAACCAGCAAAGAAATGACTTGATTCACATGAAAGGCTGAAACCACCTTGGGCAAAAACGACAGAACTGGCTTCAAAGAGACCTTCTCCCTGAAAAGGAGAAGAAAGGCTCCCTATAGGACAAGGCCTGTAGCTCTAAAATTCTCTGGGCCGAAGAAATCGCCACAAAAAAAAACAGTCTACAAAGTTAGGTCCTTACAGGGACTCGCCCTCATAAGTTTGAAAAGCACACCCAGCAAAACCTCCAGGATGAGATTCAAATCCCAAGGAAGCACAAAAGGATGTTGCGGTGGCCACAGGAGTTTCACTCTGTGAAGAAAACCCACCACATCCAGAGAATAAGCCAAGGATGACCTCTGAACTTTACCCCGAAAAGAAGCCAAGGCCACGACCTGAACTTTCAAGGAAGACAATGCCAGACCTCTGTCCAAACCATCCTGCAGAAATTCTAAACTCTCCGCGAGCAAAGTGTGCAAAGGTTGATAAGACCTATCCTGGCACCAGTTCTCAAAAATATGCCACACTCTGACATAGGCCAAAGAAGTCAACTGCTTCTGTGACGGCAACATCATAGAAATCACCTTGGGGAAGTAGCCCTTCTTCATCAGCCAAGCCCTCTTGAGCCAAGCTGTAAGTCAGAACAAAGACAGGTTGGGCATCACAATCAGTCCCTTATGCAACAAGGCTGTCAACCCTTGCAACGGCAAGGGCCTCTGTACTGCCAGATGGACCAAATCTCTGCATCAAGGATGGAGCGGGCAATCTGTAAAGCAGCACTCGAGGTGGCCATGGTAGAATCAGCGCATCGATCCCTTTGGCTCAAGGATCTCACCAATGACTGAAGAAGTAAGGCACCTGAGCATTGTTGGCTGTTGCCATGCCATACACTTTCAACATGATTTGATCAAATACAGAATGGTGAAGAAACCACTTGCCGGGGTCTACGGTGTGTCTGCTTAGAAAATCCATTTCCACATTGTCCACACCGGCTACATGTACTGCGGAGGGGATCTGAAGATGCGACTCTGTCTGTCTAACCACCTTCCCCATTCATGTCACCTCCACTGAGTACATAGTTTATAACCTTTAGATTGTAAGCTACGTACATTGACTACCTAAGTTGTAAGTTACCTACACTGACTACATAGTTTGTAACCTTTAGATTGTAAGCTCTCTTGAGCAGGGACTGTCCTTCCCCATGCTAAACTTGTACAGCGCTGCGTAACCCTAGCAGCGCTATAGAAATGGTAAGTAGTAGTAGTAGTGGTACACCAGCACAGCAACACCATCTCCGCCGTTACAGCCAACTCTTTGTGCCCCTCTGCCGATTTATATAGGGCACAGCCGTAGTGTTGTTGGAGAGAATCTGCACGGCTTTGTCGATGAGGAGCGGATGGAAGAACTCCAAAGCTAACCGAATGGCCTGCATCTCCAACCGATTGATCAACCAGCGAAACTGTTCCATTGACCAGCAGCCTTGATCCACCTGCATGAGACAATGAGCTCCCCAGCCCCCCAGACTGGCGTCCATGGTGACCACTATCCACTCCGGCAATTCCAGAGGCATTCCCTTCTCCAGATGAGTTGTGGAAAACCACCACTGTAAAATGCTCCAGGGAGCCCCCAGAATAGGAAGCCGCACCTCTAAATCCTGTTTCTGTGGAAACCAGCAGGAGAGAAGAGCTCACTGCAATGGCCTCATGTAAGCCATGGCCCACGGTACAACCTCCAATGCAGTCACCATCAAGCCAGACACCTGAAAGTAGGATTAAACCAAGGAAGCGCTCTCCGACAAGAGAGCCTGAATCTGCCCCTGCAGCCTGCTGATCAACAAGGGCAGCAGGAACACACACCCCACCAGCATGTTGAACTGAACCCCAAATATTCGAGGGACTGAGACGGCTGTAGATGGCTCTTCGCTGAGTTCACCACCCAGCCCTGTGACTCCAGAAAGCTCACAACTTGACCAGTTGCCCGATCACTCTCCAAATGGAATTTTGCTCAAATCAACCAATTGTCCAGATATGGATGGACCGTTCCCAAGGCTGCTGCCACCAGCATCATCACCTTGGAAAATATCCAAAGCGCTGTTGTGAGTCCGAACAGCAAAGCACAAAATTGGAAATGCTTCCCTAGAACAGCAAGCCGAAGAAACTGCTGATGTGCCATTGAGTCCACTGAAAGAAACAACCCCTGGGACCCCCACCAGGCCTACCTGATCGATAACGCTTGTCTCACGAAAATGGTCATATGCTGGCAAAACACGGCCGATCTTCTGATAACCAAGGAACCTTTGCTTCACCATGACCTTGCACAAATGTATCCAACTCCTCCCCAAAGAACATGGAACTTTTACAGAGAAGAGAACACAACTTGGACTTGGAAGCTGCATTTGCCCAACCACGTAGCCAGAGTGCCTATCGGGCAGCCACTACAAGGGACATATTCTTCGCCGAAGTGCACAACAAGTCATAAAGGGCATCAGTTAAGAAAGAGGAGCCCATTCTCAGCCTGGCCACCTCACACAGCAGAGCCGCTCTGTCCAACAATGAATCATCCAATACCTTCTCTGCCCAGTGAAAACAAGCTCAAGCCACAAGACCTCCACAGATAGACGCCTTTAGCGCCAGTGCCGATACATCAAAACTATGCTTCAGTAGTGACTCCATCTTCCTATCCTGGGGGTCACATAGGACAATGTCCCAGTCCACCAGAATGGTAGCCTTTTTAGTCACCGCGTTACGAGTGCATCCACCACGAGAGGTTTCAGGGATTCCCTATCCTCCTGCAGAAGCAGATAAAGTCTAGCCATTGCCCAAGCCACTTTATATGGGGTATACAGAAAATTCCACTCTGCCAGAACCATGTCCCTAAGATCCTTATTCATGGGAAAGGACCATGCCAGCCGTCGCATCCCCTTAACCAGGGGATCAACCTGCTTAGTCTCAGCTGCAGGTGACTCTGTGGGTTCAGACTTAAGTGTCACTGAAACCTGGTCTATGAGCTCTGACAACTCATCCCTGTGAATAATTTGGGCAATCAATGGATCCTCCCTGGGCATCAAAGCTTCCCCTTCCTGCTCTGGGAACATGGAATCCTTGACCTTGAAGTCCCTGAGAACCTCATCTGACCAGGGAA
Source organism: Microcaecilia unicolor (assembly GCF_901765095.1). Lineage (NCBI taxonomy): Eukaryota > Metazoa > Chordata > Amphibia > Gymnophiona > Siphonopidae > Microcaecilia > Microcaecilia unicolor. The sequence goes on from NC_044040.1 coordinate 153,603,641, forward strand.
GCAAGGGTTTCTCCACCTCCTCACTCAAGTCCCTGCGAGGCTGTTTTGACCCCACTGGAACAGGCACCAAACCTGAAACCTCTCTCCAGACTGGACCCCCCAACCTTCCAGGCTTAAAGCAAAGACCACACAAACTCAGGAGTGAATCCCATCCTCCCTGAGCACTCAGCGTGGCCTGAAAGAGGAGCCTCCGGCAGACCAGCAGCACAGGAGGAATAAAATCAGGACTGCCGCTGCAAAGCCTGCCGGCATGACAGGATCCACTCTGACTGCCCTGGACTTGTCCTGCTCAACAGATAACTCTGATGTCTCAGACAGAGATGATTTTGACTCCACACAGAACCAACACTGCGCTCCAGACACCTCTATCCACAGCATGCACATGAGCGGCAGCACAACAACTTAGCCGAACTTATCACCCTGATGCACAAATATTAGTGAAAGTGAGAGTGAGGTGGGAAGGAAAAACCCCTAGTAAGGACCACTCCCAGCACAACATCGAACCTCCCTGCCCCCACGGACAGCCACAGACAGAACCGGCACACTTGCCCTGCTCAACAGATAACTCCGATGTCTCGGAGAGAGATGATTTTGGCTCCACACAGAGCCAACACTGCGCTCCAGATACCTCTATCCACAGCATGCACATGAGCGGCAGCACAACTTAGCCGAACTCATCACCCTGATGCACAAACATTAGCAAAAGTGAGAGTGAGGTGGGAAGGAAAAACCCCTAGTAAGGACCACTCCCAGCACAACATCGAACCTCCCTGCCCCCAAGGACAGCCACAGACAGAACCGGCACACAGCCTGGTTTTCTTGTTGTGGTGTGCGTTTTTTTTTTGTTTGTTTGTTTTGTTTTGGTAACAGAGGAATCTTTGCCTCATTAGGACCTTGCACCAACTTATCCAACTTCTCTCCAAAGAGCATTGAACCTTTAAGGGAAGAGAACACAACTTGGACTTGGAAGCTGCATCCGCGGCCCAACCCTGTAGTGGTTGCATTTGCCACACAGGAACTGCTAGCGTGGTTTAGTAAAAGAGGCTCTCTATATTTTGCATATGTTGCACCTGCAAAGGAACCTATTTTCAAAAGGGAACTCTGTAGTGCAAGCCTTAAATCTTCTACCTGTGATTGCTCAGAGTTATCGTCTAAATATTTTAAGGCTGAATTTTATTATTTCCCTGATTTGGAATCTCCTCTCCATTAAATGGCCTAAGTAATTTTATGGTTCCTCTTTGGTTCTTTTTTTTCTCTTTTGCAATAATCCAGTATTTCTTTTATGCTTGTTGGATTGTATTGATATTCACAAATTTCAGTTAAAAAATACAAAAACATTGAGAGGTTAATATTCAGAAAAAAAAAATCAATCTCCACACAACAAGGAGAACAAAAAAACAGTAGAGATGATCAGAGAAGTCAATGATGATGAATAGCTGAATTTTATTAAACGTCTTCCAAAATGACTTGACACGGGCCATGTTTCAATTATGGCCTGCATCAGGAGTCTATAAACATATTTGATTGATGACCATGGAACACCATGATGACTAAAGATTGAAAGTTAGGTTGTTGGTAACTGATACATTCTCTATCTGCCAATCAATTCTGAAAATTGTTCCTTTATAACTACAGATGTACGTATAAAAAAGTATAAGTCAACTAGAGGATCATTACACAGTTGTGTTCTTGGATGTGATCCTCTAGTTAAAATATTTTTTGTGTACAAAACCAAAAACCCCCCAAAAAACAGCGAAGATGACCAAAAAATATAAAATAGATGACGCTTCAGTTAAAAATCCAATGAAATATTTTAATAAACAAAAATGAGGTTGAAATAAAATACAATAAAATGGTCAGTGAGCAAGACTCTTGACATAGCTGTGTTTTGGCCTATCTGGCCTTCATCAGGAGTCTATTAGGAAACAAACATATACATACTTTGAAAAATATATCATATAAAACCATATAAAACAACAAAATAAAATCATTTAAAAAAATTGTTAACAAATGTCGACAGTAAGCAAACTTAACGTCTCCAAGTATAAGGGAACGATAAATTTCAAAACTGGTAAGTAAATGGAACATATAAACAAATTGTATACATTGTATACATTTTGGAAGACATCTAATATAAGCCAATCATACACTATTGACTTCTCCGGTTAATATTCAGCCCACAGTGGGTATAGCACTATTTAAACACTGGTCACCACAAGCTGAATTAGACCTGGATATTCAGGGTCAGCACATATCCTGACAATTCCCAGAAGTTACCACCAACATTCAGTGCCACTACCCAGATTGCTATCCAGGCAAGTTAGGACCACTATGTTTGCAATCCTACTTACCTGGATAGTTATCCAGGCATTTGTACTGAACATTGTCGATGTATGGATAATTTCAGGATCCACCCCGTACTGTCCCAGCACTAACTGAATAGTGACATGGTGGTCATACATGATATTCAGCACCATTATGCGATTAAGTGCTGCCGAATATGGTATGGTGTGGTGAGCCAGTCAATGGGAGTTAGTTGGGCAGGAGATTCTCCTACTACTGCTGAATATTGATCCTTAAATGTAATATAGTAACATAGTAGATGATGGGAGATAACGTCCTGAATGGTCCATCCAGCCTGCTGAACAGTCACTGTCATTATCAATTCATGATTAAACAACAATGAATGTGGTATAAAGTATGTATACTTCATCTTGATCTTTCTTTGCCATTTTTGGGACACAGACCATAGAAATCTGCCCATCACAGTCCTTATGTCCAAACTACTGAAGTTGCCTTCAAAGCCCACACCAGCCTATCCTGATCCATCTTGCCATATACGGACACAGACCATAGACGTCCCGTAGCATTGTCCTTATGCTCTAACTACTTGAGTTGCTGTCAAAGCCCTCTCCAGCACATCCTAATATGTCTTGCCATACATGGGACACAGACTGTGGAAGTCTGCCTGGCCCTGGCATTTACAACAGCACTTTTACCTATAATTCCCAAAATATTAGCTGCATTTCTCTGCTTATTTCCTCCCTATCTTGACCTCATATATATTCATTTTATGTTTCCTTTAGAACTTTCTTTTGTTGCTGATCTTGATTTCTTACTTTTTTAGTTACCGTGCCTCTGCAATATTAACACTGTACGCTACAACAAGCAGCGACACTCAAATCCCATCTTCTAGATACCCATAATGGAGGAAGATCACCATTTATAAGGCTGAAAAAATATTACTGAATAAATGACGTCTTTTTTTTATTTAAATTCAACCAAAATGTTTTGAGTGGTTTGCTACTTTAATTAAAGAGAAACTTAACCAAAATCTTATATTTTTGAAGCAATTCACATTGCACTGTAACTCAAGTAGCTTGTAGTATAGAAAAAGAAAGCTTCTTATAGTTGCCAGCAAGCCAAACATATGTTATCCCATTGATCACCATCAGGCACTTCCACTAGACAGGTTCTTTTTAATCACTGAAATGTAAAATTATGTATCTAAAATCAAGAGCATGGAAAAATACTTTCATCTTTCTAGCAAAAGCACCAGCTCACATTCTTTCATGACTCATGTGTGACTTCATGCACTTCAAAGATGTTTCTGGATACAGTCTTGTTTATCAGTTTTCTAACAATGCAGTAATTGTCGGGTGTTTTCTAATGTACTGTATCATCAGATCAGGATTTCAGATAAACAGGATGTCAGGAGAAAAAACTGGAACAAATAACTCTGTATAGCATTCTTAGTAAAATCAACTAGAATGAAGAAATGTCAAATAAGTGTAAGTGTGTGTGTGGGGGGAGGAGCGTTCAGCTTTTTTTTTTTTAATCCAGCAAACCCCTGACAATGCCACATAGTACTATACATTTTACTGAGGTAAAAAGACATTTAACACTAATGCTGCCTCTTTAAAAAAATAGTATCATCATTTTCTATTCACTTGGCTAGGATTAGATGATTGCTTATAAATTGGTGCGGCTCTGACTTGACTCATGGGTCACTTATGACTCAGACTGGATTCAAAACTAGGTTCAAGATACCATGGGGTCCTTTTACTAAGCTGCAGTAAAAGGGACCCTGCAGTAGCAGCAGTGGCCATTTTTGCTGCATGCCAGGACCCCTTTTACCACAGCGATTAGAAAGCCCCAAAAAAGAAGTGCCGTGCGGTAAGTTCCCACTTACCGAATGGCCATTTCAGAGAGAGCATTTACTGCCACTCATTGAGGTGGCAATAAGGACATCCGCGTTAACCCAGCGGCAACCACGCAGCACATGGCACTGCCCAATTACCGCCAGGTAACACCCTGTAGAAATGTTTTTCAAATATTTCTGCTAGTGCTGGAAATGCCATGGTAGTTCCGGATTGCAGCATGACAACTCATTAGTAAAAAGGCCCCCCATATAAAGAGCATTACTATTCATGACCTTGCTCTCTAGAGCTGTCATGTGACCCAATCTCTAAAGAGACCCCTTTAGCTACTCTTGGGTTTTCAGTTCATATCCCATTTGTGAAGGGGCGTACTTTCTTGATTTGTATTATTTTTATTAGTTTCAATAAAACATCCATCCAAATTCATTACAAAATAGAATGTAACTTCCATTCCACAAGATGAACTATATGATAACAAACATATAACTAATAAAAATGAATTAATTCGATGGAAGTTGTGTAAAAATAGGTAATAACTTGGAGGGGAAAACGAAGGACAGAGGGTAAAATTAAGAAAGAGAAGAAAGGGGAAAAAGGGATCATAATATTGTGCTTAGATGGCTAACTAGTGGGGTATGAGTCCAAATATTGCTGCAATATTAACCAAACTTTGTGATTAGTCATCTGGAAATGACCAGTATTAGCTGTACAATACTTATGAATTTGTAACACTGATTCAGAGAGAAAATTAGTTCCTATGATTCGCGCTATAGGAGAATTATATAAGACCTGAATTTTATTCACAAAAGCCTCTGGGGTATACTTAATTGAAAAGCACTTTTCCAAAACTCAGTCTATTTTTTTGATACAGGAATATGCTACAGTAAACAAATCTTGCCTTGATGGATGAAATTAATCTCATTGCTCAGAACAGACAAATAAAATGTACTGCGTGAGTTTTGAAAAGTGCTCTTCAACTGGAAAAAAAAAAGTCTGCTTGTGTGACTGCCCAGGAGCTCTGTAGGACCCTGAAGACAAGAAAGATAGCTAGATGCTCTGTGAAAATGAAAATGAAAGGACCTTTGTTTGTTTAAAATATTTTTCTTTTCAGTGCTGAACCATAATACTCTGTGGTACTGCACAAGAGCAAATGAAAGAATATCAAGACTCAAAACACTGAAAAAGGAATCTGAAGCTCACCTCATAGACCCTTTGCTAGGAGTCAGCTTGGAGAGGGGGAAAGGCAGTCCTTTAGTTTGGAAAAGGGTAGGATTTCAGGATAGGGCATGGTTATAGGGAGGGGGGCTTTAATATGTTTTAACTCCACATTAGAATTGGGAGTGAAGGGCCTTTTTCATACAGTTGTTTCACAATTTTATGCCTTAACAAGCTTCTTTGCATGATATTGCATTTCAGCAGCTCATTAAGGCCACATTTACATAAGCTTGGCATAAAGCAGATTTCGTATCAAAATTTACTACTGTGTGCACTTTGTGCAAAACACATGAACTTTGGTGGGGGTTTTATTTTCTACTTTCAGGCATCTCGTGCTATTTTTTCATATGAAGTACAGTCTTGTGAAGTCATTTTGCACTTTAGTGCATACAGCCCGAAATCTCTTTAAAATAAAAAGGATCCCATCAAAAAAATACTCTATCAGGCAAGAATTATTATAGAAACCAGGATGCCTCTATATTATACACAATATTTGTACTGAACTGCAATGAAACAGAAATATGATACAAATATTTTCCAATACACTCCTTAAGTCCAGTATTTTAATCATTTAAGCCAACCAACCAATTTGAAAGCTCACTGTATCACTGATGTTAATCACAGTTCAGAACAATAAAAATCTTTTAGAAATATCTAAATGGCAAATAAAGCAATTTAGGAAGTGAGACAGTTTTCTGTTAAAAGTACCAAAAATACTGTAGGTTCTTTTTGTTTCTGTTACAATATGGAGTCATTGGTTTTGTTTAATTCAGTATGTATAACAATGTAACACAGTGACAGAACTCAGTGAACTAAGACCTTCAATAGAAGAAGGAAAACAAAGCGAAAAAAAGGAACCGTTGGTGGGGGTCATATGTCACTATGATCTGGCCTAAAGCAACTTTTGTTCTCTGCCCACGTATAACCTCTAGTCATGATTGGCGAGAAGGAAGGAAAAAGTGAAAACATAGAAAGAAAATAACGCAAGGCTTCTGCATTCATCCACATTTCCTGCCTTGTTTCTTTATTACTTCTAGTTTAAATTTCCCTGTTTTTAGGGCCACCTTTTGTGACAACATAAAGCACTGGAGTGACTATGGATGCCGAAACCAGGCCCAGGAGTAGAAATCTTCAGGTGCAATTGGCAGAAAAATTAGTATGGCACCTGTCAGCGGTTTCCATGGTAACAAGAAACCCTTGCATGAGAAGAAGGGGAGGCCATGATGATTTGTTTTCACCACTGCCATCTGAAGATCTCCCCTGGGCCCAGGACTAAGCAAATAAAGTGAAGGGGTGTAGATGGAGAGAAAAAGCTGAGGTTGAAGCACTGGGAAGAAAAACTGAGAACCCATATCTTTCATTTGAACTTCCACTGGAATCATAAGAGGAGGCACTTGACTCTACCCAATTTCTCCCATACTCTCTCTCATATTGTAGTTTTCTTCCACTGCTGATTTTCTGTTTTTATTTTGATAATCATTGGTTAGGCTTATGTTTATAATAATATTTAAATGTCAGTGCTTCTAATTGGAGTGGCATTTCCCCCTTCCTTCCTCCACTCCCTTCCCCGAGTTTACCTTCTTTTTCCATTTTCCAAAAGGCGGTAGCGATTCCCATACACTGCCCTGCCACTGGCACCAGCCTCTTCTCTTTACTGTGGCCGTCTCTGTGATGTAACTTACTGTTTTTTCAGAGGCAGACTGCAGTACAGAAGAGGCTGGTTCCAGTAGCAGGGTAGCATATGGGAATTGCTGCCACCGCCACCTTTTGGAAAATGGAAAAAGAAGGTAAACTCAGGGAAGGAGGTGGAGGGAAGAAGGAAGATGCCAGACCGTGGCCCGGGGTGGGGGGCAGCAGCATCTCATCCCTGCCTGAGACAGCATCTTGCCTTGGGCCACCCCTGGGGTTTGTGCCAAAAGATTTATGAGAGGAGATTTGAAAACCTGAAAATGTAGACCCTAGAGTGGAGGAGTGGCATAGTGGTTAGAACACCAGTCTTGCAATCTAGAGGTGGCCAGTTCAAATCCCACTACTGCTCCTTGTGACCTTGGGCAAGTCACTTAACCTTCCATTGCCTCAGGTACAAGCTTAGATTATGAGCCCTCCTGGGACAGAGAAATATCCAGTGTACCTGAATGTAACTCACCTTGAGCTACTACTGAAAAAGGTGTAAGCAAAATCTAAATTAATAAATAGAGCAAAGAAGAAATAGTCATTTAAATACTTAAAAGGTATTCATACACAACCAAATACACACAGAAGACAAGGTATTAAACTAGGGGATATACATTGGGGTTGCAGGTAGGTAGACTTTCTCACAGAGAGGGCAATGGATGCCTGGAATACCCTTGGATGGAGGTGGCGATGTCAAAAACAGTGATGGAATTCAAATAAGCTTGGGAAAGCACAGATTATCCTTATATAGAAAGAGGATGGAATCAAAACATGGCTAATGTGTTACGGTGGGAAGGAACGGTACTTAAACAGCAACTAAAGTAGCTGGGAAGTAATGTTGGTGCCAGGCAGACTTCTTCAGACATTAATATTATGTGTTGTGTATCTCAGAGGGGAAAGGGAAAACATCTTAAGGATGAAATTAGTGAGTAAAATATTGTTACTTATTACTATTGTTGGTTTAAACATGCATTTGAATAAGACTATGCTGCAGGCATAACAACAAAACTACTGCATCATAGATATCTGTCTATATATGGTTGGCATGGTGGCATATTGCTGACTGCCATGTTTGTGATACCAATTTTTAATCATGAATGAATATAACCTGCACAGAGTGGCGGAAGCTGCAGTGGCCACCTTGCTGGGCAAACTGCATGAACCATGCAGGTCTTTATCTGCCATTATTTATAATGGTGTCCTTTTACCAAACTGCAATAAAAGGTGGCCTTAGTGTGCCCTCACGCTGATCCCAAACTTACCACAGGACGCCTATGCGCCCTGCAGTATGGCATTTTTTAGCTATGGTAAGCATGTGTTAGTGCTTACTGCAGATTAGTAAAAGGACCCCTATGTTACTATATCAATATCAGGATTTACAGCTACTCCCTTGCACGTGTAGATTTGCAAAAGGTGCTCACTTCGACCTGTCATTCACAGGAGACATTAAGGGAATTCTCTCCATTAATCCTCTATTGTTTATTTCCCCTCCATATCGAAAATAAATAATGATTATTGACACAATGAATGTGATATAAAAAACTTGATCATTGTCTCTCTTTGGTATTTCTGTGATATACACCATAGAAGTCTGCGTGGCCCTGTCCTTAGGTTCCAACTACTGAACTTGCTGTTGAAGCCCGCTCCAGCCAATCCAAATCCATCTTGTCATTTGCGGGTCACAGACTGAAAAAGTCTGCCTAGCACTGTCCTCACATTCCAAATTGCTGGAGTTTCCATCGAAGCCCTCTCCAGCCCATCCTAAACCGGACTGCCATATACTGGACCCGGACCGTACAAGTTTGCCCAGCAATAGCCTTGGTTTTCACAGCTGGAGTTGCCATCTAAGCACCACTCGATATGCAAACATACATGCAACCATTTAAATTTTGTTTTTTATACAATTCATTTTTTAATTAGAGATCCTCTTTGTTCATTCCATGCCTTTTTGAATTCCGTCACCATTTTTTCTCCACCATCTCGCTTTCCAGGCATCAACCACCCTCTCTGTGAAAAATAATTTCCTGACATTACTCCTAAGTCTACCACCCCACAACCTCAATTCATATCCTCTAGTTTTACCATTTTCCCTTCTCTGGAAAATATTTGTTTCTATATTAATACCTTTCAAGAATGTAAACATCTGTATCATATGTCCCCGTCCCTCCTCTCCTCCAGACCTGGTGTATGCAAATTTACCCTGTCAGAGAAGCTGGAATGTGCTATTTCTTTCACATCTTTGGGAGGTGGGAAGGGCTAAGTGACCACTAGAATTGAAAGGGGAGGGGTCATGCATTAATCCCTCCAGTGGTCATCTGGTCATTTAAGACATCTTTTTGTGACTGGGTCGTGATTGAAACAGGTCTAGACCTGGACGCTTTTGCTTTGTTCCATTATGGCAAAAAAATGTCATGTTTTGGGAATGACCAAATCCCAATCCCCAACATGTCTCCTTGTGACTTGCATGCACTGCAGAGAAAAATGTCTCAAATCCAAATTTTGAAAATCATGATTTGTATGTTTTTTTATGAAAAATGTCTAAATGCCACTTTATGCCATTTTTGAGATGTTTTTCTCCTTTGAAAATGAGTCCCATATTCTGTTTGCATTTATTGAAGACTTGGAGGGGCATAATTGAACGGCACTGGCCATCTCCGAGGCAAGCTCCGTAAATGGGAGGAGCCAACCAAATTTTCGAAAAAGATGGCCGGTCATCTTTTCCTTCGATAATATGGTTGGCGCCGGCTAAATCTCAACATTTAGGTCGAATGTTGAGATCGCCGGGTTTAGAGATGGCTGGGTTCGATTTTTGGCCAAAATGGCCAAAACCCAGCAAAATGCAAGCCTTTTGGTCATGGGAGGAGCCAGCACCTGTAGTGCACTGGCCCCCCTGACATGCCAAGACACAAACCGGGCACCCTAGGGGGCACTGCAGTGGACTTCAAAAATTGCTCCCAGGTGCATACCTCCCTTTCCTTGTGTGCTGAGCCCCCCAAATCCCCCCCCAAACCCCACTCCCCACAATGCTACACCATTACCATAGCCCTAAGGGGTGAAGGGGGGCACCTACATGTAGGTACAGTGGGTTTGTGGTGGGTTTTGGAGGGCTCAACATATACCACCACAAGTATAACAGGTAGAGGGGGGTGGGCCTGGGTCCACCTGCCTGCACTGTACCTATTAAAAGTGCTCCAGGGACCTGTAAACTGCTGCAATGGACCTGAGTATGACATTTGAGGCTGGCAAAACAAATTTTAAAGTTGTATTTTGGAGGGTGGGAGGGGGTTAGTGACCACCGGGGGAGTCAGGGGAGGTGATCCCCGATTCCCTCAGGTGGTCATCTGGTCAGTTGGGGCACATTTTCACGTTTTTGGGACTTGGACCTGAAAAAAAAAAACAAATAAAGTGGGCCAAATTCTCATCAGAGCCGGCTTTCTTTTTTTGATTATCAGGCAAAGCCCGCCATCTCAACGCACGCCCCCGTCCCGCCTTCACTACCGTACTGACACGCCCCCTTGAACTTTCACCGGCCCTGCGATGGAAAGCAGTTGGAGCCGGCCAAAATTGGCTGTCGATTATACTGATTTGGCTGGATTCAGGAGAATGCCAGCCATCTCCCGATTTGTGTCGGAAGATGGCCGGTGATCTCTTTCGAAAATAAGCTAGCTAGTGTCTTTCCTGCTTATTCAGTCAACATATCCTGGAAATTAGGCCAGCTACGTGTGCCTCTAGCACTTTTGAGATCTGAAGGTCATATTTACCTAAGCCCATTTAGAAGCATAATTATCAATGTGGGCTACCATTAGGACATGGTATTTTACCACCAATTCATGCTATTTTATGCAATGAAACCTAGGTACTAATATCTGGGGTTAACAGTAAAATAGCATTTTCTAATGGTAGACCAAGCTATCTCCGCCCCCCCCCCCCCCCCCCCCCCCCACACACACTTAGTTTTTTATTTGACTTGGAAGTTGTCACACTTGACATTTTTTAATAAGTATAAACCAGATTGGGATTCACATCTCAGTGAAAATGTAATCTGTGAGGTATGAAATTAAGATATAAATCTTACAGGTTTACCAACTTGCATTGATTCTAATTTTAATGTATTTTCTTGAAGCACTATTTATAAAACAATTACTTATATGCTAAGATGATCTACTTTCTGATTTTATAGTTTTAATGACAGATTTATCATTTATAAGATATGTGTTATATTTCACTAGGTGCAGGCCCTTGAGTGAATGCACAAGATGGATTTAGTCAGAAGCATACCTGAATGTATAATTCAAATTTATTTGTGAAGCTTTCTTTTGCATTGTGTATGCAAATTATAAACATACTAGAGTTTAAAATTGCTCTGGGATTAATAGACCTATATCTTCAGAAGCAATTGCAGACATGCCAGTTTCTTTAGATATATGTCATGTAAATCCATGTAATGCAAGCTATGCATTCATAAACTAATGCCTTTCTTTTCAAAACTTTTCAAACACTCTACAATTCTGTATTTAAAAAAAGCAGCTAGTTAGATGCCCCATTGCAAAACTGCACAAATATTGAGTTTTTTTGGGCAGGCTACACAAAGAACCTATGAAACTGGATGGTCTGCCAACAGCCATGCTAACTGTAGTAGCTATTCAGATTACTACAAAGCCATATGGGGAGGGAGGGTGCTAGGTGTGAATTTTAATGGATGATTTTATATGGTTATTTATGGATTTATTTTAAATCCTAGAGTACAAATGAAGAAGATAACAAAAGCTGTCCTGGATAAGGAGAAATATTTTACAAGCAGTCGTGCTCTATGGCTAACAGCTATGATACAGTATGTTTATAGGGGCAATCCTATAACAGGGTGTCTAGAATTAAGCATCTGGAAGGTGTGTGGTAGGAGCCTATTGTATAAAGGAACATACCGCCCAATATTCAAAAGTATATAACCGGCCAGGAACAGCACCTGTCCGGTTAATTTCCCTCAAGTCGGCTATCCACCGATATTCAGCTGGAGATAACCAGCTATCTCTAGCTGGATATCACGGTCAGTGGCTAGTTTGGTCACCGGCTATGTCGTGTGACAGCCGGTTAGTGCTAATTTTCAGCAGCTGACTGGTTAAGTTTAGCGGCCAGATAGACCAGCATAAGTAGCAGGTCTATCTTTGATGCTAGAACCCAGCCAGTCAGTCAATGAATATCGGCTTAACTGGCTATGTTTGTGACGCCAACCCCCCCCCCCCCCCAAGAAATTCAATGCTGGTGGCAGGATATGGCCCTGGCATTGAATTTCCGGGTTCGCAGGTGACAGTGGGAGTTAGCCGGTATAACTCCTGCTATCTCAATATCAGGGCCTTAGCACCTATGTTTCTTTAGAGAATCCTAGAGTAACCGGGTATGAATGTGCTAACATCTTGATATGATCACTTACTTCAGCCATAGAGTTAGTGTAAATGCAAGAACCTCAGCGCAGCATCAACCCACTTAACTTACACTATTCTGTAAGTCACTCATATTAGTGGGAGCCATGTCTATGTCCCAACCATGCTCTGCAAAAGCGTATGCCCCACTTGCAAATACACATTATGGACCCGATGTTCCAAAGCAAACGTGGACGTTAAAGGCCATTAGCGCTGAACTAGCACCCACATTAACCATCACACAATGCTCAGAGGCCCCAAGAGTGAGAAACAACAAGCTCGGCAAAGATCAGCGCAAATAGCATACTAATGTAGTCAAGAGGATGCAAATGGGGACATTTCCTATTCCCTCCAGTGTTCAGAGAACAGCATATAGAACAAGGGTGCCATTACAAATGGAAACCTTACGCCAGAAATAAAAGAGGAACTTTAACATAGGTTCCCTGTTATGAAATTGTTCCCATTATGAGCGAGCAGTTATATGGAGACATTTGAACATGTTACTAATACCTTTTGCTGATTACAAGGCTTTTTCCTTAGATCTAGGTTTCACAGTCAACAAATGCTAGTTAACCAATAACAAGTCATGACTTCTGTGTTACAGCACAAAACCATGTGTAGCCACCTAGATGTAATTTGCGATGGGCAGGGTAGTAAACCCTTATTAAACCTGGAACTTGAAACTTGTCTTAATCTGTTTCTATTTTGCTGTACCTATTTTGTGCCATCGCTTTGTTTCTAAGGTAAAGATCAAACTTTTTAACTATTTAATTCATAAGAGTCAGACTGGATAAAACATTACAAACAATTCAAATTTTGCAATGTGGCATACATCTCCTGCATAGTAATGTTTTTTCTTTTTTTCAGGAACATTAAAAGCAGAAAGCCTGTGACAGAATTCATGGGATCATTAGATCATGAAGGAGCAAAAGGGGTATTCAAGGAGGACAAGGCCATAGTAGAGAGATTGAATGAATTCTTTGCTTTGATCTTTACAGAACATATAAACACTAGTAAAAAAGGTCCGTTTCTGAGACCAATGAAACGGGCGCTAGCAAGGTTTTCATTGTAGTGTGTATGTTTGTGAGAGTGACTGTGTGAGCGAGACAGAATGAATGTGCAAGTGTGTGTGTGTGTGTGACATAGAGTGAGGCTGTCTGTGTCAGAGTGTGTGTATGAGAATGTGAGTGAGTGTGTGTGTGAGAAACAATGAGAGTGTGGGGCAGGGGCCCCCCTCCATGTCCCGCCCTCCTCCCCCCCCCCTGTGTTCCCTCCCCCCTTTCCTTGGGATACACATTTGTTGATATCTTATTTGTATTGTATATTGTATTGTGATAACATATTTTATTGTTAAGTACTATGAATGTTGTTTGTTGAGCAATGAAGTAGTATATAAAAAAAGGTTTAAAATAAATGAAACCCAGAAGACATTTCTGAAAATAACTGGGGTCTCAGTCATAGGTACCTGGTCTTTGGGTGTAGTGATGATGAGCACCCTCAGTATTCATGAAGGTCCTTTCTTATGTCCTGTGAGGTGTAATTTGTGCAGTCATTTTGAAACGTGAGTGAAGAACTTAAGCTTTGCAGCCCTGTTGTGTTCCAGCTAAGTGCAGTCATTTGTTGCTGCAGGTTTGAAGCTTTCAGTTTCAAGTGCATTCCAGCCTTTCGGGGTCATGGCTCTCCCACTACTGATGTTAAAGCTGGCTCAGTCCCTCCCTCCGATGTTCAGGCTGCCTGCCTCCCTCTCACTTTCATGCTGCGCTGAGGAGGGGGACACTGATACGTGATCCGTAGAGAGGGGGAGGAAAACGTCAGTGCCTATAGTCTCAGCAAGTGTAGTGAACAACGTAAGCTTTGGAGCCCAGCTGTGTTCCAGCTAACTGCAGTCGTGTGTTGCTCGAGGTTTGACTGCTTTCAGTTTGAACTGCATTTCAGGCTTTTAGGGTCGTGGCCCTCCCAGTGTGATGTTAAAGCTGGCTCCATCCCTCCGTCCGACGTTCAGGCAGGCAGGCAGGCTGGCTGGCAGGCTCGCTCCCTCCCTCCCTCCCTCGCACGTTGATGCAGCGCCGAGGAAGGGGGCACTGACAGGTGATTGGTAGGCAGGGGAAACTCCTCCCCCTGCGGGGCTGGCGGTGGTGTTGTGGTTTACGTCAGTTTTTGGTTGGCAATGCGATTTGTTCAGTGTATTTGCTCCGCCCTCAACGTCATCACGTTTGACGCGAGGGCGGGGCAGACACACTGTGATCTAGAAACTACAACTTTGGAAAGAAATTTGTGAGGCTTCATTTAGAACGTTGGGGTTGCTAATTATGTCCAGATGGGGCGTGGCTGAGGGCAGGTCTATGAGTGAGAGTGAGTGGTGCATGAGTGACAGTGAGTGCTGCTGACAGCCTAGCCTACCAACACTGCAAGGCTTCAGTGTTTCCCTGGCCACAGACTGAGCTTCAGAATCTTGGAGGTGAGAATTATTTATATAGATAGAGGGGCATAATCGAACAGGGGCGCCCATCTCTAAGGACAGCACCACGAAGGGGCGGGGAAACCCGTATTATCGAAAAAAGAAGGGCGTCCATCTTTCCTTTCGATAATACGGTCGGGGACACCCAAATCTCCACATTTAGGTCCACCTAAATGTTGAGATCGCCGGCATTAGAGATGGGCAACCTTGGTTTTCGAAGATAATGGAAACCGAGGATAGCCATCTCAAAAATGACCAAATCCAAGTCATTTGGTCGTGGGAGGAGCCAGCAGTCGTAATGCACTTGTCCCCCCTCACATGCCAGGACACCAAACGGGCACCCTAGGAGGCACTGCAGTGGGCTTCAAAAATTGCTCCCAGGTGCAGAGTTCCCTTACCTTGGGTGCTGAGCCCCCCCAAAACCCACTCCCCACAACTGTACACTACTACCATAGCCCTTAGGGATGAAGGGGGGCATCTAGATGTGGGTACAGTGGGTTTGTGCGGGGTTTAGGAGGGCTCACATTTACCATCACAAGTATAACAGTTAGGGGGGAATGGGCCTGGGTCCGCCTGCCTGAAGTACACTGCACCCACTACAACTGCTCCAGGGACCCGAATACTGCTGAGATGGACCTGAGTGTGGCATTAGAGGCTGGCAAAAAAGTTTTTTTAAAGTTTTTTTTTATGGTGGGAGGGGGTTATTGACCACTGGGGGAGTAAGGGGAGGTGATCTCCGATTCCTTCCGGTGGTCATCTGGTCAGTTCGGACACCTTTTTGAGGCTTGGATGTGAACAAAAAACGACCAAGTAAAGTCGGACAAGTGTTCGTCAGGGACGCCCTCCTTTTTTCCATTATCGGGGGAGGACGCCCATCTGTTAACCACACCCCTGTTCCGCCTTCTGTACACTGTCGACACGCCCCCTTGAACTTTGGTCATCCCCGAGACGGAAAGCAGTTGAGGACGGCCAAAATTGGCTTTCGATTATGCCAATTTGGCCGACCTTGGGAGAAGGACGCCCATCTCCCGATTTGTGTTGGAAGATGGGCGCCCTTCTCCTTCGAAAATGAGCTGGATAGTAACATAGTAGATGACGGCAGAGAAAGACCCGCACGGTCCATCCAGTCTGCCCAACAAGATAAACTCATATGCGCTAATTTATGTGTGTACCTGACTTTGATTTGTATCTGTCATTTTCAAGGCACAGACCGTAGAAGTCTGCCCAGCACTAGTCCCACCTCCCAACCATTAGCCCCGCCTCCCACCACCGGCTCTGCCACCCAATCTCCGCTAAGCTTCTCAGGATCCATTCCTTTTGAACAGGATTCCTTTATGTTTATCCCACGCATTTTTGAATTCTGTTACCGTTTTCATCTCCACCACCTCCCGCAGGAGGGCATTCCAAGCATCCACCACTCTCTCCGTGAAAAAATACTTCCTGACATTTTTCTTGAGT